>NC_086247.1:55315364-56515364 GCF_021018805.1 Prinia subflava
CTGTTGAAAATTGACCTGGTGTGATATTGCTTCCTGTGAAATGGCACACATATTAGCTGCTATGAAGAAAGACAAAGGTAACTTAAAATATCTTCTTGTGTTATGTCTTGCAAAAATATATTATGACTCATAGGAACGAGTTTTTTTGTATGTGTATTTTGATTTTAGCCTAGACTTGATGAATAACAATGGTTTAACAAAATTTTAAGTCAAATATTTCCTAAGTATTGAATACTCGTGAATCTTGGGAAACAATAACTTTCTATGATGATAGAAGTAAACGCTGTTGTTTTTCTTCTCATTTGAACTCTACATATTGACTTATAAGAAGTTATTACAATTCTGTCCATTACTGTAACTCAAACTCCTCACACACTCTGGGAAAAGATTTAATGCTGAACAGCTAAGGCTTATTTTGCATAAATGTTCTTCAAACAAGCTGATATAGCTTGGACAAAGAGTAAAACAAAGAAGATGTACCAGATACAAATTTTCTGTCCTAGACTCCTCATTTCTTGTTACAGTATCATCAAAACATTATATGTACATAATGCCTCCATCATCTAATTGTATTTACCTCATAATTGCTATGAAATAACAAAAAACAACATATATAATTGCAAATAAAAGTTGTTTGCAGAAATCTATAGATTTAATTTCATTCCAAAGAAAAAGAAAAAAATTGAAACAACAATAAGTAAAAGAAGCAATGTTTACTTTGAAAACCAAGTGAATTCTCCAGGTAGTTGATTGAAAAAAAAAGCTTAAAGAACATTCTTTGGTTATGTGCTTTCTGTGTATGTTGTTGTTTTTCTTGTAATATTTAATCAATACTTCAAGTAAGTTTTTGTTTGAATTAAAAGCCTTCTGTACTGAAATATCTGGATACAATGGTGTGTGTCATACCCTGCTATACTATGGTTTTGTCCTCTGCTAGTTCTTTCAGGCCATATGAAAGCAAATCCATGCTAAGCTGAAATCAATAAACTTAAAATGGACAAATCTGCCTTTAAGCAAATGCCAATATTAATTTTGAGTTAAAGCTAAAATATTAGCAAATATGATCTTCCTACCAAGAAGTCAAATTTCACCTTTTAAAACCCTGTTTAGATTCTAATTTAATTCAATATAGACATTAAAAACCCTAGAAACACCAATTTGCATTTTAATTAAGGAATACTTTCTAAATGCTTGAGAAATCAGCAATATCAAAGCAAATTTCCTTCTCAGGTGAATTTGAAATAGTTCTCTCTCTCACTGTTACTTATTTTTTATTCCTCAGTTTCAAGGTTTGTCAATGTTCCATTTCTGTGCTATATGTTGGTTTTGAGATTTTTACTCTGTTTTCTGCAGGAAGACAAGCATGAAGTCAGAGAGAGAAGAATAGTAAAATTTTCTAGTAATCTTTTATAACTGAGCTGTAATAGCTCCCCAGGCCAAACTAACTAGGAAGGGGTTGTGTGAATATTGAATGACTTTGTAACAATATATTAAGAAAAGGTATGTGTATTGCAGTATTTTACTGGTGCTCACCTGTAATCAGGATCTGATTTTTGACATTTTCACCACTGTAATGCAGTTTTATGGTGTGTGGCTGATGTAGAGCATGACATAGCTTTCACAGAATACACAGCTTGGCAAATAGATTAATATTCAAGAAATTGAGGTCACGAAGTTGAGAAAGAGACATGCTTCCAAAATGGTTGTATGACAAGGCATTCAAAGCCTCATGAATGTTAGTTAATTTTTCTACAATATACTTGCATACTGGCTGTCATTGTCTACGAATGATACTGCTATTTAGTTTTCAGGTTCTAAGTAGCCTTTTTTTATTCCACTGGTACATCTTTTTAGCATTTAGAACATTTTCACTTCCTTTCTATGACTCCACATTGGCCTGCAGGACAGGGCAGAATCTAAATCCTTACTGTTTTTTGTACTAGGCAGCCAACAATAAATTCTGAAGAGCACTGCCGTAACAGCATGTATCAAAACTGAATCTGCTCATAACTGGATTTTTTCTTCAATTCAGTACTGTAACTTCACCTTCTGCAATAGTTTATCTAGTACTGACAGAGTAATTGGTTTCTACTTTCTCACTTATAAGGGAAGTTCAGATAAGGGCATTTATGCCTCCATTGCAGTTTTATACTTCTGGTATCACTTAAGTCTTTTCCCAATTGAATGGATATAGGTTTTAAAATTTAGGTGTAACTGGTAATACTAAGGTTTTCAATGAATCAGGACTAGAATTCCTCCTACTGGGCTGCCTAATTTACATGTCAAGTCATTGTTAGAGAAATAATTCTACAATCTTCACTATTCTGTGGAAGCCTTTCTAACACAACGGGTTACCAGATACAAATATAACATCACAGAGATGTTAAAAACTTCCACACAAGGTTTTTAACATTGACCATCTGGATGAAGAAGAATTTTAAGGTAGGCTGTATCCAGTAAAATGGTGAGATGCTTATATCCAACAAATTTCCTAATGAATGCTCTAAAAGAACTCTCCTACTGTTTAAACATAAACCACAATTACTTACCCACAGTTTTTCACAGCCCTGAGACATATATGAGTGTAAAATAGACAAGGATCAATTCAAGTTCAGAACATAAAAATACTGGCCCAGAAGCAGCACTCCTTTCTTAAAAAAAGAAAAAAAAAAAAGAAAAAAAAAAGAAAAAAAAAAAAAGAAAAAAAAAAGTGAAATAACAAATTCATGAGATGCATTAATTTCTCTTCTTGCATTGAATAAAATGTAATAAAAAGAAAATAGTGCATAATGAAAGAAGGAGAACAAATAAAACTTACTCCCTGGTGCCAAGAATTCTTTTCTCAATCAGTAGGAGATGAAATGTAGAATGCTTCTGACTGTAATTATGACTAGCTGGATGAACAGTATGCCTGGGCATTGTTAATGTCCACAACATCCTTATGACATGTCTCCCATGAATAGCAATTCTACAGCATTCCTAAGAAAATGTCCAAAATGGTTTTTCTTATAATCTTCTTTTCATCTTATCACAGATTTCCACAGTGGATTTCCTAGTACGGAATATTTTCAGGATTTTCAAAAAAAGCTATACCAAAACTCATTGTCCTTGGAATAATTTTAAAACATTACCTGTGTTGACTCCATTCCTGCTTTGAACTGTCGATCAAACTGTTCCCGATAAGGACATGGTGGCCATACACGAGAACTGAATATTGTATTCCTCTGTATCCAGAGATGATTGACTCTTCTCAAGTACACTCTAAGTTTTGTCAACATGAAGGGTGAAGTCTCATCAAAATCAATGGAGCCATGCTATCTTACATCAGCTGTGGGTTTAACTAATGACTTCCTTGTCTGTTTTTGGCTCCAGCATTGCCTGGAGGCGGCCTACCTCAGAGATGCCTCACAAGACTCTGGTGATATCTAAATTATAATAAAATGGCTATACACATACATAATTAGAGCATATTGCCAGTTTTTCTTATTATTTCCAACTGCTCATAAAATACACAAATAATTCCTGAAATCACTGTTGCCTTCTATTTAAAACCCATTTTTCTTATAATTTAATATTTTTTTCAGAATAATTTTCAAATAATTTTCTTCTTCTTAACCACATACACTGTTGACAAGCCATGAATGATTATGTTAGATTTAACTGAAATTTATAAATAATTTACTTCAAAAGAACTATTCTGCTTTGTTGACAACAAAGTTAATTGTCAACAAAGATGGAAATGTGCAAACAGGGACAGCATATTGAAAAACAGACTGCAAACACACAGGGAAAGCTAGACTTAGATCACAGGAAACAAAATGTGTTTGTAGAATAATTTGCATGTAAACAAACATGATTTTAAAGAATAAAACAAAATAAACAAAACCAAAAAAACCTTCACAAGCTTGTTTATAGTCCTATACTTGTAAAATGTGACAAAATAAGCCTCAGTATTAAGGTAACAAAAAATGTTTTGGAGATTAAGAATTAGTCCAATTAGACTATCTGACTAAATATAATAGGCTTGTTAATAAGCCTAAATATAATCAGATTGTTAATAAGATGCTGCAGAGAGCTGACTTGACCTAAGGAAATGTACAACAGAAAGAAATAAATTTGAGTGTAAAGATAAGTTGGAATCTTAATAGGATCCCAGGGCTGTATTTTATTGATGAGCACATTCTTACAGCTCTGCTTTGTTACCATTAGGTTTCATACCTCTAACACAGTTTGTCATATAAATATTCCTCCTGTGAGAGCTGTAAATACCAGCTTTTCTGAGTGATGGCAACGATGAAAAGTAGGTGAGATGAAGCTGTCACATCAGTTAATACGGAATGGAGAAGTCATTTCATCCACGGTGTATTGCAATGCAGAAGATAATTCATTAGGGTGATTCCCTCTGCTTATTCAGACATGCCCCATTCTCATCCATCCCTTGTATAGGATTGAATGACACCATAATAGAAACAAAAGCCCTTGTCAAGGTGGTGTGGGATTCTGGTCTAATACCCAACTAACAGGAACGAACAAGGTCAAAACAGAAGCTAATTTGGCATGCCGATTTGAAAAATGCCAGTGTGCTCCTAAGTTGGAAAATCTTTATGCCTTTATAGGGATGTACATATCCATGTGAAACCTCTTAAACTATGCGTGTTCTTTATGCCCTTATTAAAAAGGCACGCTGTCATATCAGCTCTAAGGCTGGGAAACAGCGCTCTGTTACAGTTTGTCAGCCGAAGGATGGGCTGTTCCTGTCAGCATTTCTTGTCAGGAGGAATGAAGTATGTATCTGTGCTATATACAGCAGCTCTTTCTAAATGAGACTGCCTCACCTGAATACCTGACAATTGCTCTGGCTGTTGTCTTCTACTTTCTGCTATATCCAAATATATGCTTTATGCAAAAGTAAAGAGGTTGTCATGGCAACTTTGTATCCCTAAACTTAATAAGAGGAGCAAAACATAGATCCTTCTACCTTTATAATATTTTCTTAGCATTTTTTTTCTTGACTTAATAAGAGAAACACTACCTATCAATTAGATACAAATACAAACAGCAAATATCCAGTACCAAATTTCTTTATTTTTTCTTTTGTTTGCCATGGAAATATTTCCATCTTCCTCTTCCCCTAGAATTTAATATATATATAGTATAAATACATAGATGTGTTATAATATTTTGAGGAAGATTATGAAGGAAGGAAAGGAAAGGAAACTATGAAAAATTCTTGCCAAAGGATACCAGTAAGTCAAGGGTTCTATTGAACAAGAAGATCAGACATTTAAAAATAGGACTTCCAATAGGATTTAAAAGTTTTAGACACCCATGTCTGATTGAATTCAACTCCCTTAGACTCTTGGGAAAATTTCAGCCAAAATTTCAGTCAAATGGTAGACGGACAGGTATTTTTTTTTTCCAACTGAGAAATTAAGATAATAGGAATAAAACATCAAGCTTTAGGGCACAAAACAGATGGTAACTGATTGGAATAGGACAAGGTTTTCCTTTCATGAACAAGAGAGTAAGTATTCTCTTGGTTCCCATTAAATATTGATCAATACATTAAAGGGATTTCTTTAATAATTAGGCACACTAGTTTCAATTCTATATAAGTAGCTTAATTCTTATGTGCATTGCACTGATTTTTGCTTAGAAATGGGCAATACTCTCAAAAAGTCTCAAAACTGAGATTGTTGCTATCCCTTTTTGACTGTGTGTGGCAGTTAGACACAGTAATTATATTTGACTTTTGAAAGCCTCTATGTCAGTAAGTGAAACTTTAGAGAATAATGAAAATGCTTTCAACCATGTTAGTGGTCATTCACCTCCAAGTTATCTTCACCCATGCTAATGATGGCTTGCGTTTTCTGAACAAATCCATTTGTAGTGGTTTTGGCAAAAGCATTTTTTTGAGAAAGTCTATTTCTTTCAATTGTCATCTGACACACAGTTTTAACAAATTGCTATCAACAAGATTCAACTGAAACTGCTGAGTTTTCATTTTCGTTATACAAGCCATTTGTAGTTAAAAAGATTGACTTTGTGTATTCTGTTCTCTTTGCTTTTATAAGTATGGCATTGCATAATTGCATAGGACTGTACACTCAGGTTTTGAACGTGATCTTTCTTAACTCATGATTGTGTTCTGTATATTCCTTCTTAAACCAGTTCAGTCGATCTTCCTTCACATATATTTACTTAATTTAAAATACTTTGACACACTACTAATAAAAGAATAAATATACCATAGTAATTCTAATGATAAATATCTTGGTTTTGCATCTGAGAGCTATGAAATTTAAGAAGGCCTTCACAAGAGTTTTATGGTCACCTGAGATGGCCAGTAATAGAGTACACACACTTCTGGCCATAGAGATAAATATTACATTTGATGTCATTAAGGGTGTTAAAGTGTTTGGATACCAGTGGTGAATTTCTCTGCTGTATCACAAATACGATTGATCACTTGTGAAGTTTTCAAAGAAACAGGAATTAAGTTTCGAAGACTGCACAGTTATGCATGCTTTCTATTTTAACAGTATAATTTGTTGAGAGGAAAAGAAAAAAAAAGAGAAGGGTCATAGTCTGTATATTTATTTCAGTAAGAAAAGCAAGAAAATAAATGCATATTAGGAAACTATGAGATATAGAATTCATATAAGCTACGATTTTATTTTAAAATAAATTTTAGCTTCAACTATTTTCGAAATAAAGTAAAAATAAAGTCAGCCTTTGAAATGCATCAATTTGAATTAGACTGACAGAATCTGGACCACAGTAAATTAAAAAGGAGTTATATGAAATATTGAATAGATTTTGATCATGGCATAGATACTCTTTTATTTATGACAATTAATTCATTAGGAACTCACAGGCCTGGCTGCAAGGCCGTATGAAGCTGGAAGGCTAGCTAAAACTTTTTTGACTGACTGAGGGTATTTGCATCATTAGGCTACACCAGGGTAAAATTAGATTAGATAGATAGACAGATAGATAGATAGATAGATAGATAGATACATACATACATACATACATACATACATACATACATACATACATATGTGCATACATAGAGAGAACTGCTGCTGATCTGTAATTTTTCTTACTGTTTTAGTGAGAAATGTATAGATAGACAAAGGTGAGGTCTCTTCCCCAATCTAGTGACCAGAATGTAATTTTCATTCTGTTGAACAGAGTTTATTCCTGCCCAACTCCAGCACTGTAGAATTCTAGTTATACCACCAGAGAGCACCTCCTTTTCTCCAGACAGTTTGCTGCTACTGATGTCACACCCTCAGGCAGAGATAGTGTAAGTAGTACTGGAAGATGGAAAGTTCCTTGCCCAGAGGAGTCTTTGCTCTGTGTGGAACCCCGTGGGCGAGCCATGGTTGGAACTCGGAGTGACAAATTGAATGGACAGATATTTTCATTTGCATACATTTTTTATTGTGACACTAATAAGTAGTCAGCAGCACAGAGGCAGTATGGGAGCAAGATATGGACCAAAGTAAAGGTTATAACATTTGATTTCCTTCTTGAACTGTAACTATTGGGCTTTTGTAATTGTAACAGCTGGTATTTGTGTCTGGAGTGGCACAGATTACATGGTATCAGGCATAATGATTAGACTCAGTGAGACAGGGTAATAAGTCAATTTACAGGTGCAATGCAGATAGAACTACAGAGGGTTATGACAAATATATCCAAGAAGATTGCATTACACATTTTTATCTCTTGCAGAGCACTCGGGGACTGTAAATGCTGTTGAAAAGTTGCTGGTGTATTTAGCATATGAAAGTCAGATTTAAATCCTGAAATTTTCCGTCTTTGCTGTAAATAGAAAATATTTTACTATGTCTTCCCAGGTGGTTTGCACAATTTAGATATATTGCATGTGGGATTTGCAAGGAATTTGTATTCACCTGAAATGTCTATTTCTTTTTTGTATCAAATATATAGTAATGACACAAAATTGTGCTAATTATAATCAGCTATAAGAAATATCATTCAGTCTTGGATGAAAAGTAGCAAACTTATGAAAGAAAAAAGTTATTTTTAAGTATGTTTTTCAGTTTATAGAAATCCTAATTTCTGTATAGTGTTACACATTAAGTTTTCATACCAAAAGTTGCTGAGTAACAATATATATGACAAAGTTTTGAAGACTATTAGGAAATGGCAACAATTACAAAATTTCTTTCAATGGCCCTTATGCTCATAGAAATGGTGGAATGTTCCTGTGAAAAATTTGCCACCTGTCCTTTAAAATTAGTAATTGAAATCTTCATATGTACAGACCAGCTCTTTTGTTTAATAAATACTTATTTATAAATTTTCATACTAATAGTGGATAATATTTAATATCGACTTTCTTGTAATCCAAAATCCCATTCCCTTATATCCTTATATTTTTAAGGTACTGCTTTTCTTAGTAATGCTGATGTCTGCCCATATTTTCCCTTTACTCATCTAGTACGGATCCTTGCCTAGAAACTTACAAAAATTTTTCCATCTACTCAACAAATTTAGGAGAAAATCAACTAGAAACATTACACTGGAAATCTATTGTCTATGTAAATCTGGATGTGGCTTCATAGATGTTAAGATGTCTTTCAGGTTACAATAGTCTGACTTCCACCAGAGCATAAAAATATAGACAGGGGCCATAGGTCAGTCTCTAAAGTCAGCATTCTGACTGAGAAAGGTGTGAAGAGGCATTGTCATGTGAGGGACCTTTAAGCGATGGGGAAGTTGTTTCTATCTAAAATTGTCACTTACGTATTTTTAGGAAGGTGCAGAGAGGTCAGGGAGGTAAAAAACATGTTTCTTTATCTTTTTTGTCTCTCTGCCTTACAGCATATTAAAACAGCGTGCAGTGCTTCTGTTCCTATCTCTAGCCTAGTTCCATTCTTTGCAACAGAATAAAAGTTTCTATCTCTCATGCACTAGAAAGTAAGGACAACATTAGTCTAGTTTACAGTCCTAGTTTTCTGTGAGATAAAAAGCTAGAGGCAGCTGGAAAAAAAATACAGAATCCTTAGGATGCTATTGATGTTATATTTCAGAATAACAGAATTAGAAAGTTTTGTTGGATAAGAGCATTTGAGAACATTTCATTGCTACCCCAGCCATTAATCTGCATTATACAATTTAAACTTTTACGTGTAGGTGAAGTTAAAGAACAAGTTGAGTCACATTAGAGTCAGGGTAGTGTAGCAGATTCTGAATTGTACTGGGACACAGACAATAAACTGCTACGTCTGTTAAAATAAGGCCTTTATTCATATGCAAGGAATTCAGTGATATTTATCGGGGTTTTTTTTCAATTTGTAAAGGTCATATATATAAGAAACATGCTTATTTCCCATTATGAATAACAACTAAAATGTCAGTGGTTTGGGATTGTCCCCTTGAAACTTCTAACTTCTCCAATCAAATTCTTGGTGGAGATGCAAGAGGAGAGGGAGATAGAATGAAATCTCATCGCTTTAACAATGTCGTTTCCAATAATATTTGTTGATTGACCTCCTCCCATTAAAAGTGTAAAAATACTTATGATTAAAATGCAAATGACTTGAAATAAGAGACCTGTCATGGTCCAAACTCATACGGTAAACAAATTCCTAAGCAGTGTCAGGAGTTCATATTATCACACTTTTTGCTTCTCATATATATTTTGGAGAGTGATGGGATTGTACCAGTATTAAGAGTGCTGGTCTGCAATAAAAAGGCACAAAATCAAGATTTGGAGTGTAAACTTGAAGCTGTTTCTCTCATAGAAAATTTTCAGACTTATGCTCCATCTGTGTACTTATTTTTAGTCTTGTTTTTAGTTTCATGTATGCTTAAGGTCATTCAAGTTGCAGCTAAACTAAAACATAGGTAAATTTCCCAAGTTCACTGTCCTCCATTTCCATTTATTTTTCTTCACAAAAGAAGGGTCTTAATATGCACAGTTTTGAAATTCATCATGCCTGCAACATTATACACTAAAAAATCCTTTATTTATGTTCCTGATTGTTTTAGTGTACATTTCTCTGTATTCTTCACATCATTTCACTATAAGCCAAATTTCACCTTCAAATATGTGTGCTAAATCTATGAATTTTCTACTGTCTTGTTTTGCAATTTACATTGAAACCCTCCAGCAGAAATGCTGAATGTTTTCTCATTGAAATAAATGAAGACATGAAGACAATGACAAAAACTATTATATTAGAGAAAATCATTGTAAGATATGTAGTATTTTGTTGTTTAAGGAAATAAAGAAAATAAATATTTTTAAAAGTTAATTATAGAAATTACTGTAAAAAGTAAACAAGTACCTTGATGGGGTCTGTAATGACTAGTACACGATAAATTGTACTTAGAAAAGGGTGCAGAACTAAGTGCCATATCTGCTGTGGAATTTCAGCTTTCAATCAATTGTTATTTAGGCAGTAAATTATATATACTATCTTCACACAATATCACTGTTGAATTTCCAGTCAACCAAAACTGGACATCAGCTTGAAAAAACCCATATTGTTTGGTTGCTTTAAAATTATTTCCCAGTTGTAAGTTGACATAAGTGTGGAGATCCTTAGAGACTCATTTGGTCTGTATGGAAATAAAAGGTCAATTATTGCAATGAAAAATTTAATCTAGATGGATGGCAAATGGGGTCTGTGTGTTCATTGACACTGTTGTGCTCCAGTTCATAAAACCTTCATTAATTAACTAAAAATTGGGCACAAATGCATGTTTAGCTAAAACCCCAAGATAAAAGGTTTGAATGGTTAGTTAAAAATAACTATACACCAGAGATTACTCATTTTTCTCCTCAGAGATGGCAAAAGTGACATGTTACACAGAGAAAATTGAACACTACACTATCTCATAGCTTCTACAGGCAAGATTTTATTTTTAGGCACTCAAGTTCTGTTGATTTATGATGAAGTAGATTAAAACAAATTGACAAAAATTGACCTATTCATAAAATCTGAAGATGTCTTCCTTTAAAATTCAGAGGGCATCTTAAGTGTAACAGACTGCTATATAACTTTTCTCACTGTTGTGAAAATTACAAGAAATAGTATGTCATTACCTATATAAAAGAGAGTGTAATTGAAAGAGAAATTTATACATGGGTAACCTAAATTTAGGGTAGCCAAAATTAATTGAATTTACAAAATAAAATTAAATTTATTAAATTTTACTTACATGTTTCACTGAAAGATTTGTATCTTCCTTGACCTTGTTTTTCAGCTCATCTATATTTTTAGCACAAATACTTTTTTTCTAATATTCACAAAATATTTTTCACTGTGGAAGGACAGAGATTACCAGAAGAAGTGGTAAGTAGAAGGGTTTTATATTGTCAAACAAGAGGAATATTGCAGCCATTCAGAAATATCTTCTGGTTGACTCCCAATTGATTTTTTGAGAAGATGAGTCTTCAGTGCATGGGGGAATTTCAGTGTGAATGGAACTCCCTTTTGCATTGAAATAAGCCTTGATCAAATCAGGTAATTTTCTGATATGAGTAAATAATATGTCTGGAGAACAGGTTCAGACAACAGAATTCCAGAGCATGGATTTTCAGAATATGGCCAAGTAGAAGGATCAGAAACTGTTTTGCTCACAAGATATATTTCTGTAGAGAAACTTCAAAGTTATTTGTGCAATCCAAAAATTTTTATTCAACTTAAAGCTCAAGGCACTTTATTTTAGGTTGGAGAGGTTTTAAGCTTTTTAACTTTTTTCTTTAAATTTGTCTAAATGGGTAAGTTATAAATGAGACTACAGAAGAAAGGTCAGTCCCATAAAAACAATTAGATTTAAAAAACAAGAAGTGCTTTTGTATTTTGTCTGGTAATTTTTCTAATGATTTTCCAGAATTTAAAAATTTGGGGTTTTTGGAAATATTTTGGGTTTCCTTAAAACTTTTTTTTTTTTTTTTTTTAATTTGTTATTTAACAGAAAAGCTCATTCTACTCTATCCAATGGCAGGCTTCATGCAAAGGCCCTGAAGACAGCCAAATCCTTAGAAGTTCTTCCAAAACAGCTGCCAGAGCTGATCCTCACATCCATGTGGCCTTCTCTTTAAAATCAACACGAGTCATAAGGGAAGAATGGATTAAGGTATTCTTATTCACTTTCATTAAAAGAAAAAAAAAATGTAAGGGATCATCTACAGCCCAAATTTCTTTTCAGAACTACAATAAAACACAGCACTTCAATTCAAGTAAGTGTGTATTAAATATATATATATATATCTCCTTTGCCCAGGATATATCATATATGATTAATCACTATTATATTATACTTCTGTAAGACAGGTACATCTCGAAGTTCAGTGAACTTGTTGGATGAAGTAGGATTTGACCCAAAACAAAGCTCAAAACATAATAATTCAAAATTAAAAATGCTTTATGTAATTTTTTGTTTTGTTTTGTTTTTTTCTTATTTGTGAATTTCCCAGACATCAGTTCATGATTGACATTTCAACTATGAAATCTTTAACAAAACATAATTATTTTCTTTCCTTGCGTGGTCTATTCTGTGAAGAAATGGAAAATGTCATTAAACATTACTCTCAGTAGAAAACTGGTTCATATTCAGAAGAAAAACTAAGTCTTTTAATATTTAGTAATTTCAGAGGAAATAATAGGTCACTATTATAAAATACAAATAGATTAAGAACTTAATCCTACAAAGGGTCTGGAAAGACTTACCTATGAGTCAGTGTGATCTTTTCTCAAAATCAATCTAACATTGTGAGTATAGACATATGTGAAGAAAAATGAAAGGTATGTATGCTCTCAAATTAACAAAAATTTATAACATTGCTATTCAAGGGACAGAAAATATCAAAAACTGTTGATTTCATGTCGCATACTGTAGGGAAGAGAGGAGTGTAAGAGTGAGTGAGTGTGCAAAATAATCACTTTGGGTGAAAACTCTGATATTGTTAGTTCTCAAGGAAACACCAATATCCAAATCCCCCAAGATTTTCCTTTATTCTGCTTTGCCCATGAAATTGACCTGATATGGAAGCCATTCATATTTTGAAGGGTTTCAACATGCAAGGGTTGTATTCCCTAAACCCTATTGTTCCTCTCATTTTATCTCATGTTCTGGTTTTCTTTGGTTTTTTTACAAGGTACAAATTAATGGGTGTCCAAGCACCTATTTTTATTCAGACATTATTTGTAAGCAAATAATTACAGCTACCAGTTCTACCTGTTATTAAATCTTACAATTAATTACAATTAATTAAATTTTATAAATATACATTCTAACATGAGGAAGAACTGCAGAAAAACAGCAAAATAAAGTAGCAAAACAAAGCTTGCTTTGTAACAATTAGCCAAGGCTAAAGTTGGTCACTTTACCAGCAAGGCACAGATAATGTGTAGTGCAATATGTGTGTGATATTTCCAAGCAGGAAAACAAAAAATTATATAAATAAACTTGAAAAAAACACACCAATATTAAATCCTTTTTGTGTTTGATCATATTCTAGAAATCCTCAGTAATACAGTATTTCCTGACCTAGATGGCTCTGAATAATTCCTAAGTGTCTGCAATTCAAACATTTTAAAAATATCTGTGTACATATATAAAAAGCACAAACAAATACAGAAGCATAATTTTGCATTGTGGGAAACCTTATCTCTTCCATAAAAAAATCCACAATCTAATCTCTAAATGAGTGTTTTGAAAACAGTCAATGATTCCCACAGGGTTGTTATGCTCTTACAATAGAGGAGGTCGCATTGTTATGAATGGTCCAGAAGAGTTTCCCTCCTAACTCCTTTCCAGGACAAAAATGTCATACAGTGATTTGTAGCTCAGAAGAGAATAAGTCCATTCCATGGCAAATGAAAATCAAATAATGATGAGATTGTATTGCTACTTCTGAAAGTCTGCTCTGCTTCAGAATACAGATCAATTTCAGGCAGAATTATACAGAGTAAACTGAATAAGTCATCTCCAAAAGTTACTATTGCTTAGAAGTTTCCATGGATTCCTGAAACTGTATGTGGAATCAAAGAGAAGAAAGTATACAGGTCAGAGGTGATCATGATGATAGATTTATAAATTATCTTCTATGCTGAATGCCATATACCCCAGAGAAAAACACATCTCAGATTTGTAAAATTAAAGTATTTTCAAGCTTTCAGAGTTTAATTCTAGTTTTCTTAGCAGTGTAATTTTCTTTCAGGTCATCTGAAACCAGATCTTGTGTTGGAGATGTAAAATTCTGAAATGTCAATAAATATTGCATACTGACACATTTAAGCAATTTTTTTACCTTTAACATTGAACATTCTGTAATGTTAACTATTTATGCATTTGATTCAGTGAAACTCTGAAAGAATACAAGACTAATCCTCAATCAAAATCACAAGATATTATCATTAAACCCTGTTGTTTTTTGAAGTGTTCGAATAAACAGTTAAAAGAAGCAGAACTGTAGGAACAAATACATTACTTGCTATATAATATATAATATAATTATTATATTATATAAGTCAGCTATTGTGTATTTCCATTTATTGCCTTTATGAGTGTGATTGAACCTTATGGTACACCAGCCCCATTTTCTCTTCCTTTTGACTCTACACCTTTCTAAATAAGCAGGGCTATTATAGAAATGTATTAGTTCTTAGCCCACAGGGTCTGTTTTTGTAGCCGTATCATCTTGACAACATAATTCAGCATATGATCTTATCTGACCCACAAGTCTAGAATATTGTCACAGAAGACTATAAACCAGTTGGGAATGATGTTCCCATGATGTATTTGAACAAGCAGACATGATCCACTCGGCAAATTTGTGACTTAGTGTTTCTCTGAATACCTCAATGACATCATAATGAAGCTACTACCACCAGATACCATCCCTTCGATTTTACAGGTTTATTGTGCTGTAAACTCATCATCCCTTCCTTCATTCTTGTCACTTCTTAAGCAGTGCATTGACAGTTTTGTAGAGTCCTAGATCAAGTGTCCCTCAAAAGGCACATTAAGAAATCAAGTATTTTCTTTAATCCCCATAATTCTTTCTAGATTTACTACACTGATTGTAGTGTAGTCTTTTTTTCAAAACAGAAGTGCTTCTCATGCTTCTTACATACTGAAAGACTTGTTGTATTTTGGTTTTTGTTGTGGCTTTTTTCTAATAGATATCATTGTGATTGTAAAATGCAAACTCATCATAATTGTACAGAGTGCATGCTTTAAGTTTTGACATTCACCCAAAGATAATGATTTTGACCTATACTTATGATGTCATTAAATATTGGGAAGATAAATTAATTTACAGTGAGCAAAACTGGGAAGCTCAAGTTATTAATTCCTAGATATGCACAAAGAACAGTTGCTACCAATCAATTGAAGAGCAAATATTTAATATCTGAGGTTTACCTCCTTCATGTACCATACATTAAATCTGTTGTTTCCCAAAACTCTTTGAAAGACATATTTGCCTTTAACTGTCTTGTTATGAATATGAAACACTGTAGCTTGTTGGCAGGTCACAGTTTTTCAAGATCAACACTGAACTGTACGTATGTATGTATTTCTTTTAATCATCTATTTCTTTTAATCTTCTTGATCACAGTGATTCTGTGATAGGAAGAAATAAGCCCATCATTTTTCAGGAGCATCACACAGACTTCTTTAGAAAGACACCATTATGTGTTTCTTCTTTTTACTTTAGACAACTTCAAAACAATTATTTAAAGAAGGAAAATTATCTCCTTTTTTATATTAAAGAGTGGCACTTTCTTTTACCTTTTTTTTTCTCCTTTCTTTTGTTTTGGTTTGGGGTTTTTTGTTTGTTTTGTTTTGTTTTGTTTTGTTTTGTTTTGACACTCACTGAAGAATTGAAACTAATACATAGACCATGCTGACTTGTTAAGTGGGACATCTTCATGAATAATTGTATATATGTAATTTTCTGAAAGATATGAACCTAAAAATCATCTTATAATATCATGGAGATATATAGGCTTCTTTGTATCTTCTTTACATTCTGAGAACAAAAGCATTCTGAGAGAAGAACAGCAACAAAATCTATATGAAACTACAGCGAAATCACTAATTGTAAAATATTTACTTGGTTCAGTTTATGTTGCATGAATTACCTGCTTTGTGGGAGGTTTTTTTAGTCAAAAATTTTAAAACTGGTATAAGGTCTATTGCGATGTAATATCAAAGTTGTGCTTCTCTCCCCTTCCCCTACCCTCTTCTTGCCTTGCCTTACCTTGCCTTACCTTTCCCTTTTCTTCCTTTCTTTTCCCTGCCCAGAAATAGCGATAAATTTAAAAAAATGATCAGAAATTTTGGATACATTTGCTACTAAACCCTCTGCAGGGTAGCAAATTGTGTAGTGTGAAGTAGCAACTGAAAATGTCTTTCAAGTGTGTGTTGATCAATGCATTCCAATGCTGAGATGGACATCACACAACACACTTGGATCACAGCAGTATCCTATGATTTTGATTACTGGTCAGGTGTGTTGCTAACTCACATAATATCTTAAATAATGGTTAATAATTTGCAATCTTCAATATTTAAATTTTCTTCAAAGGAAAAAGATGTACAAGGATGATATCAACATCCACCATTTTTCTAATGACTTGCTTATATACAGCCAGTCATTTCACAATTATCAGGTTGTTCATTTCAAATTGATTTTATGAAAATGAGCTTGTTTTAATTTTTTTTTTCAAGAAAAGGTCACTGCCTTTTTTATCAGAGTGAATTTTAAATTGTGACTACACATAATTTGTTCTCATATAAAGCTTCTCATGTTCACAGCATGCACTATCGTACAAACAGAATAAATTCACCTAATGGACTTGAATACGGCTAAGAATTAAAAGAGGTAAAATATAAGAAAATATTCCCACTTAGGAAATTGATCTCCCTATTAAGAAAACATGTCTAAAGCTTGTTCTGCTAAAGAAAAACATTTTATCTTTTCAGTTTTATATACCAGCCTTTTATTCCTATAAATCATCTACCTGAAAGTATCAGGAAGGAAGACCTGAAAATATTTTCAACATCGATCATCAGAGACCTTTCTTAGAATTTAACAGTTTGTGAGAAATAATTTTATATCCTTGCAAATTTCAGAGTGTTTTTTTTTGCTTCTCTACTTTCTGTAGATAGCGCATAAATGTGTATTTCATTATGTTGACTAGTGTGTTTTATTTTCCATGGGATTTATTTAAAAGATGACAGGAATAGTACTTTCAAGAATAGTCTAATCCACCTGCTTTCTGAATTTTATATAAGTCACTAATTGGATAGCATTCTTGGAATGTTTCTGAATTTCAAATATAGAACAATGTTGAGGTTAGGCATACTAGAAGACAAAACATTTAACATGTCAGAAAGTCAGAATAACTGAGATGTTGGGACATTTCTGGCTGTTCTTCATCGTATATTTTTTGTCCACTTTTTTACTTTGTTTACAATAATTTCTTATGAAAATGTTAATAAAAGCCATTTGTCTTTCACTACTATCTCTCTGGCCACTATTTATCCTTCATTTTACCTGTTCTCCTTAACACTAAAACAGCTGGTGCCAGGTACATATACACAGATGAAATTTAGTATATGAGGCATTTTCTTTAACTGTCAGCATGAAAACAATAACAAAATTAATTTGCTAAAAACTTTCTTCTCCTTCAAAATGTTAATCTCCTCTGCTGAACAGGAAATAATATATGTATATACAGTTAATTTTGATTCTTAGCTTTGACGTATGATGGACTACACACCTGAGAAATATTCCTTAAATGCAACTTTAGGTTAATTAATTCAGTGTGTCTCTGGACAGATGATACCAAATGCAGGAGAAGATGACAGTTTCCCTACTTGAGTTTTTAATGGAAAAATATTAGACAATTTGTAGAGGAAGAACTATCTAGGAGGAGAGGGATTCTGTGCAATTAACTTCTGTAGGAAATGTAGCCCATTTAGAAGTATGATGCCTTAGGATGGTTGCAAAAGGCATATCTTCATCCTGTTTCTCATATCTATGCGATAGGTATGTTCCAAACAAAGATCAAGACCTCACAGGTATGCTACACGTGTATCATTTTCTCACAATGAGAATAAAAGAGAGAGATGACATATGGCATATACACAGTTCAACTACAGTATTTATCACGTCCTTTCTCCATTGGAACTGGCACAGGATTTAGCATCCATTCAAACTGGTGTAATCTTGGGAACTCATTAAACCCACCAGGGTCATTATCTCATCAGTGGAACAGCTCATAATACTGCTGGATATTCCCATTTTTGCATTGCAGACCACACTGCTAATTAAAGGATATATGCCCAAAAGGAATTCAGGAAATTTCTGAGTAAGTAATGGATCTAAAAGGTAATGTAGCTACACTGTTGGCCCAGAAGGAATTTCAGGATAGTGGATAACATGAGCTCCTTTCCAGTGTGGAAGCAGGAAGCAGAAGTTTGAAATTTCATATAACAAAATTTACCAGACATCATTCATCAGCAACAACAAAAGACAGAAAAAGAATCGGTAATTCAGTGATTAAGTCAATTTTCTAGGATTAAGAAATCCATAATTACTTACACAAGTAAGCTCATCCTAAAATAACCTGCATGTGTTAGGAAAGCCATGACCTAGAAAATACAGATTGAAGTCCATGTTTCCAAGACGTCAAACTGACATGAAGAGTTGGTTAGAACAGAGTCTCTCTGAATCATACTTCCAAGGGATTTTCCATTTTGGAGAAAAGGCTTTCAGCATCATGGTAGGGAAAAAGGTGGCTGTGAGTCAGCTACGTACACTTCAGGCAAAGACAGCCATCAGCAGTTTGTGCTGTTTTGGACAAGTGTTACCAGATGTCTGAGGGAAGTTATGCTTCCTTCCTGTTGAGGTCAGTCTAGCAAAGAAGCACAAAGACAACTGAGCGCTTGAAGTATTTGTCATATGAAGAGCTAAAAGAGGGAGAGCTTTTTATCCTGGAGAATAGAAGGCTAAGGGGGAATCATCAGTTTTCATAAATACCTGACTGGAGGGAATAAGCAAGATAGAGACAGACTTTTCTGTGCAATGGCTACTGGCAGCACAAGAAGCAAGGACCACAAAAATTATGCCTGTAAATGAGACACAGATATCTGCCATCATACAATGGGGTCATTCAGTGCTAAACTGGAGTTACCTGGCACTACACTGGGTTCTGGATACATTTTATCAATATGTTCAAAAAGCTGAAGATTTTCTCTCTCACTCCAGAAAAATCAAATGACAATTTTGATAATAAAAAATTGTTTTGGAACATGTACATTTCCAGGCTTTTACTGTAAAATTGTCAAGCAATATGGTCTCATTTTTCCCTTCATTCAATATTAAGGCTCTTAATGGGCAATAAGCAAAATAAACTATACAGTTTCATGTTCCAAGGTATCAAGTTCTGACCACCAGCCACAGGATACCACAACTGATATTTGTTTGAGATGCTTTTCCTAGTGGCTATTGCTGTCACAGTTTGATGTCCAAGCAACAGTTCAGAAGATCTGTCTGTAAAGTACAAATGCTGCATTTGACTATGGAACGTCTTTTATTAATTTTAAAGTCATTGCTGAACAGTGGCTTTAGGAGTTAAATGTTAGGAGAAGTGGCACAGTAGGACACATGTAAGTGACAGCTTCTAATGGGAGAGGAAAAATTGTAATTAGAATTAGATGTAGACCTTGCCTTAGAACATTATCACCACATGGCTTCAAGGAAATTTCTTTCAAAAGAAAAAACTAATATTAAAGTTACTTTATGTACATGACAATATGTTAAAATGTATTTAATTTTCTTTCACTCTTCTGACCTGTGCTAAGAGAAATTGCAGAGATATGATTTAGCTCTCTCTTACATTTTTTTGAGTCATCACCTTTGAACCTGTCCTTTCTCTGACACAACCTCCAGGAGTCAATTTATGCAAAATTTCCAACAGAAAAACATGTAAGTTCAATTTAAGGACACTCAAATTGCAGATGAAAAAACACAAAAATTCTCTACAGTCCTCCAGTTCAGAGAACCACTTGAAAAAGTGAATATGAGTGGAACTTCTCATAGTGAAGCATTTTAGCTTAAACAGACCAATGCAGATCTGCCGTCCACCCAGAACTGAGGCCACACATCGTTAACAGTAGTAAAGAACTTTGTATGGAGCATGCTTATTTTCAGTTTGAGTTAAAAATCCAAACTAGAATGTAATTTTTCCATTGAAAACCATAAAGAGGAACACTGAAATATGCATGAAATAAATTCATAGCCAATTGTTATCAATTACAATGTTAAGAGATGATATGTGGAATTTAGCTTAATGGTAAATAAAAGATTTCTTATTTGCAAATTAAGATTTTAAATGTATTTGTATATATAAAAAGCTGATTGGAGAAAACAAACCAAACAGCATCATTAAAAAATTGTGAAGAAAAGCTCCTGTGCTGCTCCAGAAGAGTGGTTGAAGCAGGGCACCAATCACAGCTATGTAAGAAAACTATCATGACAAAAATCTTGTCTTGTAAGCACTTCTCTCAGCCATAATTGCATCTCCATTTTCCTTCAATAGTTGCCCAGGTGGCAAAGCGATCACTAGATTATGAACAAGCTCTGTTGACACAGTTGGGAACAACAAGAGTCCTATTATGTGTTCTGTATTTCATTCAGACCACCTTGAAACAGTATCAGTCCTGTTTTCCTATTACATTGTTGAGCTGAAAACAAATATCAAAACATATTTAAATCATGTTATGGAGCAAGTGGATACTTTTATGGATATATGCTGTACACACCTGTATCAAATGAAATCTACAGCCACGTCCATTAATATGGACTGATATAAGTAAAAAAAGCCAAAAAAATCCAGTCACGTGAGAAATCCCTAAGAAGACTCCCAGTTTGCAAATTCCATCCAAAGCTTGTGGATGAAAGGAAGACTGTTATAGCATTTCTTAATATAGAATTACATGCACCTCGTGTATGACTGCTCAGCTCCTTCAAATTGAGAACAGGAAAAAAGAGACTTTTTGAAAAATCCTAACATTACTAGTATTATGAGTATGATTATGAAGTAAGTTCCTCTGTGACTGAATCAAAGTTTTTTCTCTTGTCCTTCAAAATAACCCTGGTTAGGACAGGCTCGCAAAGAAGGACTCAAGGCCTATGTAATACATCCATAGGAACATCATCTATGCTAAAATGCTATGTGTTGGCTTTGATTACTAGGATATTGGTTGTCATTCATGTTTATAAGATTTCCTTTTTCAGTGGTGTCTTCATGAAATCTTGAATATGAGTTCAAGTATACTTAGTTAATTAAGTACAGCCAAATATTTTTCTTCATATATCAGTGTGTCTGATTCATGATTTATTTCACAATAGAGAATAATTTTTCCAAGTTTGTATTTTTTTATTTTTTCAATACAGATGACTGCCGCCAGTGGTGATATAAGTACTGAAAGACAAGATAGGATAGTGATTATGAAGGAGCTAAAATCAATAACAAATCATAGCCTTACATTTATAAAAATCTTAGCACTAAATTAATATATGTTGATAAGAAAAAATTGAAACTATAAAAATATAAGGAAGTGGCCTCAATTTCTAAATGACCTTCCTGTGTATCTTTGAAAATACCAAGCACATAGTTGACACTGAATAGTAAAGTACAAAAGAAAATTGGCTTTTGGATGCCACAACTGAAAAATTGTACCTTACATCATCTATTGCCTGCTTGAAGTGAGAGTGTCACCATATGTCTCTATGACCTGAAAAGGAGTAAATTTTTATTCAAAATGGAGCTTTTTTTCTCTAAGAAATTTCCATATTGCCCATATTTTTCTTATATAAAAAGGCCGAGCTCCACAGAAATGTTCTAAGAGATTGTGGACTATCCCTGGAGATGCCTGATTCTAGATTCAGCAGCATGGATCATGGCTGATTCATTTTGTCCTGTCTCTTTTGGGATGGTTGGGCCCCTCTTTGGAACTGGCATATTCTCCAGGATGGATAGATCCCTTCTGAAATCTGTCTAATATGCTTGACACAGGTATTATATCCTTATCTATATCCATAATAAATATAGCCACTGCTTTAATTGTTGATAATTTGCTTCACCAACGTAACTTCATAGTAATGTGTCATAATGCGATCCTACTAGGTTGCTGCTGTCATCGATTGTTGCTCTGTGATTTCTCACTGCCATATTCCTTATTGATACTATATTACTGGTTGCTGAAAGCCATTTCTAATAGCATGTACATTTTTATATATAACTAATCATAAGTACACTTCGCAGTCAGAGGATATTGATGGCAATATACATGTTAGTGGTGATTTTTTTAACGTGTTTGCGATAATCTGCAATTAAATAAATAAATAATAAATTAAAGATACTTAGTGGATAAAAGCCTCCATGTCCTTGCACATATAAAATCTGGCAAGATATTAACACCACAGCTACAAAAAAAAAAAAAAACCAAAAAACAAACAACAACAACAACAACCTAACAAAAACAAACAAAAAAAATTGCAGTGCTCTCTTTATTTTTGTAGCAGTTTGTGTCAGGAAGAATATTAAATTATTACTTTGTCTTTTCTTTGTCTCAGTAAGAAAGCTTAGATTTTCTGCTTCAAAATGATTTAAACGGAATAGTGTTCAGAATTCTATTCCTTAAGAAATTGTTTGAGAATTCCTTAAGGAATTTTTGTTTCTGATCTCATTACTGCTAAATCTATTGTTCTAACATTTATTTCTTTTTCCCTTCTATCTCACCATGTATGTATGACAGCAATAAGCAACTAGACTGAGAGTGTTAAGATAATCAAAAATACTGTGAAAAAATCAACACAACCTCTCTTTTCTAATCAAGTATGTGAAAGATGCAAGAGAAATATTTTGGGATAATCTTTAGCTACAGATGGCTCCCTGAAGGCTTATTAGACAGCCAGTGCTGTTACTACCAACTTGTTCTGACTGTTCTACAGAGACAAAACCAAATACACTTGTATTTGTTAATTTTTTTTTGTAGCATGAGTTTAACTACATATTTCCAGGATTTCATGTTGTGTTTCCTAGTGCCTCCAGGTCATTGTTCTTGTGTCTTGTTGCAGTAGACCTCTTATTGGAGGGTAAAAATGAGCCACGGCACAGACTTCTTGTTAAACACATCATAAAAGGTCCTGGTTTATTCCTCTTCACAGCTTAGTCATCTTAACTCCAACTATTCACTAACCCTGGCTGCAGCAAGGTCCTGCTGTAGGTTTCCATAGCAGCCTCTGAGTGCTGGTTATTTCCTGCTCAATTATGTCTGCATGTATTGGTTTGCAGACTGTGACTGCAGGCTTTTACCTGGCTAGACTGTGACCACAGTTTCTAACAACAGGCTCTAACTGCAGACTCAGACTGGCATCACAGCAGTGATCCTCTCTTCCCAGGATCCTTCTTCTTCAAGATCTTCAGGGTTCCTCCTCCACGGTGAATCTCCCCTTACCAGCTAACCCTCTCTTTTACCTCACTCATCCTTATTGGCTATAGCTGTTACTCATCTGGGACAAGGCTGTATTGGGTAATTAACACAGCTGTTACTTATCAGGGGTGAGGTCACATGTATTCTCTTCTCCTACATCTTAGTTTGTTTTTTTTTTTTTTAATTAGATTTACTATTGAAAATCATAGATATATGCCTTATTATGTCTGTTTCTGTGTGTGTATAAGCTGTTTACAACATGCTCGTCTGAATAAGATTTTATAGTGGAGCTCCAAGCCGTTTAAAATAGAGGCTTATAATGGAAAAGCTGGCAGACTTTTAACTAGATCCATGTTACCAGTCATTATTGTAATATTACAATTTTTATAGTAGAAGTAATATCAATCTATGGACTGTGTCTGTATGGTACAATACCATAAAAATTGAAATACCATGAAATGAATTTTTGTTTATTTATTGTATAATGCTACAGTAATGATTTGTGAATTGAATCTATTTTCTACAAGTTTTAGTAGTTCAAAGATTAACTCTGTAATATAACTTCTTTGTGCATATCAGCAGATGTGGATTTCCTATATCGATGTATTTATATGTTATGTAACTGCACATTAAAGTCTACTTTTCAAATTTAGCTCCTAAAATAGCAGACACTTTATACAATGCAATCAAATTATTCAGATGGTTTCTTTAGAGAAGAAAGAGGTTTAAAACAGATGAGAATAAACTCTGTAAGTCTCTTGAGTGTTTGTTGGATCAAATATATTTGCAGCTAAATTTAGAGCTCAAGGTAAAATAAAGCACAGTAATGTTTCTATTATCTAAGTTTCTGGCTGACCAGCTATTGCAAGGTGAGGATATGTGTAGTTCTTTTTCTTTGAGGGTCCAACAATGCAGGTGCAACTGGATTGAAAAGGTTACAGTAGCACAGGACTCCTTTCCCTGCGTTCATTCACAGTGACCATTTGATTTGGAGACACCTTTGGAGGGGAAGTTCTGGGAACTCTCTCAAGTTATCACTTCCCTTAGCTGTGACTACTGTAATATATGTGACAACTAAAATACTGTCATCAAAATAAGGCATAATACCTACTGGGGCCATTCTGTAGTAGGAATTTAGTGCTATGATTTACTTACATATAAACTCTCTTGAGAAAATAGTGCATTTTCAGTGAATTTTCATTCACTGATAATTAACCATCTGAATATCTAATCTGCTGTAGTCATCTGGGCTTCTGGACTACTTTCTCAAGGAAAAAGATGATGTGTTCAAACAAATTAAATGTATCTGACATGATGGAAAAGGAAAGGAAGACCTACTTTTAAAGTTGTTTTTAGCATACTTATAAAAGTCTAAGGACAAGTGAGAGGAACTCATGATTAAAAGTAGTATTAAGGACTTCTGATCAGGACTGAGCTTTACAGATCCTTCAGTAATGATGGTATTGGTTAAAATGTTTCTTAAATGTGAATCATTACTGAATGATGTGACTAAAGATACAATTTACTTATATAATTGTATCTACTAATTAAGAATTCATGGGTTTGAATCACTGAATACATACATGGGAAAAAAAGAATTTTTTGCATATTTGTTAAGTGATAACAAATGAAGTTTCTTTGGGCTGGTTCTTTGATGCAACAGTCTTTCCTATCATGTATGTGTCAATATCATTAATAATGCCCATTTCAAATCATGCAAAGTGAATCTGAGTAGCAGGCAACAGAAGCTTTATAAACAGTCGGGAAAATAGACACAAAAGCCTTTTCTCACTGAAGTCACTGGGAGCTTCTCTGCAGGTGAAATAATGTATCTAATAATTAGTACTGAGTTGTGTTTTTAATAAGAAATATGTTTTCATTTCAATAGTATTGACTGTTTCTCTTGGCTAACTACCCTCTAAATCTGAAAAGTGATTTAATTTGTTCTCATAAACACCACTGGCTGTGCTCTGTACCTCAAATGAATATTGCTTTATTAAACTAAATACAGAATCATTTTGCATTTTTAATTTTATTATTCCTTGGAAGAAAAATGACAACACTTTTTCTCTCTTGTCCTTCTCTGTTTTGATGTATCAGTGTTGCCTATAGTCATCTCAGAAATGAGATAATGAATCATGTCAAAAATACCTTTTTCCTGGTAATTTGTATAAAGAAACAGCAGTGCCTTCACATCTGATGTTTGTGTGTTAAATAGTGTATTTTTGTACCATAAACATAATACACATTTACATGAATATTACACTAAAAGCACCTTATATTAGATATAGAGGGTATAAGTCTGAATGTGTGTACACATACGTGTGTGTGTATATTTATAAATAGTCTTTTTGTGTTACTGTCAAAAAAAACCCAAAACTGTACAATCTTCATTGGAGGTACGTACTGAAGATACAGCAAAACTCTTTCATTCTGTTTTTGCCACGTTATCTTTTTTTTTTTTTTTTACTTCAATGCACTTTTAGAGTTCTGTGATGGACTGATATCTGTTGCATCTTCATGCCTGAAATTCTTCTGCCCTATTTTTAATGAAATGATGAAAAACTCAATCCTCAACATTTAAACTTTTATTAATTTTGACTACCTACTTCCACTTCTTTGATATTCTAGTCAGAAGAAAAATAAGAGCAGAACAGAAACATAACTTCTTTCTTCATTAACAGTATTGAATTTTTCCTCTGAAATGAGAAATGTTTTAAAATAATTGCTGTTTTACAGTCCAAGAACACCTGTTGCATATAGTCTGGTTTATTGATGGCCTACAGGAATTATAAATTTAAGGAGTATAAAATTAAGGAGTGGCACTCCACAGGATTTCACACAAAGTTGAAGCTGTTTCATCTTTTGGATGATAAGCAAACAATTAATTCTGTAAAGTATTGAAATGGATTTTAAAGCAGATGGATTTGCACAGATATTGAAATGTTCTATTTTCAACTCATGATTCTAGAAGAACAAGGAAGAAAAAATAATTTTCCAATTCCAATAGGATTTGTATGATTGCATATATGTAGTTAATTTCATTCCTTAAGAGAAGATATACAATTTAAACTATTTTTAAATAAAAAAATCTTTGAAATAATTTGTTTAATACAACTAATTTGTTACTGGTTTTTTTATAAATCAACAAGAAATTTTTCTATTTTGAGACATTCTAATACTGGGGTAAGATCAACAACAACATTAATTTAAAAATTTAATGGATTTTTTCCTTTCTTTCTTTAATTCACTACTTTGGTCTTGTCTTTTCAGCATCCTGTTCTTTCATTTTTTTTGAGATATAATGATATTCCTCATTCTTTTGTCTAAACTATGTGATTTTCAGGGTCCTTTTTCAGTAATTCTGAAATTGAAGTGTAAAAAAAAATTAAGTTTTGCCTTTTTATTCCGAAAGAGCTTTGTAATCATAAATACTTAATAGTCTTTATAATGTTAAATTTTAGATATATATCTTCTCTTAAGGAATAGAATTCTTTAGAACTATTGAGCTATTAAATGTATAATATTTCCCTCTTTAATTTTTATCGCTAACAGATCTGCTGCTTCTTAATTTCTTATCAAACTCTAAATTTCATATTTTGTTCATGAACTGTTTCTGGAAATAATCAAATCCTTTCAAAACAAATAGCAAAATTTAGAAATCTGTGCAAACTTAACCATATACTTAGTTTTATACCCACCTGACTGAATACTTATATTTTGTTTGACATAGGCCACTAACATTTTTTGGTTTGTGTGATTGCTTTTGTGTTGTTTTTTTTTTTTATTGTCAGTAGTAACGGATCAAGCAGGTTTTTCTCTTAAAACTCATTTTATCTAAAACTTTTGGTACAAAAAATGTACATATATATATATATATATATACACACTTTATGTTTTTAATTGCTTCAGAAACAGAAGTCAAGTCAAAGTAGAAATGCAATTAGACTAAGAACAACACAACATGAAATAGAGATGCATATACATATTCATTTCAATTTTAGAAAGCCAGACAATCAAAAATATCCAAGACTTGTATTATGAAACATTCATTACCATCATCAGCAAAAATAACTTCTAAGGTTTTGCATGGGTTCTCAGAGAGTTTTCCTTGACTTCACTATTTAAATTAGGCTAGAAATATGTTTTATGTAAATACATCATTAGGGAGAACTCTGTGATTATACAGAACAGATGAAAGCTTACACTGCACTGTACAATATCAAAGCAGTGTCTCTCTGACCACAGAATGCACGTGGTAATAGAGTACATAAATATGTGTTTTGGCTCGGGTGGCAGGAGAGGTCAAAGATTAGATATGCAGGCCATTAGTGTTTAATTTTCAAATTCGAGCATCATTATCCTACTGTGAATGATGTTATTGCCTTTTGATGAAAGAATTTCTGTACTGTAATCCCATCACCGATTCAGTCTATTTGCATTACTTCTTCCTAGTGACTGGTTTCTACTGCACCATTTGTTTAATATTTAATATTCTTTCCCACCTAATTTTGCATTATTTTAAGCTCTGTCTTATTCTGAATTCCTAATTTTTAGAGTGTATTCTTTGAACTCGTTCTTAATAGGTTTTCTCCCATCTAACTACAGCATCTAAAAGTTTGGTAAACAGTTAAGTGTGAACAAGATATTTAAGGCTGTGTTTATGCATGCTTGTGTTCCT
Organism: Prinia subflava; assembly: GCF_021018805.1. Classification (NCBI taxonomy): domain Eukaryota; kingdom Metazoa; phylum Chordata; class Aves; order Passeriformes; family Cisticolidae; genus Prinia; species Prinia subflava. The sequence goes on from NC_086247.1 coordinate 55,343,551, forward strand.
TTCTATTTACTGTGAAGGTATCCTAGGATACGTACCTTAGATATTTATTCCCTATCCATTAAAGTATAGATGATATGAATCATGGTCTTAGATTTCATTCTAGACACCTTATTTTAGACCATATTTGTTTTAACAATCTGTGCAATTACTATAATAAAAACCATGAAATATTTCACTAAGCAGGTGATCTATAAAGCAGTTCTGTGTTTACAGGTCGGCGCTTTTATTAGAGTTCTGTGAAATCTCTATAGTGCCAATGGCTCAAATATCACCAAAATACACATCTTAAATTTAAACCACACGTAAAAGCATCAGTAACTGAAAGACTGAAACAGTCTAGAAAATGTTCTGTATCAGAACTTCTATAAAGTGAATTAACAAAAATCAGTTCTGATGATTTAGAGATAAATCCATTGCATGGTTGCATTCTTATCTACAGCATCATCCAGGGATTCAAACTGCATCCTTCAATATGCAGTTACTCTGTCTCACAGGTTTTCTTCAGTTTCCATATTCTTGTGTACATGGATATGATTGCTCAGCTTTTGTTTCAGATTTTGTAATCAATGTGCAGCTGGTCTAACAAACTCTTTTGAAAAAACTGTTAGAGCCACACTTATCACTGAAAATTTTCTTTTCATTACCCTTATTTGCTGTATTTATTTTACATTTCTAAATGAGAGTTAATTTGTGCTGAGCAGCAACAGCTTAGATTTTAAAATCAATACACAAGGAGGAAAATATGTGAATACATTTTACTATTGATTTTGGTTTATCATTTTGGTTTTAAATGAATTCTTCCCTTTATTCTTCTTCAGTTAATACCCATTTCTGCTGTTGAAACAAATATACCTTCTGCTTCAGTGCCTTGGAAGATTCACAATGCAACATTAACTTGAAACTATTATTTTATTCATCATGTATATTGTCCAGAATATTATATTAAATATTAAGAAGTAAATAAAATCATGCAGCTATTTGCTTCATGTTTTCTGTTGAGATGGAACTTTTCTGTTCTGAGATACCCATGGTGCAGTACAGTTTTGAGCTCTTTCTGAGCTTCTGTATGCACTTTTTTTTCATGGAGGCACAGTCACATTGCTTGTTTTCATCTCTTAAACTAGATGCTCCCTCCTCAATCTTCTTATGTTGCTATTTTCTTTCTTTTGTCTTGTAAAGTTCACATGTGAATAAGACTCATACATATCTGTGTCCCATCAAATATACATGTGACCCGTGCGCATTAGACAAAATACATACAGTTTTAATGGATAGTTAACAGGGATAAAACTTACTGTTTATCAATTAAAATATTTAAAATGTAAAATATACCAACTGGTTTTTTCTGCTGAAAAATGCAAGATGAAATTTACAGACATCTCTCCTCGTGTTCTTGCAGGATCTGTATGAACGGACAGCTTCTGCTTCCAAATCTACATGAAAGATAGGGAGTGCATTCTACTTTCTTATCCAGACAAAAGACATAAGAATATGTGGTTGGCTAAGGATGGCTCACTGCCAAATTTCTACCTAGATGCTCACTCACTCTCTCAACAGGAAGGTAAGACAGAAAACATGCAAATGTAGCTAGAGACAGGGAGACCAGCTACCAATCACCATCAGAGAAAAAGCGGACCGGATTTGGAGAAGACGGTTAAAGTAGTTTATTGTAATTAAAAACAGAGTAGGATTGTGAGAAACAATGTCAACCTGGGAAATGCTCCTCCCCCGGCTCCCTTCTTCCAAGGCTCAATCTCACTCCTCCATTTCTGACTCCTGTGTCTCTTCCAGTCCCTGAGCTGTGCAGAGGTAAAGGAATGGAGGTCCTGTTCAGTCCATAGCAGCTTCTCCATGCCACTTGTTCCTCCTCTTCACCTCTTTCTCTGCTTCAGTGAGGTGTCCTTGCTGTGGGATATAGACCTTCACAAACTGCTCCAGTGTGGGTGCTATCCACAGGCCACAGCCTCTGTCAGAAACCTGCTCTGTGTGTGCCCTCCACAGGCTACCTGTCCACTAGCTGCCAAACGGGTCCTCCAGAGGCCGCAGATGGGTCTTGGATCCACCACATCCTACATGGACTGCTGGTGGACAGGTTGCCTGCACCGTGATCTGCTTGGTAATTTCTGTAGTGCTCATAAAGTACCTGCCCTGCCTTGTTCTACTCTGGCCTGGATATCTGCAGAGGCATTTCTCAGAGTCATTAATTTTCTTTGTCACTCCGTGCTGCCCTGTGTGGCATGCTGGCCTTTCTTAAATACCCTTTCCAAGAAGTGTCACCCCCTCAGTTGCCTGGCTCAGCTGTACCCTACGGTGGGTGGGCTGGAGCCTCCTGGAAACAGCTGTGCCCAGGGTGGGGCATCCTAAGACTCTCTTGGCAGAGGGCACAGCTTCTCCCACTGCCTGCACCTGGGCACCTGCAGTCCATGGAGAATATTAGGAAGATTTTGCCAATATGCGAGTGAATAATTCAACACTTATGTTCAGCAGAGACAGGAAGAGTTTTGGCCTTGAAATGCCAAAATTGTGTGTTACCCAGCACACACCCACATAAAATCTCACTCCCTTTGCACATTAACAAAGTTCTTCCCATGGATCAAAGATGTTCATATTGAGAAGCACTGTTTTGGAGGTTTATTTCATTTCTTAAAGAATGACTGTTAATACATCTGTGGGGATTTTTTCAGACAGTTTTTAATAGATGCTATTAAAATGACTGTGAGAAACTGAATTCCATGGATTTAATAATAACAACTATTATTATTATTATTATTATTATATTTTCTTTTGTATTTCTAAAATAATTTTCCCACATTTTTGTTTAATATGACTGTGGTTGATGGGGCTCTGGTTAGTATGGAGACTTATTTGATTTTTTAAAATTTTATTGCTTCAGCTGTGAAAAATAGATCATTAAACATCTGTTTTTCAAGTCTAAATTGAAAGTCTTAATTTCCCAGGCAGCATAATTAGAGTACGTCAACAAAACTCTGCATTCACTGTGGAGGACATAAAGTAACGGGAGGAGATAAGGTTTCCTTTTCTCCTTCTTCTGAAATTGAATATTTGGAAAAAACTGTGTGGCCAACCCCATCCCAATAATTTCTGAATGTGCCTTAGTGTGAAGATAATTTTAGCAGAGCAACTACAAGAGTATTGAATCCATATAATTTTTATTATGCAACTGTGTGTATATTTGAGGGCATAGTGAAGTGGATGTGAAAATCTGGAACTGGGCCAGGAAGTATGGTGGGATGTGAAGTTGTTGTGTTAGTATGGCAAATACCTGATAAAACTTCTACACACACACAAAGAAGAAATTCTGCTATCAAATCCTTATGAAATCAAATCGAGAGAGGAAGCTGATAAAAATGTGGGGTATTTTTGATCATTGTTTATGGAAACACGTGACAGAAAGGACTAAGAATTACCCAAATGCTAAGAAATGGAGTGTAGAATTCTTTCTTACATCATTTTTCTTCAGGGTTTGTAACCTGTACGACAGGTGTTATAGTTTTCTAGGAAGTGGTGAGGCAGTGCCAGCATTGTAATTTTGTAGGCATATAATCAAGACAGGAAGGTGTAAAAATAAAACACACATACTTAAGAGGAACTGTTGCATGCTGTGATGTGTAATTTATAGGAGAGATGTCCAGATTAGTGGATGGATGCTTATAATTAAAGATTTTGAAGCAATAATTGAATTATAAATACTACAGGGTTTGACTATTATTGCTTATAATTAAATTTTCTTAGCTTTAATAGTCTTGATGTGAGATGAGTTCAAGGCATATCCACTAATGATAACAAAAATATATGTGTGGTAGGAGGATATAATTCTGAATTATGTTTAAAATAGTAGATTTAAATGTTTTTTTCTTAAAGACATTGACTGCTTAGACCTGAGAAATGAAATGACAGAGTCCTGGAGGTAGGTAGGCATTATGTTAGCTCTGTGTTTTTAATACGTCAAGTAAAATGGAATGGTCTTGACTGGGGCTTCTTAGTGAGAACACAGAGATAGAGAAAAACAGAAAATTACATTATGTTAAGCAATAGTATACCTTGACATGGCTACATTTTGTTCTCCAAGGAAATCTGTAAAATTATGTTTTCCCTGATTACCACTCTGTTAAACAAAAAATATGCTTCTGTAGGATGAAGCTACAGCCATGTAACTTACTCTTAAACATATATGAGTAAATCTTGGTTAGCCTAGTCTCTTGATTAAAATTATTTTCTCAATTCAAAAGCCTAGAATAATGCAGACTTAAGGAAATGTATGTGACATAAGTTCTAAATGTAAAATTAACGTGAAGCTAAGTTTTGAGGTGATTGTTTGGTTTCAACTGAGTGATTAAAAAATTTAATTTTTGTGTAGAAATGATTGTGAAAAATATTTACTAAATTCTAATATGTTTAAAGTATTGATAAACCTAACCGAAAAATGGAAAATAAGATACAGCATAGTTAATGATCTGAATAATACTAAATAAGCATAGAGATTAAAGTTTTCTCTCTTTAAAATTCGTTAATAATTTTTGAAGCAGCATTTTTGAAATTGCAGAGCAATTTAAGAAATCCTGAAACTCTTAAAGACTTAAAAAGTGGTAATGTTTGTTCTACTACTTTTTTTAATGTCCAGCCAAGTGACATCTTTGATTGGAATTTCTGGACACAGTAGAAAAAAACACAAAACAAAACTAAACAACTGAGTGTTCTGGGAGATAAACTGTTCCATTTGCTTAGTTGAAACAAAATCAGAACTGAAGGAGTTTATCGATTTAGTAATGGCACGTTGTTAATTGAGAGTCAGCGAAGTATGTGTGTGGAATCAATAGCAGGAGTACAACAGATAAAGCACTAGACTGGAGATTATCAAGCAACAACTGCAAATAATGGGGCACTGGCTGCCTGCAGCCCCCATCCTGTGGGAAAGAGCTCTGCCTGCTGCAGGGGGAGGTGGGGAGGCCACTGGGAGGGCTGCAAACGCTGCCCAACCTGGTGTGCTGTATCTCTCCCTCCTTTCCCCAAGACATCCCCCTACTCACTGAATATTCAGATGCCTCTTTACACTTCATTTATAAGGGTTGGTCCAATAGTCACCTTCACACGAATAAAGGTATAACGATGTTTATATGTGAAATAAAAGTGTTCAGATGTACCCATTCGTGGTCATGTCAACATCCTTCTACTGACCACTATCTTAGAAGGAAAGAAAAAGCCGATGTTTTAAATGGAATCTGAAACAAAACCAAAAATTCATAACCCTCGATTACATTAAAAAAGATTGAGCCTTTTCTCCACCATATTTTTTTCCTTTATTTTGTATCTTTACTATTAAAAAATGATGTTACATGCTGGTGAAAAAATATCACCAACATTATTGACTATGTTGGAAAACAATTGTGTTGTGTTTGGTTACGACAGTTTTAATTTATCTTCTATTAAAACACGTATAAGTTATGAAGGATATTTTTGGAAGTTATGTCTTAAAACGCAGTTAAAAGCAGCTTTATTGCAGGTCTTTCAAAGAGCTTAAGCAAACATATGAAAAGGATACAAGGGGAAGCTGTTTTTCACAGTCATTGATTTTATTCTGAAAAACAGAAACATTAAAAATTATTTTTGACTGAATCTATAATGGACTGACTTCCTTAAAAAAAAAAAAAAAAAAAAGCAGATTGAATAAAGAAGTGAGAAATGCTGCCATAGTTCACCTCATCCTAAATCAAGAAAGAAGCAACATATTTTCAGTGAGACTTTTATTGGTGAAACATGTTTTACTCATCCCTTTCCTGTCACAACTCCCTCTCATTTCTATCCAGACTTTGCTATAAAATTGTTCCTTTCTGTACTCGAGATATTTTGGAATATCTTTGTGTGAAATTCAATAGTTATTGTTTTATAAATATTAGGGATATGGACCCAGTCACCTCCAGTGAACAATTTTCTATGGAATTTCTTGATATCTTTGCCTAGTAAAAGAGGTTTGTCTTCTGTGTAACATGCTTTGTTCTGACCAGAGCCTCAGGATGGACTCTGATAATTTTTTTGTTTGTTTTTCTCCTGTGGTCCAGGACTGGGTGTCACCACACTTCCTTGATATTAGTCGTGGAAACTAATTTTCTAGCCACCTGAGTTTGCTACTACTTGATTTCAGGAACAGTTTCAGTTCAGAGGTTTCAAAGTATGAGGAAGGTATTTTCCTGTCCAAATTTTTGCTTGGGACTCAAGTGTCATAATGAAGTTATTTATTAAGAAGTAATATTGCCATTCTGGCATAGTATACGTTTCAGCTTTATCCTAACAAAGGATTCCTTTGGTTGGCTAGCAGTGCTCAAGAAAACACTGCTGGAGCAGGTAGCCAGGTTTCCAAACTGCAGGTTGAGGTGCAGATTGAGATGCAGGTTGGGCTCTGGGGGAAGCCTAGGGAGACAAGATGCCATGAACTGCCAACCCTTTTGCTAGCAAAGGGCACGAAGAGGGTGGTGCCAGCCAGGTGAATGGACACTGAGGGACACAGCAGGAGGGAAGACTCAGAGGAAGAAGGAGATTTGGCAGTGGTTAGACTGAGGCTAGAAAAGCCCAGGGGTTTCTTTGTTGGGGGTCCCTCCTCAGAGTGGGGCAGTGGCTGTTTCTGGGTGAATGAATTGCTTTATGGATCGAGACATTGGAGACTCTGATCTTGGAAATATGGGGTCGATCTGGCAAGGAAACCTGGCCTGGCTGTGTGAGAATGGGGTGTGTGGAGAGTCAAGGGAGGCACTGGGCCTGCCCTCTGGGAAGAGCTTCAGTCCCAGCAGTGAAATTCTCTTGCCTCGGGAGTGTGACTGACTGAGAATCTCATGAATGGTCAGATTGGGAAGTTTCCTTAGCAACTCTACAGCTACACAGAACTGTACCCCAGCAGTGGCAGAAGAAAACATCAAAGCACCAAAAAAGACAGTCTTCACAAGATGAGACAGAGAAAGACAAGGAGAGGTTTTTTGATGTTTTTAAATAATTGGTCTCGTGTCTGCTGAATGAGGCTTTCTAACCGCTGCCAATCTTTAAGGAGCCCATTCTGATGGACGGATAATCAGCTTTTCTGAAGTGAGGTGTCAGATAAGTGCTTTTACTTACTATAACATTGCATTCAAAAGCAGTTAACCCATTTCTCAGGTGAGGGAAGAGACTGCCATGGCTGAAACACAAAAAGTGAAGCATGTGGTAATGGGTTGAACTGATCAGTGTCATCATCCAAGAAACCACAGAAGCTTGTGAGAATACTAAGAAATTTATTGAAAAGATCACAGACACAGCAGTATATGTGTTCAACAAGGGATTTTCAGCTACATTTCAGATTACTCTTTGTTGTTTATTTACAGATTTTTTTCCTAAAGAACAATACCACATTGCAAGCCTTCAAATTATATCAGAACCCAGAAGCTGCTCTTTCATTTATGCTTCCTTTCTTTGTGTAAAAGTACCAAGCACTCATGAACTTTCTATTATTCACATTAAAAGATTAAAAAAAATCTTCTGTTGGCAGGATGAAATGAATCCTTCTAATTTTTTGTCTACATTAGGGTTTTCTTTGGGAGTTTTTGGGGTTTGATCATTTGGAATTTTGTTGGTGGTGGTTTGGATCTTTTTAACTTGCCTTCCATTTTAATCTCTTAGTTTCTTTGGGTGGTTTTGCCTCTTCCTTCCTTACTGTTGTTCTTTGTATTTCACCACCTACTTAGACTGACTTCTGGTGTAATTTGGGCTAGCTTAGTGTTAACTGAAGGAATGTACTCTATGTGATATCCTTTCTAAGAAAATTTTAATATTTTCCCAAAATACTACATCTTTTTAAAGCAATTATGTTGTTACAATGAATAAACATCCCTTCAGTTTTCTGTAAAGGACAATGACTTTATATCGTCTTTCTCACAGTAATTTGAACAGTATTTTTGATGTTCTGATAATGAACCAGATGATTCCTGGGTCCTGGAAGGAAGAGTTCTGCTATGTTCTACACCTGTAGATATTAATATTCTCCTCTTTTGCTTGGGAAGTCAAAAGAACTGTCTAGTAGCCATTTTTCTGCATATGTGTTGATCTCGTGCTTTCCTGTTTAAAATATTCACCTTCTCTAACCTCTCAATTTACACCTAGAAATTAAGCAGGTGCATGTATACTACCTGCTGTCCAGGGAGTCACCTCTGTGATCAGACTTTGAGGCACAAAACTTAAATAAACATGCAAATATTATTGATATGTTCATTTCTGAAGGTATCTTAATAATGAGGAAAAGGAACAGAGGCCCTTCCTCTTCCCTCTTCTTTTTTTATATCCTTTGCTTTCAGATATCCTCGTAATTTCTGGGTTTCCAGAGATGAAATTTCATTTTCTTCCACAGTGTTATAACATTAAACAGTTTCACTGGAAAATGAGGACAAAAAGCAGGAGTCCTTTTCCTGTGCCTTTGCACTCATTCTGTTTGTGTTTCTATGAAAATGGATGGAGGGAAAGAAAGAATGTGATCCAGTAATTGTCAAAGATCAAACAGTGAGAAACTGAGAAATAAGCACAATGACCCAGCTTATATGAAGAACTACACAGCACTGAGAAAATGAGGAGCAAGGGGCAGGAAGGCTCTGGAATCAAAAGCCTGAGGCGGGACACATTGCAAGTCAGCATGGGGCTTTCTTTTTTCTTTCTGGAAATAAGGAAATAGATCTATTCATATGGTCTTTCTTGGAGTTCTTTTAAGCTTCAGTGAATACTAACTGAAACAAAGATGTCTAGAACAAAACGTCTGGCTCAATATTTGAATGTTTTGATGGAAAAATGTTATATTAACCTGAAGGGAGGTTTTGCAGAGTATGTTCTTGCTATGTCTACACAGAGCAGGAAATTCTCTTGCCTTCCAAATAGTTTTTCTTTAGCGTTCACTTCTTGACATTGAGATGGGGAATTTCCTTGACTGCTGTGCAAATACATAAACCAATAGTCAGATACTCTTCCTACTCAAACCAAAACCCACCCAATTTCACTACTATGGTAAGTAATAAACAGATGAGAATTTGTATTTCTCCAACTCCAAAAAAAGTAAAATATAATACTGTATATTTAGGGATAGTTTTTGCAATTTGCTCCTAATTGGTTCCATAATTATATCCTGCTTTTCCCCTGAATGTTAAACTTCTTCTGCTTTAAAAATATTCAAAATTAATTAATATTTAAAAATATTTTTCCACAGGGTTTTCCTCAGACTTATACCAGTAAAATCTATACCTCTGGTTTTCGTATTCAATTTTGTGAGAAATGTCAAATGAGAGATTTTAAATAAGAGCAGACTAAAATTAAAATATATTGATAAATTAATGGATTCCAACTGTCGTAACAAAATATTAGAGATTTTACATGTAAGCCATAGACATATCTTAGCTATAAGACTTTATTTATTTAGGACGTAATACCTTCCAAATTTAATCTAGGTGATGAGTCAAGTCTAACTCAGAAACTCAAGGAAGAAAGACACTAATTACATGGGCAGATAAATTGGGTTACTGCATGTTTTCCACACGTAAAATCAGAAAATATCATCCATGAATCATGATATTGTGCTTGCTGCAACAAATTTATAAAGAAAATAAAAGCCATATTTTCATTTAATGCCTTGTATCATAAAATGTTCCATGATAAAAGCTGATTCAGTTTGCCCATAGGGGAGGATAAGATAGAAGGGTTCAAGATAGAGTTAATAACAAATAATGTTTTCTCAACTCCAAGAAGCTGAATAAGGACAACTTGATCTCTTTGGCGGCTGATTTAGTAACAGAAGCTGCAATTATCTTTACTGATGAATGTAAAAAAAATGCAATTGCAACAGGAACTTCATTTCCAAAAAGGGAATCTGACAGGGTGAGATGTATCATCCAAGTCAAAGACAAAAATATCACAACCACTTTAATCAGGTCCTGGAGCAGAGGCTAAACCCCTACATACAAGGAAATTTAAATGAAGTACATTTAAGACTCTTGTCTTTATACTGGCTATGTTTATTAGACATACATGAAACAAGAAGATTCTGAAAAGGAAACAAGGATTTGAAATTTTCTCATTTTCCATTTCTAAATTAAACTGACCTCCTGTTCTTCAGAGGAAGAAGCACAGTGGTTCAGTACATTCTACACTGATACATTGTTTGTTTGTTTGTTTGATTTTATAAAGAATGCTAGTCTCCATACCAGCTGTTCAATATTATGCCTTTCAACATAAAAGTGGGTTTTTTTTCAGAAACCTCTAGGATGTTTTAAAAATGCTTTTGAAATATGAGACTATGGAAAACATACAACACTAACCTTCTTGTTCTGTGTCCTGTACTACAGGCACTCATTTAAATTTTGAGAATGAATTTCACAAGGTGGAATAATATCTCAGGAAATCGTGTGACTGTAAGTGAAACAAATTTCTTTCATTCCCATTGCCTTTTTTATATGCAGTGCTACTCTAAAAAACAAGAAATATTTATTAAGAATAAATTTCATTGAGATCAATAGATCAAGATCAAAGAGAACAAGACTATTTTTTCACTTAAATGTACATCTGACAATGTAGACATTCTTGAGAGCAGAAAGGTAATATGCCCAAGTTAGAATTGCACTGTGATTTGAGATTCACCCTTGGAATTATTCTTCGGGTACTTGCATCAAATGTAGCTGTCCAGCTCTTAGCATAAAGAAGGGGAGAGGTAAAGGTAAGTAAAACCATCTATTGAATGATGTCTGAATGAAACATAATTTTCTGGTCTGGCATATACTGTTCTACAATCATTTTTCTGACATGTAAAAACCCTCACCCTATTTTTTTTTTCCATCCTTCTAAGATCTACTCTAGCTGTAATAAATAAAATCCAGCTGTTTTTAGGTAAGGCTGAAATACATATTGTTCTGAAGATGTTACAAGCCCTGCTCTTGTTGAACGTAAGAGAAGTATCTTTGCATTTTTTAGACAAAATGCAGACCTTTCTGAATTGTTTAGATGCTTATACATTTTAAAACTGAGGCCTAATTAGCAGAGTCTGAAAATAGAGTTTCTTTAACACTATTTTCTCTGAGGCAAATCTAAACCACCTATGTTGAACACCCAGATTCATGCTGTGATCTAAAAGTTTTCAGGATAATCTGATATCTGGACTTACACAAAATTATAAAGCATATTAATTATTGCCCTGTTCTTCTGCCTACCTTCTGTTTGTGCATGACAATATGAAATTGGTGTACTTATATACTTCCATTTCATTTGCCACTCGTGTGTGAGCAGTAAATTCAGTATTTTAGTCTTGTATCCTCTAAGTACAGTTGGTATTTCTATGGTATAATTCAGCATGTCAGTAGTACCAAAGTCAAGGAGCTCTAAATAGCAAACCTGCTACACTGACTCTTTTCCTCATATCCCTTCAAGCTCTTTAACTGTTGCTCACCACTTTCACTAAAGCTGTAACTCTTACAACATTTTCACCCCTTTTTTTTTCACTCATCATCTCATGCGGCAACCTCTCAGATGACATATCTTGGCCTCATACAAGCAGTTATGTCTCTCTTCTTTGTTGCTGACTCCAGCTTCTCAATAGCAAGCTACATTTCCAGGATTAGACTAAAGCTAAATATAATCTGGAAAGAATTTTAAAATTTTAAAAAAATTCTTTTTCAGAAGGAAATCAAATTCAACTACAACAAAACTTTGATGAATAAGTTCTCCACAAGGGATGTGTAAAAAGTGTTTCAGGGTCCTTGACATAAAAGTATTTAAAATATAACTGGCATCTACCTTGCAATATAAGCCCATTTATCATCATTTCATCAGAATGGACATTATTCAAAGAATTGACAGGTAATTCTAAGTCTAAATAAAAGGCAAACCAGACCTAATTATTTCAACTTTTCTTGTTAGGTCAATCCTATTTTTAGACTTTATGATTAACATTACTGCTCTCATCTAGACTCTTTCACACTGATTTATACATTTTCTGAAGTACAATGGCCAAGACTGAACAAAGTTCTATGAACTGGTATTAGTATATCCCAAAATGACACATGCCTTCTTTAGTAAGTATGTGAATTTATAGTTAAATAAATTCAGTTAGTGATCTGTTGTTGCCATGAGGTTTTTTCCTGTGTGTTGAGTGCTCATATTGAAAGAGAATGTGCAGCTTCTCTCCCGCTTGTTAATGTAAACACTGGCCATGTTTTGCTAACTGTCTCTCGTTTACATATTTCTAGCTGGGAGGAGAAAAGGTGATTGACAGTCAGCTTGACCAGTGTGGATTGGAAGGTGGGGATTTCATCCTCCAATCCATGGACATTATAGGAGATGTATTTAAGTGACTTTGTAAATAAACTTCAGGAGTTCCTGCTTCCTGCCCTGATCTGCTCGCAACCCAGAAATGTCTATGGAGTCCCTCATTTACCGTCAGGCCCAGCGGCGGCAATCTGTTATAAACTATCATTCTTATTCTACTTTACTGCCCATCCTTCTCTTGTATTTCTGTAGTTATTTGTTCCCACACAGGCACAGCACCATTTTTTTCCCCCTTACTTATTTTTTTAATCAAATCTTTCACAAATTTGGGCTTATTGAAAATTTAGATCCTGTTCTCTAGTGCCCTTGTAGTCCCTCTGAGATTTTCTTTTTTTCATTAGTAAATTCAAAGATATACATTCTCTTTCATCCTCTATGCCATGGGGAACAGCAATCAATAAATCTTTCCATTATAACCAGAAGTAATTGATAATTACTCTTTGGGATTATCTTTTCTAACCAGTTTTCCACCCACACTGCTTTAGTTTCCTTTTCATGTTTATCAGATTGTCATGAATTTCCATTCCAATCTTTAAGAAAGCCAAGGTAAGTAATTTGTTGACTTTGCGATTTGATCTACAAAAATAAGGTCACAAGGAAGTATTTTTTGTTTCCACAGCACTTGAGGTTACAAGCTTTCTGGCAGTCATTTAGTCTCAGCTGATCTGTTCCTGAGGACTGAAACAGAAAAAGGCAGAAATGACTATATTTCCTGATACTATTCCTTTGTCATTCTTTTCCCATGTTGTGCAATGCAACAGAGTTATCCTTTATTTAGTCTCCTGTTAACTGGTTGAACTTGTAGAGCAAATTCTTGTTATTTTTGTGTTTTACTAGTAACATATCAAGCTTTGCTTTGCCTTTCCAGCCCTCACAAGTATATGCCACACATCTGATTGTGTCCTCTGTAGTAAGACCTGGGGGTTTTTTCGGCCTAAATTATACTCTTACTAAAATTAGCAATGTCAGCCTTTCAGATTCTAATTTGTTCCTTCTGCCCTCTAAATTAGGATGGTTGAATTTGAAAATTCCCTGGATCAATGTCTGAAGAGGTACTTTAGCTCCTCAGGTGGGAGAGCTGAGTACTGCTTGTTCGAATAAATTATTACCTCAAAAGAGTAATGGCAATTGGCTGAGTTGAACCAATACTGACACACACGTTCTATTAACCTCAAATTACCATTACAGATGAGCACACATTCAGGAAGTGGGTTGTATAAATAAAGCATGCTACTTTATTAAATCAATAAAAGTATAACAGGCCTTATGGTAGGGAAGGTGCTGCCAATTTGCAAAGAAGGCTATGCAAGATGATTTTTAATTAGATTACCTCCAGCATTTTAATATTGACCTTTTTCCTAACAAAACATGTCCTGAGTCAAGTTAGATAAAAGAAAAATAAAAATAATTTAATTTTTTAATTACCACTTTTTTTCAGGATGAACACTTACAATTTTGTCAGCTAAAAATTGTTCAGCCTTCTGAATTACCTGATTGGTAAAATCTAATTGATGACTCCATTTTCATGGATTCTACTTTTTTTTTCTTATAACAGAATATTCAAACAAAAACATCAGAGTTGAATGGAACTTTTTTGGTGCTCAATGCACTAAAAAAAATGAAGTTCAAAATTAGCCAAGGTTTTTAAGTACCAGCTTTGAGTACATTTAAATTCTGAAAAGAAAAAACAGAGAAGATTTTTAGGGTATTAGTTTAAAATGTATATTCTTAATTAACTTCTAGCTAAAATTTTGGATTTCTGATATTGTATTTTTCTTCCTCTCTCTCTCTCTCTCTTTTTTTTTTTTTTTTTTTTTTTTTAGCTTCTGAAAAATCCATAATTTCCACTGGTTGGCCAAAGGTGCTGATCATGTGTCATATTATGTTATAAAAAATGGTGTTAGTTTTATTATCTTTGGTCTCAACTCTATCAGAAAAAATGAATTAGAAACTAACTTAGCTATTAACTGCCATTTTACTTCTCTAATGGTTGCTGCATGGATTCTTTTTCCACCTGTAGTGGTTTCCAGATGACATCTTTTCAGTTTAAATTATTTAAAATCATGCTTGTCTTACTAGAAGATTAAAGAAATATCATGCCAAGAGAGACACTTATTATTATAAGGCTAGTAAGCCATTTTCTTTCTTTTCTCTCTAAGGTTATTAGAAAACATCCTCTTTTTCAGTTTCATGACATGGCACAAAATGTACAAAAAGAAGTAAAATACAAGAAATCATGAATTATGAAGAAAAAAAACCCCAACAGGTTCTGAGTAAGTGGTAGACTAATCCTTTATTTTACAGTTGTTGTGGAGTTTTTTGTGTGGAACATTTCTACTTACATGGAACAGTTAGTCTGAATATAAATAATATAGCTATGTCCTGCTCTGCCCTCAACACTCAAAGGAAGCTATCAGGAGGTTTTTTGGGTACAACCAAAAGAAGATTACTCCTGTAAAGCAATTTTAAAGCCTAGTCATTTATAAAATATGAAATATAGATCCATATATAATTCATGCATATTATAGAAGGTATCTTTAACTATTTGCTGCAATAAAATGCCAGCTACCTCCTGGAGGAAAAGGATACAGCTCTAGGGTCCTTGTTTGTGATGAATATAATAAGGTTTCTGTCCTGCTACTATTTAAAAAACAAGCAAAACCAAACCCATAGTGTAAAACCATTTAATGCTAAACCAGATAGGTCATTAGATGTGTGTTTGGAGTCCATAATTGCAGAGATCCTACTGTAAATAATGGATAATCTTGCAATCAAGAAGGAATCAGTTTAAAGCACTGTCACATATTAATTTGGCACTAATATAACCTAAGCAGTAGCAGTGCTGTAGAAATAAAATGAACGATAGCACAGAATATTTGTGGGGATATTTTTTTAACAAAGCATTTCATAAGGATCCTCCTCAGGAATAAAGTACTGGTTGTTTAATTTCTGCAAGTGTGAGTACTGTGGTGTTTACTGTGCCTACAGATCTATCCAGATATCCACAGGTCATTTTGCTGCAAACCTCATTTCTGTCCTTGAGGACTTCCAATGCTCCAGCAGAAACACTCCAGTGTTTTAGAGAGGCAATTTTTTCGGATATTATCTCAGAATGCCTTATGGTAATGAAGACAGCTGCTACCACAAAGCAAAACTGCTCAGTTCATATAGTTTTAACCATATCATATGTGAAATGGTTTATCGGCTTGCTAATGACATACAATTAACTTGCAAACACTGAATGATTCATCCAGGATCAATATCACTAGCAGAATGGATAAATCACAAGACCAGATATTGTGAGATGTTAATAAGTGCCTACAAATTTCTAAACAGTGTTTTATAACTGTTTCTCAAAGGTATAATGCTGCACAGTTATGTGGACTCCTCCTACACAGACCCAGGCTGCGTGGGTCACGGATGTGCACATTCTCATTGGGGAGAGCTTGGATACCTGTCTGCAGATCCCCCTGTAGGGTGTGTGGTGCTGTGGCTCTCCCTGGACTCATCCTGCTCCCTGTGACCCTGTAAGATCCCATCCATGCCCCTGGGGCAGGTCTTCCCCTACCAGAGGCCCAGGAGAGGTGTGCAGGCTGCCTGTCCCATGTGAGAGAGCTCCGTCTGCCCCAGGCAGATGCTGATGGGGGGCTGCTAGCAGTGCCCAACCTGCTGTGCTGCAGCTCTTCCTTCCTTCCCCAAGGTCTGTCACTGAAAACCCAGGAAATACACTATCCAAGTAGTTCCTTAGGTTAGAAAGCCAGCGTTACTTTTTTCAGTGCTGAGGTACATGGCGGACCTCTTCACCTATTATGTACATCAATTACAAATCTTTTAACTATACATTTTAGCAAACAAGATTAGCATTCATTGTCTGCAGGTGACATAGTTCTCTTAGTCTGTATTCTGTCTTCTGGTCATTGATGATTCTCTCACTTCTCATCCTAATTAGTCTGTCTTCTCAGTTTATCTCTTTTTGGAGGGGGGGGGGTCAGTGGGTTTCTTGGGTCGGTAGTCTGGGGATCAGTGGTCAGAGATCTCCCTGTCAGAATTGCCTTTTACCCACCTGGAGCTGATTTCAGCATAATTACCGAGTTGGTTTTATTAATTTCTTCCTTATCTTGGGAGTCCCGCCAGATGTCCTTGTGGTCCATAAATTCTGCCTTTATCAGTGGTACATCCTTTTTCCCAAGGTATGTTAACTTTCTCCCCCAGGTCTGAGGTCGCTGAAGCACGCCAAGCCCTAACCTTTAATTTGAGGTAGACATCACTTGCAGCAGGCTTGTTAGCTGCTATCTGTTTCACAGATTTTTTTTTTTTCTTGCTAGATATATTTATCAAACAAAATATGCTTTTATTGTACATCTTCTATGGGTGAACTTGTACAAAAAGAATGTTTCGAAAAGATTTTAAAAAGTTTTTGGTTTTCTGTCAATGTGTTAAAATTATATTGCTTCATGCAGACATGATAGCCAGATAAAGCTAACATGACAGCCATCGTTACTGTGGTATGTAGGCTTTCATACTTGCCTTCCTAGATTGAGACAATTAGAACATTATTGGTTCAGGAATATGCTAATAATCACAGCTTAATAAAATGAGAGCTGTATATGTGATTTATTAGTATGTGTTGATTACACTAAAGATTATACAAACTGGGAAGCTCGGCATAATTGAAAAGCTGTACTATGAGAAATCTGTGATGCAAGACAATTTTAGGCTCCAAAAGATGATATTTCCCTAACTACAGGTCTGGTGTCAGCACACAACATGAGGTCACGTTCAGATTTGGTGTAAGCAGCACTTCCTACAAAGGAGCTGGTGTTAACACTCCGGTTCTGAGCAGGGACGAATTGGGATTCAGTACAATGGGAGTTGATACATGCAGATAGGGGCTGGAATAAAGAAACAGTTGCCAAGCTATGTTTGCAACCAGCTCATAAGGATCATCTGGCTGTGCTCATATCTTAGATGTGTAGAAGTTCCTGTGTTAGGCTAGAGTTAGGCTCATGTTTGATTCTGATTAGGAGTAGGAGGATATCCTACATAAACTTTACTTGCCAGTGTCACTCCATCAGTTCTGAAGTTTGCTGGAATAGCTGCCTGCTCCGGTCACATCTGATTCTTCTGATATTTCTTTTGTCACCTCTGGATATGGTATGGGACCGCTATATTTTGGATGTGCAGCATCATTATTCTTGATAGGTAAGCTGGTAGTTTGCCTGTGGAATTCCCTGGTATCGGGCTGTGACTTGTAATCTGTCCTTCCTACCGCTTTTGCACCCTTATGGATCACTCAGTGTACACAGTCTCAGCAGACTTTTGCACTAGGAATTGTCATACCAAATTGAGACTCAAATTAGGGAAAAATAGTTTGTAAACATACCATAACTAACAGAAGAAAAATGCAGAGAAGTATAAGCAGTATTGTTGTAGGAGAGTGCACTGACAAGTTTAATTATGCTAATTCCATGTATCTATTGATACAGTTTCAGTATTACTGGATAAGCTGTGGAGTAATAAACATGCTTCAGAAAAGACTTATATTTTTCTACTTAGTGTTTCTGCAATACAAGTTCAATTTTTGCTATAGTAAACAATTTAAAGTAATAGGGAGTCTACTTGGGATAATGCAATTATTTTCTTTGCTTGTCAAAAAGAAACATAATAATGAACTCTGCTTTTCCACTCCCAATTTAGTATGAAAAACAAATAAAAAGAAATTGCAATTGCTAAAAATCATTTACTCAGCAAGTATTAATGTTAGTGTCCTGAGTGATAAAGGTCTTGTGTATAGTTCATTACAATATTAGCATATCAGAGTAGCTTCTTTTTCCAGAGAGACACCTTGCCAAACATCTTAGGCCTTTGATTTAAATTTGGCTCTGCACAGTGGTACCTTACTCATTTGTTTTGAATTACTAGAATTAATGAAGAGAAAGAAACAGTTTTTTGCAAAATTTTAATTCTGTACTATTTTACTGTACAAGGAGAAGGGAGGAAAGAAACCAGGGTTTTCAAACACAGCCGTTCCTTCTATCTTTTTTTATTTGTCAAATATTGCACTTGTATTATAATATGTTAAGAGGTGATGAAACTTACTTTGTCAGAAACAATTTCATGGTTTGATATACTTTTTTTGATCATAATTGCATGAAAATCATGTTGATGAAATCATTTTCAAGATGCTCCGAAATGACAATGAATAAATCTATTAAATGTAAGGAAATGCATCCTGAGATTTGAAAATAGGAAACATTCCTTTATGGTGGTGCTTGATAATCTTTATATTTAACAATCAGTCAAGCTTTCTGCTATGAACACTCTGGGGTTTTTTGTATTTATATTTAACATCTCAGCCCATATAAGATAAATTCTATTGGTTTATGGATGGAATGTAACAATGGCTGTCAGCACAGATAAATACTTGGTTCATCAAAACCAAAAGGTATTCATTTTATTTTTCAGTTTAGAAGCAATACAGATAACAAAAATCTAGCTCAAACACTTGGTGCTTTCTGAATTCTCTTACCCACACAAAAATATAATCTAATTATAGTTTTAGGAGTATATCTCTGCTGGCAAAGTTTTAAGTCCTGGCAGAAGATATCTGTTAGAAAGATAACCATTCACATGAGATAGGAATCTTCAAAAGTATTTTCTTTGAGATTTCAGTTTCACATAAAATGGTTTTTGGCATATAGTCAGAAATATTAAATAAAAAGAGAGTAACTCATTATCCCCAGTGACCAGCATATATCAGAGTACTGCATTTGCACCGGAAAAATTTAAAAAAAAAATCACAAAGGTAGTAGCTGTGTTGAATAAATTAAGCTGGTGAAAACTACATGTGACTGGGAAAAAAGGAATCATCAGTCTCCCATTAATAGAAAGTAAGGGCCAGGGAATAGTAGGAAAGGTAAACTACAGAACACTTTTGCTTTGTCTTGTTTCAGGCTGTCATGAAATAAGTTTCTCTCTTGAGCTTGCTGCTGGAATTCTTAATTTCCATTTTTCTTTAAAAATATTGGAAAAAGGATTTGGAGTCTGCTCTGCCACTATTCAGGAAACAAAAACATCCATGAGATTATTGATTTCTCTAAGCTTCTGTGGTAAAAACCAAGGTGCCTTTTTTTCTAATAAAGAAAAGAATATTTCATGTTTATAACACCTGAAGATTTAAGCCATTTCCTGATAATTTGAAGTTCAGTTATGTGTAGCAGGCTAAATAGCTTTAATGAATATGAGAGATATGAAAGTATGGGAAATGGAGGAGGGAATTGTCTTACAAAAACCTGTTTTCTGTGCACCTTCACCTATTTAACTTTGAAGATTATAAAGGGTTGCAATGCTTGCAGCTGTATTTACTCTGTGGTGGAAAGGGACAAACAGGAAAACAAAACTTAATCTTTTTTAAAGGAAAAAATTGTCTAGAGAAACTATTTTTAAAATTGTATCAATAAAGAAGTGACCAATACACAGCTAGAAGTAATTATTGACCAGCGATGTGCTGATCAGACTAAACAATTTATTATTCCAAATTTAGAAAAAAAATGTATGTGAAAGAGAAACAAATCTTTAGTATTCCCCAAGACAATATTTGTTGTGGAAAGTTTTGAAGTGATATTTTTAAAAAATATGATTTGTATTAGTACTACAAAGATAAAGTATGGGAGAACCAAATATTTATGTCATCTACAGGCAGGAATCAAAAACACCTTACAAACATCCCCGCATGATCCTGAGAAACAGTGGTGACTGGAAAATGTATTTCAATTTTTTGTGAATATATAATATTATTTTTTTTTTATTCTGAAGAATGAAAATTAAAAATAATATTTGTTTTGTGGGGCTTTTAAAACCAAAAACTTAGTTTTAATTTAAAAGAAAGAAAAGAAAGAAAAATATGTATAAAAGAAAGAAAAGTATGTATAACAAAAATACTATGACTATAATGGGAATGCAAATTCACATTTCATTTTTTAGCTAAACTTTCATTTCCTTGTGTATATTAACATCTCCTTCCTTGATGCTATGCATTCCAAATGCTCTCATTGGAAATAAGGAACCCATATTACACAACCTGTATGTATGTTCTCTGAAGAGACAAAGATGAAGGACAAGACAATCAATTGATTGAAAGAAGGTGAAATGAAAGCAGTGTCTGAATAATATATATTAAAAAAAATTTAATTGGCAGATGTTCTAAGTGGCAACTGAGAATTCAAGACACAAATAGGATCTCATCTCTTTTTGTATTATGGCTTAAAGCCTTCTGTAAACCTACCTTTCTTCAGACAAAGTATTCCTAGATCAAGCCATTTTACTTGTTCCTTTGTATCAAATCAGGAGCATATATAATGTGGGAGCACTTCAGTTGTAAGTGAAGCCTTTAACATTTAAACAAATCTGTTGTTATTAAATAACTTTAATTTTTAAGGACTGTATAATTATCTGATATATCTTTACATTTTTTCAGAAGTTTTTACCTTTATAGCTTGTGTTTCAATAGTACTAGGAGGCCCTTCCTGATACTCTGTATTCCTTTAGCTGCCTGAAATTGAAACCCAAGACAATTTGCTGGCAGAGATGTGGGCCATTCTGTGCTCAGTTAGCATTAATATTTGGTATTGAGCTTGGATACCTTTAATTTGTTTTGTATATAGGTGCAAATAATGAAACCCATACATACCCACATATAAAAGATAACCTAGTATATGGCCGCCTGAAATGGAAGGACTCTGGCAGTGATTTACCCTGTGTCTGAGCATCATCACATCTTTTCTACCCCTTTCCCAGCATCATACTTTGGTATACTTTTCCCCAGCATAGATATGGAGATATTATTATCCCATGTCTAGAAACAAGATATAGAGAAATTCTCATTGTGAACACATCTGCTAAAGGTATTGCATGCTTGGTCTATAAACCCTGGTGCTGGTACCTCTTTTTATCCTGCAGTGGCGGTGGAGAAGCATCAGTGTCTATCACTGTGTGTTTATCCCAATATTTAACCATCAAAGAAATACGAAATATGAGCAAATTATTCCATGCACTAAACACCCTTCAGAAAGGAGCACTTGGAAACATTTGCAATGTATATGAACAGCTCAACACACAATACATCTGAACATTTAAATGTTTTTAAAATAAATTTATAGGCTAAAAAGATTTAGATCAATCATCTAGATTTGATGATATGATTCATGTGTATACATATGTATGCTGCCACTTATCATTTCCCTTTAGAAACAGAGGAGCAATATGAGAAGTGCCTATTTTGCCTCAACGAAAAGAGAATATAAGAGAAAATAATATTTTTAATTTCATCGCAAACAAACAACAACAAAAAAAAAATCTAAAAACAACTGCAAAGTCATCATCAGTAATTTTTAGCTTTTCAGGATGTTGCTATTTGCCAGATTTTTGAAAGATCTCACTTCAGTAGCTGTTGTGGGTTTTTTTAAGTCTGGCCGTAAGCATTGCAGTGGGAGTGGCAATATGTTGAGCTCTATTGAAATGCTGTTGATGCAGAACAATTGAATGAAAATTTTGATCCTGAGCCCTGCAGAATAACAAAATCTACATCACCAAGCTCATGGTCATAGTTTATAGCACCTGGCTCTGCTCTCATTCAAAAAACTGAATATCATTCAGGATATAAGGAAGCATTAACCATATAATTCATCTCAGATATAACCTGAGATGGAAAAATAAATCCTTGAGGTCATCTTCTTTATATTAAACAGATGTTGATATAAATTATTACAATACTAAGTGCAAATTCTGGGATATTTCTGGTTAAAAGTGTAGGGGTTTTTAATGTTTTGTTGGGGTTTTTTCATTTAGTTTTTGAGGGTTTTTTCAGTCTATAAAAAGAAGAGGAAAGAAAGAAGAAAAGAGTTAAGACAAACAGCAGGTAAGAAACTAAGCTATCTACATAAGATTAGGGATGATGTCCTAAAACCAGAAAAGATTTCTTAAGCAATTGCATTCTCATTTTAGACTGTGTTAAATTTTCCAAATTTTTATGCATTTGAGTTCTCATAGCATTAAGGATAGAACCTTTAATGCTTGGGTAGTCCACAACATAAATGCTCCTTGGTTCTTTTCCCCGTGTATTTTCTTTTTTAGTATTGTATGCCTTATAATCAGCCATTGTAATTTATTTCTCCTTCATCTGTGTTTAATCCATGCCTTCACACCTTGAATATGAACATAGTTCTCAACTCCTTCCTTTTTACATCCTTCCCCTTAATGTCAAAGCACAGACAAGGACAACATAGATAATAAAGATCCAGAATAATTTCTGTATATGATAGAAATGATATGACTTTAGGGGGGACATGAAAGAGATCCAAAAATCTTGACACGCTTAATTAAAATTATTAAGAAACAACCACTTCACTCTTTTACTCATAATAAACTCAGAGACATCTAGTAAAGTTAGATCATGGGTTCAGGACAAGCAGAAAGGATTTTTGTTTAATTAAATGTGAAACTCATTGCTACAGGATCCAGTGGATGCCAACTTTGCCTTTTTTCCCATTTTTTGGCAAAAGACTACTGTGTTAGTTTGAGAAGATAGTGAGCAGATCAAATGGAAATTGTGGAGAAAAAGATAGGTTCCACTGTATTCTGCTGAATACAATCAGGATGGGGTGATGAGGGGAGGAGACTATGGGCTTTTAAACATCAGAATCCAGCAGTAAGGTAGAGATAATTGCTATCAAATTATAGAAGGAACCATTACTTTATGGGATTAAGACAATCACAGAGAACAATAGCAAGAATCCCAGAAATCTTTGTTAATGTGAGTATATTACAATAAGTATGGCCTACTATAACAACCTAGAAGCAGTATAATACCTCATATTCATGATTAAGACAAAGGTTGTTGAGTTATTTGAATTGAACAAACCATTGACAAGTTGCTGGTCAGTAAATAGCAAAAAGACTGAGTAGTTTCTATTCTGACCTTCTAAAAGTGGAAATCTAAAACATAAAGGAAGAAGCAGCAACTCTTCACAATGTATACGACATTATTTTGCTGTTTTATTTGTAGCTTTTGTGTAAGTGTGTTGTCCTTTATATACATGCGGCTATGTGGGCTCACTGCTAAGAGCAGGAAGCCAGCTTTAAGGAATGCAAGTCATAATTCCTTAAACCTTGAGGAGGAATTAGTTTTGGGGTTTACACATCTTTGGGATCAGACAAATCAGAGGACCTGTGTGGCTCTCCCCAGCAGAGCAGGGCCTGAGATTTTTTTGTAACATCCACAGATCAGTCAATCAATTTATGTGAACCCTAACTTCAGAAATTACCTTATACCTTTGTAATTTTCCCCTGGTGGTTAAAAGGTAAACTGTCCAACCAACTGGAGGGCCCGTTGCCTATTAATTGAGAGAAAATGTGAGGTTGTGAAATGTCCCTGGCTCCCACATCAAGTAGGATTTAACAATATGTATTTTGAAAATTATAATAACATAGTAGGATTTCAGGATACACATAATTAGGTTAAAAAACACAGCACATCCAGAATCAATGTCTTGCTGGGGATATTGGCGTACCTGGGATCATCAAGGAAGGTATGTTAATACCAGGGATGTATAGAATTCCAAGATTCATATCTAATACAGCTCTTTGTCAATCTTTCCCTGTTTTTCATCCTTTAAGACAATCAGATTATTTCAAAGCATCATATATGCTAAAAGTTAATTTTTTATGATGCAGAGGATTACCCAGCTGTGCAGGAACATTACCTATAAATTCTCCCAGCTACATGTGGGTGTGGTCCACAGAGAATCCTGTTTTAGAACCTTTCAAGTGTGTAAACACCTCCTCAATAAACCAGTTCACACTTGTCCACACAAGTCCTACAAGTATCAAAAATGGCTTTAAAAATTAACTGGCATTAGATAAGCAGCCTACCTACTTCAATGTGAAGAACTCTACTGGGCTCCTGGTATCTAGGTTGCTTGAAATTTTCCTGGGCTTCCATCTCTACTTGTAGTAAATGTGGCTGGTGTAGTTATAGATTATGGCCACAATATTGACATGAACTTGCAGACATACTATTTTTTAAAACATAGAAATACATTAGTAAAGAGAAATAAAAAAGACATTAAGCAAATATTCACCTATCTCCTCAAAAGAAAGAAATCTGGTACAATGAAAGTATTTTCTATATGCTTCATTTATAATTGTCATATGGACTTTGCAATATACAAAGTTGACCATTCTTTAAATTCAATCTACCTGATAATTTACTTTTTAACATGACCATTCAAATAATATATTAGAGATGAAAATAAATGATTTGAAATGTATTTCATAGCTCCGCTTTTCTGTTCAATATGAACAGAAAATAAGCCAGGAAAGCATTTTTGCCATGACTACTTCAGACCCTGGAGCTGCATACTACATTTATAAGTCTTCTGTTACATCAGAACGACAACCCACTGAAAACTCTGTTACGTTGCCTTAAAGACATTTCAGTGCAATCATTCTGTGGTTAAATAGGATTTGGGAAATATTGCATCTAATGTCAGAATGTAATTTTCTGGGCCATAGTGGCTTATACTTGACTATCTGCCCAACAGTAAAAATCTGAGATGTCTTGATTTTCTCTTCATTCAGAATTAAATCTGTGAAAACATGACTACTTTTACCTAATGTTGAAAGAAGCCTTAAATGGGAAACATTAAGTGGCACATATTACCTGCCATGTATTAAAAGGGATGTACATTGCTGAAGCATATGTAGGACGTAAAGTACTGTGAAACTACTGCCTTACTGCTTCAGACTGTTGATCAGACAATAATGATTTTTCTTATTCTATTGATAGATTTATATCATGTGATTAATAACAAAATAATGAAAATAATTCTTTTGTTCTATTCAATTCTTTCAATAATATAAAAGTAAGATTAAAATAATTAGAGAATGTGTTAATGTTAAAATATGTATACAAAAAAGAAAGGGAAATCTATTTGGATCAAGGCAAAGGAATATGTTAATATTTAATTGAAATCTGTATACCTCAGTACTCTTGGGTAATAGTTCTTGCTTTATATAATATAAAAGCAAAAAAGTCCAGTGCTATGGTTAATGCTTCCAAATTAGGAATTCTAAGTGTAGACTGACAAACTACCTTGTCAGTTTTGTTACTGCACTAAGTGGGGCCAGGTTTTCACCATTGAGACTTCCCTAGAATAGATGCCCTTTGGAATTAGAAGGAGCCTAAACCATGCAACCACTTCTGCTATGGACCAGTAATAATGGAGTGTGGTAATCATCTGGTAGTTGTCATTTTAATGACTCTGTACACAGCACATGCATATCAAGATTAGTGTTAGAAAAGAGCTGTTAGACAAAGACCGCATAACAGTGAACCTCACACCATATCTGAAGAGAGCTGTATGTTCTTAGAATCATAGAGACCTGAGCACAGGTGAATGCTGAAAGAGAAAACAACTGTCTTCCTAAATCCTAAACCAGAAATAACTTCTAAAAATTTGTGGTCTGAAGTTGTCTTGAGACATCCCAGAAATATTTCCTGATATGTTTTCAGATTTCTGGATTTGCACATGATTTATTTGATTTTGAACCTTTTTTTTTAAGTTACTTAAAAAAATACAGAAACATAATGAGGAAAGGATTAGTTCTTCTTTGTTTATTTGGGGGAATTTTTGGTGACTTTTGTTAAAAAATTCAAATAAGTCTTCCTTGAGGACAGTCTGGATAATTAATTAACATCTGTAGAGCATACTTATTTGTTACAGAAGATTCCAATATTTAAAAAATCAGTGCATCCTTTATCTTTTCCTGGTTCATTTCGTTGTTTCAAAGAATGCTTTTCTCTGCTTGTGTGGCTTTCAGAAAGTATCTGTTCCACTTCTCCTTCCTAGCAGTTACTTCAAAAGGCAACTGTTAAAAGTTACAGCTGAGTGTCCTACCAGAGTTTAATTATTGCAGAAAACTCAAGAGAAGGAATGGCCTCTAGGGAAATACCACATGCACAGCTCAATAATCCTAACCAATCTAATTAAATTTCTGTGAAATAAGCATTTTTAAAAGATTTCCAGAGGTCCAGTAAGTTTGTCTTATTGTTTAGTGTTTCAGGCTCCATCTTTAATCAGAGAAGGTTTCTCAAATATTGCAATGAATAATACATTTGATTTGAATGGAAAATCCTTGCATAGAACCACTGCAAAGGCAGTGAGAATACTTTCATTCTAAGAGCAGACTTGTTGATGTGATTTCCTGATGCCTTGTGATGGATTGACCCTGCCTGGACACCAGGCGCCTATCTAAGTCATTCTATTCCTTCCCTCCTCAGCTGGAAGAGAAGAAAGAAAATATATGGACAGTCTCATGGCTTGAGATAGAAGCAGGAAGAGCTCACTCATCAGGTACAGTCATGGGAAAAAACGACTCAACTCAGGGAAAAATAATTTAATATTTTACCAATTAAATCAGAGGTATGTAAGGAGGAATAAACCAGAATCTTAAATAAACACCATCTGTCCATCCCTACCTTCTTCCAGGACTCATCTTCACTCCCATTTCTCTGTGCTCCCCGCCAGTGACACTATGGACAGAAATGGGGGTTGTGTGTCACACATTGTCTCTGCTACTCCTTCCACCTTAGGGACTGCCTCAAAGGCCTCTACAGTAATTCAGGTAGGCAACATCAGTCAATTATCACTTTTTGACCATGGGAGTCAGTCAGAAGGCCACCGGATTGGTCAGGAACAATTTGCCCTTAGTGAAGCCATCCTGATGGCCTCAGATCACCTTGTCCTGTGTGAGCAGCAGAGTCAACGTGACTGTAACCCCCATTCCCCATCTCCCTGCACTGCTGGAAGGAAGAAGGTTAAGAATTCAGGAACTTAGTTGAGCCTGGAAGAAAGGGAAGTGTGGGAGAAAGTGTTTATTTAAGATTAGATTCTATTTTTCATCCTACACTCACTTGATTGATAACATATTATTTTTCCTCAGGCCAAGTCTGTTTCATCTGCGATTGCAGACTGATCTCTCCCTATCCTGATGTTGACCCATGAGCCTTTCATTATATTTTCTCTCCCTGTCCAGCTGAGGAGGGAAGTGATGGAGCAGCTTTGGGGTGGCAGCGTCAACAAACCACAGAAACAAAGTTGAAAGTTGCATGCAATGTCAGACTTTTGTCAGTGGAGTAGTCCTTAGTCAAGCCAGCTAGAGAACCAAAGAAGAGAAAAATTGACGTCCAAGTTGATGACATTTTACTAAACTCTTAAATAATCCAACAGTCTTTTATTTTAAATGCAAACTCCTTGATACAGCCTTATTAAAGATCTTCAGTAAAGGTGTCAGTCATAAGCAAAAATGAGATCTGCATAAGAAATCAATTAAAAAACAGGTGCTTTCTGTGTCTTTGATTAAAAAACCCTAAAAATAAAATTATAAAATAATAGAAAATTTAATTTTGATAAATAATGACAAGCATTTGAGATTTTTTTGGTTTCTGATTTGCTCGTGAATATTTTCCTCTATAGAGCCTTTGGTGTAAAACATAAAATCTCCCCAAGATGGCTATTTTTGCTCTGCTGCAATTACTTTCTATAGAAATTGCAAAAATGACAGGATTTGTGATACTTGAATTTAAAAACAAAAAAAAAAAAACAAAGCTAAAAAAGCCTGGCTTTTACTGGTTAAAAAGTATTGAACTTTAGAAGAATAATGTACCAAATATAGCAATGTAAAATTATGAGGGGTGAAAAAAATTCACATGTAGAAAACTGAAAGTAAATTCCATATTGCACATGGCGTCATTATTCAGATCCACAGGCTTCTAACACTAAGTTTGGGGAAACTGAAAAATAGGGGTTCCAAAACATACACTTAAGCTCCATCTTCTCTCCTCCCTCTTCTCTCTCTTTGCACTCCCATCTATGTGCATATTCCATAGTGTTTCATATTAGTGGTAGATATACACCAGAATACAAATTTCCTCAGTTGAACTTAGAATTAAAAAGAAAACTTGAATTTTAGAACTTAACTTCCTGTAAGTTTGAATCATATTCCCATTATTCCAATGAGGATTGATTTCTATTAAAATTCCAGCCCATTTTAGTCTTTGTAATGAGCCTGAAATAGCTGCCAGCTTGCAGTGCTGGAATTAATGATAATCGAATGTAACACAAAATGTATTTCCATATTTTGTATTGCTTAAATGATTTCATCTCAGATGTAGTATGATTCTTTTTAGAGATGACTACTTCTATTTAATCTCTTTTCCAATTTTAATTTGAATTTCATATTGTTCCTGGCTGTTTAATGAATATTTTGGGACATGGCCATAGTGTTGTTAATTATACTGGAGACTGAGCATAATTAATTCTTTTGGACCCAAAGTCAGCTAGTTAATCGATTTCTGATGAAACTGAAGATTAAACACAGATAGTTCACTACTTCCTTCATTCATTTTAATTTTTCCCTCTTTGAATTCCATCAGATTGCTTTGGGAAGTCATTGCTGGCAAATCAATTTGTGGACCCATTTGGAGTATTATCCAGATGTTAATAGATGGATGATCCACTCAGGCCAATCACCTTCCTATCAATTTTTTAATTTTTTTTTTTTATAGGAAACCTTTTGATTCTTTTCAGTAGATTTACTAGCTTTATTTTTAATTCATGTTTAAATGATTCTTTACTGGGTATTAAAAAAATAAAAAGGGATCTTCAGAACAGTAGGATAGAATATTCTCAGTAGACTAGACAATTCACAAAGTGAAAGCACTGTAGTGATGTAGAAGACATTCCTCATATTAGTGAGGTATTAACTCATGTGGCTAAATTTGATTTTAGGGAATGGCCTGTAAAGGCTCAAATGGAAAAGAAAAAGTACATTACTATGTCTAGGAGTTGCTTTCACATTTTCTTCCCCTCCCATGCCATAAATAATGGTATATTTTAATGTTTGATGGTGGAAAAAGCCCTAAAGACTATAAAGAGAATCAAAAGAAGAGCAAGTAAAAAATTTCAAAGAATAGAAGAAGGACTTTCAGTCAGTGAGGGAAACCTTGTGCATTTTTCATTTATTACGGTAACAGTTCTAATTTGCTACTTTCATACTGCAATGGTTCATGATCCAAATGTACTCTTGCATGATATTCAATATCCTGTTGTTAACAGACTTAATACAGCTTTTAGTGCTGTTTCTTTACAGGCTAGTGAGAAAAAAGCAGAAGTGTACCAGATCATTTGTTATCTATGAATTCTGGAAAACTAGGGCTAACAATAAAATATTTAACAATGGCTGCTTACATAAATTAATCCCTTTTGGACAAGACGTGTAAACATATAATTCAAACTCTTCCGCTCTTGAGGACTTCATATGTTAAATCTGTATTAAATACATTACTGAATAAAAGCCTTGGTATTAATTCAGAAATATTTTCTGTTTCCCAGATGAAGATCAGACGTGCATTTTCTTTATCAAGAATTGTACTGTTTAACATTCAAACCACATCTTTGTCAATCTGTAGAAACAAAGACTTCACCAGATTAAAAGCTATTCAGTTTCTAATTAATGTTCTTTGGTATAATTTTGGCAACCTTTCTGCATATTTATAGCTGTCAGTGGTTATCATGAAATTCTGTTCTCACAGAAATTAATTTTACATTTTAAATGAAGTGAAATGTTAGTAGCTTCTTGTAATATTAAGGCTTTTTAAGTTCAGTCTTTTGTTAAGGGAAATGAGAATAAGTATTAAACAGCAATGTAAGAGGAAAGAACTTTAAAATTTTATGTCCAAGTTTCACTTTATAGAAATGCAGAGTGCTAGGTAATGAAAGTATTTGGTCTCGAAATTATGGCATGAAGAGAAGCAAAGCCTAATGAGAGTAATGGAGGATGTTTAGACTCAAGAATACCTCCACTTTCCATGAAAAAAGTTTCTCTTCAAGTTAAGCCTTGCTCTAGGAGATCATGAAGAAAACTATAAATTGTTCTAGGCTCAAAACAACTTACTCAGTACAGTTGTCTTAACTATCTGAATCTGGGAAGATTAAAGTGTTAGAATATAGAATGCCTCTTTACAACCTTCTTATCCCTGAGGTCTCAACAATGCGAGTGTGAATAGGTGATTAGGTCTTCAGACTCATGAAAGACTGCACACTAAATCTTGATGTGTCATAAAAGAGAAATTTAGTCCTGTCTCTAGAAAAACATGTGTACTTCCATAGTGTTTCGGTGGTTTGACTGGACACTACTATGGCCATTGTGTTTATGAAATGCTAGTTAAATATTAGATTCAATTTTTTAAAGTAAATTTTAATTTAATTTTTTTACCTAGTAAAATGGCAGGGAGATTTGAAGTTAGCCAAGATACTCGATTTTATGCCTTGTGTTCTTTCCTTTTCAGGCAAAAATTCCTGTTCATGTTTGTGTTACCTGTGGAGATATTAAGAATCAGGGAGTCAGACTTTAAGTGCTGTTAAATTCACATTTGTAGTGACATTTAAAGCTAGGAGTTCAGAGAAGTGAATTTTAATGATGTTTTTGTTTTGCAGCTATTCTCACATTAGCCAGCTATAAATGGACAGCTGATTATATGCAGAGAGTGATTGAATGTGAGATAAACAGCAGAATATGGTAGTAACTACATTTTCCCCTTCCTTTCCCTTTCTATAGTTTCACCCTCAGCCAGTATAATTTGGTCATATTATATTGACACCTGAACTCTAATGGACATCTGACAATATAATTAATTCAGAGGTACCTAATTAATATTCAGCAGAATAGAGTGTCTTCTTCTAGTTCTACTCTTGGTTTTTAATACATGTTTATCTAGATAAATTAGATGGAAATAGGAAGATATGCTGAGTTGCAGGTGTTCCCTTTCTAATGCTGGAAATAAATTCAATTAGACTACTTATCATATAATCAAAACTTATTTTCTCCTTTATGTAGAAAATGTCAACAGATAACATCATTTCTTTTATTTACACCTTTCATAAGAGAAACAGAAGCAATCACCATTAATTGTAACAAATCTAATCAAGAGACAATAAAAAATCTGTTGCAGTAAACTTGCCACAATGCAGACTGCAATAAGGTAGTACTGCTAAGACTCACAGACAAAGGAAAACCCTATGTCCTGGCACTTTGTATTTCCACTGCTGCATTTTCTTGATTTCTTTCTAAAAGTAATTATAGTGATGATGATGATGATGATGACAACGACGGCGGCAGTAATAACACTAACAGCTGGTGTGGTAGAAGTTACTGCAAGCAAAATTAGTGTCATTCATTTAAAAAATAATACGATCCATCCTACTGCTGAATATTGTTAAATGAAAATATTGGTTACAGTATTTGCCAAAAGACTAAATACAAAAGCATTGCAAAATTCTGTTACAAACTCTGAGGGACTCCAGATTTTCCAGCTACTTCTGTTGCCTACATCCAGCTTCAGACTTGGGTAGGTTGGGAGTCAGTGCTATGAATCTTAATATGTTGAATGAACCTTAATTTTGCTCTCTGGCTTGTTTTATTTTTACAGATGCTAAATATAGTAAAAAAAAAAAAAAATCTAAAAATCAAACAGTATATTTTGTCTTTAATTAACCCTTTGTTTGTTCCCTGCTCAGAGATCATGAATATTTGATCATGATTATACATACCAAAGGGAACTGTTTTAAAGTTTCTGTCTTAATTTTCATAGGATGGCCTTAAATGTGCCAAAAAGATTCTGGACATATTTTCTCACATAAGGCTACACTTCAAACTGTCTACCAAAGTGATTGTGTGGATGAGGAGGGGGAGAAAATCAGAGACCCAAATAACAACAACACACTAGGAAAAAAAAAGAAATAATCAAGGCAAACCAGAATTGAGACATAAAAATACATTCTCAAAGGAGTAAAGAAAAAAAAAAGAGGAGCTCTGAAGTTTGTTTTCATAGACCACATGATTTGCTTGTTACACACAGCTGTTTCTTGAAATTTGTCAAAAGCAAACTGCCAAAATAGCAGGATTAGTATTACTACCAGCAGTGATAATAATAATAATAATAATAATAATAATAATAATAATAATAATAATAATAATAATAATAATAATTTGGTCATCTCTAGCTTTACCAGTCCTTCACTTTCATTATTGGTCCTTTAGCAGGAATTCATTCCTATGCTTAGCTGTTTACCAACATCACTCTACTTCCCCCCCTCCCCCCCCAATTACATTCCTTATTCACCTGTTGAAGGCTGAAAGGTGAAGGTCTTTTGTGAAGAGGACTCTTTACTAAAAGATTAAGTTGAAGGACCATCACTATGTTATATATGTTATTAAGCACAACATTATAGGAAAGCTCCTCTCTTCAAAGATAAGATATTGCCTAAATATTCAGTACATTCTCTCAGAATTGTTGGGAGATTCAAGCTATAACTGTGTAGAAAACCAGAAACTCTTCTAAGGACATAACCTAGAACTCCCTCATCTCAAATTCTCTGAACCAGAGGGTTTATTGACTGCTTTTATTTTTTTGGGTCTCTTTGGTGTAGATTACTTCTGGCCTTTATTTCAGTACAAAACTGAAAATGAGTCCCACTAAAAGATGAGATTATAGCCTAGAGTAGAGAGCAATGTCCTGGAGGCAGCTATCTCTCTCTCCAGGTTGGACTGCACAATTAGTAAGATGGCAATTATACAAAAAACCACAATGAGTTGCTTAAAATAAAACCATTACAAAATCGTTAAAGGGAAGCTCTGGGTCACTACAGTTAAAAGACACCCATATTCAAAGTAGAGGAAATTTAGGTATGTCCTTACTTTTTCATGTGTTCCTTATAAACATTTAATTTGGGGGACAGCAAACTCTTTCTGTTCATTTCTTACAAAATCTGGTAGTGCTAGGATGGCCTTACAAATCTGTCAGTGCTAAATGCTGGATCTGTCTCATCCAGCCCTTATCATCCAAGAAAATCTTCATTGAAACAGAATGAACTTGT
Organism: Prinia subflava; assembly: GCF_021018805.1. Classification (NCBI taxonomy): domain Eukaryota; kingdom Metazoa; phylum Chordata; class Aves; order Passeriformes; family Cisticolidae; genus Prinia; species Prinia subflava. The sequence goes on from NC_086247.1 coordinate 55,376,877, forward strand.
ACTTCCCCAAGAAATATGTTCACAAGCCAGTATGGATAGACTAATTGACAAAACATTTTTTTACAATATGTATTCTTTGTCTGAACTCTTTTTAAAACTGTCTGTTATTCAAAGCTTAAAATATTGTACTGACCATGGCCATTTCATACAGAAAGCTTACTAAAAATCTGTGTCTCATCCTAATCTAAATTTTAAGAAAAATATTTAATGAGAGAAGGCATGACAGTGATTATAAAGGAATCCATTTCCATATGATATGTGAATGTTTGCATTTAATTTTTATGAGGATAAATATTCAACACCTGATGCTTTACAAAATTAATTGTCTGATGCTGGATAGATCAGCTAATATCATTATGGAAATTTTTGAGTGATATGCTTGCAATTGTCATGCATAATGCAATAAGAAAGTGCAGTGGGAACTCTTATTTGCCATGGCAACCATTAATTGGATATGCAGGAGGTGGTGTTTTGCTTTAAATAAATCTGACTGGGTCAGCAATTGAATGTTTCAAATACATAAATTATATTTTACACAATTTTTCACTTTTTTCCCCTCTGGGTTTGGATTGTTTTGGTTTTTTTTTTTTCATATCTATTTGTTCCTCAGAAACAAATGGGATAAAATTGAGTGGAACTCTGGGACATTTTGTTTTATGACTATTTTAGTGAATGCATATTTTGTCTTTCTAAGTCTGACAAATAAGAGCTGATTGTAATTACATTTGTGTTCCTGCCATGTGTTTTCAGGCCTCTTTCTCCATTGTTTCTTTCTCATATGGCTATTATTATCGATCAAATAGCTACTTTGCATAAATCATCTCCATAAAAATGTACTTTTGGTTTTTGATTTACTGAGAATTTGATATAGGAGGCAGTATTTTTGCATATCACACTGGGATTCTGAGAAAAATATGTTGGGATGTATATATGAAAAATTAACTTCCAAAGCAAATACTCAAAGAGAAATTATTAAAATCTGAGGACAAAGATATTTCAAGGAAGGAAAATGTGAAGTGCAAATAGAGAGGCTCTTCTTTGAGTTATACATTCCATGGCATATTCACCAATAATTTGTTTAGAAAGGGTATGATCATTTCTATGCTAAACTCTGAAGGCATTTATAAATGTGATTGACTTCATAGAAGTTACTAGTTCTGCCTAAGTGAAGGAAGATGAGTACAGTACTCAAGATTATATTATGTTTTTTGTTTACCTGTGGAGGCTTCTTATGGCATTAATAAGTCAATATTCCCTTATATATTAATCTTAATATATTAATATTTTTATGGTTCAGGAAAGGATTTGGATTCTATAGAGGACAAAAATATCTCCCTAATATTAATCAATGAAGATATTGGTGTTTCAGAATTAGTCCACATAGCTTCATCCTGGAGCATAGTCCATGACACTGTCAGACTCCTAGGCAGGCTTGAACACAGCCCCAGAGCAGAATTTAGAACAGCAGGGTGTACTGGGTACTCTGTGTGGATCAATACACGAGTTCTCTAGGTTGAGGAAGACTTATCTAAAACCCTGAGTAATTTGTTGAATGTGTCCCAACCACCTGCAGTCTTTATTTTAAAGGTATGGTGAAAGTGGAGTGGTTTATGGTTTTGTTTTGGATTTTTTTTTCTGTTTACTTGTTTCCATAAATTAAATTATAATGTAATTTTTATATGTATAATTGGATAAATACATAAGTCTCTCAAAAGGGAATTTTATGACAGTGCTTACCTGACAGTAGCCAGGAGAGCGGAGAGTAGACCGTCATATTTTCTCTTTTTCAGTGGTAACCACACCACCATATTTCAATCAATAGACCACTATATAAAAGGTACATTTCCTTCTTATGCAGTGCAGCAAGAATCCATTCTTAGCAATAATGCCCTGCAAATGGTCTTTTGGACTAGGAATCTCAGAAGATACAGGGTGTGAATCTTATATTTATCATTTGACTTTATTTCTACAACTTGATTTGAATGCACGTGAATTTGTGTTTTCCAGATTCTTCCAGGGTAACAGCCTTAATATTTTTATGTCCTGAGAAAGATGATCCATTTAAATGTATGATCTTGGGTTCAAAATCTTTTTGTAGACAGTAGTTTTCAGATTATGCAAAATTCTTAAGCAAATTTAGTCTTGATACAACAGAAACTGCCTCTGACTCTTTTGTTTTAAGTATAATGTGGACATATTAATTTTTATTGAAGTCATTACTAAGATGTATTGAGCTGAAATCCTGATACAGAACTACAATGGTCAAAAAGTCATGATGGTGACGCATAAAGTTCTCTTTTTAAGATAACCTGTCATGCAAGCCATTGTAATAGAATCTGTTAAAATGTAAGTATAACCCTTTAAATTATTCCATCACATTAATCCTGAAAAATCCCTTCTCATCCATGATAACAAAAACAATATCAAGGAGAGATATGGAAGGAGTGGCAAGTTTTAAGTAAACGAGGAAATTGGTAGTTGGTACAGATATTTAATTGCCTGGTTTTCAGTCAATATTTTTATTGAGGGTTTTTTTTTGTTTGTTTTTTGTTTTTTTGGGTTTTTTTTTGTTTGTTTTGGGTTTTTTTTTGTTGTTTTTTGTGTTTTTTTTTTTTTGTTGGTTTTTTTTTGTTATTGTTGTTTTGTTCTGTTTTTGTTTTTGTGGGTTTTTTTTCCCTTGTTTGGTCTGGAAAATAAAAAAGAAAAAAAACAGGAAAAAGAAAAGAAATGAGAAAAGAAGAGAAAAGAGAAAAGAGAAAATGAAAAGAAAAGAGAAAAGAAAAGAAAAGAAAAGAAAAGAAAAGAAAAGAAAAGAAAAGAAAAGAAAAGAAAAGAAAAGAAAAGAAAAGAAAAGAAAAGAAAAGAAAAGAAAAGAAAAGAAAAGAAAAGAAAAGAAAAGAAAAGAAAAGAAAAGAAAAGAAAAGAAAAGAAAAGAAAAGGAAAGGAAAAGAAAAGAAAAGAAAAGAAAAGAAAAGAAAAGAAAAGAAAAGAAAAGAAAAGAAAAGAAAAGAAAAGAAAAGAAAAGAAAAGAAAAGGAGAAAAGAGTTTTATTAAATTGTTGTTTTGGATTCTTTTAATGCAATATTTAAACAAAAATACATTTAATCTATTTGCCAGCTCTTTTTTCTGTGTGAAATGCAGCAACTCTTTGGGGGGTTATTGCTGTCATCCAGGCAGCAATCATTTCACAGAATGTGACATTACTTGTTTAGAATTCAATTATGTTTTCTTTCATGTCAAACAACATTAAATGATCATTTGAATTTTGGTCCTTTGACATCAGTAATTGTTACAATTCATGGCAGATGACTTCTCAGATGTCAGAAGTTTGGGCCAATTGAGAAAAATACTTTTATTTTTCATGTAGTTAACAACTGACAATCAAGATAATTCAGAAATGCCTATTACAGTGGAAATAGTTTTTATTTATTAAATTTCTGCATAAAGCACTAGTCAGAAGTTTGGTTGTGTTTTCAATTATTTTAGAAGACAGACGTTTCCATGACGTGTAAATTGGTGGCTGGTTTTCTTCACCCAGGAACTTCCTGCATGGCCACCCATAACAATACTTCTTGTCCTTCTTCCTCTTTCACTTGGTTCTCAGCCACATCTTTGTTACACTTCCAAAGAGAAGGTCCTTCACATTGACTGCCTTTCTCTTTCATCGGGTTTATTTGGTGGTGTTGATGTTCTCACCCATTGTCTAGTAGGAGCTGATGTAGTTAGAGCCCTTTGAGAGTTGTCTAAAAAGTGGTAGAAGGGAAAAGATGTTAAGGGAATGAATGCTTTGGCCTCACAGCTGAATGAGGGTGTGCAAATCTGCTTAAAAATGAAATGTAGATAACAGGTTAAATTTCCATCTAGTGTTTGGGAAAATGTATAGAGGTACTGGTCAAGTGTTCTTCCCTTTTATTCTCCTTTTCCTTCTATTCTGCCCATCGTTTACTGATCTGAAATGGAAATTACTTTATGATATAGATCTTGCTACAGTCATGTTTGCCTACCTTATTTCTGGATTAATGATCTATGTAGGATGGATTTCAATGTTTTTTAGAAAATATAGCTCTTCAAATTCAGAAAGGTAAGTTATTAGCTGCTGCAGCTTATTAAGGGGATTATACTTGTGATCTTTCATCCACATTTATTTAACTTAGTTTTCACAGAGTTTTTACAAGTTAATTGGTTTTGACCCAATTCTCCCAGAAGTGTATATTTCTGAATTCGTGAAAATGAGTTAGCGAACCAGTCACCTTTGAACAGAAAATAGGTGTCTGTTCCTTGACCCTTTTGAAATCTCTTCCTCAATAATTGAACAGGATTTTTAAAAAGAAATTACTCTTTCACAAGGTACGGCATTAAAATTGTCACCATTTTTGGTACATTGCTAGTTTCGTATAGTCTCCTTTTCAGAGCTGCTTTTCTTAGTCATTAGCCTTCTCAGTTTCTGCATCTTTAGAACATTTTGTAAAAAACATACTTTTTCATTTAAAAAAATAAAAGGCAGGAGCCTTTTTTTTTTTCTTTTCTTTTCTTTTTTTCCATGGCGATTAGTGCATACTTGCAGCCCAGAAAGCCAGCTGTATCTTGGGCTGTATCAAAAGTAACATGACCTGCGTGTTTGGGGGGTGATTCTGCCTGTCTTTGCTGTCCTCATGAGATCCCACCTGGAGTGCTCTGGAGGTCCGAGCTCTGGAGGTCCCAGCATAGGACAGAGACCTACTGAAGCAAGTCTGGATGAGGACCACAAAGATGATCCAGTGACTAGAGCACTGCTCCTACAAAAACAGGCTGAAAGACATGGAGTTGTTCATTCTGGAGGAGAGAAGGCTCCAGAAGAGCTTACAGGAGCTTTCCAGTACATAAATGAGGGTTACAGAGAGCTGGAGAGGGACTTTTTACAAGAGCATGACAGGACAAGGGGGAATGGCTTCGAACGAAAAGAGAGCAGATTTAGATTAGATATTAGGAATTCTCTTCTGTGAGGGTGATGACGCACCAAAACAGGTTGTCCAGAAAACCTGTGGATTCCCCATCCCTGGAAATGTTCAAGGCCAGCATGAATGGGGCACTGAGAAATGGGGTCTATTGGAAGGTTTCAATGCCCATGGCAGGGGATTGGAACTAAGTGAGCTTTAGGGTTCCTTCCCACCCAAACTGTTCCATAACTGTGAGATGATTATTGGCTGAAATAAACATTTTTGTCTGTGTGATGCAATTTTTTTAAACTAAATTTTGATTTTAAAATAGTTTTCAAAACTTATGGAACTGAGCAAGCCATCTCAGCCACACTGTGTGCATGGCAATGAATATATACCCATTATATTGTGGTGCTGATTACTTGGAATATCTTATTAAAGACACTTAAAACCGTATGGCTTAACATATGTCTTAGACTTCAAGTTGCTCAGATATAAACCCAAAAGTGAGTAGTCATCTCTCAACAAAAACAAAATTTATTGTAGAATACTAAAAGAAGGCCATTATTGGCTTTCTCAAAGAATATTCAGAACATCACAATATTTGAGGCTTTTAGGATGCATCTTGTTCACTATTTACCGATTTCTCCAAGACTCATTGTCATATTTGTTTTTCAAGATTGTATCCAAAAAAAATCTGTATATTTGAATTTGAAAGACTGTATATTTGAATTATATTGTACCATGGCAGAGATAATTTCAAAATAATCTGCACTACAGCCTAGAATAGACTGTTCCAATGTGTTCCTGTCTGTTTAGCCAGGTTGGTCTTCTTCTCCACTGGCTTGTCTTCAGGCAAAGGGGATGGTCTGTCTCTGTAACTAGGTTTCCTTCTTAAGGCACACCCAGCTTTCCTGTTCTGCTTTCCCTTTCAGGACAGTCTCCCAAAGGACTCTCTCAACCAGTTTGCCCAAGGTTCGCCCTCTGAAAGTCCAAGGTGGTGTTCTGCTGATGCCCCTGCCTGCAGCTACACAAATCAAACCCTATAATTTCATTATTGCTATGCTCAAGATGGCTTCCAACCATTCATATCACCCATCGGTCCTCCTCTGATCACAAACAGTAGGTTCAGAGGAGAATTTTGCCTGGAGGGATTATTCACCAGCTGTGTCACGAAGCTGTTGTCCACACACTTCAAGAAAGTCCTAGACATTTTCCTGTCTGCTGTAATGTATGGCCAGCAGACATCTGGTGGGTTTTGTTACAGAAACATTTCCTTGCCTCGTATCCTGTTATTAAGGTGAGAGGGCAAGGTGTAGTTATTTGGTCACATTTCTTTTAGAAAGTGAACATTAAGCCTGGGTGCTAAAACTTTTTGTCAGCCAGTTCTATGGCTTGTTCCTATAAAAAATATTGTTTATTCTGCTTGCACCTTCAAATCCCAGAAGATTTGTATAGATAATTACATTCTATGTGCAGTCAAGAGCATGACAATAAGCAATCAGTCAATTCCATTATTGTGAGGGTGATCTTATGAGGGCTATATCCAATGTCATTTGCTTCTCTGTAACACATGCACAAAACACTCCGAGTTCCAGTGTTTTCCTGTTATTATATTTTAAATCATACAGCTAATGATGGATATTATATTCGCTTGGAAGCATGTGTGCTGTAAATACAAATATCAAGAGGCTAATAATTTTGTTTTAAAAAAACAAGGGTTTGATTTGTAGTGGGATAAGCAGGTAGGAAATTACAACCTTTTTCCTCTCATCAATAGTAGTAATAATAATTACTCTAATAATAATGCATATTATGTGATGATGATGACAATGATGATGATGATGACAATGATGACGATGATTTTATTATAAAATGTTATTTTAAAAAAATTATGCCTATGGTCAGAACTTTATTTTCCTTTTTCAATGCCTGCCTAGAAAATCAAAAGAAAGAACAAGAAACTAATAGTAGTTAAAAGTTATTCTCCAATTTTTTACCACAAAAATAAAAATCCTCATAATTTTTAATGGCTTTATACAAAGAAATCCACAAAAATGACTTAGGAATTTTCTTTGACAGAGTGTCAGACCTGTAAAAATAATATAATTGGTAACCATTCCAAAGGAGTAACAATAGATAATACAGTATCCCAGATCTCACATTTGTGGAGTGCTGTGTTTATCTGTGGAAACATTGCTTATATAAAAGTTTTCCTTGAGTGTGGGAATATTTTCCTCAGTCAAAGGGGAACACTGACGTGATAAAAAGCCATCAGAGTATTTTCTGCTATTTTTCTCAGGAAAAAAAAAAAAAAAAAGAGGTGGAGTCATGCCCTATATTATTGTAAGAACTACGCTTGCTGTCCTTGTGTTTGCAACATTAGAGAAAAAAGACACTCTAGAGAAAATATGTATGGACCTCCACATATTTTCATACTGTGTTATCCTGACAGCCTTTTCTCTGCTTTGTTAAGGATAACATCTCACTCATGTAATGGTCATCTGTACATATATACACCTAAAGACAAGTAAAGACAGTCAGGAACTCTTTACCTACTACAAAATATTTTCTTTAGCATATAGGGTCAAGGTGAACTTCTGTGAAAATATTCTGTTCAAATATCCATTTCATATATCCATAATTTCACCCCAAAAGAGAAATACGTAACTTAAAAAATTGTCTTTGACTCTAAAATAAAAATTTAAAGTGGAATCTCCCTTATGCTCTGACTGTAATGTCAACATTTTTCTGGAGTGCCTATGTCTTAATCTTTCAGCCTGACAAGCAATTCAAAAGTCAATTTCTTTTATTCTCTTGAATATCCCAACTGCAAGACTAAATTATGTCCCTTGTAATGATTATCTAGTCCAATGTATAGTTTAATCATTTGGTACTAATTGGGAAAGTTCCAGCAGTGCAAGGCTGTGTGTTCATAATACATGATTGTTGGTTACTCACTTGGGCTATCATAGATAAAAGTTCAATTTCTATTATAGTAGAGCTTTTTGAAAAGAACTCTCTGAATTAATAATACAGTAAGTTATCAGTCGTGTATGACTTTGTAGTGGCAGAGTTATTTCTTTATCACATTATTTATTGAATAAAAAAAAAATTAAGTGATTAGTTTTCTCCCAAATCAAGCAATAAAAGATTTTAAAGCTGTAAGTGTATTGTTGGGGCAAAAGAATTTGCATTTTCCTCTAAGTGATTTTTTTTTTCTCATGTATACATGTATGCATATTCTGGATTCTAAACATATGTTTTGCTCAAGATGCTATTTTCCCCCTTTTTATTTTCCCTAGAGCAATACATATCTTAGTTCCTTGGTCAAAATTCATACTCTGCTCTTACGTTGTTTTTTCCTTTATATATACATATATATATACATATGTTGCATGCACTTCGGTGTGGTGTTCTTCAGTGCATGATACGTCTGCCTCTTCCACACCTCATAAAACTTGGCATGAAGGAAAATTCTCTGAAAGTCCCGTCTTACAGAAATACTGCTGTAGCTGAGTCACCATGGCATCACTACGACTGGAGAAGTTTATGTGGGAGAAAATATTGCTATTCTCTGCAGGATGAAAAATGTTTTCCATCACTTGAAAATACTATTACTACTACTATGAAGTGCTATCTTAAATGCATACTTCCTTTTTAAAAGAAAAATAGAACTGGCTTTAAGAATACAAAGGATTTGCTGCCTAATTTTTCTGGAATTATCATAAGCTTGCACACTGAACATAGAAGCCTAGACTCTTCTCTATGTTGACAATGACACAGAAACAACCACTAAGAAAGAAAAAAACCCTTCTGTCACTAGTTTCTCTCTCCTGACTTTCAAGACAGGAAAGGATACTACCTAACAAAATTATTATTCTGGTGATATTTACACTTTACTGAATGTCAAAAGGCACAAAAGTGTGTAAGGTTAAACACAGCATTAGGTACCCCCGTACAAACATCACGTTAAGTCAACTCCTAACTGTTGAAGATCATCTTTTGCTTTCTGTTCATTTTTGTCTATTTAAAGCACAATTTGAAGAGCAATATATCTGAAGAAAACCTCTGGTCCTGTGGAACCAAGGGTCCTAGATAGCTCTTTAAGGATGTCTCCACTCTTAAATCATCAGTAAAGTTTCCTGCCTGTTTCCACTGGCAGAGCAATTCCAGCAGCGACAGAGTTCAGAGATCTGCTAAATCAGTAACTAAACAATGAACTAAAGCAAAGTTATTCCACTAGAGAATAGTTTACTATGTAGTATGTGATTTGGTATTGTTGATGAAGCAACACAAACTTAAAACTGATCTTTTTTTTTCCCAGGGATATATCTAGGGGACATCACAGGACAGGCCTATTTACAGCCACAAATTACAGGTGGAAATGTTATCATGGTAGCAAATGATAATAGACTGAGAGATGCTAGGCTAAGAAGTGATGTACTAAACACTAATAGATTGAAGTGTGAATGAGATACTTTAAATTAATTTATTTTAAAGCATGTGCAATGAGGGATATAGCTTTTTATATAGAGAATGTATATCAAAGAAATTTTGATTCTTTCATCAGCTGCAGCAAAAATCATGGCATAGACCCGATTTTAAAGCAAGACCATATTTTCACTGCATGTGTTGTGCATAAATAAGATACAATTATAAGTAATTATAATTTTCATCAGGATGAATATCATGATCATGAGAATTTTAAGCAGCTCCTTCATTTCTTATTTCAGAAAAAAAAAAGAAAAACAAAGTTCGATACTTTAGTTAATTAGAACTGGGCAGAAACTAAATGTAATTGAGAAAAATTAAAGTTCTTAACTCTCCCACCACCACATTATACTTATGAAATTAAATGTTCAAAAAGACAACATAAGGATCAAAGTCAAAGGAAAGTGTTTTTCCTGTGAGAAGTAAGAATGTCCCAGATGCTGTATTCAAGCAAACATGGGTTATGGCAAACAAAGTAAAAACAAAGTAAGATTAAAGGTAATAAAAGGTAAAGCATAAGGAAGAAAGAAATAATGACTGCAATCCTACTAATAATCTTCTGTCATTCAATAAAAACGTGTCAGTAAGAGGTAGCACAGATATAGCACCACAGAGAAAGTACTAATGTTCCCTCGTGTTCACAGCCTGGCAGATTAGCTCCGAGTAGGCTTTGTTAAACTAGCAATTTGTGCAGCAAGGACATTTTGCCATGGCTATCCTGTGAGACTTTGTAGAATTTGATCTGAGAGAATCATGTCACACTCTTCTGGTACTAATTGCACTTTTCTTAAGACATCTTGATTTATTTTCTCTCTCTCTCTTTCTTTCTTTCTTTCTTTCTTTCTTTCTTTCTTTCTGTCTGTCTTTCTTTCTATCTTTCTTTCCTATGTTTTAAGTTGGGATTTCAAATTTACACTGACAAATGTAGGAAAAATAAAAGTAAATAATGCAGATATGATTTTATTTATTTATTTATTTATTTATTCATTATGACTGTATCAGTATCAAAGCTGTTGAGAGATTGAAAACAGAGTCAAGAATCCAGTTAAGTACCTGGGTAATTTTCCTTCATACTTTTCTTTGCTGGGATCATTTTCATCTGGCTAAAGTTTCAGAAAGCTTATGTGGGTTGAAGCTACAACATGAACTGCAATTTATATACCCATTTTCAGTGCTTGATTCAGAGACTCTGAGTAGTTGATTTACAAGGAAATTTTAAAGTTTAATGTAAGAAATGGAAGCTGGATGGCTAAGTTTAGGAATTCAGTACTTCCAAGTTGTAGATAGTTGCTTGATTGAGGGCTGAAAAAAACTTATACAAGAACATCTGTGTAAAATGTACTGTTTCAAGGAGAAGGGCTAGGATCATGATAAGAATTATCTAGGAATATCATAAGGAAGGATTGTTCCTGATTTTTTTAAAAAAAATTATTTTTATTTTTATAAAGCACTGATATTGGCTTTGGATTATTATTTTACTCTCACAACAGAAGATTTGGTATTTATTGATGTTAAAAGTTTGCTTATAGATGTATGGATAGTCCCTGAAGCATGGAAATTATTTAGATTTTAGCAAGATGTACTGTTACTCAAAATAATGAGCAGGATGCAAAAAAAGTAATGAACGGTTTAAACAACAAATAAACTGAGACACCAATTATTGACATTATAAAAGTGACATTTTAAGCAACTGAATGCTTTAAACTCTGACAGACATGACATAATAATATATGTACATAGTATGCAATTTTCTCTTAAAATAACACCTTTTCACAGTTTCCCCTTTTTATTTATTTGTTTCCTATTTTACTACTAGCTTCTGTACAATAATTTTTGTATAGTGCTATTTATGTCAGAAATTCTACCCCTCCTGTTACATAATCTCAAAATTTTCAGCTTAAATATATTTCCCAGTGCTGGGACTTCAAATATAATTTTTCATTGGGAAATATTTTTCGTTTTCACAATATCAAAGGAAGCCATGGGAATATAACTTTACTCCAAGACTGAAAGCAGGGAATATAAATTAGGAAGAGTCTTTTATAGTTGTTTTGGTTATTTTCAAGACAGATGAAAGCAGTGAGAGAAAAACATCAGTTTTTCCTTCCTACTTCTCATAGCTAATTTTTGCACTTGGTTTTGATGGACTTTTGCAACAGCAAATTTAGTTGATTAAATACTTCTGAGCCAAATAACTTTCCTTACATGAGTTCATATAGGTACCAATTCACCTCAAAATCAATGTGTTTTCATTGAAGGTTTAAGAAATAGTTTATATATTAGTTAACTCCATCAGTCACATTTTTAAACACTTTAAAATGAAATTGTTGTTGAAAAGCAACTAGCCCTGGAATATAGTTTTATTCTTATTTAAGTTGTTTTTGTTTTGTTGGTTTTTGGTTGTTTGTTTGTTTTTAATATGAGAATGGGTAAAAATGAACATAGCTCAGAAGAATCATAGTTGCAGAACAAGAAGTTGCATTTTTCTACAAATGAGATAAAACTCCATAGTGGATTAAATTAGCATATCTGAGAAAAAAAAAAGATCTCTCTCACAAAGACAGAGTGAACACAATGATATATTCAACCTGTATTTTAAGAATTAATGGGATCAGTAGCATTACTTGTATAAAGTTGTCTTGCTATAACCCATGAAAAGGTTATGTTGAAAGTGACTCTACAATCAATTCTTAAAAGTAAATATGTACATAAACCTCGAAAAGCCTAGCAAAAGAAGGTATATTACACATTACTAAACCTCCAAGTATCTTAGTTTTTCTTCAATAAACTGCAAAGAGATCTGAACTCTCTTAAAGTATAAATAATCCGAGAGTAAAAACAAACAACCCCCCAAAAAATCCTACCAAACCAAAAAACAAAACAAACTAAAACAAACCAAAACAAAAAAAACAAAAACAAAAACCAAACCAAACCAAAAAAAGAAAACCACCAAACAAACAAAAAAAACCAAGCAAACAAAAAAACCTCCCCCACACAAAAAACCCCCAAAACAAACAAACAAACAAAAAACCAAAACAAACAAACAAAAAAAAAAAAAACAAAAAAAAACAAAAAAACAAAAACAAAAACAAAAAAAACCCCGAAAAACCCCAACCCACGCACCAAAGAAACAAACTGCAACAGCAAAGGCACAGGTAAATCATCAGTAAACTTGGCCAAGTATATTTAATAAACACTTCAATGAAAAATTAAACCTGCCCTATATCTTAATGGGAGAGTTTGTTTGGATGGCTCAAACATGCATTAGAGCAATACAGTCTCCAGTAGCTGTCAGCTCAGCCAAATGACTTCGCTACAGGATGCCTCCTGTGCGTCACAAAGCCTCCTCAAACTGACAAACGTCCTGCCACTCGCTGCAGATGCATGGCTGTTGTGCACAGCAAGGACTAAATATGTCATTACAATATGGCATACTGAGTGTGCCTAATTTGTAGAGTCACGTGAGAGCTAAAACCTGGAACAGGGCCCCGAAGGCACAGGAACTAATGAACTCTGCCTGGCTTCAGAAGAGTAATCCATCACTGACGTACAACGGCCCTTTTCTTTAGACTGTGTTGATGAAAATTTTCTAATATCTCATGCCAAGTGATGTTTTCTTAACTGACCAAGACAGAATGTCCTCCTAACATCAACCTTCCCATAGCAAAATTACACTAGTTAGAATCCTCTGAGTTCATTTGAAGTATCTCTCATTAGAGAATGGGAGGAGAGGAAGAAAAAAGAAAAGCAAGCAAAAAGAAATTATTAGCCAGATCCTCCCTGTTTAAATATGGACTTAAAAATAAATTTAAATATAAATAAAAAGTAAATATAAAACTGAGTGATGCTTGCTATAGTAACAACATTGATCTCAAACCAGACATATGCACGGATTTCCGAAGTAGGCCAGGTTCATTTATATTACCATTATAGTTTATATCAACATCAAATGACTAATATTATGATAATGTATGAAAATATAATACCAAATTTTTCTTCACAGTCCTACTATATGTGGCACAAGATGTTTTATCAGTTTTCTGCATAAGAAACTATGGGTCAATATAGCAAAATTTGAAAATCTTGAGATGTTAGAAAGTTTTTAAAAGAAAAATTAATTGCCCAGATTTTTTGTTGCTTCTAAATTAACTAAATATCCTTGTATTTTAGGAGGAGTTGGGTAAGAGGTTGGCTTGATTTTTTTCTTTGTTTTATGGGTTTTTTTTAAATTATATTGGATCATTCTAAAAAGACCAACTTTATGGATATGCCATAGGGAAGATTCCAGGTTATCTACTTCCATTACCCATTGCTTATTCCATGCTGCCCAATCCTCTACCATATGGGAGAGCTAGCAAGTGTCTGTGATTCTGTGATATTAGATATTAGGAATAGGTTTTTCACTCAGAGGTTTGTTGGGTACTGGAAGAGGGCCCCCGGGGAAGTGGTGTGCACCAAGCCTGAGAGTTCAACAAGCATTTGGAAAATGCTCTCAGGCATGGTATGACTCTTGGGGCTGTCCTGTGCAGAGTCAGGAGCTGGACTTTGATGATTCTTCTGAGTCCTTTCAAACACAAGATCTTCTATGATCTTTCAATGTAAAACTGCATATAAATCAAAGGAGAATAAATGCAAACTGTCTTCACAGAAAATTCCAGAATTTTTTTTTTTTTTCTTTAGAAGATCATTCATGACTAACTTCCAGATTCTGGAATGAATTTTTAGAGATTCATATCAAAAGAAATTTAAGTAATTGCTTTGAGGAGAGTTAAACTCAGGTGAATAATTAAAAAAAAAAGGCAAGAGAAATTAATTAGGAAGCTTAGAGAATGGCTTCGATGGAAGGGAAATTGAAGATCAGCTAGTTCCCACTCTGCTCTGCCATGGGCACCTCACTAGACCAGGATGCTCTTGTCAATAGTCTCCATCTTTCTTGAAGGCTCCCTTGAGATGCTGGAAGTCCACCATGAGTTCAACCTATTACTTCATCTTCTCCTTTCCTGGCTGAAAAAATCCATTTCTCTTTATCTTTCTTCTTGGAAGAAGTGCTATGTCCTTCTGATCATCTTGGTGGCCCTCCTCTGGACTCATTCTAAGAAGTCCATGTCCTTCCTGTGCTGGGACCCCAGAGCTGGATGGGGGTGCAGGTGAGGTCTCACCAGAGCAGAGCAGAGGGGTAGAATCCCCTTCCTCACTCTGCTGCCCACTCTGCTTTGGATGCAGCCCAGGACACATTTGACTTTACTGGGCTGTTAGATCACTCTTCTGGCTCATGTCCAGCCTCTCACCCACGAGCACCCCCAAGTCCTTCTCACAGGGCTGTTCTCAATCTGTTCATCTCACAGCCTGTGTTAATACGAGGGGTTGTCCTGACCCAGGTACAGAACTTCACTCTTAGCCTTGTTAAATGTCATGGGCCCACCTCAAGCTTATCCAGTTCCTTCTGCATAGCATCCCATCCCTCAGGTGTGTGGAGCATCCCATCACTCAGCTTGGTGGCATCTGCAAAATTAATGATGGTGCAGGCAATACATTAATATGGGTTTTCTAGGGGAAATGGCCTTGAACTTACATCTTTCCCAAGATACCCAAGAAGTAGGTGACTCAGAACTATAACAGGTGTATGTGTACATTCTTCAGATTTTGACACTTGTTAGTGTACCCTGCCAAGTTAATGTTTTCCATGTGCCATGACTGTCATTATTGAATGAATTTTTTTAAAGAATGTAGACTTTGGGATATGCTTTCAGGGTAGTTTTAGATAATAATCACCCTGTATGTGGCTATTAATACAATTATTCCGTTCTACTTTCTTCCTTGCTTCTTATGATGGCTATCTCTCATATTAAACTGAGATCACTGAGTGTTTTAAACAGAAGCTGTCGTGCCTTCAAAGGCTTCCCACAGTGTTCCATATGCCCAAGTCCTGACTTACAAAAAATAATGAATAATACAATATTACAAAGCACTTCATGCAGCATGCTTTTTCAGTGCTGTCACTAACGATGGGTTATAAATATGATTATTTATTTATATCCACAAAGATACACATTTGATTTTTTGTTTGCTTTTCTATGAATAGAGGTTTACACTCTTTCCAATAGCCATTTGATAGTAAAGAGAGGAAATAAGGGCAATAAATCTAAAAGCTGTATTAAACGCACACCTGTTGAATTGAATTGTTTCCCCACTATTTCATGTCTCATAATAGATCCTGAAATTTAATTCTGAGTGATGAATTCGAGCTATTACAACAAGAAACAGAACAGGCACACAGGACTGATTTGAACATGTGGGTCTTTCAGGCCATCTATGTGCAATTGTCTTCAGTGACTCATAAATGTATATCATAAGCATAAAATATTTTTTGTTATTTTTTACCTCATAGGGGCATAACAACAACAAGAAAGATACTACACATGCATTTTCATACTAGCATTTTTTTATCTGTAATTATCCCCTTTCTCCCTCTACTCACTTTGAAAACTAATTAGGAAGACATTTTTACATGTTCTACATAATTTCTACAGTAATTTCATCTGCTGATATCAGCTTCATGCAGCCAGAGCAGTAATATCAGGTCCTTTTAAAATGTGTTATGCATGGCTCAGCAGTGGCACACTGCATGTCATGACCAAAGTCAGGAACTCTGACAGGGATTATCTCTGTTTCACTATCAGCCAGACAGCAAGTCTTCCCACACAGATATTGCTCAATGGGTAAAAAAACAGGCTTGTGTGATCCTATATACCCAGTTTATAATCCTGAGCTGAACTAAAATGTGCCAAACAGTTTGAGGATCAATGAACCTGATTTACAGGTCTATACTTTACAATTTGATGTCAACTTAGAGAGTCTGTATTTAGAGCATAGATCTATCCTTGGTGACTGTTTCTTCTTGGACAAAAAATGGGGTTCATGTCACCACCTTTTAGCCATCTGTGGTCCAGGTGTCTTACCAGGGCCAAAAGTCTGGGCTCTCTTATGCACCAGAGAGAGAAAGATGTAATTTATACATTTTTTTCAGACCAGTTTCTCCCTGGAGCTGTTTTTCTCTGCTGACTAGAAAGGTATTTTTGAATCATATTCACTAGATGCTGAGATTATAAATCTAAAATGAAAGGAGTAAGGAATGGCAAAATATTTTCTGTGAAAATGTTGGTAAATGATATTGCTTTGAATAATTGTCAAGCTTGTCTGTATATGACTTGTGTGTATTGTCTGATTGTCCTTGAAATGTGTGATAAAGCACCTTCATCCTCATCTGCTCTTTTATTAAGATGCATTTGCACATAGCAGGTATTTAAATTCAGAGAACTTCAAAACATACTCAAAATTAGTGCATGATTAAGCATTTCCTTGAAACGAGAGCCAACATTTTTCTATCAGATTGCAAAAGGTTTAAACTCTGGCTGTCTTGATGAAACAAAAGCTGTGGGTATGGGAGCACAGCAAATCCATTACTGAACACTGTCCTCAATTAGTGCTGAGGATTGAATGCAATCTCTGTCATTACCACCGTAGCCACTTCCCTTGCTCTCCAAGCTGTGGCAGCTATTCTCATACAGTAGTCAAGTATGCAAAGCTGGTAGCAGCATTGCAGAGGAGAGGGAGGTTACTGACTGCTTTGTGTGGTTAATTAAAAGAACTGCATTTTCTACATCTGTAATTATTCTCCCTTCTTTCACCTGTAGTATTTTGTATTGTTCTAGATAGTATAACTTTAATGCTTTAGATATCCAGTGAACATGTCATAAAACTGAGGTCATAGTTGCTTTCATTTTTTATATCTTCAAAGCTTGCTTTGAAAGCACAACAGCCTGAGCTGTCACTGTGATTAATTGGAAACCATGCTCTCGTAAAGGTGGAAGGGAGGTCAGGTCATACAAAGCATACGAAACTCACAGTCAGACATTTTCTAACTTTCAAGTGCTTAAGGTTTCAACCATAAAAATGTTTTTCTTTATAAATATTGTGAACAAATGAAAATATGCTTGTACATGCTTCTGTTGCTCCCTAGCCAAGGAAATATTTTTAAAAAATGAAAGACTGAAATTCTATAATTTAAGTTCTTAAACTGTCACCAGTCTCTAGATCACTGAGCTAATGGATTAAACAATACCACAAAACTCCACACCATATCCAGTGAATGATGCAATAAGGATTAATAATATACAACACATTCCTGAGGCACACATGTTATTTTGGTTTCCCACTATGCACAAAGAAATCAGAATCGGGATTCTGGTCCAAAATATTAATTCTATTTTTTTAAAAAAAAAAAAGCAGAAGCAAACTTCCCTTCATTCACATTTTTTCGCCTGTCAGTCTTTTCAAGGCTGATGCTGCCTAACTGCATTTTCTCTTAATTTTTCTCAATCTCTCTATTCTTTCCAATTCAGCAGTTCCAGACACTTCACAGATCCACAGAATGGTTTATGTTGTAAGAACTTTTAAAGATCATCTACTCCAATGCCCTGCTTCCATGGGCAGGGACATCTTCCACTAGATTAGGCTTCTCAAAGTCCCATTCAGCCTGAGTTTCATCTCTTGCAAGTTCAAGGTGTTGATCCCAAGATTGTTTGAAAACACCATTTTACAATGCTGGAATGGCATTCACATTCCCAGCCTGAGTTCTCTGTCAATCAGGGTTTTCTCATATCATTCAAGTCCTTGTTTCTTTTCCCAAAGTTCATACTGTACTTACCTGTCCCTCTTACCCCTTTTGCCCAGTAAAGCTTTTCAATATTGCCTTGTGATTTCTACATTCTTTAGAGACTCCTTAGCCTATTTGTCTTCTACAAACTGCCTGAATTCCTTATCCAAAGACAATGAAACAGACTCATTCCTTCAGCAGCTCTCTCCCTCCACAGCCTCAGCTCCTTGTTCAAAATCCATGTTTCAAATAGTCCCAGAAGCCCTGAACTGAATAGATCCCATTCTCTGGAATCACGAGTGAAATACATAACTCTTAAGAGGTTACAATAGCTGAAGTGTGAAATGTCAATTCATAACATTTGCAGCACCTTCTGAAGAGCAGGGATTTTTCAAAGACATTTAAATTAGTTAATTTTGGCAGAATTCCCCAATATATTTAAAAATAATAATAAAAAAGGACAAAATGCTCTATTGTCACAAGGGCATTCTTTCTTTAATCTAAGTTTCGGGTCTAAGTTTTAAAACTTGTTAAATATTTACATATTGTGGAAAAGGCCTTCATGTCCTTGCTAGAAGACACTTGGGGAAATATGAACTCTCTTACATGAAAGATCAATGTCATGCTCTAGAGAAAAAATGGGGGTCTTTACAACTTAAACTAGGCAAAAATTCTTCTTCATCCCATTTTTGGCTAGGGTTTTTGATCCCATAAATGCAAATGAGATGTAATTAACAGAAAATCAATAATTTTTTTTCCCATGATTGGCCACACTAATATTCCCTCCTCATCAGTTTACTTTTAATCCTGATCAAAGTCCTGAAATTCAGAGACTAGAAACATTTTGTATAATTATATGTCAAATCTTTTCATGACTGAAGAAGAAATTATATCTATGTATACTTAAAAACAATTTCGGGCATGAGATTGGAACATTTGTTGCATGATCCAACAAAAGTTATCAAGATTTATTTCAATCCCACTTTCTATTTTAACAAATTGAGTTTTAGTATTTAATCGGATTGTAATAGTTTGCACAGAATGTTATTATTAAGGTTTTTTTATTTCTCTGAAAATACTTTTTCTTTTATCTCTTATGACCATGATTTTTTTAATTACTTATCTTTTCCATTTAACTGCAAACACCTGTGTATATCTTGTCTTTTAGACACTAACTAAAAATCTTCTAGTCAATCTTGCTGATTTTTGGCACCAAAAAAATCACAAATTGTATCACAATGACGTTTCATAGGTTTCATGTCAAGAAAAACCAAGTCACAGTAAGACTGCTATGATGCAGCTAAATTTGATCCACATCTGTTATACCCAGTTTTCAGGACAGAATTTGTAAGGATTTTTTTAATATGTTGACTGTATTTATATGCAATGCTGGCACACACAAACAACATTTGATGCCAAAATATTTGGTCATTTCAACATGTTTAGAGAGGTCATAGACTTTCTCTATTTTTAAATTACTGTCTCTAAATTTACAAGTGATTAATCTAGTGCATCAATTATTATGTCTCCCTTGGTTTACCTATGTTTAAATTAAAATACATTAAAATATAAATATTTAAATAATGCTTAATACTTTTTTAAGCATTTGTACCTGTGAATTTACATAATTTTATATTAACTAAAATTCATATATCTACATATACATACATTTGGTCAGATGTATAAACAACTATGGAAACACTCACACACACACACACTGTGAATTACATTTGCTATGAAGTCAAAATCTTCCCAGGCTGGAAAATCTCCACTATTCAGAGACAAGTTCTTCACAGAATTATATGAATTTTCTTGCCTGACATGATGATGGCCTTCACATTTTTGTGGATAAGCTGCACCTAATGTGGGCATGACAGTCTGACCCTCCAAATTGTGCCTACACAAGCTGATAGCTCTGTCCCTGAATGCAAGACATGGGCACAGATATTTCCAAACAATGTCCAGCAATATTACAAAAACCTTTTTCACTATGATTTAGCTCAACCCTAAGCCAAGGTTTCCGGAAATGTGTTACCTAGCCCATTTAGTACAGCCTAACCATAGTGTTCTTTACTTAAGATAAATAAAACTAAAGCTTCCCAATTAATTACAAGTTTTCATGATTTCACTGTCAGACAAATTGATTTGGTTGTACACTCAATTTGATTTTGTGCTGAACAGCAAATGACTTGCTTAGAAAATAAAGAGATGTGGTTGGAACAGGGCTTTAATTAATTCTATTGAAAAATACCTCAAATGCAATATACCCTGAAGAAATACTCCTCCAACTATATTCAATAAAGGTTGTTTATCAAAGTAATTATTTCCTTTAGGGAATTTCTTAGAATTTTCTCTTTAAATAAATGGAGGCTCAAAAAAAGCAAGCTTTTACTTCTGTGACCTTGAAGAAACACCTCAGTACAAAAAATTTGCTTCAGCAGGAAAAAAAAGTGGTTTACTTTTAAAAAATATTTCACTGCCTCTGTTACCAAATCTTATAACAAATTAAACCTCGGTTCTCTGCTAAAATGTTTCCTTTTTTTATCCACAGTACACCTTTCCAGTTATGGGAATACATTACAAAGGATATAGAATGTAATATGTAATATAGAGGATATAATACCTTATATGATATTTATATGCAGTAAAAAACAATGTTCTTTTAATATAATACTTTACCTAAAACCTGCTGTACCTACACATGCATGTTATTTTTAAAAGTCATGTAATATTCTCTTAACATAAATACTTTTGATTGGTGGCGTTGGTAATAGCAATGATGTTGACTAACTTGTGTTTAATGTTTTGCTAGACTCAGAGTAATAAATCAGAAATCCACTTGAGGTTTCAGATAGGACTGCACAGGAGTTTTCAGACAAATTAATTGTATTATCTAATTGGGTACAATGCAAAGGGTTTGAGTTGATGGTTCCCTTTAATAACTACTTATTCTAAATCAAAGAGGAAAGATTTTTCATGAAAAGCAAAATTCCAAACCAAAAAGAAAAGAGATAAAAATCAACCCAAAATCCACAGTTAATTTTATGCATCCAGAAAAAAAGTTGAATATGACTGAAAACCTCCCAGTGAAGGTTCTATATAAATACATATATGCATAAAGAACCTAGGTGTGTAGACATACATGCTCCATTTTGTGGATGAAGGTGACACAGCTGAGAAATCACAATCCTTTTATCCACTTGTAATGCTTCCATTTCATGGTGAAAATTTCCTTCTATCTTATTGAGAGAACTTCTGAGCAAACTGCTTTCCGAGTTATTTCATGCAAATTACTGTACTGAGAAAGCGAGACTAAATTTCAGCATGTATATTTACATATTGCTATAATGGCAACAGAGAAAGTTTCAGGCTTCCTCTAACTGCTTGAGTAGTTTAAATGCAAACATTTGGATAAGGTTGAAGGACTCTTGTTTTTTCAACCTTTCCTTCTTTTAGTGATTTTCAACAGAGACTGCAAAGGCATAAAGAAAAAGTCAGTTATACTTAATAGTTCCTAATTCTTTGACGGGACAGTTTTTCCTATTTCCATTTTCCACTAAGATTTTTTCAGACTCAACTTCACATATCTTTCTGGGGAAATGAAATTCCTTGTATGTACTAACTCATATTTCTGAGAATTTCTATCTACTTTTCCCTGATGCACTTAAACAGAACAGGACAGAAATTCCACAGCAAGAGCCACACCTTCTCCAGCCTGCAGTGATATTTCCAATACTGTCTTGTGATTGGTGAGATGACATTTAACATGTTTGGTTGTTCAGTTGTTTTGTGGAGTTTTTTTATGTTATGTTTGTTGTTTTTTTTTTTTTTTTTAACCTCAGGCAAGCAGTAATCCTTGCTTGTTACCCTCAGGTTATATATTTAACTTAAAATGAAGAAGAATTATTACATTCTTTTTGCCCTTGGGGTTTTCCAGCAGCATAAAATGTTAGCTTCTGGCTTCCATGTTAATTCTTAAACACTGAATCTCATGGGCTTTTCATCAGAAACGTCTTATCTTTTTTTTTGCAAATGATTTTCATTTTGCTGTTGATCTTAGTAAATATCATTATCTCTGGTACTTCTCAAAATATAAAGGAAAATATGCTGGTTGTGAATATTTTTGAGGGAAACTCAAACTAATTACTTTAATTTTGATTGATTTTATTTTTATTACTTCATTTTGAGGAAATAACTCATTGAGACAACCTGGATGTTTCAAGAAATGCCCAGCAATAACCAGTTATCCTGCTTCTGAGGGTCTGGGATGTGAGAAATAACTGTTTTATGGACAGACACAGTATGGTTTTTTAAATTATAATGTAGCTAGGTTATCCAAGTAACCCACTTACACTGCAGAATTGATTAACACAACTAAAAACTTACAGATTTCTCCAAGTTGTAGCTTATTGTTTCATCTTTAGCCTTGGGAACTCACAGTTATGTAAACCAAAAAGGTAAATAATCTGCTAATTACAATATAACCTTTATGCCTACACATTTTGACCCTCCCCAATTAATATTCCATTTTTTTTTAGTGTTCTAAGCTTTTTTTTTTCCTTTTGTTCCAGGCTTAATTTCTTAAAAACAATCTTTAAAGGAGTGATTCTTTACTGACTTATTCCTCTTTTACATAATAGTTTCTTAGATGACTGAGAAACCTCTCATTAAACCTTCTCAGCCATATTTTAATTCTTACATTATTTTACTCCCTCCTTTTATAGAGCAAAACAATTACAGTGTCTCAAACTTTAATTACAACAATTTGCTTATTCACTGCAATCAAGACTTATTTGTTATGCATCTCCAATTTTACTTTTGCAGAAATCCATGGGAACTCAATTTCTGATATTTGTGGCTTCAAGATATACCTTTATCTCCAAGCTTGCATTCCTGAAACATGCTTATCTATTATAACACATGCATTTCCAGTATAAATGAAAAATTAAATAAACACAATTATAGTTTATAATAAAAAAATTATCCTTGAGCTATGCTTCTAAATGTTTAACATATAACACTTGCCTCCTTTCACATAATTTTTTTCACAACTATTGAACTGAGGAAGGCAGGGAGGCAAGGAGGAAGGGAGGGAGGAAGGGAGGAAGTGAAGGAGGGAGGAAGGGAGGAAGGAAAGGAGGAAGCGAGAAAGGAGAGAGATTTGAGGTGCTCTTCAGTGAGTGAATGCTAGTGGTTGCTATAATGGAAGGCAATTTTCTCACAGAATAACATTTCCTACCCATGATGGAAATGGAACCAAACCCATGTAACAGGGTGTTGTGCATGTTGCATCTGTCTGGGAGGCTGGCTACCAGGTCACACTGATACAGTTCTGAAAAAAAACAAAAACAAACAAACAAACAAAAAACCAGCCCAAAAACCCAAACAAACAAAAAAACTCCCCCCCCCCCACCAACCCTGATAAAACAAACAAATCCAAACCAAAAGAAAGGTGCTTCCATGGTAATCTTTGATCTGCTAAGTATACTATATCAAGAAGGAAACTGTTAAGTGTTTCTAAATTTAGAGAACTGCTATACTGCTTAATCTGAGAAAATCCAGTTATTTAGGGGATAATTCATTCATTAGTTTGCTTGCCTTGCTCTTTGCTAAGAAAACAGATGAACTATTTGAGCATGGCCTAAATTGTTCTTAGATTTTCATTGTTACTGTTATTTTTTACAAGGATATTAATAAAATAAATATTTACATTAAATTGGAATTAAAAATTATACTCAATTTAGTTTTTCATGTCTAGGGTAGAGTTCATAATGGAAAATGTTCATAATGGAAAGGCTATTTGAGTTATTTGATTAAAGCTATTAAGTGCAGTTGTTTTAAATCAATTATGTTACTTTGATTTTGGATGAGCACAATATTTCATTCTACTTAACTGATACCATTCAACATCATTTTGAGCAAATAACGGGTGACTTTCTCAGCTTCACCTGTTACAAGACAGTTGATTAATAAAATTTGCATTAGTAAGACCATTGGGCAAACTCATTCATGGTCAGTAAACCCAGTAATGCCGATGATGTTCTGTGAGGGATGAATTCCCTTGAGGATATGTCCAGTCTGAGCAATGAGGTCCATTTTAGGTTTAACATAAGTGCTATAATCCTAGAATTTGCCCCAGCATCAGCACTGATAAATTGGGTATGTGCTCAAGACTGGTTTATGAGTGATGGAGTACATTTTAGCCTAATAAAAATAGTCTAAACCAGAATTCACCCTAGCACTGACAAATTGGATATATTCTCAAGACTTGATTTGTCCCTGACGTGACCTCATTGACTCCAGTGTGGTAAGTAGATGTTACAAAAACTTGACACAAAGTAATTATTTGTGTGCTCTTTTGACAGATTATGCAACACATTCTTAAATTTATGGAAAATTTTGTGTGAGGAATTACATTAATTCTTAAAATGACTTGATTCTCAGTCATCTGTGGGGATTCTTTATTAGCTCTTAGAAATTTACATTATTTGAAACCTTCCACAGCTCAGTAGACTTCAACCTTATTCTGCTTATTCTGCTTATCTCTGGAGAGATGTTAACTTGAAGAAATGATGTTAATTTGAGCAATTCTTTTGACATTTTAGTATTTGCCAATCTCTTTATGTTCATTTTGACTAAACAAGCCTCTCTCAAAAGAAGAGGAAACACTCATTTGTAGTTTATACCAGGGGATAAATAAATCATATCCCCTGTTTTTTTGCATGATCACTAGAAGAAAAGGATTTGCATGTGTTCTCAAAGGAAGGAATTTACATGGGTAGAGCAAAACTCCCAGACTGTATATTGAATGTTTAAAAGTCAAGATCTATTAAATAATGTTGCATGTCTCCCCCTACACTGGTTTTCAGGCAGTAACACTTTAAAAATATCATGGGGATGTTCTTCTGCTGTGTTGAAGCATTGCATCTTCTTTTACATATATACCTCTGGGTTTCAAGAAACTAGTCTGACTCTGACAAATCTTCTGGAATTAACTTCCCCTCAGCTCAAGACATGCCATACTGCCACTGACAGATTGAATGTCAAGAGCTGTTTGCTTTGATCTACAGGTATTAAGGACACTTTTACCTCTGGAAAAAGATATTGATGAAGAAGAAGGCTTTGGAGTGATTGTTTCCCAGGTAGCTTGCTCATCCCCATGGTTTAAAATAGATTTTCTTTGACAGTATTCTTGTCCTCTTTCTGTGTGGGGGATAAGGTGCAGAAATGCACATCTCACCAGAGTGCTCCTATGTGCCGAACGAATGCAGACTGCAGCACCTTTGAGGTTCTCAAAGCACACCCTTCAAAGCAGTCTGAAAACTGAATTTCCTAACACAGAGCCTCTCGTCTGAACACTGAGGAAGTTTATCAATCTCAGAACAGTTTCTGCTTAAAGTAAAACATGAGATCATTTGAACATAAGGAATCAGAAAACAAGGTCAGCACTACTGTCACTCATTAAGTGTTGTCTTCCAGAATAGCACCTTTTCTTTCTACTGCAGTTTCAACAGCAGACAATGAGGCTAAGAAATAAAGTAAAAACGGTTCTAACATTCTTTTTGAATATTACACCTTTTCACTAGTTGTCCAGGTTATGTTTTTTACTTAGTGAGGCTGTGAATTTGCAAGTCCCAGACATTGTGCTGTTCTAAAAGTACCTGTATAAAATCACACCACCTTGTATGAAGTTTAGCAGTGTAGTTTCACTTGCATTTTGTCTTTATGCCAAAGAAATATGTTTTAGTATTTAAATACACATAGATTTTACAAGGGCAGGTTATTTTTCCAGTATAAGTCCTTTGACAAATTGACACTGTGGCTCATGCCAGCCTCTGGAAAATAACTCTAACGCCTGCTTTAAAAATAATGGTTGTCCTTGTGTGTGATTTCTTATATTTTAGTAAAACATTAAAATTATTCAATCTTTAATAATTTTCACAGATTTTTTTAAAGATTTCCTTTGGCCTATAGTGCAATTGTACTACAGATTTACTCTTTCTTACATATGCAAAGACCTTCCAGCATTGCATTCAAAACATACATACCTCTGAGAATATGATCATTGAAATTCAAAATTTCTTCTAATCAGAAAAGAATCAACAAATTTTCAAATTTTTTGTTGACATTTGCTTGAATTACAGATTTATTGTGCAAATGTTGAGATTCAGTACCTACTAAATTTAATACTTGATATTACCATACTTTTAAATTCAATTTTCTATTTTTTTTTTTCATTTTTCCCTAAGGTATTTCTTTTCTGTTTTAGGTCCCTGTTTCATCATTTGAATTTTCCATAAGTTTTTTTTCTTATTTGTTTGGTGTTTTATTTTTCTTATTTTTAACTATTTTACTTACAGTTTCTTCATTTTGTCAAAGATTTTTGATCATTCATTTTTTATCATCCTGTATAAATAGCTGTCTATTCTATTTTGATTTTTAAAAATACACTAGAAAAAAGTGACATCATATCCCTTGCATGCCATTGGTGATTATTTTTCCATATATATTATGCATATATCATTGGTTTTACTTAAGTACTTGGAAGAGAAGAAGTTCTGCCAAGAATGCAATGAAGCTGTTGTCAGCAGCTATGATGAAGTTGGTGCATTTTGGAGGGAATATTTTTGTGATTACAATATTGACTTTTTAATATTGGCTCCAAGAATTTATATTTTCATATGCAATTAAATAGAATTTAATAGGTCCAATCATGCTAATATAGAAAAATCTTATTAAATTAAAAACCTTGGATTTTTCCTACTGATTAGCTACCTTTTTTTAGAGTAGGTAACTGCATTATTGATTTATTTTCAAAATCATTCTATTTTTGTTCACAAGTTTTTAAAAAGCAACTCATGAGCAAAGTTTTTTTCTCACTAGGAATGAACAGTTTATTATGCAAAATTTTGTGAAGTTGGCCTACTAATAATTTTTAAAGATTAACAGGAATGTTTTCTTTCTTTTTTTCCTTTTCTTTATATTGAAAAAAGATAGCAATCAGCTTTTACTGATTACCAGTGCAATTCTGGTAGGAGAAGACAAGTTTTGTACAACAGTTACAAAGCTCCAGACCAAAATATCTTATGGGCAGAACAATATTGTAGTAAACCAGAATAGTCCGTTCTGGGTTACCTGGGAACCAAGCCTGAGTGGAAACAGAGTTTACTGTGTGATTAGATGAAAAGGAATTACATACACATAAAGAATGAGAAACTGTAACACAGCCCAGTGAACACATAATGATGTTTGAGCTAAAATCACAGTTTAAGGAAGAAGAAAAGTTTAACCTTTTTTAAAATTAAACATTCACATTTCAAATTTTGTTTGTGACCCTTTAGAGTAACCTGTATCATTAGTATGTTTAATATTTTGTAATTACATACTTTAAAAACTCCTACTTATGTTTGCAATCTCTGCATGCTTCCCTGCCAACTATAATGTAAAAGCTATTTTCTACAAAAAGATATTAATAATTAAAAAGACATTAACAGTCTAAAGCAGCAAGAATTAATTAGTTGTTGCAGTTATATTTAACTTTTCACGTTCCTTCATAGTGAAGGACTAATGCTCATTTGTCCCAATTATCAAATTATTGCTAATATGACAAAAATTTTCAACCATGGTTCTAAATTTTATTGCTTTGTTGGACAATTCTGTCACATGTTGAGGGTTATTCTCTGCAAACTTGCTATATTTGCTTTTATTAAAGATGACATTTTGAAGAACGGAATAAATGTCTCAAAAAAATCCAAACTATTTTATAGCTGTCACCCCAGGACACTAATGGATATGAAAAATACAAGTTTGGGGCTTTTTCTAAGCTGTATAGCCTCTAGATGATTGTTGTGCCTAACTTTTCAAAACCCAGTTTGCATTCTTGATTTTAGGTTCCACAACTTTCCGAAGATATTTTAATTAATGTTAGTTAAAGCCATGGTTCAGACAGAGACAGATTTGTTCTAGATAAGCATTCTCTAATATGAGCAATGGATATATCAGTTTAAATATTTTTAGAAATATTTTGGCAAGATGAACAAGATTCTTGTCATGCCTTATATGGAATTTTCATCATTAAATGCCTCCTTGTCATCCATATTGATGTTTTCACTATTAGTCTTTGTCTGAAAACTCAAGCTAGGTAATGTGACAGGAGTTCATGTTAAGAGGAATCACTTTTTACAAATGATGTGGCAAGGACAGGTTAAGGCATAATAGGGTTCAAATAATTGATTTTATCTCAACATGTTCTACAGCTTTACTTATAACAGGTAACCTCTGGCTTCTGCTGTTTTGATGGGTGTTTGATATTCCTAAGCCAGAGTGAGGTTAATGTGAAGTTTGACTCTACTGATTCCTCAGCTGAGCTATTCTATGAATTAACAGGGTGATCCATCACATATGCATTATCACTCAGAGGTGTAGAGTGTGTCCTGCTTTAAAGAGCACATCAATTTTTAAGTCTTGAAAAAATGTCCAATGCCACGAGTCACTGCCAGAAAAGAAGTAGTAACACTGACTTGTTCCCATGTGTGATAGTGATGAATGTCCTTTGAAAGCAAACAGATGACCATCATGGCAGAAGCCTTCTCAGTAGTTCCTCAGCTGCATGAAGGGTTTTTCCGTTCCTCTAGGAAAAGCTGGGTTTGTCTTTCTGTATCCAATGGTATGGCCAAAACATATCCAAAACTCTTAAGCCCTATGTAAATGTCCAGCTGCCTGCTCAGCAGGAATTCTGTCGGTGCTGTCTTTATTAATGGCTTCAAGCACTGTGTGGAGATAAATACAGAGCAAGGGCATGACCTAGGCTTTTTCAAGCTGTGCTGCCACACTTTTTATGTGTGTCATTGTCAAATGAAAGAAAAATCTTTCCATCTCTCCAGAAAGTACAGCAGACAGCACCTACAGTCTCTCAAAACCCCGGCTCTGTATTCCATGGAACTGTTCTACCAGTTTGAGACACTAAAATACCATACTGTCTTCTGGGGTGCTTCCATCACTGCTGTTAAAGATAAATATGTATTGCACTTTCTAGAGTCTAAAGCTGCCTATGTTAGGAGTGGCATGATGAGAGGATGAGCAATTATAAAGACAGTAAGACAAACATGAAGTGCTTCTTTATGGACATATCCCTTCAGGGTTTAATTTACTTATAAAAATATGCATCCAAACAAACCACTTCAAGAAAATAATATCATTATCATACCAGAATAACTCAGCAAGGCTTTTGATGGAAATATCACTGACTTCTGCAACGCAACCTTTATGAAAATGCATCAATGGTCTGGACCATGAGGATTCTTAAGAACAATCAGAAAAACTGTTTGATCCAATACATTGTCCATAGATATATTCTGAAAAGTAAAGAGTGATCTCCATCATTTATCATTAGCATTTCTCTCTGAAGGAATAATCAAGCTCTCCAACAAGGTAAAGATGCGTATAATGTAATTATGATGAACAATCTTTCCTACTCACATTATTTTAGACAGTACACAAATAAACAATGAATGCAGCAAATTTATTACAGAAGAGAAAATCTGATAGCAAAGAAAAAAAAAAAAAAAGCTTTTTATTCAAACCATGCAAGTGGTTGAAATGCATCTAGGGAAAATACTAATAATCAGCATGTAAAAAAAATCATGTGAATAGTATATACAAAATCAGTTGCCAGAATCTCTTTACCTAGAAATGCAAATGCAAAGCTGACCTAAAATAAAGGAGGAATATTTGAAAATTTTTTATTAAAAGATATTTAGAAATTATTCTGAGAATCATTATTTGGAAGAAAGTGATAAATTGCAAATATAAAGTATGTATAATAAGACATTAACTTATTTTTGTGGAGAGTTATAATTATGGTATTAAAATAAGTTAGAAAAAGAGTTATTTATATTTATACATATCCAGGAGAACTTGGACATAGGTGAGGACTCTCGACAACTTCCTTGTCAATGTTCATCACCATAGTTTTTCCTGCGATTCAGTGAAACGTTCCCTGAGCCATCCCCCTATTCAGAATTTTTCCATTATAACAGTGATTTCTCTTAATGTAACATTACCCGATTTCTTGCCATGGACACTGCTTCTCTTTCGTTGAAGAATCCTTTATCAAACTGACCTGCTTATCCTATACCCTACCATCTGCACTTAATTCCCTATTTGCTCCTTTGTTTCCTTGCAAAATGCCTAAATAACTATGTAGCCATGTATTTATACACATATGAACAACTGTAGCCGTTCTTCTCTTCCACCTCCCTTGCTTTTGCAAGGAATATTTTCTTCCTTCCCTTAGAACAATAACAATTTTCTAATTACTTTTCAGCCCAGATTAACGGTTGGCACAAGAAAGAGAAGTGGGTACCTGGATAGATTTGCTGCCAAGGGTAACAAAATGTTTAAAGTGGTACCCAGTTTACTCCAGAGCACAGGAATGCTCATTTTTTCCTAAAATAGATTCTGAGGAAAAGATTGGAGACTGTGAACAATGGCCAATGCTGTTACAGGAGAGCTCTCACTTTTTGCAAGAGCCTCAGTAAGAATGACAAGCCTAGAAATCCCCCCTTGTTTGGCTATGTATCTCCAATATATGTTTTGCATCCCAAGGTGAGGGTCTGGGAACAAACACATCTTGAAAAGAAAAACCCTTCACTTTGTCCAAACTTCACCAAAAGATGAGATATAATCATTTTAATAACTTGCTTTTATTCACATAGTTAAAAAAAAAAAAAAAAAAAAAAAAAAAAAAAAAAAAAAAAGTTATTCACATCATTTAGGCATATTTGGACTTCTCACAGTCAGGTTGCTGCTTTCACTTTTAACACTCAAAGAAAGCTGGAAAACACCAGACATTTGTAAGGCACCCACATACATAATAATGAAAAGTAAGACAAAATCAATGTTCGACTTGACTGATCCCTTTGACCTGTCGTTCTCTGAAAACACATCTCTTTATAATGTTTTTGTATTTTTCCAACATTGCTCCAACATTTTAATTCAGACAGTAGTTTCAATTTTTTATCCTGTCGTCTGTGATGCTGTGAGATTTCAGTGGGTGTTTCTTCAAGTGAACTCAAGGTTCTGCAGAATGACACCTTACGTTACTAGAAGTTTATGCCAACACATCTTTTCAATTTTAGTAATACTTCTTAAAACAGAATGAACTAAATCAAAGATTTTTGTGAAGACAATGAGTGTTAGCATTATTAAAAGATATTAAAGAAATGTCAAAATCTAGCTGATTTTAACTTAAAGAATACTAGTTTCTGAATCAAGAGGAATATTGCTGTTGATATGACCCATCATTCAATCAAATTTTATATTTAATTCATTTTTGGGGTTTTGATAATGTAAAACTCCAAAACCATGTCAGACAAACCTGCATAAATGCTGAACTTCTGGGTTTATTCTGACTGCTAGAAGTGAACAAGCATCTTCCAACAAGTTCCTAAAATGTCCTCCAAAATTTTCAAGAATAAAATGCTGAAAATTGAAAAAGCAGTCTAACCTCAACTAGTCTTTCAAAGACTGCAAGGTAGTTTAACATTTAGTGACTTCTGATGTAGAAATAATTATTTTCAGTTACAGTACCTGATTCTAGAGCATTGAGTGATCATAGAATTTTATACCTGCAAGTCTGAGTGCCCAAGAACATAAATGATACCCATACAAATCGAGCAGTTATCAGTCTTTATAATAATTGCACTCCCTTGTTTTGACAATTGCCAAAGCTTATTTAAACATGGAATATTTTATTCCTAGATACACACATTAATACACCTCATAATTCCTCTCTTGAAGATGTGGTCTTCCACAGAGTCTAAGATCTCTGGACTAATCACATAGAATTAAATAAAATGGCTAGATTATTGTGGATTTTTTAGAGGTGAAAATAAATCTAATTTTCCCTATTAGCCAATAGATAAAACCAGGTGAAGAGTGATTCATCTGACCTATCCTAAACAATGATTTTGGCATGAGATGAGCTATCTCCTGGAAATGCTTTTTACTCTTCTCTGAGTAAGCAATTAGCAGAACAATAAAAATGTCATGTCCTGCCTTTAGGACATCTAATATTTAAACTCTTGAATCTGAGCAGGTAAAATCTGATTTGTGTTTTAGATGTGGTTTCCAAAGCTTCTTTCAAGCAATACTTCCCATAATACAATTATCCCATTCATGAGGAAGTCTGTTGAGCTACCTACTTGGAGGCCCCACAGCAGTAATCCCATGTTTACAACCTTTATTTCCTCAGGGAGTTTCTTCTTTTGACAGTCACAGAGAAAGGCTTTAAAAGATGACCCTATTACATCTCAAGATTTCCAACAGGGAATTGAAAATTAAAACTACAATTTTTTTCTTAAATATTCTATTTTTTTTAAGTCAGTCTCTGATACCAGGGAGTCCACTAATCATCCCTTTAATGCAAACAAAACTCTTCAGACTTGTTTATAAGCCATGAAGAAACATAAACCAAGACAAATTCCTTTTTCCCTGGAAATAATCCTTAAAATGTAGCTATGAGAAGCTTTTCTGTCTGAAGTATTTCAGAACTGAAACAATTTATCTCCACAGCTATCAGGTTTCATGGCTTCATGACTTTAAAGAGGAAAAAGCAGTAAATGCTGTGCTTTTACCTTAGATACAATACATCACCTGGCGTAGTACTTGAAGTTATCCTCAAAGCAAAACTCTCTTACTTTATCCTCACTGTATTTTTACCTTTGGAAGACTGTACATTTAGCTGGGCTAAGATAGAAAAGATAAAAAATAAACAGCTTTTAGAGCACCAAAATTCCATTGTCACAGAGGAGCCTGATCTGGTTTAACTTCCTGGCAGAAGAACGGTGGTGGCCATGTCAGAAGCATCCACCCTGTGGATATGAATCAAACCTTCTTCTTAGGAAGCCACAGAGTGAAACTAGGCCATTTTCCTCTGTAATGTGTTGGACTCTATGAAAACTTCATTTTCCAAAATTGTAATACTTCAAATGTCAAAAATGGGGCTGCTAATAGTAATTTGGTGGTTTTTTTACTATCCTTCTAAATTTAATCTTC
The DNA here is from genome assembly GCF_021018805.1 of Prinia subflava. Lineage (NCBI taxonomy): Eukaryota > Metazoa > Chordata > Aves > Passeriformes > Cisticolidae > Prinia > Prinia subflava. The sequence continues at coordinate 55,410,000 of NC_086247.1, forward strand.
CATCCATTAATGCATCCAGAAGGAAAATTTAGTAGTCAGTTTATGAAATGGTAATATTTTCCTTCTTGAAGGATGGAATTACAGTATCTGAAGTTGGTGAGTTCAAGGATCAACAAACCCAGAGATCTAAAGCACAGTCATGAATAATGGATCCAAGTTTGTTAAGAGGGCACTAAAACCTATAAAGTGATTCCTAACCAAGGAATAGATTGTAATAAGAGAAACATGATCTTTCCAGTCAGACATACTATTTCCATAAAATTATATTTACTCATGCATGTGCAGGTAAATTATATCAAAGCAAAATTTGTTATGGGGTACTTGGTGAATTCTGTAGCCTGATGCAATGCAAAAAAGCAAAGTACTTTAACTTTTAAGAAGTTATTGATAAACAAAATTTTCTGCAAACATCAACCATGAAATCACAGTGTTGCAGTTGGTCATAAATGAATAATATTGCAAGAAACACCAAACACACAGAGGGAATAGTAAAGATTCAGCCAACAAAGTCTGTGCATGACTAAACCCCCACTAAATAAGGCAAGTCACATCCTCCGAAACAGAAACTCTAACCTCATTAAGCAAGTATAAAACTGTCTGAAGTGATGGAAAACCGCTTTGTACTTCACCTAATAACACAACTGGAATCCACTTTGAAGGAAAATTGAGGCAAAAGATCCTGTACAAATCAGGGAGACTGCAAACAAACAAAGCATTAAAGTAAAATTGCCCCAAAGAAGACAACAATAAGAATCTGTAATACCCTGAACAGAACACAAGAAGGCACTTAAAGAGGCATTCAGAACTAATGGTGACATTAACTCGATAAAGGCATATGCATCCAAAGAGTCCCTGAAGCAATCTGTACCCAGTGACTACGGCATCAGAGTAGCTGCATTTGAAAAATTAACATCCCATTACCATGGAATAACAACAAAGTTCAAAGGCTTTATAAAAGCAAAACACAAAACTTGGCAGCTGAAGTGCAATGAGAACCCAAACGATAGAAGTTGAGAGGGAGAATGAGAAGTAAGAACACATTGAAATAGCTTTTCCTTGGCATTGCCTATTGTGAGAATAACTAGGGAAGAAAGTATCTACTTGCCTAGGCTGGGTACGGGTATAAAGTCTCTAAAGATCTTACCACATCTTAGTATCTAAATAAAGTAGTTTATTTATACAAAAGCACATATCTGAAGGCAAAGAGTTCTGAGAGCGGCCTTATTCTACAACCAATTATAAACCTAGGCAAACAAAGTCTAAACAAGACAATAACTAAAGCATAGAAATCTTAACACACAGAGTTCTAATGAAACAGCAAACAAAGCATAGAATTCCTAACAAGCAGAACTAGTAAGACTATAAGCAAAGCACACATCTGACATTACAGCCTCTAGGTAAATCAGCCTCCCATCTGACCCCAAGCAGGATTTTCTATCCGTGGGGTCACAATAACAGAAAGGGAACACAAGATCACAGATCCCAGACAGGGGTCCCGGCCACGGGGATCACAGTGGCAGTGGAGGGGTCCCCAACTCGGCAGAGTTCCCGAAAGCAGGGCCGCAGGGACAAGGAGGGGTCCCGGGGTCCCAAACCCTTGCAGTTCCCGGTTGCAGAGACAGGAAGGAGGTCCTGGGGTTCCAGACCCTCACAGACTCCCCAGCAGCCCCGAACAGAGTCCCGGGGCAAACGCCGCAGGGGAAAAGGGAAGGGGCAGGATCACAGGGGCCAGGGAGGATCCCTGGGGTCCCGCACCCTCGCAGGAGGAAGGGACGGGACCCCAGGGCCCAGATGCCAGGCTACAATAGATGATACCTTTAGAATCCCATCCGGCTCCCTAGCAAGGCTCCTTCCTCAGGCTGCAGGAGGTGGAGGTTGGATCGATAGATCGGATTGATCAATCAATCCCCCGACCAACTGACCCAGAGGCTTTTTATCCCAAATTGCAAAATGCATATTCATATCTTTTATCTACACACTAACCAATCTAGGTACAATTCTAAAGTTCGTAAAACTACGAAAATCAGCGTCAAAACTTACGCACATAGCATATCTATTAACGTAAAACTCTATCTTACTAGCATAAGGTTCTACCTTGTTGTACATAAAACTCATACTAAAAATTATAAACAGTACTCTACTCTATTTTTGTTATGTCTGTACTCTATCACTAGGCCTGAAGCTGTGTCCTTCTACACTGAACTAGGACTTAGGGCATGTAAAGCTTAAAGCTAAGGGTTAGATTTCTACTTTATGCATTTAAAGCTTTTATATATTCTAATTTTTCTAAAGGCTTTAATTCTATCTCTGTACTTTTCACTCTCTGTGGAGGATCCATGGAAACATGGACTCCGACATCTACTCAAATTCATTCTGGGGAGGTTTTGATGTTGATGTAATTTGTTCTCAAGATGTGAACATCAAGACTAATAGAACTCTTTAAACACTCCTTTCTATCATTGTTTGCAAGTGATTCAGGAACACTCATGTGTTTGCAGCAGTAAGTGTGTTGAAGATAGGAAATGCTTATCTTGGTGAAAAGGAGGCTCAGGGGTGACCTTATGACTCTCTATAACTATCTGAAAGGAGGTGGCAGACAGGTGGGTGTTGACCTCTTCTCCCAGGTAACTGAGAACAGGAAAAGACATAGTCTTAAGATGCACCAGGGAAGGTTGAGGTTGGATATTAGAAATTATTTCTTCACAGAAAAGGGGATTATATATTGTAATGGACTATGCAGGGAGGTGGTGGAGTTATGTCCCTGGAGGTGTTTAAGGAAAGACTGGACATAGCACTTGAACCTAATTAATTCTGTGATTCTGTATTTTAATAAAATGCAGTGGATGCTGTCTCTTTTTACACTTAAAATACATAGAAGTAATTAAAATCAGCTTTATTTCTGAGATAATTTCTTCCTTCTTGAGAATATATCTCACCTGCTCTGACTACAGATCACTACTACTTCCAGTTCAGTTTCTGAGGACAAGAGGAGACTAACTAGCAGATTACTGATAGTGTGTTGCTAAAGGTCTGTTTTCCAAATCTTTTGTCCAGACTGAGTCATGACTTATGAATTTGAGTATTGTTTAGAGTTCCTGTCTGTCCCAATAGGTTTCACTTGGGTTTCTTCTCTAAACAAGTCCTAGCCTTGTTTGTACTAGAAAAGAATTGCTGAATATGTAACAACATGCCACGTATTAGTGTTATGGTCCTGGTATACCACTTGGGTTAGAAATAAATAACCTTCAGAAGAAAATGTAAAACAGTAAGGTTCTGTTTTTAGTTCCTCATAAAGCTTAAGAATGATGGTATTTGATTTGAACTTTAGTTTTATTACATTAATTGCCCTCTTTTCTGCACAATGAAAGAAAATTCTTTGAGCAGACATTAACATGAAAATTATTTTTTTGGGGGAAAGACTCTCACTAGGTCAAAATCACATTTCAAAAGACTTGCTTGTCTTTGTTATTCTTAGTTCATGAAGTTTCATAGATATTCAAACAGTTTTAGGGCTTGATAGGACATTAATGTTTTCCATAAAGGTCTATTCTTTTAAAAACATCTGTTACCTGAATGTTTGTTACTGTTGCCATATGCACATGGTCAGGAGCACACTTCAGCTTTTGAACAAAGGTCCACTGAGTTAGAAATACCATCACTTCCCAGGTGAGTATCAAATTCCAATATTGATTCTTGGGTAGAATCTTTCCTTATAGCTCTCATTTTTCTTATAACTTCAGGATTCATCTTGTTAATTTTGTGACATCTCCTGCAAGAAGCCCCAGTGTTCTTTTGCATCACTGGAGGGTTGAAAGAAAAGGTAGCCAGGAAATGCTTTATCTGTTTTTGATGCATCAACAGCTGAGAAGATATTATATAAATCCTTGGTGGCATCATGCCTTTAGATTTAGCCTGATAAGGAAACATAAGGAAAAAAAATTATAAGTATGGCAGCATAAGATTCCAGATTCCATTTCTTTAAATTTTTTCCTTCTTCAGTAAATAATAACTTACTAGATTTGTTCTGGCACAGGTTATCCAGATGATGTAGTTTCTCAAAACCATCACACCATAGGGGATTTTTTTTATCCCTTGGGAAAAAGCATTCCCTCAGGAATGAATATTCACAAAAAGTGGTGCTGAGGTCACACTTATTTGAGGAGACAAATAAAAACCAAGGAATAAAAAACAAACCAAAACAGAACCGAAAGTGGAAACAGAATGTTGTTTGAAGGTTATTAAACTGAACTACTGAAGATGCTTGCACTGGTTAGAGTCAGGCAAATACTGACTGGGGTCTCTAGAAGTATCCAGCACATGCAGAGTGCAGCCCTGGAGAAGCAGCCTTGCTGTAGCCATACAGGAGGGGTATTGAGGGCTCAATATTTTAATAGATATGCTGGAACAGGATTTGAATACATTTTGTCCCTTTTAACTAGGGATGTGTGATATTTCTGTAATGGGTCTCTCCAGCTAGCATAGACTGTTGACTATGTACTTTGATTGGGATTTCATCAGGCTAGCCGTGAATGTGTTCTACCTATATATGTCATGTTCTTTTGACATATTTTTATCTGTTTCCTCAGGTCTTAGGTTTATCTTTTCCAGGTATCCATGGGTTTCTAATGCTACAAAGATATTTTGTTAAAAGACTTCTGGCCCTACATGTTAAAATGCTTGGTTTATCTTGTTCATTTTAAGTCTGGAAGACAATTTTTTAACATGAATTATAATATTCAAGGTGTTACCACCAAACCTGCTTTCAACAGGGAAAGAGAAAGAACTTTTGGTTATTTCACTCAGAAAGAGTAAAGCTTCTGGGGTTAAAATATACTTTTTTTTTTCTCATAAAAAGCAAAGCAGATCTCTGTGACTGGTAAATAGAGGGAAGGGAATGGAATGCGAAAAGAGACATTACCAAGGAAATCTAAATTTCAGTTCAATGAGGACAGTCTCTGAAAAACTACTCAGTTAAAATTAAAGTTCCTAGGAAAACTGATACATAGAAAACATAACTGTTCAGTGTTGTTTCAACTTAAAGTACAGCATGCACTTTAAATTATATGCCTACCTCAGTCTTAATAACATTCTCCAAGTGAACAAAAATGTTATGAAAAAAAAGAAAAAAACAAATTCTGATTACTTATGTTTATCTTTCTTGTTTTTTGTTTATTTTTCTGTATGAAACACATTATTTGAAACTGATAGAAGTGTGATCCAGAACTCTAGTTTTTTGCAATAAAGATATAAATAAAGAGTTGAGAGTAGTTTTCTTTGTTCCTCTTCAGAATAGCTACACATACAGTTGGAAGCTTCTCTACTAATTTCTCTAAATGCTGATTCAATTTCCAGAAAAAGACCTTCGTTGGTTTCCCACTTTGATTCTTATTTCTAAAGATGAGACTGGTACATTTTAAGAGAGTAAGTGATAAGGTAAAGGGACACAATATGGAAAGCAAGTTAAAACTTTATTATATACGGGCCCTTGTCTCATTTAATAAAAATGTTAGTGATAATAATGTCTCCTTTCTGGAAGTGAATGATTTAAAGAAAATTGCTTATTATGAAAAGGAACGCAGCATGGTGAATAATGTGAAACCAAATTCCTGGAGTGAAAGCCATGGCCTCATTCTGATTCAGTTCTTGAGGAAAAAAGAAAGCTTAAGAATTTAAAAATAACATCAAGAACTCTGCAAACACTTTCCAAGAATCAATCTTTATATTACTTTTGTGGGAAAACAAGAATATCAAATACTAATACTGCTGAGCACGTTGTGCAAATTTTCCCTCTTTAGGCCAAAAATAGTTAGTGGCTAGCCAAAAACAATGATTTTTTTCAGATGGTTTTTATTAGAAGCTGGAATTCATGGCAGTAAGGTCAGGTGACCTTGATAAGTACAGCTACTAACAGAGGAGTCAAAGAAGCAAGAAAAACTTTCTTGCAAAGCATCTTTGCTTATCATTCTGGGATAGAAACATTGCCAATTAAGCCTAGTAATGTGTATAGGAGTGTGTAGATTGCATATATAACAAAACAATGTTATATGATACTGGCTGTTTGCCAGATGTCCAACCAGCCACTCTCTAACTCTTTTTTCCTCAACAAGACAGAGGTAAAAAAATAAGATGAGAAAGCTTCTGAGCTGAGATAAAGACAAAGAGATCATTTTCTCATTAGTGTCACAGGCATACACGCCCCCATACTGGGCAGCACAATGCAAAAGGGATGGGAAATGAGGGATTGCAGCCCAGCACAGCTTCTCTCAGCCAGTGGAGACAGCAAAGAAAAGCATGATGAGAGCAGGGGGGTTGTGTTTTGTTTTGGGGATTTTTGGTTTATTTACTTTAACCAGGAGCGACTGATTTCTTTTAGCTAATTACAGTGCAGGAGTGCTAGTATTTACTCACTCAGGATGATGGATTTTCAGCAAGGTGACAAATTAAGCTGATTTTGTTGTAGACAACACAGAATATTCACTGCCAACAATGAATTCAGCCTGTTCCATTTCAATAGTGTAAACACTAATTATCAGGCTCTCAGAAGAGCTAAATTGTATTTTACTGATGACCTTGTTCCTGTTTATAGACTCCGTGGCCTGAAGGCAGAAACTGTGAGAGGAGGAAAGCTGTGAGAAAGGTGGACAGAATGATAAAACAAACAAGAAGCACGACTTCCCCTGAGCTAGATGAATCTATTAACATTTGTTTCATTTCCATATGTCTTCTTAAAAAGTTTGTTACAATTTCCCATAACAGCACTGTCTGCAATACTTGACATTTCAGTTGTGAGGCTCAGCTCTTGGAAGGGAATTATTGTAACCTACATCTACTCTGGTCAAGCCCTCTTCCTCTCTCTGTAACTATCCATATTTTTCAGCAGTTGGCCTATTTTGGATGTTGTCCAATCTTTTCTACCAGAAGGGCTTTCACCATAGGGACACTTCCAAGAGTCTACATCTGGTGGTTTTCTGATATCTGTCTTTATCTTTTTTCTTGAGAAACAATGCTTCAGAATACTTCAAACTTTCTGAAAAATAGAGTGCTATCTTGAGGCAGGCAGAGAAAGAAATAATAAGAGTATTTTCATTGACTAGGTCCTCTAGAGTTGGGATTCCAGGGAAAGGAAAAGGTCAATAACTACTTACTGTCAGGTCCACAAATTCTCCATTCTTGTATAATGGAGCTGAGTTTGGGGAAAGTCAAGTCTGCTAGTTTAACAATACAGAGGTAAGTAAACTCCAAAGTGAAAAAGGCAACTTTGTCTGTCTCCTAAGAGCTTTGTGCAAGCAAACTATTAACTTACTTCTCAACACAGCTACAGGACAACTTTGAGCTGATTCTTAGTAATTAATGGCTGTAGACTGCAGAAAATTTATTGAGCACTTCCTCTCCTTAATTTTTTAAAATTAATTCTGATGCATGAGGATCTCCAGTTTTGGCTCCCTCACTTCAAGAAAGACACTGAGATGTTAGAATGGGTCCAGAGAAGGACAATGAAGCTGGTGAAGGGTCTAGAGAGCAAGTCTTATGAAGAGCAGCTGTGGGAGCTGAGTGTGTTTAGCCTGGTGAAGCAGTGCCTCAGGGGTGACCTTTTAACTCTGAAACTGCCTGAAAGGAGGTTGTAGCAAGACGGGGGCAAGGCTTTTCTCCCAGGCAGTTAGTGACAGGACATAAGAGGAAATGGCCTCAAGCTGCACCAGGGGAGGTTCAGGCTGGACATCAGGAGAAGTTTTTTGGTGGAAGGAGTTGTTAAACATTGCAATGGAATGCCCAGGGAGGTGGTAAAGTCACCATCCCTGGAGGTGTTTATGAAATGACTAGATGAAGCACTTGATGCTACAGTCTGGTTGACAAGGTCGTGATCAGTTAAAGGATGAACTTATTGACTTCAGAGATCTTTTCCTCTTAAGTGATTCTCTGATTCTGCAAAATAATGCAACACCTAATCTGGATCCATTTTTTGGCTCTTAAGAGAGGTAAACTTCTCTGGAAAACCCTTGCAGCCTCTAACTTTTTATGGCATTATAGAATGTAGGTGGAATTTTTATCATGTGTCTTTCATTGTTTATTACAAAATAATAAAAAGGAATTTATTCTATTCACAAGAATTACTGAATTAAGCTTTCCTCTATGCTGGTTACCAGAAGAATAGACCACAAGGTAGATGTTCTCTTGCTATTTGTGTCAATAGTCAGCCTATTTATTTATTTATTTGTTTGTTTGTTTATTTATTGAAATGAGGGCTTGGTCAGGGAGCAGGAAGATGGGGGGAAATAACTACAACACCACAAAAAATAAACCCCAAAAAACTTTTAGTGGAAACTAGGTTTCATAAAATTTAGAATGGCAGAAAAAAGATGAATTGATGATTTTTGAAATATATTCCTAAACTTACTTCAGCTACCTATTTTAGCTGCTGTTTTGCTGTTCCATCTCAGCTAACAAGCAAAGCCTCCTGTGGTTAAATAGCATTTGTCTGCTCCTGCTGTCAATCTAATACAACAAGCTGCACACAGCTCTCTATCTGCAGCAAAACTCCCACTGATACCAACAGCCCAGAATCAGTAAATACAGCATCAAAGATAAATTTTGCATGTACATTTAGTTTCATCACACATTTTGTTATAGATATTACATTTAGTTTCATCACACATTTTGTTATAGATATTACAATTTTATATCTCTACATTATGATTTTGGTGTATTTTTCTAGTTCAAACTAATAAGGAATAAAGCACTAACACAGAAAGTTTTGAAACACGGAAATAATTCTGGGACTTCTTGATATAAATTTGTTAGTGTTCTAATTCTGTATTTGGATAACTGCTTTGTTGATTGTTGCTCCTTATATCTGTTTGACAGAAATATTAAGGATGTTGTTCTACTCCTATTTTTCCTTTTTAAGAACTATTGCAGGGAATATATAGGCATATAGGTAAATTACAGTATTTACAGAGTGCTAGGATTTCATCTGCCATCCATTTACCTGATCTAAACAGCCATCTCTTTTTTATTGATTCATTTATGAAAAATAAATAAAAACCTGTAATCTCCACTCTGTAGCACAACACTTTCTAGGAATTTGCTCAGGATTGCCATTGCCAGAATGTCTAGAATAGGCAACATATAGTGTTCATAAAATAATAAAGAAAAAGTTTATTTTTATGGACATAGGTTGGAATTGTTTTCCAAAGCATCTCTAAAAAAAATTAAAAAGCCTCATTGATAGGAAAGCCTATATAAAATGTATTCAGTGGTCCCTGCTCTTAGAAAGAAGTGAAATGAAATATGATCATTGCTGAATTTGCCAAACTGCTTCATTTAAGTAATTCTTGAATAAAGGAATTTAACTCCTAGGCAAAATAGAAGAGTTTTTTAACTCTATTTGAGACAAGTACTATTTCTGATTGTTACCTTGGATGCAGTAGCAGAATTCCATGGACAAAGCTGAGGCATTTTAATTTGCAGAGGTTATGTATCTCACCTTTTATTTGCTGTTCAGACTTCTTAGAGGACTAATTCAGCCAAGTACTTCAATTTCCCTATTTCTGAGTAGCAAATCTCCCAGATCGTTATATATATGTATCTACTAAAATCAAAATTTAATAACACTGATTTAAAAAGATATTAAAAGTATCTAGTTTTTTTGTTTTGTTTTTTTTTTTTTTTTTTTTTTTTTTTTTTTTTTTTTTTTTTTTTTTTGTCCAAAACAAATTTTGGTGGGATTTTTAGTTCTGCTTGTTTGTTTGTTTTCATTTTGTTGGCCTTTTTAATCTAGATTAATCAACACAGAACTTCCTAGGTAAGGTTAGTCACTATTTGTTCCGTTTAACATTTCTTCTTTTAAGTGTTATGATCTCATATGAAAGCTGTTCCCCATTTTTCAAATACTTTGTCTTTTGGGGAATTTTTTGAGTAGGAGAAAAAAAATGGGCTTTTTTTTAATTTGGAAAATTTCAAATATTAGAATATTTGAAATTTATTAAAAATATGAATAACATATTTCTTGCTCATGTTATGTGATTGATTAATTCCACTATAATGTGTGAAAGAGGGTGGACAAGAGAAATAGATTGGGTGGAGGCTGGAGAGGGGTGAAGGAGGGAAAGAGAGAGTGTGAAAGGATTCTCTTGCACCTGGTCAAGATATTAATTAATGTTTTATTTCTTTGGTTAGATTCAGAAATTAGTGGAAATCAAGAACTATGTAAGGATGTTCTTGAATACTAATGGAAGCAGTAATGGACCATATTAAAGTTCTGCTTAGAAACAGCTATAGATAGGATTAAATCTTGCCGCAGAAATTTAAGTAGTGCTGAACTGGAAAAGAATTGCCCTTTGGCTGAAGCTGTATCATAAATCTTCCAATCCAATGCAAGAAAAAATAGGTCTATAATAAAATAAGGGTAAGGAATTTTTTCCCAGCTGGGACACCTTTACTGGACAAGGCTGCAATATGGTGCCTCCAACAGTATTAAGGCCCTACTGGAAGAATTAAAAGAGCACGCAGAAGTTATTCCCCTCACTGAACAGATGCAGCATAGGCCTGAAGATAAGAAAGTCTTCATGCTGCTTCCAACCTACTTCCCAGACCTGAGGGCTTGATTCAAGGCAGGATGAGAGGATAATTCTTCCTCTAAGTTCTTTCATTTCCTAGTATCTCTGCGGAGTCTTCCAATAAAAGAGTCAAATTATTGTAGTGTTTTCTGTGAAGTGGAAACTTGTCTTGTGCCTACCTACTAGGAGACACAGCAATCAATTCAGCTCACTAAGAGGAGAGAGCTGCAGAGCAGCTGTCCGAGAGCAGCCAATTAACTCAGAGAACAAGGCACAGCTCCCACAGCTCAATACTACTTCTTGAGTTTTTCATCTCCTTAGAAATATAGAGGAAGGTAAAAAATTTAGGTAAAACAAAAGAAAAAAAAGCTCTGAAATCTAAAAGCTCTACGTTCTAAATAATGGGCTGTGACTCCTGATCTCCTATTCTCTTTATCAAAAATGTTCCTACAATTGTAAACAGTGCATACCTATATCTATAGCAGTAACATTTTTGTGTAATCAAATTGGCCCCAAATGTAAGCAGTGGCTGTCAGCTGTTGGGGGGTAACATCTGCAGGGGATGGAAACACAACTGATTTGTTGTCCTGGCATATTTGTTGCTTGCTAGAGGCTGACGTCTATAATTGTTACAGAGAAACTGCTGAGGCTCATTCAGTCTGCAAGCTATTATCTCTTGTTGCTCATCCATAGAGACAAATGATGCTATTGGGGAGACCTTTAGTGTATCATGAATGATATCAAGGCCCTTGGGGTGGTAATGAAGGGCATGAGAATGCAGGCAGTGTTCTTCATCTTGCTGCTAAAGGGGAAAAGCTTAGTTAAAAGGGCACTGCAGGAAAATCCTGGTTGCAGCTTTGGCTGGTGCTGAAGCAGGATTTTGTATTTTAGAAGTGTGGAATCATTTCTGAGAAGTAAGAACTTCTAGGGACAAAAAAGCATGAGGAAGAATTAAAGTGGGTCAAGAATTTTTTTTTTTTTTTTTTTTTTTTCCAACAGACCTGCTAACCTAGTGATCAGAGCTTGGAGAGCATTAAATTAGATTCATTTGAGGATGGTAACGGTAACCCAAGAGACATGGAGACAAAAGAAGGTACACCCCAAGGCTCAGCATAACATAGGAAGTTCTCCTGCTGTTAAAGCTTTATGCCTAAGGAACTGTCACATATGACTGTATGCAAAGGCTTGAACCTTGGGAAACATCAAGAACTTAGAAGTCCGTGCACTGTTGCAGAGTTATTATCTTACTGAGATTAAAAAGCAATGATGGAACAGCACCACCCCCTGGACTCAAGTTGCACAAGGAGATGCTTAGATTGGGTTTTGGGAAAAAAAAATCTTCACAGAAAGAGTTATTAAGCATTAAAGCAGTCTACCCAGGGAAGCAGTTGAGTTATCATCTCTAGAGTTATATAACAGAATTGTAAATGTGGCACCTTGGGATGCCAAGTTTAGTGTTAGATGTGAGAGTGCTGGGTTAACAGTTGGACTTGATGATCTTAAAGGTCTTTCCCAAACTAAATATTTCTATAATTCTATGAATGCAGACTTCTGTAGTTTGATTCAGGCTCTTTGGGAAAGATAGACAATATAGGATGGAAAGGTTACACTCTAGGCAAAGGATGGGTTTGAATGTGAACAAGTGAAAGAGTCAGCTGAGATCTTATTGCTAAGGATCAAAAAGCAGATGAAAACAGCAGACATCATGGCAGGTGTTAAGGATTGAGAAGGAAATACATAAACCTCATTACAACTGGAACCTCATAATTACAGGCACTGGAACTGGTGGGGGACTTTAACTACACTTCTAATGTCTGAAAGGGCAACATGGTAATGTGATTCAGATTTCTGGAGTATGTTGATGAAACTGGCACTCTATGAGCCAACAGTTCCCTGCTGGCTACTATGAATTAGAAAGAACAGCCAGACCTCTGAAGGCTGAATTCAGCACTGGCAGAAGATACTTCAAGACTGTGAAGTTTAAACCCTGAGAGAAGAGATCAAGACTAATAGTAGAATTATAGCCCTGAGCTGAGGAGAACAGATATTGGCTTGTTAAGAATCTGCTTGGCAGAATCCTGTGGAAGACTGCTCTGAAGGGCAAAGAGGCCCAGGAGAACTTCTTCATAGTCAAACTGACCTCCTGATGTATGAGAACATTCTGTTTCAGCTTTCAGAGAGTTACAGTCATGGCAGAAGGCCAGCACTGATGAACAAAGAGCTCCTGACTGAGCTCAAATACAAAAAGAATGTATGCAGAAGGTAGAAGGAGGGATGAGCTACCAAGAAGTAAAACAGATACAGTTCCTGAGCATATAGAATTGGAGTAAGGAAAGACAAATCTCAGAGTTTTAGCTTCACACAGGATGTGAAGGACAGTGAGAGTTTCTATAATACACTGCAGGCAAATGGAAAGATAAGGAAAATGTGGTCTCATTGTGGTCCCACAAGCTCATTGGAGTCAGACACTCAGTGACAAAATATAAGAAAAGCCTTATACATTCAATGTGGAGATTTTCTCTTATTTTTACTGGTAAGTTTGGACTTAGGATCCTTAGGACTAGAAATAGAATCTGTGAGAACAAAGCATTTTATCACAGTGGAGAAAGAAAAAGCTAGAATTTGTTTGAAGAAATTTCACAAAAAGAAGTTCATAGGATCAGATGGGTTATACCTGAGGGTGTAGATGAAGATGATCAATGTCAATTGCAAGACCACTCTCAATTAACTTTGAAAGATCAGGGCAATCAGAGGAGGTTCCTGATGACTGCCTGTAGATCTCATATCTATCTTCAACAAAGTCAAAAAAAGAGAATCCAGGGAACTGCAGACTGGACAGCTTCAGCCCATTCCTGGAAAGACTATGAAATAAATCTTCTATGAAGCCAGAGGTATATAGAAATGACAAGGTATATGAGAAATCACAATCCAGTACGAGAACAACTGTGGACAATGAGCATGATTTCACAAGGACAACGTGTGTTTGAATAACCTAATAGTTTTGATACAGCTAGTTGGTGGAAACAACACCAACACTGGAGAAAAACAGTGCATGTGGATAACTGAAGCCATTTACTAGCAGCAGTCTTCCTTGGTTGGTACCAGAGTCAACACTGCCAGTGTCCTTATTCAATTTAAATTAAAAATTTGAAATATATTTATAAATTTGAATGAAGACACAAAACAGATAAATATGTATACATATAAATAAATATATTTAATATGCATAAATATAGCGGCTTGAGAAAACATAAGTATTACTAGAATGCTCTGCTGCTCATAGAATGCCACTTTTACTTGCAGTTCCATAATCTGTGGCAACTGAATAGGCTTTACAAGCAAAAAAACCCAAACCAAACCAAAACAAACCAAAACAAAAAAACCCCAAACTTTTATCCCCTGTTAGCTCTGTTAGTTGAATTTTATTTCATTACAGTATTAGTTAGAGGCACTCCTTATTCTGGTTCCTAAAAATCTAAATTGAATTAATCTAAATTTAGTGCAAACTATCTTATAATTTGATATTTTAAACCACTCCAACTTACAAAGAATTCCCCAAATGGAAAATTTAACAACAGCGGAACCAAGATATTTCCCACCATCTGAAGAGACTGACGAGTCAGGATTCCATCTCTCCCCTCACCTTTGCTAAGACTCTGTTATTGTGCTGCCTATACTGATTAGGTCAGTTCTCAGCCTTGGATGGAGTGCTCAGCAACATGATCTAGTAAAATGCATCCTTGCTCATGGCAAAGGGGTTGCAATCAGATGAGCTTTAAGGCCCCTTCCAACCCAAGACATTCTATGATTCTATGATTCTATGATTTCTATGGGCTATTGATAATAAAGTTTACAAATAATTATTCTGAAATGTAGCTTTTCTATATAAATATTTATATACACCTATCTTTTTATTAAAAACTTATCATAGCTGTGACAGAATACTGTGGAAGAAACACATGAATAATGGTTTTTAAAGAACAGTCTATACAAGTATGATATTCAAGTATAGAAGAAATACCTGCGAAGTAAAAAATCAGGAATAAGTATATTAACTAAAATTCTGATCATTTTTGAATACACTGAATCATTAATACCTACCCATGTGAAAAAGTGCAGAAGTTTATAGGAGTAGAGAAGCTACCAGTCAGTTTTATGAGCCTGACTTGTAGGTTAATTTAGAAGTTATTAATTACTTCTCATTTTAAAATGTCATTCCTTCTGAAATCAAAGCTGCACAATCTTTTATCCAATCTTTTATTTCTATAATGGAAAATCAGGGACAACTGTCAAACTACTTTTAGAGTAACTAACATGGTAGTTATCTTTATGCCTGTTTATCTACCTGCAGGTGATTAATTACTCTTCTGAACTTTTAAATCTTTCTATGTCTCTCATTAACAGGTCCTCAGATACTACACCTAGGAGAGAACATCAGGTAATTTAATTTGACTCTTGCAGAGAACAAATATGTTATGTGACCAATTTATTTTGTCATTGACTCTTCTAATATGTGCTTGGATAAAACACTTCTTTCTGAAAGCAACCAAACTGACTTGAAAGCACCAAAAATCCTCTACTTTCTCTCATAATTTGCTTGCTATAATGACCAGTCTCTCACCCTGCTAAAAAAAAATGTTTTCTGCCTCACAATAAGATTGAGCACCATAAGAATGTTATCTATTCCTCTTCATGCATTTGATCTTCTCTTACTCTCCTCGGGAAAGACTTAATTAATATTGCAAAAATGTGAAGGTCAAACTTTCATTTATGAATGATATTTAAAAGTCAGTGTAATTGGCAGCATCTTGCAGAGTGCCAGGTGGACCTCCTTTTGCTATCTAGAGAAGAAAATTTCATTCCACATACATCTATCACTGATATAAGGGATTTTCTGTATTAGTTTTAGCTCTGTATTTTACATCTTCCAGGCTGTAAAATATCATGCAAATAACAGATTTTTTTTTTCTGGTTTACTTACTAAAATTTCAGTACCCTGCATGCCACTATCTGTAAGAGAAAAAATCTGACTGGAAGATGAAAACTCACTTAGATTGCAATGATGATATTAAAATAATTATAGTTTGAGAGTTTTGTCACTATGTAATGCAGTTTCACGGTGAAAGGAAGCTTCCACTTCTTTTTTAATGGACATGTCCCCTTTGGTAAAATTGTATCACTTCAGATCTATTAAGCAGGCAGGGACAGAGTCCTGACAGGCATTTTCTTCTGCACCTGCAAAGAAGTCAGCCAACAGAATGGCCTGGGTAAGATTAATTACTTTAAATTAGGTGCATTTTACATTCCTTTATAGGAAGTTCTCTTCCCACTCGATATGTGTTTGTTTTTAAATTTTCTTTGAAAGGCAAAGACCCACAGGGTTTTGTTGAGTTATTCCATTAGGAAATGACATCTTAGGGCTTAACTTTGAACCTGTAATATTGTGCATAATGTCAGAAAGTGAGTGCAAATTGACATCTATATGCTTTTATTCTTCTCATCTGCAATATTAATAACCTCATACTTTCCAAAAAGTCATTTTTGCTTATTGTTCCTAACAACATCATTCTCTTGAGTCATGGGCTCCCAAATAAATGTCACGTCTTCTTGAAACACCTGCCACTGAGAACCTGTTCAAGCTGTTATGTTGCTTCTAGCCTGCAAAGATGTTTCTTGTAACTGACCCTGGTTTATCTTCCTCTTTAGGTATCACAACTTTTCTCCTCACATAACTTTTCAGTCATACTCTTTAAAAAAATCAAATTTGTTTTAGGTGCTTGCAACTAGGTCTAGATCACTAGATTTATCAATGAATTTAATTGATCAAATTAAATGCCAAAATGGATACAGAAAAACTACCTTCTCTTTTTGTTACTGGTGATTGTGAAAAAGCTTTTTTTGGGAGGGGGAAGGTAGACTTTAAGTAAAATACTGTGATGTTCCACACACATGTAATGTTTCAAATAAAGTAAAAGTAAATACTACAGCATAAACTCTCTGGATTAAATGGTATGTTTGACTCCTGACACAGACAACATTAAAAAATTGTTTTCCCTTCTTTGTTTTAAAAGAAAATCATTGTAAAAGAAACATAACAAAATAAAACCTGATCAAAGACATAGATAACATGTGAAAATGCACACATGGTAATTTTTACACCCACCAGCAGATATTCCATCCTGTGAAAGATTGGACCCTCACATGTGTTTTAACATCTGAAAACTCTTCGCTCAGCTTCAGGAAAAAATACATCATTAAAAAAGTTTGTTAAGTTCTCTCCTTCACTAGTAAATGTTACCAGTAGAACAGTAAGTAAATTACCAACTAGCGGACAGCTCATTACAAATCAGCACAGTGATACACATGTGAGGTTACAAAACCATAAACACGTCTCTGCATATGCTCTGGTTCCTTCTCCTCTCCTTCATTCCCTCTGTTCCTTCTTCCTGCCTTCCTTCATACTTCCTCCTCCATTTAAATGAAAAGTTTCTGAGTTTTAAGGAATAATAATATACCTAATGACTTCAATAAATCATCATCTTTGCAAACCCATATATTTCCATCACAAATGCTAACATCCCTAATGCCAGCTTTTGATAGATGTTGACCAAGAGCGCAGGATAGTAGGTGTGCCCTTGGCAGGGGCTGAGACAGCAGAATCAGTGGTAAAGCCATTTTTAAGTTACACAGCTTTTGAATGGTTGCTGTCATACTCCCTTTCCAAAAATCTCAACAAACAAAGTGCTGCTCACAATATTGTATATAGACAGAGTGCCCAAAAGACAGAAACCTAGCCAAAACATTTGATTTATTATTAGTAAAGTTTTAGGCTGTTTGGGTTTTTTCTGTATCAAATTTCTATCTAGATTGCATGAGAAAATTATGAAAATACAGAGAATTTTACTAAAGCCCACAAAGAACCCGGGTTTTGGAAGAGGATTTTACTTTGTCTTACTAAAGACACTTACACTTAGCACCTGCTCAATGTTTTTAAGATTCTGGGAACACTCCTCTTCTCCTGAAAGTAGCTCATTTATTAGCTCACTGGCTTCAGTTCCAGATGTTAATGCTAGGTGGATTTAAAATATCTGCTCAGTTCTGTCCCATGATCGATCTCTTCATCATTACAGGAGCTGGAAATGAGGTCAGGAGGTGAATAAGTATTTTGCTTACATGACTAATTTGTATATAGTTCTGCCTGATATATAACATCTAGCTAATTTGTATAAATTTTCCCTTTTAAACAGTTGTCGTAGTTGGGGGGGGAGGTGAATTCCTCCAGGGGGATGTGGGCAGTCCAATCAGTGATCAGCTTTTCTGCTGGCACCTGGGTTGGTCACTCAGAAATTTGGACACGCCTCTGAGGACACAAAGAGTTAAAAGCGGGAGTCTGAGGGGCTCGGCCTCTTTTCAGATCCGGGTTTTCAGCAGAGGGATGTCTCAGGTCTCCTTCCCCCGCCTGGCCACGAGGCTGAGTGGGGGAGGGGAAACACGTGGTCGGCTCAGGTAAGCCGGAGCCCCCCCAGGGGGGGGAGAAGAGAAGGGACAGGACTGGAGCTGGGCTGCCCCGTCCAGGATGGAGGGGTGGAGAGCTGTGGAGGTGCCTTCTGTGTGTGCTCACCCCCCTCCTTCCCCCCAAACTCCGGGAGAAGGTGCTCAGCCATGTGGGGGGTTGCCGAGCCTGGGAGTGCCTCGCCTGCAGCACCCTGCCGAGAAGAAACTGTTAACCCTTGCTTGGCAGAAAGAAACTTTTCTTAGACATTGATTCTCATGACTGGTGGTTTTCGGAGAGAGGGAAGCGGCCTGGGACCGAGATGATAAAGCATGATTGGAAGGAATTCGATGGAAGAATGAGAGGAGTAGCCTTGGAGCTGGACTTTTCTTGCATAATGTCAGCCATGGACTGAACTTGAGTCTCTTTTGAACATAAACTGCATTTTTGGGTGGATGCAGCTGCCCCTTGCTTTTGCTACAGTGACTGGCACGTTGAAGAGTTGGAGCGAGCAGGGAGGAGAGGGGGAGGGTGGGGTGGTGCCCTCTGCCCTCAGGGCAGACCTGCTCCTGGAACCCCGGCCCCTGGGTAAAAAGGGGAGAGCTCGGCATGCAAGTATCCTTAAAAAAGCCCTGTATGCAGTTTTGGCCTATGAGACAGCGGTGAGAGCGCTGGACATAGGAAAAAGAGAGTGTCACCTTAGCAGACTTCTCCGGGCGGTGCTATAGGTGACATAGAAACACATAAGGGGTGGACCCGTGTTTTCTGAGGAACAGTCTGTGGTGCGAGAGAGACTCCTCTCTCCCTTGCTGAATTGAAGATTAGTTTGTTTTTGAGTGGTGATTGTTTGATCTAAAACCCAGGGGTTAGTCTGTGAAGAGTGATGGGTGGGGAGGTAGAAACTGGGAGAAGAAATGTTCTAGGAAGTTTTTATTTCTGTCTCTGTGTGTGTTTAAGAGTATTTCTGTCCCTGTTCTTATGTAATTAATAAAGTTTTGGTGGGGTTTTTTTTGTTTTTAAGATTTGGGCCTGCTCTGCTCTGTTCCTGATCGCGTCCCACAGGAGTTGTTAGAGAAAAAACATATATTCATGGGTGCACTAACATCTGGCCAGTGCTAACCCATGACAACAGTACATTTGGATATTTTAAGGCAAAATACATAAACATTAAGCTCTGCCTGTGAAAGTTCTGCACTTTCAATAACATACTTCCAAAAGCTGTTACAATGACCACAAAAAACGAATGTTTTTGTTTGAGAAAATTTAACAATAGTATTTTGTATGTCTTATGTGTGGCATATGCAGTTGCATATGTGTGTATAAGGATAAACAGCAAAGCACAGGAAAAATATTTTGGAAAATGAGTTACTGAAATTTGCTGATGTACTGTGCATTCTGCGTTTAGCATTATCTGATTTAGGTTGGTGAGAAAGGTGAAGAAGTGAAAATGCACTGAATCCCAATGAAATACATTGTCTTGCCTCAGACCTGGCATTGTTCAGCTTCACACAATTATACATAGGGTTCTATTGATAATCTCCTTTCTGTCTTTGGACTTTGGTCATTTATGTTTTTTGCACTTCATTGCATAAATAATAATAATAATAATAATAATAATAATTAAAAACCAAACTAACAGAATAGCTAGATGCTTGTCCTAATTATGCAGAGTGGAGGTTCAAAATTATATCAAAGACACTTTTAAAAGAACCCATCCTTTCTCTGGCTACTTGTTCACAACCAAATTTGTCCTGAATTTTCTTCCTTTTAAATATCTTCTTTTTAAAGCACAGCACATTCAAAAAAACTTTTATGGCATTAAATCCTACAAAAAGTGGGTATCTTTCCTGAAAAAATCGGAAGGCTCTAAACAGACTTATATCAGCCAAAGTCAACTCAAAATACTTCTCTATTTTTGTTTCCAAAATATTCTCTGAGTTTTCTTCTTCATCCAGGTATTGTGCAGGGATGGACCAGAATAGCACAGTATATGCAGACAGCAAGAGTTTGTGCTAAGTGCTACCTTTCTCAATATTTTTAGCAGCCTTAAACAAGATTCTCCAAGTAGTGTCTGTGTAACCAAAATCAAAAAAAAACACACAATAACTTTAAAGGTATTAAATCAGGCAAATAGATTTACAAAGAACTGGAGCCAATGGGTTGGCTCATTTTATATGAGATGTCTGAATTATGTTGACAATCTAATAATGTGCCTGAGTAGCTAAAGGCTGATACAGGCCTGCAGGAGCCTGTAATGTGGCTGTAACATCTTATAACATTAAGGACATTATGGAGATAAATGACACTAATGTAGTCTGAAAATGAACACCTCCCTCGGTTTAAAAAATAAGTTAACGATAAAAAATAAATACTGTGCATTTACCATTTATATCTAGAACCTTGAGTGCAATTTATACATATTGCTGTATATAAGTTACTGAGATAAATATCACAGTAAAATATTCATGGTTTCTTTACAAAGCAAAAAATATAATTAGCAGAGGTGGAAAGCACCATTTTCTCTTGTTATCCAACCATAGCTATTACTTTAAGCAAAATCATAAAAGTGACATTATATGGCAGAAGTAATGAAGTGTGGGTGGAAAATCGGCTGAGTTGACATGTAAAATGAGACACTTCAGGACTGTCTGTGCTTGTAAATGAAATGTAGTCAAAATACTGTTCTATGTAGAATCTCATAAAGAAACTGAAAAACTTCTCCAGTATGGGATAGTAACATTTATTATTAAATATTGCCAATTTTTTCTGGGTTGTTATTTTCTCCTTTTTCCCATCAGTAGAGGGGTTTAATTCCCATGAAATATTTGCTACAAATAATTCACAGATTTGTTTATGATGTGACAATATTTTATTATGATTTCCACCAACAAAGAATCTAACTTACATTTTTTCAGGATTTTGGACGAATGCTAGAAACTAGCTAATAAGTTAAAGGTTATTTACATTGTCTCTTTTATCCCTCTAAATATATCACATCACATGAGTAATATTTGTTTTCAGAACCTCATGACAGCTACTCTGCTACTATTAGCAAAAATAAGAAGGAGACCTTAATTAAAGAGGCATAAAATACAGAAGTAGAACTTGAAAATTATCACCTGTTCAGAAAAAAACAGTCCTAAACATACCCACCACCCCAGAACCGTAGGAGTGCTGGGGCTAGGAAGTACCTCCAGAGATCATCTAGTCCAACCCTCTGTTCAGTCTAAGGTCAGTCATCCACAGGAGGCTGCTCAGGGCTCATGCTCAGTTGGGCTGTGAATATCTGTTGGGATGGAGACTCCACAACCTCTCTAGTTGCTCCAATGTTTGATCACCATGACAGCAAAAAAGGGTGTTTTGGTGGCTTTTTCCTGGTATTTAAGTTCCTGACTGTTGTCTCTCATCCTGTAATTAAATAACACAAAAAGAGTCTGGTGCCATTTTCTTTATTCCCTGTAAGCTCCAGGAATAACATGCTGGTTTTCATATTTATATTCTTCATATTTCAGCAGCAGCCAGGTTGAGGGCCAAAGACAGATCAGGAAAACAGGGAGGGGAAAGTAGCTTGATTACTCAGATTAAAAATAAAGAATAGTGAAAGTCAAATACTGTCTGAAGTTAAACAGCCTCTCCTTTGCTTATTAGCATTTTTACCCTGCAACATCTTTGGAAATGTGATAGGCTAAGTAAGAAAAAACTCCTCTGATTCCCTTTCC
The DNA here is from genome assembly GCF_021018805.1 of Prinia subflava. NCBI lineage: Eukaryota > Metazoa > Chordata > Aves > Passeriformes > Cisticolidae > Prinia > Prinia subflava. The sequence continues at coordinate 55,431,767 of NC_086247.1, forward strand.
ATCAGTTACTCTTGCATATTGCATTGTTTTAATAGCTGTTCAAATAAAGGCAGGAAGTACCAGGCCTTGGTCAACCCATGTGGCAAGTCAGCTTCCTACTACCTAACATTACAGTCTACCTGATTTCCACGGGTACACGAATACAAAAATTACACATTTGAAATGCTTGTGTGTGTGTGTGTGTGTGTGTGTGTGTGTGTGTGTGTGTCGTTACTGACGTGCAGGAGTGGAGTCAGTATGGCACTCAAGACATGCCTATATTTGCTGTTCTTGTAAAAAATATAAAATTCTTTGGCTGAAATGAATGCTAAGAGAAGAAATAATGAGATAGGTAGCACAAGGAAGATGGTTATTTCTGTTGAAGCTTGTAGTTGTCTTACATATCATGTTTTAATCCTGTAGAATAAAATAAAGATAAAGGAAAGAATAAAAAAGCCAAAACATACATAGAAAGATCCATCAACAAAGACCCAAAGTGGCAAAACTGTGAACCTTATCAGTATGATGGGGAGGTGTAACTAGGACATATTCTTGACTATTCAGCTGGGGAAAAGGGAATTACACACTGGTATGCCAACATGTTCCTTTTCCAGCAGCCTGAAGAAAAGCAATAAATGAAGGAAGTTTTATTGCATTTAAAGGAAAATAGCAGAATTTCTAATAAAAGAAGTGCAGTTTGCTTCCCTGAATAGAAGATTAAAAAAAAAGTTATCATATCTTCCTTCTACTGTTGAGTCAGATTGTATTTCTTGTTCCAGTACTCAACTGTACAACTGAAACTTGTTCATCAGTTCTGTGATGAAGCAATCTACCCAAATTTAGGCTGTTCCTAGCAGAGTTTTAGGTTATTATTGTGAAATACACAGCCTTGAATTTTGTACTACTGAACTGTTTATATTTTAAATAATTTCTGGTTTTTCAATTATCACAAAATACATGTCTTGAGTTCAAAAATGTAACCAAAAATGCGTATTCTATTTTCATCTGTTGAAACCGATTGAGAGATATTGTTCCTTATCTCTTGTAACTCTAGGGGGTAGAAAGAAGGTGGATACCTTCTGTTAATGGGACAACTGATAGCACCAGATAAGGCAGTGCCTTCTTATCTCTCCCTCCACCAATACTCCTCCGTTCCATTGTGAGATGCTCCACCCAGCGGGAGGAGCAAAAGCCTTTCCACCGGGATAAAACCAGCAATCCCAAACACCAAGTGAGCCTGTTTCCACTGGGTTCCCAGAGGATGACTGGACCTTTTTCTTGAGGATCATCTCTACTCCGACGGAGCCACATCTGTCACTCCAGGAGGACTTGTTTCAGACTGCTTTCAACACCCTGACCAACAGGATGTCAAGTTTGCATTCTAACTCTGTCAGTGGTCCTTTGTACTATTGCATTTATCTTATTTTATTTTTACCTTTTTTTGTTTGTTTGTTTGTTTGTTTCTTCTTTGTGTATTAAATTGTATTTCTGACTTGGAATCTCACTGCTTTTACTTTCAAACTAGTACAGTACTTATCTCCAATTACATTGTTAGCACACATATGTTTTAGTCAGCTATCTCACTGATATTTAAAATATTTAAACTGTTCTAGTTAAACAGAGATTTCTTTGACACTGCATGAAATCTTTCTGCTTCTTGGTTATTTCCTTTTCCAGCACATCCCAGAAACACTGAAGTTTTTCTATAATCAGTTCCCAATCCTTTCTCTAATGCCTCCATTAAATCAGAGCTTCTCCAATTGCACTTCTCTTGTGACACACTCTTATTTGAATCTGTGCAACTTTGGAGAGAATATTTCCTTCCTATTACATTCAGCATTTTTTCTACTATTTCTTCTGGTATATGAATATTTAGTCTACCATAATAGGGGGGTTCTCAGGGCTATTAGTTTTTCTCATAATAATTCAGTTTTCTGTCACAAATAGGAGTTTATAGTATATTTTTTCAACTATTCTTCTTTGCTATTCTTCCCTAAAGAGATTTAAAACTGTCTTTTGTTTTATTCATGCTAAGTGCTTGGGTTTTATTAATGCCTAGATGACATAGAATCTTAGTACTTTTACCTTCACTTCTGTCATCTCTGAAAGGATATATATATATTGCTACTCTATTTCATTCCTGATTTTGTTGGGTTTTGGGTTTTTTGGGGGGTCTTTTTGGTTGGTTGTTTTTTTGGTTTGTCTTTTTTTTTTTTTTCTTTCTGTTTGTCTGTTACCCCCTTAAATGTCTGATGTGACTTTTACAGCTTGTAATTCAGATTTCAATGTTTTGCAGTCTTGGGACACAGATGGAAGAGACAATTTAGATGCGATGTTTTCCCTTTTCCCAAGTGATTAGGATCTTAAGCTACTAAAATCATAAATTCCCTGCCTACACCTCCCTGTATTGCTATGCTTTGGTTGAAGCCTGGTTAGCTGATGGCTTTGAATGGATCTTGCAAGCTTGTAAGGCACAGTGTTATCGAGAATGTATCAGGGCAATTGTTTCACAGGATTACAGGTCAGCTCCCTGAAAGGTAGGAATATATTTGTTGATTGTTCCCAAAGTTAAACCTAATGAATGAGAATATGACCACAGATAAAGGATAACCTACCTTTCAATCCACTTTATTTTTTTTTTTCATAGATTTCAAATTTCATAGGGGTATAGAGGTCCTGCATACCTGGACAAAGATTATGCAATATGAGCTCTTACCAAAATCTGTATCCTGAACAAACTTGAGCTGTTATGCAATACTGTAAGTAGTACAGTTTTCACATAGTGAAAGGAAGATGACAATTTTAGTCCTAGTATTGTATTAGTTTGAAATGTGTATAATGCCAGCTTGTATCTTGCCTTTATACAAGCAGTTAAGTTTCTTCTTTGTACACATAATAACATTAAAGTAGCTTTGATAGAGGGTTATAAGGATACATATTTAAATGATTACCTTACTAAAATAATTTTGATATCAGTACTAGTGGCACAGTGTTCCAGAAGAAAGCACACTGTAGTATACTTCAGAAAATAGACCAGGCCTACTTTTTTTTCTTGATTATTTAGGGGATTTGTTTCCCATACTTTTGTATATTGATAAGCTTAGTATAAATTTCTTAACTGAAAATTACAATAAAGTCAGGCACAGATCCAGAGACCTTGAAATCTTGCTATTTTAAAGTGAGATTCCCACACCACACCACATGCTTTCATTATGCCTTCAGAAGACTCCAGTCTTGAGATGGTTTTACTTGGACTTCAGAATCGGGAAAACAAAAATGTAGACTTCCAGTTGTTTGATTCTAAAGTAGATAAAACTGCTTGCAAACAATAAAATGCCTTGATAAAGCAAGAGCTCAGATAAGCAAATTTTATTTTATTGCTGTTTTCTTTGCTGAAACCAAGTCCTAGGGTATAAAACTGTCTAAGTAGCAATGAATACTGAAGTTCAGGGATTTCTCCAATTTCTACCAGCTTAAAATCTGGCCTGGATGAAGTTATACCTTCTTGTCCATATAATGGTATGTTTGGATAATATTATCCTTCAAATAAAGGCTATTTAATTTTTTCAATCTGCATGCATTTTTTTCCTACAAATTATTGGGTAAACAAAATTGAGGTAAAATTTCTGAAGCCAAAGGGACTGAATATATTTGTCTCATTACAAATTGCAGGTAGTTGATAAATGTCCCCAAAATATTCCTACTTGTTAACACTAGAAAACTGTAGGTGGAAGGTACTTTTTTTCCCCCTTTTTAAAGCCTAAATAAGGCAGCTGTGTTTGATTGGGCAGCATGTGGGCTGGTGCTGAAATTGGGATGTGTTGGTCTTTCTTTGACTCCGCCTGCTTAAGGAATCAACTTTTGTTTAAGCTGTCACTCTAGCAATGAAGAGGATGTTGCAGACTCCCTATCTTCTCCAATTTCCATAGAAGTAGCACTGAGAAATCCCCCCCAAGCAAGAACAGCTGTGCTGCTAGAAGCTGCATAAAGAGACCTCTGAGTAAGGCTGCTCTGTCCTTCATGCAGGTTGGAGGGAAGCTGAATAGCAGAATAGCATGGAAGTGCTCATCTCTAAGTGACAAAAGAAAGGTGAAGCATGATTAAATAAAACATGCTTAACAACAGACTCGTTCAGCTCTCTTTCCACCTCAGCAAGACATCAGGGTTTTGCAGTCACTGTGGCAGAGATGATAAACCAGTTAATCCATATTGTTTGCATCTGGCATCTGAGAAGAGGATTTCCTTGGGAACAGTTTTTCAGTTTCTTCACTGATCACTCAGCTGTGATCTAGTTTGAGCTCAAAGATCTCTTGTAGGCAGAATCATCCCTGGAGGTTCATGCATGACTATTCTGGTGATGTCCTTCTGGTTGGAGGTAATGACAAATATTCAGACTAGGGCTTATGTGGCAGAGTTAGGGGTTTGCTGTAGAGCAAAGGTCATCTGAGTGCCAGCATATCCACTTCTGAGTATTTTAATTATATTAAAGCTTTTCTGGAACAAAACAATCGATTTACTATCTGAATCATTCTCTTATGCACTGTTCTAGTATTGTAGGTGAGGGACCCTTCTGGAGCAGAGAGGGAAATAGCTATTTACTGATGGTTTATAAGGAAAAATGTAAATAATCTTGGAGGGGCAGGGGAAGAAGGTGAAAAAGGCAAGGCAGAGGGACAAACATGAAAGTTTTTGTATCAGAACTCCTCTGCACTGCTCCTGTAATTTGCTATTCCTGCTGTGGTACAACTGCAGGTAAAAGTTGCTTTTTGGTGAGGTAATTGGGTTCAGAAAACACAAAGTCATGAACGCACAATTATTTCTCATGTTTCATTTTACTGCCTACACCCCTAGAAAAAAGGCATCTTTCTTAAATGTGCCATTATACATTAACTGTGCATTTTGAATGTCCCCATGGTGCTGCTGCTGCAGACACTGAATCCTCCTGACCACAGGCAAACAAGAAGCATTTTTTCTGGGAGGATGTGGAGCATCAGTGGGAAGTCTTTACAACTGTGTAGATTAAAAGAAGTTGTAGATTAAACACTCTGAGGGCTCAAACTGAGCAGAAGTGACTGGTTCTTCTCACCCTGTACTAGAGTAGCAAAGACTGCTCCTGGGCCCACACCGACTGCTCTCTGGCTCTCAAACCCTGGGAGATGCAGCTTTTATGAGGACTTGCAATTATGTTTTAGGGACTGGAGGGATCATTCAAATACAGGCATCTCAAAGAGCTGAATTCATATTATGTGGTCCTTCTATTATTGTCTGGCTTTGTGTCATGGGTTGGCACTGGCCAGATGTTAATGCACCCATGAATATATGTTTTTTCTCTAACAACTCCTGTGGGATGTGATCAGGAACAGAGCAGAGCAGGCTTAAATCTTGAAAACAAAAAAAACCCACCAAAACTTTATTAATTACATAAGAACAGGGACAGAAATACTCTTAAACACACACAGAGACAGAAATAAAAACTTCTTAGAACATTTCTTCTCCCAGTTTCTACCTCCCCACCCATCACTCTTCACAGACCAACCTTTGGGTTTTAGATCAAACAATCACCACTCAAAAACAAACTAATCTTCAATTCAGCAAGGGAGAGAGGAGTCTCTCTGGCACCACAGACTGTTCTCCAGAACACACAGGTCTACTCCTTATGTGTTCCCATGTCACCCGTGGCACCGCCTGGAGAGGTCTGCCAGGGTGACTCTCTCTTTTTCCTATGTCCAGCGCTCTCACCGCTGTCTCATAGGCCAAAACTGCATACAGGGCTTTTTAAGGATGCTGCATGCCGAGCTCTCCCCTTTTTACCCAGGGGCCGGGGTTCCAGGAGCAGGTCTGCCCTGAGGGCCGAGGGCGACACCACACCCTCCCCCTCTCTTCTCTGCTCGCTCCACTCTTCAAGTGCCAGTCACTGTAGCAAAAGCAGGGCAGCTGCATCCACCCAAAATGCAGTTTATGTTCAAAAGAGACTTAAGTTCAGTCTATGGCTGACATTATGCAAAAGAAGTCTAGCTCAGAAGGCTACTCCTCTCATTCTTCCATCGGGTTCCTTCCAATCGTGCTTTATCATCTCGGTCCCAGGCCGCTTCCCTCTCTCCGAAACCACCAGTCATGAGAATCAATGTCTAAGAAAAGTTTCTTTCTGCCAAGCAAGGGTTAACAGTTTCTAGCTTTCGGCAGGGCTGCAAACTCAGGCACTCCCAGGCTGGGCAACCCCCACGTGGCTCGGCACCTTCTCCCGGAGTTTGGGGCTGGAGGGGGGTGAGCACACACAGAAGGCACTTCCACAGTTTTCCACCCCTCCATCCTGGACGGGGCAGCTCAGTTCCAGTCCTGTCCACTCTCTTCTCCCCCCCCTTGGGGCTCCGGCTTACCTGAGCCGACCACGTGTTTCCCCTCCCCCACCCAGCCTCGTGGCTGGGCAGGGGAAGGAGGCCGGAGACGTCTCTCTGCTGAAACCAGGATCTGAAAAGAGGCTGAACCCCCTTGGGGTCCTGCTTTTAACTCTTTGTGTCCTCAGAGGCGTGTCCAAACCTCCGAGTGACCAATCCAGGTGCCAGCAGAAAAGCTGATCACTGATTAGACCTCCCACATCCCCCTGGAAAAAATTCACCTCCCCCAGCAACTACGACACTTTGTCATTAAGGTGCTCCTTGAAAGAGTACTTAATAACTTTGCTTTTCTAGCCACACTCTGTTAAACCTTAAAAACCAGTAATGTATTTACTCATTTAGCTGTTTTTAAAAACAGAGTGGTTCTACATTGTGAATAATATGAATAGTCAAAGGGCATTACCTCAAATCAGTTTTGATTTCTTTGTCCTCTAATAAATCACACCGTTTTATGAGTATTTAAGTGCCTTGATTTAAAAAAAAACTTTTCTAAAACATATCTTTACTGTTCATGCAAGACAGTTTTTAAAAAGAATCTTTTGGGCTTTGTTACCAAGTCAAAATGTGGTGTATAGGCAGAGGAGATTACTTAGAGACTAGTATTATCTGCAGAAAATATCTGTCTTTGACTGAAACTTGTAATCATCAAATAATACTTCTTTTACTATAGGTAAAAGCGTTATAACTTTTCATCATGCTTTGAAATGATGTTGCAGGAAGAACTAAAAGCAAAAGCAAGTAGGAAGAGAATAACTCTGTATATGCTTAATAGTTTTTCCACCAGTATTCTGATGAGCATGGAGTCCATCCATAGGGATTTTTCAAGGTTCTGCTGCTAAAGAGCTTACAATGCAATTTAACAGTGTAAACCACTTTCATCCACAAGCATATATCAAATAAAAGTTTATGAGATTAATGTCTCCTCCATATACCTCCCAATGGAAGAATACCTGCCTCCAAAGTGAAGTTGCTTCATCTTGCAAAGCAAAATAAGAAAGGATGTGTATGTATATATATATATATATATATATATATATGTGTGTATATATATATATATTTTTTTTTTTTCCCCTAGGGAGAAACAAGATTGCTATTGATGCCTTAAGCTTTAGCTTTCATATTTTCAGATTCTGTGCTGTCTAGGAGTGCAGTTCTGAGCCTCATATTAAGTGCCAGTAAGCTCTCTTCACAGACCAGGTAGACAAAACAAATCCTTTTCCTGCTGAAGACCGAGGACAATTTTCAGGCCCAATGGCATAAACAACGGTGAACTGAGGGGAGGAACAAGAAGGATAATTGGATAATTAAACCCCAATATGCAAAAGGACCAAAACTTATAAAAATATAAGATCTCATAACCAGCCAGCCATTGTGTGGCCATTCTTAGTCCACCCTGGGTACAGCCTTGGTCAGACCAAGGTGGATCTTGGAGGCCTTTCAATAAATGTCTACTTTATTCTCAAGCTCTGTCCAGTCTCTGTTTCAGTCAGCCTTCCTGAGGCATCACTATTACAAATTCAGGAATATGGAGTCTGTAGTTTTTAAATGGCAAATTTCTTAGTTTTCAATATGATATGAAAGGCAGTATCACCTTTAATGATGGATGACTTCACTCAAGGGGTGGTAAAGCACTGGCACAGGTTGCCCAGAGAAGCTGTGGATTCTCCATCCCTGGAAATGTTCAAGGCCAATTTGAATGAAGCCCTGGCAACCTGATCCAGCGGGTGACACCCTTACCCACAGCAGAAGAATAGCTGGATCATCTTTAAGGTGCTTTATAACCTAAACAATTCTAGGATTTTATGATTTAATGAAATCAAAAGAATATGGGGCAGAAAAAAAATTGAATTCACTCCATACACTTCTAGTCTGATATCTCCTAATTTATGTTATCTTTCAGCCTTACGGTAGTTACTTACTTAATCGTTATTTATTCTTTCTATTGTGTGTCAAGAAAGATCTAATTTTTTTTGTAAGTAGTCACTTCATATGTACATAGAGGTTAGTAATTCTTAAGACATTAAGACTGGAAATATGAGTAAAACCAATGCAAAACAGCATTCTCATCATGTTTTTGAAGGGATATCAGGGTTAAGTTAAAAAATAAGAACCAATAAAACATATGATGATAGCTGAATGTGAATTTTGCAGACCAATGAAATTATTAATGCAACATGTTGGTGCATGAAATAAACAAAAAGATATGACAGATAATTCAGTAACAAAATATGTGTTAATATATACCACTGTATTCATAAATTTTAATAGAACTATTTATCATAGCAAGAATTGTTAAGGAATTCTGTAGGCTTTCTGCCACTGTGGTAAGATGAATGATGAATCAGATGCAATGCAGGGTTTTTTAATAATTTATTGGGTCATGAGTTATGGTTTTATTCAATTGAATATTATTAGATGGGTTTGCCCCAGGCAGTGAGCATGGTATATGAAAAAGAAAAATAGATTAAGCAAACACTCGATGAGTTTAATCATTTCAAACAGGGCAGAGGATAAAGGCTCTGACAGATTTGTCATTAATTCAGCAGATGTTTTTACCTGCACACAACATAATCACAAGATGAGAGTTGTCAGTGAAGCCCTGAAAGTATGATGATAATAATTAATAGGCTGCATAATCTATTATTTTCACACAATTGATTTATTTTCTCTGTGAAAAACAACAAGGGATGGAACAGAGGGTAGAACGTCTCTGCAGGAATGGTGACATAAGAATATTTTTCTTCATCCCAAATCCTTATATTTATTTTTGATAAAACAGTGCCATTCAGCACAATGATAGCTGGGGGAGATTTTTCCTGATGGAGAATGGAATGAATCATCATTGCTGCACTTTGTCCACATTCTAATGATGTCTCACCACAGAGACTATCTATCAAATTTTTATCAAGAACCATTATCACTGGCTTCCCCCTCAAAGCCTTACCTGTAAGATGCAACCAAGTCCATTTTTCTCTAAAAAATATTAAGCTTCTTTGAGAAGAGAGAAGGGACCTGAACTATAGTAGAATAAGATGTATGCCTTCTGTGCTGCTCAAATAAGTATAGGCAGAGGTCAAGGTGGTAAAAGACACCTTACAAGGTGGTAAAAGAAAGGTCAAAAGATCTTGACACCTGCAAACTTCAAATTTATTAATTGCTTTATTATTATATGACTCAACTTATCATAGAACTGTTTTTTCAAAATCAAGTGAAAGAGCCATAAGTGTCTCCATTACATAATTTGCTGTTTTTCTTGATCATTGCCCCAGTCATATAAATGCTGAATATTTTTATCCATTTCCTTTGTAGTTATAATTAGTCAGCACTTACTTATATATTATAGAAAAATATGTATCTGAAACTGCGTTTCTAGAAAGAAACAAACATGCAGTTCGTGAAACAATGCTGCCTTTTGCAATTACTCCAGGGCTACATAGGAAGTGTTTGACCAAGTAAATATTAAACTCTCCTAGTCAATGCCTACCAAAACTGCACATTACCCTATTTTTTTCTCAGTTTCTTATGGGAAGTTACAACAGTGGTGCTAATACATCACTTTATGTACATCTGACATTTCCTGAATAGTGATTCATTCCATGGCTTTCAACACAGCATCCAGACCCCTGAGTAGATCACAGAATTAGAAATTTTGGGGACCACTATATAGGAACTGAATCATATTTATGACAGGGAGAAAAAAGTCAGTTCCTTTCCTTGGCCAGAAAATAATACTTCTTTTTCTCTTAAAGAGTTTTATTGATGAAGCTCCAATCATGATGAAATACTCTGTTCTTAAGCAAAGAGAAGCAGAAGGTTGTTATTAGGTCACCCAGAGTTAGCTAACCTTTCTGTATGTTTGAAATTTTGCAGATATCAGTTTCAAAAGCTCCTTTTTCTATGAGTAATGTTCATAACCTATGAGCTATGAGCTAGGAATATTTTTACTTTCAAATTTTGCTTTATTGAATATTTTAATAACTGTTTCTCTGGTCAATGAATGGTGAAAGAAATAGAAAACTACTAATTTCATCTCCCTCTTTCATCAGAGTAGGTGATAGCTTAGATAGATCTGTGATGTAGTGTTTAAGTCTCTGAGTCATTAAACTACAGTCTGCCTTTCTCAACTGCCGTAATAAAAATGGCAAGGATTTTGCAGACCAAAGATATGTGAGTCACAGGAAAAGACAACTTCACTGTGTTACCCAGTCAGAATGGATGCAAGGTTTCCACACCCTGAACATCAGAACTGTTAATGAACATTTCAAGAGCAGGTTAGCTACTTAATGACTCTATAGATCACCTCTGCCATTCCACATCAGTGGCAGCTGCTGCAAGACTCTCTGACTAGTAAGAAAGGAACCACACCTGTCAAAACGAGAAAAATAAGTCAGTGTTTGCCTGGATTAAAGTATCTCTGTGGATAGATGCATACTTTTAAGCTGTTGGAGAATAGATCTTAATAAAAACGAAAATAGTAACAGCGATGGTATTACTAGTCATGATTAGATATAAATGTTTTATTCAGAACTTAAAACTTTTTTTACTTTCTCCACTTGTGTTTCCTTGCTGTTTTTATTTTCCTTTAAAACTCTGTTTCCAGAACAACTTTTTATATCAGTATATTTATCTTCTCATTTTTAAAAATATTTGACAATATTTTTATTTCATAATAAACCATGCAAACAATAATCTTCATTCTTTTACCTTTGTGTGTGAATTTTTTTTATTTATTTTTTTATTTTTTTTTTTTATTTTTGACTAAAGGAGGAGGGAGGGGAAAAGTACAAAAATGCCCAGAGATAGTAAATGGGGGAGTTAGGATAGAATGCAATGTGGCAGCTTAAGTTTGCTGCTGCTGTGCATACAATCTAAAATGGTCATTAATGTTATGCAGTAAGGAGACTTGCATAAAGTAATTAAAGGAACCCTAAGGATACCTGTCAAACTGTCATATACTCACTAGCAAGGAAGTCACCAAGTAAAGCTGTCAGTCAGAGTCTGACATTCTGAAATCCTTCAAAAAGTGTTAAGCATTCAAAACTCTGCTAGTAATAAACCTGGCAACAGTAAGATAAGCTGGCCTGCCACAGCCTCAGGGTTCTTTTGCAAATGACACTCCGATATGACTCAGTACCCTTACGTTTGAAAGAATGTTGTTCATTTTTTTTGTTTGTTCAAGGAAGAATCAGAGACATGCTTTACTCTTCCCTGCAGCAAGCATTTGTATTTTCCAATTTGTAAATAAAGAGAATATTGGCTTTTTGTGAACTGCAGTGCGTATTGACCAGTCTTTGTAAATCAACTTAGGGGGCATGTAAGCTGTGGTAATTTACATCAGATAAAGATTTATCTAACACTTTTCTTTTTTCCTCTTTTCTGAACAAATAACTGTATAAACATAACAGCTATATGAGATAGTTTAGCCATTGGTGCTGAAAGCTCAATTTCAGTAAACCTTGTCCTCACTGGAATTAAGGTCACTTGTAGTAATTACTTTAAACAGAGAGGTAGTAATGATCAGAAAATGGTCATTGCCTAATCTAGCATATTATCACTGTCATTTCCAAAGTGCCTATTAACCAGTGTCTTTGTGCCAGCTGTTTAATTTAGAATCATTAAATGCACACAAAAAACATTTTATTCTTTATTGTTCCACTAAGTAGAGTTTAGATTTTTCATTTTCTATTTATACCTTTACTTTCTTCTCTTTCATCTTTCTTATATCTTCTTTTTTTCTCTTCATTTTCTCTTTTCTTCTTCTAGGTCATCTTTTTTCTGTTTTTTTCCTGTTTTTTCTTTTTCTCTGATTTTCTCGTTTTTTCATTCTTTCATTGGTTCTCTTTCTCTCTATACATTTGTTTCTTTGTTTGTTCTTCATTCTTCTCCATTTGTCTCTCCTTTATTTTTTCCCTTTCCACTTCCTTTTTTTGTCTTAGCTCTTCTTTTGCAATTTACTAGATTGTGGAGGAGCTTGTAGGAGATCAAAGTTCAAGGTTAATCCAGGACACTTGATCTCATCTGACTTTGTAAATCTGAAAGGTGAATATCTAAGTCAGGACCAGACACCTGATGTCCCTTCTTAGTCACAGAGGGAAAGTAACATCTATAGAGTTTCAGTCAACTCGTCCTAATCAGATTGCCTGATATGGGTCAAAAAACATCTCTAGAAGATGTCTCTTTCTTTTTGCTGTGTATGAAAAAGTCTTGGATAAGTAATGTAGACTCAAATGTCGACATATAATGTAGACATCTGAAGCTGGGTAATTTTAAACACACCTTTTGTATCTCCTCTGTGTTCAATGGGTTGGGAAATGAATTAAATCCTTGTTTCTCTCTCATCATTAGGCTGATATTTTTTTCACTCCATTTATGTCTAAAATTGCTAAAGTGATTTTCCCTTGTCTTAGCTTCTAGTCATTTGGGATGCCTTTAACTTTGAAGTATCCCTTATTAAAGAAGTTTTTTAATTTATTCAATAATTGCCATTTAATGAGTAAAGGTGTATGGACATTAACACTGTTTGATTAGTGGATTTGTTATTTCCTGTAGATAAATTTGGACATGGTAATTTGAGCATAAGGAACAGTTGGAAAATACTGACAGTCACAATTTTAATAAATACTTTGAGTTAATATCCATAGTACAAACTTCCTTGTGCCCTTCTTCAGAAATTTGTGATGAAGGACGCAGTTATTAAAGGTTGATTTTGAGAATCTGGATTGCAGTGATTGCCTAGGATGATAGTAGAACTGTGTTGAAACGATAATTGGAATCCAGATCTCTCAGCTACCAGGAAACAGGAATATTGATATGTAGGTAGCATGATGTAAAGTGTATTTGCTTTCTCATCTTGACAAGTGAACTCCCTTAGAGATGAATGAGCTTTTCATTCTTACACAAATATTTCATCCTATATCCGCACATATCAGAGTGAAGAGTGGAGACCGTTATAAAGAATTTCTTATTAATTATCAGTGCAGTAGGAGGTAAATAGCTTGGTGACTAAGGCATTTAAACCTTGTCTATTATTATGTAATTCAAGATTTTGGGTCATGAAGGGATGAAAGTTAACTAGCACTAGTAATCAGTGTTTCCAACCATGATGTAGGGTTTACTACTTGTCATGGGTTGGCACTGGCCAGATGTTAATGCACCTATGAATATGTTTTTTCTCTAACAACTACTGTGGGATGTGATCAGGAACAGAGCAGAGCAGGCTTAAATTTTGAAAACAAAAAAACACTAAAACTTTATTACATTTAATAAGAACAGAGACAGAAAAACTCTTAAACACACACAGAGACAGAAATAAAAACTTCTCAGAACATCTCTTCTCCCAGTTTCTACCCCCCACACATTACTCTTCACAGACTAAACCTTTGGGTTTTAGATCAAACAATCACCACTCAAAAGAAACCAAACTAATCTTTAATTCAGCAAGGGAGAGAGGAGTCTCTCTCGCACCACAGACTGTTCCTCAGAAAACACGGGTCCACCCCTTATGTGTTTCCATGTCACCCGTGGCACCGCCCGGAGCAGTCTGCCAGGGTGACTCTCTCTTTTTCCTATGTCCAGCGCTCTCACCGCTGTCCATAGGCTGAAAGCTGCATACAGGGCTCTTTTAAGGATGCTGCATGCTGAGCTCTCCCCTTTTTACCCAGGGGCTGGGGTTCCAGGAGCAGGTCTGCCATGAGGGCAGAGGGCGCCACCACACCCTCCCCCTCTTTTCTCTGCTCGCTCCAACTCTTCAAGTGCCAGTCACTGCAGCAAAAGCAAGGGCAGCTGTATCTACCCAAAAATGTAGTTTATGTTCTAAAGAGACTCAAGTTCAGTCCATGGCTGACATTATGCAAGAAAAGTCTAGCTCAAAAAGCTACTCCTCTCATTCTTTGCCCATCAGGTTCTTTCTAATTGTGCTTTATCATCTCAGTCTTAGGCCGCTTCCCTCTCTCCTCCGAAACCACCAGTCATGAGAATCAATGTCTAAGAAAAGTTTCTTTCTGCTACACAAGGGTTAACAGTTTCTTCTCGGCAGGGTGCAGGCTCAGGCACTCCCAGGCTCAGCAACTCCCACGTGGCTCGGCACCTTCTCCCGGAGTTTGGGGGGGGAGGAGGGGGTGAGCACACACAGAAGGCACTTCCACAGTTTTCCACCCCTCCATCCTGGACGGGGCAGCTCAGTTCCAGTCCTGTCCGCTCTCTTCTCCCCCCGGGGGCTCCGGCTTACCTGAGCCGACCACGTGTTTCCCCTCCCCCACCCAGCCTCGTGGCTGGGCAGGGGAAGGAGGCCGGAGACGTCTCTCTGCTGAAACCAGGATCTGAAAAGAGGCCGAACCCCCTTGGGGTCCTGCTTTTAACTCTTTGTGTCCTCAGAGGCGTGTCCAAACCTCTGAGTGACCAATCCAGGTGCCAGCAGAAAAGCTGATCACTGATTAGACTGCCCACATCCCCCTGGAAAAATTCACCTCCCCCGCAACCACGACACTACTGAATTAGAAAATTAATCAAACTGATTCTTTTGTCTTGGTTTTTGAAAATGCATTTGCCTTCTAACATCAATATTTAACATGTTACCACTTGGAAATAGTAATAAATTTTTTTCTGAAACTCTGCATCTCACCTCCAATGAAATTTGACTAGTTTTATGTCAGCAGTTTTTCAAGGTAAGCTATTTGCATTCCTCTACAATTAAAATGTGGGGTTTACTTCATAGTGATCTCCCTAAGGGGTTTCAATGTCTATCACCACTATAAATTCATATTTCCTTGACAGTAAACAAGAATTGCATTGTTTTCTGCTGAAATAATCACTTTTGGAGATTGAGATTTCAGTTTGTTTTAATCCTTTTGACCTGCAGCTGTTCTCCCTCAGTCATTATAACTCTAACTTTAGTTTATTTTGAGTAGCAAATGTATCTTTCTAGTCCAATCCATTTCCACACCATTTTTCACCATCAGTCAAGCCTAGCTAGTAGAAAACAATGAAAAAGATGTTGCTTTAAGCACTGGTGAGTTTTCTATTACATCCCTCATTAAAATAGAATTAAAAATAGATAGTATAGGTAATATAACTTCCAAACCAGCAGTTCTAGATTTTCTTAGCTGCTGTTGGCTGTCACTTTTCAGTATATGATAGTCCTAGATCCCTGCAGTGATCTGATAGTGCTTGATCTCTTTTTTTTTTTTTTTTTTTTTTTTTTTTTTTTTTTTTTTTTTTGGTAATTAAATTTGATTGAAAATCAAAGTATAAACTGGCTTTACAGAATGGTCATGAGGAAGCAAAATTCTGCCTGAAGAGATGCTTTATAACCTGCCTTTAGGCCAAGTGCCAAAAATGTTGCAACACTGAAATAAAAGGCCGACTCCAATTATTTTTAAGCTTGGATAAGGAATTGTCACTTAGCCTCAAAATTCTCTAACATATTTTCTTTTTTTTTTGTTTGTTTTGTTTTGTTTAGTTTATGTATGGTTGGGGCACTAAACAATAGTCTAAAATCTATGTCTCTGTTGTACTCTAAGAAAGATTAAATGTACCTGGAAAAAGTGGTACGTTGTCCCACAGATATCAAAAGGAACAATCTCAGCAGCTACAAGACTGGGCTTTAAAATTAAGCTCTAAAGCTGGAGCAGGATCATAAACCCCAGAAAAAGTATACAAAAAGATAATGTGTAAAAATCTTTAGCCTTATCTAGCAAAATGTTCATGAAACAATAAGGTTTTTGAAACTAAAGAAATGGGAAAAGGCACTCAGAGCAGTGTTGCTACAGCAGTGAACTGAGTCTACTTCAGGGTTTTCCTTAAATGTTAAGTTAATGTAATTTCTTTGGCTTTATGAGAAACTACTTTTTATTTTCTTTTATTTTTGCCCATGGCAATTCAATATTTTAGCAAGCATGTTTATTTTTCACAGGTAAAGACAGCACATTAAGTATTTAGATCAAAATAATTGCTTAGTCCCTACTCATTCAGACTAAAGCCAGCAGTAATAAAAGACATTAAGAGAGAATATGCTTTGGGTTTCTTTCATTAAAATTTCCATTAAAATCTACTTCTTTCTTCTTTTTTCCCTTTATCATAATTCCTTGTCTAGTTATTTATCTTTGCTTCACTTCGCATTTTCTGTGTTTTTCTTTCAGCAGACTGCCTCCCCATGCTCTCACCCCTCTCTACCTTCTCTTTCTTTCTCTCTCACTGTCTCCATCTTTTTTGGAACTTTTTTTGCATATAGCAAATGAGTTCATTTTCTCCTAGTCTGAACCCAGCTGAAACATTTGTATGTCATGGAGTAGAATGCAGTCTATTGTACTGAGAAAAAGATGAACTAAAATCTTTGAACACAGGAGAGGAAAAGGGGCTTTAATATCATTATTTTAGAAACTACATAAGGCACTTCATTTCAGAAGATTCTGCAACACCACAACAGGCTTTCAGCTCTGTGACTATGTGCTCAGTTTGCTGGAAAATGAAGCCACGCTTTTTGAAGGTATGTATGTATGTATTTATTTATTTATTTATTTATGTAAGGTTTAGTTATGACATCTATAATATTATATTCATTCTTCATGTTTTCCTCTTTTCTGGACAACTAATTGCCACTTTGACAAAAAAACCAAATTAAAAGTACTTTGAACTTACACTTTACTTTCAAGTTCTAAACTCAAAGTTGTTTCAGACTGATTAATTATTTTAGCAATGTTCATTCTTGAGGGACTCAAAGCATTCTACCAAGATATATGCTTCATCATACTTTCAAGTAAAAACTTGGAGTTCAATAAGATCTAGAATTAAAGAGATGGCACTTTGAACCTTTCCTATAATTTTCACTCCTTTGAAATGTATCCTGTCGTAGACTCTTAGAATTTCTGAGAACTTTTCTTTGGAGGTCATACAAAAAGGAGAACTGTTATTTAGATAAGATAATTCTGTAAGAGATCTGTGGGAAGACAGAAAGATATGGGTAACATTAACCCCAAAATACATATTAGCCAGCAGAAGTGATGTCTATAGCAAGAAAACAAAACTGCACCCTTTCAAAAAGAATTGTCCTCTGAGAGAACTAGAGAAATGTGGTTTTTCTCACTGATGACAAACAGATGAGGGACCTGTGACAGAAATGTAAAAATATTGAATCAAACTTTTGAAGTAACAGAAGAAACCCTTCATAGCACACTAGGTCTGTCATAGCAACATGACTCCTGTATTTTTGTACTACTATATTTTCATCTGTGCTTTACTGCCTAAAACCACTTTTTGCTAAGGAAACAGGTCACAGTCAATACACCACAGAACAAGACAGAAAAAAATGCAAGATTTTGATATATCAAGAACCATCCCTTGAAGTCAGTTTATCCACCATTCCATACACAAACCCCCATTGTTTTTATATGCACAATAGAAATCCCCTCTGCCAAGGTGTTATGATCTGGTTTAAACCCAGAAGAGCAAAGAAAATAAGGTCTGTATAAAACAGAAAGAAATTTGAAGGTTCACAATATACCCCAAAAATGTGATTAAAACCAAACAAAGTTAGCCAAAAAATTGCTATGTTTTATTTAATAGTAAGAGGTAAAGAGAAAAGAAGTAAAGAGGTAAAGAGGTAAAGAGGTAAAGAGAGAAAGAAAGAGAGAAAGAGAAAGAAAGAGAGAAAGGGAGAAAGAAAGAGAGAAAGGGAGAAAGAAAGAGAGAAAGGGAGAGAGAAAGAGAGAAAGGGAGAGAGAAAGAGAGAAAGAGAGAAAGAGAGAGAAAGAGAGAAAGAAAGAGAGAAAGAGAGAAGAAGAAAGAGAGAAAGAGAGAAAGAGAGAAGAAAGAGAGAAAGAGAGAAAGAAAGAGAGAAAGAGAGAAAGAGAGAGAGAAAGAGAGAAAGAGAGAGAGAGAAAGAGAGAAAGAGAGAAAGAAAGAAAGAGAGAAAGAAAGAAAGAGAGAAAGAAAGAGAGAAAGAAAGAGAGAAAGAAAGAAAGAGAGAAAGAAAGAAAGAGAGAAGAGAAAGAAAGAGAGAAAGAAAGAAAGAGAGAAAGAAAGAAAGAAGAGAAAGAAAGAAAGAAAGAAAGAAAGAAAGAAAGAAAGAAAGAAAGAAAGAAAGAAAGAAAGAAAGAAAGAAAGAAAGAAAGAAAGAAAGAAAGAAAGAAAAGAAAGAAAGAAAGAAAGAAAGAAAGAAAGAAAGAAAGAAAGAAAGAAAGAAAAGAAAGAAAGAAAGAAAGAGAAATGTGTGTGAGGGTGGTGGGACAGGGTGAAAGTGACTGGAGTTTGGTGGAAGCATGCCACCCATACCAGGGTCTCAGTGATGTCTCGTTGCTCTCCTCTATCTGCTCTCCTTGATGGTGAGGGTCCCCTGTGACCCCCACCACACCTCCACACACCACGCAGGGCAGAGTACAGAATCCTATGGATTAATGTATGCTTTGGGCAGGTGGGAAGGCCCAGGTGCCTCCCGTGCAGGGGCCAGTTTGACTCTGTCCCTTGCAGCACTGAGGGTCTGTTGCATCATCTGCAGTGCTCTGGTGCAGGTCTGGGGAGCCCTTTGGGGGGCCCTTTGATGGGCCATGACACCCTCTCTGCTGTGGATAAGCTTTTTCCCCGGGTAAGGGCCCCTCAGCTGAGCTGGTCTGCACACCAGAGGATGGGCATTCCCCACTTCTCACCAGAGGCTTCTCAACACACACCTAAAGCCTCTCTCCCCCCACCCTTTGGTGCCAGGGTCTGTGTGAACCCGGTTTCTGGTCGCCCTGGGGCCGTGGTCTCTGTGCACTCTGAAGGGATTCACCTTGTTTTCATTTCTCTGAGCCCTGAGTTGCTACTTTACCTTATCTCCATCAGGGAGCAGTTCAGGGCTCCAGTCAGAAGGCCTATTAAGGGTGAGGTGGTCTTCTCTGCAGCTTTTCTAACACAGCTTTTCAAAGTTCTTCATGACAATGTTTTAGTCAGAAACTACAATATTTCAGTCACTGACATAAGGCAGAAATTTCATCAATCAAAGCTCATGAGACAAATAATAGTTCTTCGCTTTCACAGAAACTTCCAAAGATTAGCTTCTGGGTTGTGTGTAACAAATGTCTGAGAGAAACAGAAACTGTCAGTTACAAAGGGCCTTTAATGTATTCTTTCTATCTTATATGTACAAGTAAATTGTAATGCCTGGATATGTGTAAAATATCTCCTCATTTTGGAACAATTTGCTCTTTCCGTATAGAATGTTTAACAAATAAAATCAATCACTTTAACAAGAAGAAAAAAAAAGATTTAAAAGTAATTTGGTTATAAGAATTAATGAATTAATTTAAGTAATGAAAAGAGTGAAAAAGACTAAAGTAAAACAAATCATCAAACTGTTATGAAAGGCATGGAAAATTTACCTATAACTTTTTAGTAGCCCACAGTTATATAGCATTCAAAGTGCAAACAATCTTTTTGCATTAAAAAAAGCAGGGAGGACAAGAGGAGAAGTCTGTGTTTGTTTTTTGAGGGTTGGGTTTCTTGTTGTTGTTTGGGTTTTTTTATTGTTATGGTGTGGGCTTTTGTTTGGTTGGTTGGTTTTGTTTTGTTTCACTTGATTTTGTTTCTCTTCACGTTAGTCTGTAAAATCATCCAAATACCATTTAAATTCCTGTGAAGGGAATGATTTTTCTCTCCTTTTGGTATGAAGGTATATTTACAGAGCGGACATATCTTTAATGAATGGTTAAGATGGAAGGAGAACATGTAGTTCTCAAAGTATTTAGTCTAAAACTTGTTAAATTGGTCTTTCATTTGGAGAAAGCTGAACAGATATTACTGATTTTAGCAATGTTTTACAGAACCAAGATTAAGGGTAGAGAAAGTCCAAAAAACCAAACCAAAACAGCTAAAAACCCAAAATCATCATTTTCCTTGCCCTAGAGAATCGGTGCTGCAATTTCTGCAAATTTTAAAAAAGACTTATGTTTACTGTGAAACTTTCATTGCAGATAGTAACCTTTATGACTTTGAGGATGTCTGTCTTGAGACACCTTAAATTTAACATAGTCTAATAACTATTTGAAGACATTTGGACCAGAAATAATGACTTTTACCAACTTTGGAGAAGTGAAAATAGTCTGAAAAGTCAAATTTACACAGTGGGCCAAAATAGTACTGATTGTGGAAATTTATTGCTACTGAACTGCAGCAAAGTATGTCCAAAGAAAGGTAATTATTGGTACAAAGGGCTTTCTGAAGACAGAAAAAGAACAGAAAAGCTAATTTTAACTCAGACTGTGTCTACTCAATGAAAAAAACAATTCTGGAATGACATTACTGATGGTATGTACAGGAAAATAAACATGGAAATTGATAATTATTTTAATCCATACCAAAAGAATTAAATAAAAACCCTAACAGAGCTCTCTTGTTTTTAACACTTTTTATGTATGTCTCAAAGACAAAAAATTGTCCAATATATTCCTTTGATGAACTGAAGAGGAGAAATAACAATATTGGAAGTAGCTTTTTATTCGAGGCAATCAATGGATATAAACTAGAGAAGTTAAGAACATTAGGAGGACATTTCTTTTATATAACTCCAATTTGGAAGTAAACACAAGTTATTACCACAAAAGATTTTGTCATTTAAATCAGCCAAATAGACAAAAGTTTTCAAAAGGCAAAATGTCCCTCTGATGAAAGGTATCACATCTAAAAGTATTCAAAAGCTAAATCTTATAAAACTGAGAAAAAAAAAATTAAATATGCTTACCTAAACAATAAAATCATAGTTTTGTTTACATAAATTTAAAGATCCAGTGGACTTAAACAGAGTTTATATGACACACAGTCACTGTCATCTCCCTTTATACAATTTGGGAGAATTAGGCACCTAAATGAAGATCAAATCCTAAACCCAGTGAATTCAATAAAACCAGTGCTCATCTAATGATCTCTAAGACTGACCTTTAAAGTTACCTGTCTCTCCAAAGACTTATTGCTTTCCTCCTGTCAAGACTGCCAGTCTTTCAATTATTTACCTATGATTGGGTGTCTGCTCTAAACTTTCACACCAGACCTATCCTGTCTTTTCCAATGGATAGTCTGCACAGCTACTGCTGAGGTTGCCCAAGCTTAGCAGGTAGGTTTTAATATTGCTTCACAAAATACTTCCTGTCCAAAGTATGAAAGATCATGCTCTGTTCTTTTTCTGCCTGAAAGTAAGTCTGAACTGAACAAGTGATTCAGTTCATCCTGAAATAGAACAAACTCTGAAGATGTAGGAATATGGTATTTTTATGAGATGAGTGACATTCCAACTGAAATTGTAATTTTTTTTGTATGCTACTTGATACATTTGTTTTAAAGCAGGTATGAGAATTAAATTCTGCATTCCTAGTTCTTCAGCTTGAAGTCAAAGCAGAGCTGAAGAACTGCTCCAGTTTCATCAGGTAGGCATTAACAGGTCTTTCCCAGAGCTATGTAAATCTTTTAGGTCCCTGTATACAATCTAACTTATTATTTCAAAAGTAAAGTGGTTTTAATCCATTCATTAACCTTGCAGTGAGGAAAAATATATTAATAGAATATTTTTATGACCTACTGAAGCATTCTGTTCTTTTGTATTCAACTGTGGTTTCCACAAAACCCAGAAGAACGTGAAAAAACATTTTGATCACAAAACTTACACTTTTGACAGTTCTAGAGGCAGCAGAATATCAACCAAACAATGGGAAAAAAAAACATTCCAACGCCATAGCATGATACAGCATAATTAAAATGTTGTATTTTTAAAATCAGCTTTCATTGAATATTTGCTTATTTAGTTAATATGCTGGTGCATAGGCTTACATTCTCCAGAAGCTGAATCTACTTTTAAGAAACTGACTGTTACTACCTTCCATCTCTTCTATAAAAACAATTGAACATATGTGCACTACTCTAAAATATCTGCTAGCAGAATGCTAAAGACATTTGGCTCAACTTGAAGCAGAAGAAAAATAATTACTTCTATTTAAACAATAAACACATTTGCAAGAATAACAGGAAAGTTTCACACGTTTCTGGTTACAGATTGGTTAGATCACAAATACCTTCTGCTTTTTCATATCCATAGGGAACAAAAGGTTATGTACTTTCTCTGATCCTCTGTATTTATTGCAAACTAAGTTAGAGAGACAAAAGTGTCAGCCATTTAGAGACAAAGAAGCTGGGGAAGGAACAAATAGCTCCATGAACTATAATAAATACATTAGCATTAGGGTTTATTTCTAAGTTCTGGAATCTGGATAAAATTCTGTTTTGAGGACCAATTTTTTGCCAAAAAAGGATCACAAAAACACAGATTCATCAAATGGTGTCAGTTGGAAGAGACCTTGAAGATCATCTATTTCCAACCCCTGTGCTGTAGGCAGGGACACCTTCAACTAGACCAGGGACGATCTGGGTGGTTGATGTTCCCCAAGACACCAGGGTTTTTGAATGTGGCTGCTCCTACGTGTCTGTAGAAGGTACCATGAGCTTGGTCTTCCTGCTCTGGTGGGGTGTAGCAGACCTCCACTCCAGTGTCACCTGTCCCTGCCTTCCCTTTAACCCTGACCCATGGTCATTGGCACAGAGGGAAACATTGCCTCCTCATTTCCCTGCCTGTCCTTCCTAAACAGCCTGCATTCTTCCTGCCAGCACTGCAATCACAGGAGCCATCCCACCAGGTCACTGTGATACCAGTAAGATTGTAGCCCTGCAGCTATATCTCTAATTTCTCTTGTTTATTCCCCATGTGGGGTGCATTTACATTGAGACATTTAATTTGGGCCCCTAATGAAACTGAATTACTGAACTGAGTGGATGCAATTCCTTTTCACTGCTCTTCAGGTGCTCTCCTGCTGACCTGGGATCCATCTTCAGGCCATGGACATCTCTCACTGGCATTGGGACCCAGCTGGTAAGAATAGGATTGACTTCTAGGAGCAGGTGGAACTGAGGTTCCCCTCCCCCAACAACTTTTGTTTAAAGCTCTCCTCACCAGCTTGGCAAGCCCATGACTAGAGATGCCTTTCATTTTTTGGACAGACAGACCCATCTTTACCCAGCAGAGGTTTCTCAAAGTGAGCCCCATGGTCTTAGTAGCTGAAACTTTGGCTGTAGCACCAGTCCTGTAACCACTTCTTGATTCACCACATTCAGCTGGCCCTTTCAAACCCCTTCCCTTTGACCAGGACATTGATGAAAATCTACCTGTGCTCCAGAGTCCTTTATGTTCTAGATGTTTATTCCAGATTTTCACCTATGATGTTCAAACCAGCCATACTGACGTTAATTCCATCTGATTTCTAGTAGGAATAGCATGGAGACTCCTCCAGTGTGAGGAGGGAATGGAATGACAGAAACAGTTCTATGAAATACTCCCATCCTGTTCTGGCTAGCCTGTCAATGGTATGACAATCAGAATGTACTACACTTAAATTGGCAGAGCTATGAAGAGGCATATTATCTAAATGAATATGGCCTTATCAAGCAATGAATCAAATGTAATGTCTGTTAAATCTGTGTCTCAGAAGGTTTTAAACTTCATTCAGCAATACAGTAATGAGCAAAACACAAACACTCTTATGGAGTTAAGAGCTTGCAAATTGAGAAGAAACCTCAGTATTTAATCTTCTGCGTACTAATCTGGTTTATAGATTCTCTCTCAAGCATTTAATGAAACATACATATTAAGCATAATTTAAGCATAATTTAAGTAACCATTGTAACTGTGGCAGAAGTTGATATTTATACCACATTTAAAGCAAATAGCTTTCTTCTCACTGAATGCATTTGCTGTCTTCAGAATATGTTTTCATAAATCTTAATTAAAATTTTCTAATAAAGAAAAATGTGCAATAGAAGCCAGATATCTGGCAATCCAGTTTTTCTGAAAAGAAACAAAATGAAACTAAGACAAAAAGGAACAAGAGACACGTGATTTTAATACTTTATAAGTTTTAGATTTCTTTCCTTCAACTCTTTGATCAGAGATAAATCTTATAGAAAATAACTGCTTGTATGACAACAGTATCTGTGTATGGAAGCAATGTTTGTAGAAGTCAAGTTTTAACCTGTCTATATTTTCAATTTAAATATCTAAATTATGTGCTAAAGATATACAATTAGTCCTTTTATAAAAATGATAATTTAGAAAGGAAGTAGGTTAAGTGCATTCATCCTACTTAGAAGCTTAAATGTTCCAGACAGATATAGTTGTCAATTTATTTTATTTCTATACTTCTTGTTGTTGTTGTTGTTGAACCAAGAGTTTTTAAGTGAATTCAGGAGAAATGTTCTCCTTTTCTTCCAGTTCAGAGACAGAGGCTTTGGTGCTGGCTTTTGTTGCATTTGTTAGAAGGAATTGACTTCCTGCAGTGACACGTCTTTGAAGGTAAGACTGGTTACAAAATAGTATAGTTTTTCTATCTGTTTTTTTTAATACCAAAAGAGAAGAAGAAATAAGGAGAGCTGTATGGTGGAACATGCACGTATGTGTTTTACTGTCATAAAAACTTTTGTCTCAGGTCCATAAATTCGGTCTTTAAAAAAAAAAATATTGATATGCTTATGATTTTCAAAGACAAGGTTATGTTAGTGGTTCATTAATTTTTGTTCTTGCTGCCATTATGCTTGTTTGTCTTTTACCATTTGTTATTATGGGAATATTAAAAATTCTATAGCTTTGACAGAATCATTCAATTATAGCTTCCATTATGAGATACATGAAACTGTAATTTTTCTATTCTGCAGGGTATGTTAAGATAAGTATTACAAGGAGAATTAATATAGATGTCACTTTGTATCACTTTATTAATTACTCGACAACTGTAACATCTGTTTTAAGTGGGTTTTGTTTTTTATTTTAACAAAAGTCATATTAACTTAGAGGTTGATAGGTAGGATTTCCTGCTTCCAAAAACCTCAATTCTTAACTTGAACTAGGGATTTAGAGAGTATTCTTACATTCTACACTGACAAAACCTGTATTTCAGTGCAGAGCACACTGAAAAAACCAGTACAAAACAGTGAAAAAGAGAAGTTAATGGACTCTTAACTAATTTTCCTCTTCACTATCCAAAGTATAAAGATGTTAATGAGAGAAAAAGGCTTGGAATTTTAAAAGGCAAAGAATGACTACATTGAAATTATTCAAATTTTCAACATTTGCTGGCTGATCCTGCTTAAGGGGTCAATAAAATTTCCTTCCTCTTCAGGATATTCTGAAGAATCCCCTTACTGAATACCCAATGAGATCAATGGACTTAATTAGAAAATAAAGATATTGATTTGATTTCTAAAAAAAAGACCAGACTGCATTAAAACAATATCCTTTAAAAAGTCAGTGTTTTCAAAGTTGATAAAATCTGTTTCTTTTCAAATTTGGCTTTTTTTTTTTCTTTTTTTTTTCTTTTTTTCTTTTTTGACAGTGATTCAGTACTAAAAAGGACACAATAAAAATGCAAATTCAACCAAAATTACACTTTATGTAGATTATATCTTTTAAAATTACAAACAGAACACATATGGTAGCTGCAAACTCCATAATTTCTAACTATCTTTAACAATTCTTTTCATTTTAAAAACTCAACTAGGCAGTAAGAACATTTGTCTCTAAGCTGTGAAGTGAAAAAGTCCAATCAAAGTCCAAAGTAGACCAAAAGTTTTTGTAATCAGAAGTTATTGAACATAAAAATCTCACTGCATGTATCTTTATTTTGTCTTTAAAATCCTCCTAATGAAGGTAAGTGGATGAGAGTCTGCATAGAGCACTAGAAAAGCCACGATAAAGAACTTATAAGAAATGTCCGTTGGATGACCTGCACTGAAACAGGGAGAAGTGAAGTTACCCCAAAAATGCAACACTTGAAACCACAAGCTGATTACTTCTTCTAAGCTTGTAGTTGCAATGAGAAAGCAGTGAAGTTTGAAGTTGAGAAAAGATTTCTCTGAAGAGAAACTATATGCTTTGGGGCAGGAAGAGGATTTAAGATAAAGTGTTTAACAATAGCAGACTGGCTACCACATTGAGTAGGCAGCTTGTTGTGCCACAGAGAGTACAAACCACATATGAAACTTATTTATTTAGATCTTCATTCAATTTCTAGTGAATTGCAACAACAAGTTCTCCAGAATTAAATAATTTTTTTGATAATTTTTTATGGTTTTGTGTGTGCTTTGCATGCACCTTGTATTTGTTTCTGTTAATCTTCACATAGAGTGATGTTTATAAGCCACGGCTTGCATTTTATCATGATATGTCCAGAAATTCTCAGTCAGAACTGCTCAAAGTAGAGTAGCAAAGGTACACAGTATCAGAGTACACACTCAGGACCTTTGAGACAAGTGATAACTGTTAAACCTTGGTAATCATATATCTGTAACCATCCAGATTTGTTTTATGAGTGAGCAATGGAACAGAAGCTGGTCCAAGGAGACATACATACCCCAACACAAGTAAGAGAGCAAGATAGATAATATTCCTCCTGTGTACTTTGGATTAAAGAAGCAAAGGGACCACTGTTCTGGTAACAATGTCTATGAATATCCAGGAGGACTACACCTACTTTTTTCTGGCTAGAACACAAACCAGTCATGGATTTTACAAAGATCAATTGAGATGTACTACAGGCAGCTCAGAATTTGCTATGTAAAGTCCAGGATTTCACTGTGATTTTTTTCCCTACCTGCTTGAGGTCACTCCAGTTTATCTACTGCTTATGAAATCATGCTTTGTGTCTAGTGCCCTTTGAAAACTGAAATCTGAAAGTGATATGATGGCAGAGGGAGATAAAAGGTGGGAGATGTACTGAAGGAACACATTTTCAGGAAGTAAATGGATTCAAAAGGGAATCATGTTATACTCACATGCCTGACAAAGGTACCAAAATGCTAAGCATTTCGCAGAGTCCCTGGAGAGAAAGAGTAGACAGGAGGCCAAGCTAGACACATTTATTAATTTGAGTGCAATTACACAACATGGATACAAAACCAGTTTTCCTAGAGTAAATCTCTCATTTGAATTGTTGGAACAAAGAAAATAAATTGTTTTTCTTACTGCTCTAGTGTGTGGGTTTTTTTGTGGTTTGTTTTTTTGTTTTGTTTTGTTGTTGTTTGTTTGGGTTTTGTATGTGCAATTATGGAAAAAAAATAGGTGTAATTCTTTGTGGAGACACAGAAAACCAAAGTTCTTACTTCACAGAGTAGGGCTGTCAGACTGCACTTTAATATGTATAATTGCCTTTTATGTACTGATTTCTTCTCTTTTCAATCGGCATTAAGACTAGGTTAATGAAAATTTGTAAGGGTACCATAAAGTAAGGATTTGTAGAAAACAGTGGAAAAATAGTTTTGTATGAGTTAGTCAAATACTAGCTGATTAGTTTTTTAGTTAGGGAAGAATGCTTTAAGTTTTGTGGGGAAAAAAAAAGTATTTCTATATAAATCTAGAGAAATTATGGTATGCATATCAATAAATATATTTTTATGGAAATTGACATAACAGTAATGGGACACAAGCAGATGGAGAAAATTTTTCTTGCTCTGTGTGTGATATCCACTGTAGTATCTAAATAAAACACCACATTATGTTTAAAGTAATGAGGTCTGTTTAAAATTATTATAGAGGACCACTTTTTCCTGGGCCTACATCAATCACATTCAGAAACACTGTCAGTACAAATCACTTTATCCATTATCAACAAGTCAAAGTTACCTACAGATTTCTCATAAAGCCTTGCTGTATGAAACAGCTTTACAAGAAGCAACAGGAACCTTGACAAACTTCAGCTGATCTGCTGATGGTGTTTGTTCTGTGGTTTCTGTAGTGTGGTGTGTTGGCAATAGTCTGAATCAATACTAGAAAATAGTTGAACTTCTCAGTGTGTTCTATGCAGCAGCTGTCTGAATGCTTGCAGCAGAAGTTTGTAGTGGTGCAGTATTAGAAGGTATTTTTATTACTTGGAGTTGGAAAGACAAAACAAACAAAAAAACCCCAATTCATTAAAATTTTATTCAGTATCTTCTGCAAATTAATTAAGAAAAAAAAAAAACCAAAACCCCTCACATAGGAACTGATCATAACCAGCAACTAAGCCTAGCTGCTGGGTCATTCCCTCTTCAGTGGAATGAGAGAGGGAGAGTCACAAGAGCAAAAAACAAAAACTCATGGGTTGATATAGACATTTTAATAGGTAAAACAAAAACCTCACTCACAAGAAAAGTGAAGCAAAGAATTAATTCATGGCTTGTTATTGTTGGGCAGATATCAGCACTTCCAGGAAAGCGGGGCTGCATCATGCTTAATGATTACTTGAGAAGACAAACACCACGGCCAAGAACATTCCTCCTTTCTCCTCCTTTTCCCACAGCCTTAGCAGTTGTGCACATCATAGAGCAAGGCATATCCCACTGGTCATCTCATATCAACTGTCTTGGCCATGTCACCTCCCAGATTCTTGTGCACACCAAGCCTCCTCACTGGAGTGGTTGAGTCAGATATTGGGACACTTGTAGAATCATAGAATGGTTTGGGTTGGAAGGGACCTTGAATGCTACCTAGTTTCAACACCCCTGTTCTGGGCAGGGACACCTTCAATTAGACCATATCACTCAAAACCCCATCCAGCCCAGTTTTAACAACTTCCAGGGATGGGTATCCATAGTTTCCCTGGGCAAACCATTCCAGTTCCTTATTACCCTCATAATAGAGATTTTTTTTCCTAATAGCTAATCTAAACTTAATCTCTTTCGACTTAAACCCATTTCTTCTTGTCCTGTCACTACATGTCATTGAAAATAGTCTTTCCACATCTTTCCTGTAAGTTCCCTTCAGGTACTGGGAGGATAATCAAGTGGGGGGGGTTACTTCTAAAGCAGGGAACCTCAAACTTGAGCTCAGCAGGGGTGGTAAAATAACTTCCATGTTCCCTTTGTGATTTTCATAGCAATAGGTGTCACTGAGTGCTGCCAGCACTAACCAAAATGCCACCAGTGCCTCACGATACTGTGACACCCCCACAGCAGACCCTTCTACAGAAAGGATCCCAAAGAGCATTTTTTAATCCTCTCTATTTGATGCATGCTGAAATAATCAATTTATCCCTTTTGAGAGTCTTTGAAGGTTGTCTGTCCCCCAAGTGCAATCTGCCATATAAAATGAAAAACACAGTTAAAAAATATGTGGGGAACTGGATAACAGACCTAAACCAGAAGAAACTGGGGGGGGGGGGGGGGTTAAGATTAACAGTATATTACACAATTAAAATCATATGTTTTCTTTCCACCTATGATGAAGTGGGTAATGGGAAGGGGTATGATTTACTGCATACTTCAGAAATTGCCTCTGTGAAAATCTTTGTGTACAGTACAGCACGAACTTGTGTTGCTATGAATCATTTCTCTACATAGTTAGAACCAATAGAGAGAACAATATATTAATGAGTAACAGGTCACTATCTTGAGGTAGATCTTTGACTATGTGTTTGGTGATGTTCAGAGAGAAGCAAGAGTTATATTTGCATTTCTACGTCTAAGTCCATTATCAATTCTAAGATTTGCTGTAAATCCCATCTACTATGTACAGCATTACAGAACAGAGATATAAATTACAATACACTGTTGTCTCAAAGCCATAAGATTTACATATATACAAGAAATCTAAATTTTATTAGGTGCACTTCCTAAATCCTTTTCTGAAGAAGGGAATTCCTTCATGGATCAAACCTGAAGTACTACAGCAGAACCTTTATTAAAGGCTTGGTTCATTAAAGTTCATAAATCATCAGTGACTTCAGTGTGTCTGACTAGAGCAATAGTGTAATGGAGCTTTGCTAATTTAACTGAAGTATCTGACCTATATCTATTCCAGAGCCCTCTGCTCAAGAGACTATCCAATCAAATAAAACTGCTTTAAGATGTGCTGTGTGTTTTAGTCCAAAAGAATTAATGGGATCACTTGGAGCTGAAGTATCAGAAAGGCAATGAAACTGTATTTCTGAAGTCCTTGTCTCAAATGATAGGTTTATGATTTCACCATCCTGTAGAAGCATCACAGGCAGCAAAGACAGGCCTGTCTGTTCATCTGACTGAATACGAGCTGAACCAACTTTCCAATGACTGACTGTGCATACAGAAAAAACAGTGATGACACAAAGCCAATAGCCTAACAATCCTGTTATAGCTGTAGAGCATTGTGCAAATATTTAGGGGAAAAAATTACAAAATCATATTAAGGATAATAAATATGCTTTCATTCCACTTCACAGGTGATAAATTATTAATAGCTTAACTTTTCCAGATGATGTGCCTGTGCAAGAGAAGCTTCACTAATTTTCAAATCTTTGTAGACTCACTTCCTGGCAGTAGCCTCCAGTTGCCTTCCCCTGGTACCTGAGAACCATAACTCAACACGATAACTGTCATGGCACAGGACTAAAGGACATTTTAAAATATGTCATTAATTAATGAGTCCATGTGTGGCACAGTAAAAGTACTCTGTACAGTGACTGGAAGGAGAATTTATCTTTTTCTTGATGGAGCTTTTGCTCAATGAAGTTACACGGGAATTAAATATTCAGGCCAACCATACTCCTGCATAGACCCTAAAGAGCATTATCTATGTCAAATATATAACTTATTAGATCAGACCAAATGGTTTACTCATGCAACTAGAATATTCTGTTAATCTCTTCAATAGTGATTGCCTATTTGAAACAGGTAATGTTTTTATTAACCAACAACATGTTAATCATAGTAGAATATGTTCACAAAGCAGTAAATATGCTGGAGGTTAGGTATAAAATACATCTACTTCACTTTTATTTGGATATAAAATTCTTCATTTATATTTTCAAATAACACCACTCTTGGTAAATGCAATTATATTCTTTTATGTCCAATATTTCACATTCTATTTGGCCTTTGGAAGAAATTGATTTTACATTCAAAATCAAGCTCTTAGGTCAGATTATGTGGAGAAAGACAGCTGGGTGCCTGCAAGGTGCTAAATACTCTGCAGTCAAGTCTCCTAACTTATCTTCTTCAGCAGCCTACCTTTTAAATAAGGCAACAGACTAGATAGAGACATAAAGAATATTGATAGATAGCAGCTTTGGAGAAAAAGGCTAACTACTTGCAATTTATTCTTTGCAGCCTCTTGAGAATATAGCTACCCAAAATCAAGTTAGTAGCACCCTAAGTGTGAAGAAAATAATATGCCTCATGATAGATAAATGAGATAAGCATGATTTCTAGTAAACAAGGGGGACACCACTCAAGAAAACGAGCATTTGTCAATGCAATCAGTGCAGGCAGCATGTCATGTCTATCAGTACTTAGGGAAGTAATGTTACAAAAATCTGAAATTAAGATGTAAAATTTTGAGAGATGGCAAGGAAACTACTGGCAGTGCAGCCTTAATCAAAATTTGTGTGTCAACACATATTTGGTATGCCTGCCATAGAAAAATTTGTGTGTCAACAAATATTTGGTATGCCTGTGCATAACCCATGCACAGAAAATTAATAGTCTATAAGAACGATACAATTTTAAAAGGGGGGAGAGGGGAGGGCAACTGAACAACTAATCAAATGAACACCCAGAGACCTGTTGATGGTTTCTAATGAAGTTACACCTTCATAGATTGCAGTCAGGGGATGGTAGGTCTGGGGATAAGTTACGTTATTTATATGACAGTTATCTGTTTTCTTCAGCTGCTTTAATTCTAGTGGTAAAATAAACATTACTTGTGTCTGTTCTGTCAGTTATAACTGTTCACCAGCATCTTGAGGGAATTAATGTAGGTATTTCATCTAGCTAATAGCTACTAAAAAGCTGTGATTACCAAACGAGTTGATGCAAAAATCAGAAAACTGGAAAATACAAATTCTATTTGATAAGCAGATGAGAAGGAGGGATCTGAGAGAGAGCAGTAATAACCCAGAAAGACCAGTGACTCCTCTCTAGTCATGTATGAATCTCCACTTCCAGTAGTTGTAGTGGTGGATGAGCAGAGTAAAAATATACATGTACTGGTGTGAAAGCAAAACCAGTGAGATTCCAAGTCAGAAATACAATTTAATAGAGAGAGAAAAAAACAAACAACAACAACAACAAACAAAGGGCAAAATAAAGTAAGATAAATGCAATAGTACAAAGGACCATTGAAAGAGTCAGAATGCAAACCTGACACCCTGGGTGTTGAAAGCAGCCCAAAATAATCCCTCCCGGAGTGACAGATGTGTCTCCATTGGAGTAGAGATGATCCTCAAGAAAAGGGTCCAGTCATCCACTGGGAATCCAGTGCAAACAGGCTCACTTGGTATTTGGGATTGATGGTTTTATCCTGTTGGAAAGGCTTTGGCTCCTCCCACTGGGTTGAGCATCTCACAATGGAATGAGGTGATGTTATCAGTCATGTGAGAGGCCTTAAATGGCCCATTCACAGGTGATGTCACTCGGAGGAGGATGGGTGGAGGAAGAGATAGGGAGGCACTGCCTTATCTGGTCTTATCAGTTGTCCCATTAACAGAAGGCATCTGCCTTCTTTCCACCCCTACAGCTACAAGAGATAAAGAACAATATCTCCGAACCGACTTCAACAGATGAAAGTAGAATACACATTTTTGGTTACATT
Source organism: Prinia subflava (assembly GCF_021018805.1). Taxonomy (NCBI): domain Eukaryota; kingdom Metazoa; phylum Chordata; class Aves; order Passeriformes; family Cisticolidae; genus Prinia; species Prinia subflava. Next base: position 55,464,737 of record NC_086247.1, read on the forward strand.
TTTCAACCCAGGACAATCCAAACAAAACCCACTATTCTATCACAAACAAAGGAAGTAAAATAGGAAACAGAAGTCCCATGCTTCATAGAACTCCACAGTTGACCCGTTGCAATTTTATTGTTCTTTTGTCTGATGCCACAAGACACAGAACGTAAGTTTAGCAGAAGTTCAAGGCATCTGGATTTTAAATTTTTAACTGCTCTGTAAGTTTCTTTGAATGCACTACAAAGAATGATTACACATAATTCAAAATCATAGCTGAAGGGGTAATAGAATCTTCTCACCTACAGGATGCTCTTCAGCTGTGCACAGGCTGCATGCATGTTCCAGGGTAGTGAATTATTTTAATTGCTTTTGACAAATTAAGATGCACTCTTTCATTGAGTCAGTTAGCTACAGCAGATTGGCTGAAAATGACAGACAACATGATAATGATAGCTAAGAAATTATGCATATGAGAAAGGTTCTTTAAAACATACCCTGTAACTATTCTGTGTCACAGCAGACTTTCTTGTCAATGTGAGCTTTATTAATCAACACAGACACAGAGAAACATCCTTAATAAATGGAAAGTGTAGAAGATACCTGTTCCTCCAGAGCTCTAGAGGAGGTAAGAGGTAAAGGAAGAATCCATTTTCTATTTTAAATGAGAGCAGACATACTGTTTTCAACAGGTAAGTATGCTTAGGAGTCACCTTAACTGAAATCTCAACAGTCTGCATACTGCTTCTTCCATGTTCTACCTAGAATTTGTCTAGAAATGCTAAGTGAAATCTAGAGGCATTCTGAAATCCTTGCATGTCAGTCTCGGTTCTTGTTATGAGCTGACAAGAGGAATTTCAGATGCATGGATCCATAACATTCTTTCAGACAAGATAAAGTCATAAAAGGAGAGAAAGGACACAGATCCTGTGCAAGCTGCTTAACATTACAAGGCAGAACAGAGAGCATGGGACTATCTATTTGACTTTCTACTGCTCTTTGTCTCCTCATCTCTGGTAATACATATTTAAAATTTTTTATGTATGTAATATGTTGTGGTGGCTTAACCCCAGAAAGAACCAAGCCCCAAACGGCCACTTGCTCACTCCGCCACCAGTGGGATCAAGGGGAGAAGAGGATGATTAAAGCTGCAAAACTCATAGGTTGAGATAATGGCAGTTTAATGGAGAAAAAAAGTCCATGTATGCTAGCAAAGTAAAACACTGTTTCCCATAGTCAGGCAGATGTCCACTCTCCTCCAGGAGAGCAGGGCCCCATCATGTTCAGTAGCTATTTCAGAAGACAAATCATCAAAATCCTCACTCCAAACATCCCTCCTTTGCTCCTTCTTCCCTTGCTTTATATCCTGAGTATGATGCCATGTGGGATGGAATAAATTTGTGGTCAGTTTGGGTCACCTGTCCCAGCTGTGTCCCTCCCAACCTACCATGCCGTGCACCCTCAGTCTCCTCACCAGCCTGGCATAAAAAAGAAAAGAAGACCTTGACTCTCTTTATGCCCTGCTCAGCAATAACAAGAATATCCCTATGTTATAAATCTTGCTGTCAGCACAAACCTTGACACTGGACACAATCAAGAAAACCAACTCCACCCCAGCCAAAACCACCACATACATACACACATGTATTTTCTCTCTAGCATGAGTAAGTTGTTAGAGGAAGAATATTTACTGAAGAAAGTACTTCAAGAAGCTCTAATTAATTAGATTTTTGAACACAATATAAATGAATCAAATTTTCTCTAATTACATATGTAGGAAAATGTGAGTTTAATCTATATGTGAATATGTAAAAGCTGATGTTGGAAAAATTATCTCACTTTCTGTTAATAAGAAACTTAAACACAGAAAGAGCATACCAATGGCAGTAAATTTCCCTTCAGGTGAGTATGGAGAGAAGACTGTGTGAGAAAGAGGTAAAATAATACATCCTGTAGCTTATTTGACAACAACTAAACCAGAATGCAGAGCATAATCCCTTAACAGGTCAAATTGGCCTGATTGGTTATGGACCAGACAGGGGAGTCTTGTTAAATCTGTCCAGGTAGTGAGGTAGGTGACATAGCACTCACAGACTGCTTAACCACAACAAAACCTCTTGGAGTTACAACATTAAATCACTTTTGATGTTTCATGGGAGGGCTGAGAATTTTCCTGCTGCTCAGTGACTTGGAATGCTAATGGATTAATGGGAACGGATTTCCAGTGCAGGCCTGTAATCAGCCTGATGAAAAGTTGCTCTGGAATTCAGTTGCTGAACAGCTGTGAAAAGGGGAATATCTTGGGCTGTATGTGTAATATTTATCACATAACAAACTGACGTGCTGAGTCACAGAAACCTCTTATAAATCACATTTCTCAGGCACTTCTGCCCTAACTGCTTTTGCCCAGTAATTTCTTTCCACAATCTGTTCAATCATGGAATACCAGGTGGGAAGGGAAGTTCAGGATCATCTGGTCTAACTTTTCTTGGCAAAAAACACAGTATGGACAAACTGGCCCAGCACCTTGTTCAGTTTAAGTTGCTTAAGCTCTTTCAAAAAATTCAGTGAGTTAATCTTGTGTGTAAATGTTTACAAAGAAACAAATTTTCTGCAATTATTCTGGGATGTAGTAAACTGTGGTGTAAACCATGTGGATGTTTTGATGCAGGTTTGAATGACTTAAAAGAATTATCTATGCCTTGGAAATAATGCAGTCATCCTTATCATATTCTAACAAACTGAGGGATCGTTTTTGTTAGTACCTTTACTCAAATGCACCATATTTTCACTTTGTACTTCTGTCTTACATTTGAAGCACAGTAACAGTCCCAAAGCCCAATTGGTCTTATCCACCAAATGGGTGAAAAGGACACAGACCACGACCTTCCTATTACAGGGAGGAAAACAAGGATCCAGCGACAATGTACTCAAGCTAAGAATAAATTCAGAACCTTTCTGCCTGGCCATGTGCGCTCAGCTTCCACCCCACAGCAATGAAGAGATCACGGGCATCAAGTTTTTTTCAGGATTTCAGTTTTGGGAGAAATAGAAACTTTTTCTGCTCTGGCTGTTAACAAAAATCTGGTGTCAATGTCCTTCTTTGATCCTGCTGTTTATTAATAATAATTTTCTTCCATTGACAACAACAACAAAAAAACTACAAAAAACAAAAGCAAACAAACAAACAAGATCCAAACTGTACAAACTAGATTTTTTTTCCTATTCTGGATCATTTTATTAAATGTTTAATAAAGATTAATCAAAAACTACTTAGAAGGCTGTAGTAAGCAGATTGCTGTTCTGGTGTGCTACACATTTTATTAATACTAGTGATAAAAAATCAACAACACAAGTGTTTTAATCAACAAAAAGAAAACAGATGCTACAGAAAAGATAGATTTCTCAGTGAGAAGTGGCTTGCACAAAATCACTCAGTTTGCTGTTTCATCCAGTCATAAACATGGGAATCATATAGATAACCATCAGGAGCTGAAGGCACCTGCCTGAATTTCCAGTCAATGTATTATGGTAGTGTTTCTTTCAGCATCAAATTTTTTTATAATGAGCAGGACCATGTTTCTGAACTGAAATTTTATCTTGTTTCTTTTAAGTGAGCAGCAAAATTTTCATTCACTTAAGCAATGCAAATAGCAGGCTTGATTGTCCTAATTAAATTAGTTATAAGCACCAGAGTAGCACAATGTGACCTTCACGTGTAAAGGGAATATATATGGACTTTCCACAGATAAATTAATTGGAAAAATGATTAAGAGGAAAAATGGACTTAGCATACTTACATCACCCCTGCATTATGCTAATATTTAATATTACAGCAGCAGTGGAAAGCTTACCTATCATACTTACATCACCTCTGCATTATGCTAATGCTTTTTGCTTCAGCAACATCAATCTGACGAGGCATTAACATGCTGTATCTCTGAAGTGATGTACAGTAGCACTGATGATATGTTAGTTTAAATCATTGTCAAAATGATACTGCTGTAATACTGCTATGTTGATGATTTGATCTAATGTATTGCTGGAGAAACACCATGCTGATTACATGCCCGTGTAATAGATCATTATTTTCCTGTCACTGTGAGGATACTGTAGAATAATCCATGGAAAAAAGAAGGAAGACAATCTGACAGAAAAAATCTCTTAGAAAAATCTTCTTTAAGTATTCATTAAAAGGGTGTCTTCTTATTTAGCCACAGAGCATTTAAGGAAAATAATTTTGCCATAATCAAGGACAGAGACATATAAGATTCCTAAATTCTTTTTGCAAATAAAACAATAATAAATTAGGGGAATAATGTTAATTTACATTTTTATTGGTCTACAAAGCAGACTGAAAGGAAAATTAAAAGAACATGAGCTAGATTGGTAAAAATTGAGGTAGTTAAAGAGTGACCCCTGAAGATACCTAATACATTGGCTCTTTGGACAGTACAAAGCACATATCCTTGGTGGATAGCTAATGACTGTCAAGAGACATTTCTCCTGGCCCCTTAACCCAGCAAAACTCAAACAGTTTCTCTCTCCCTGAGCTCTCATTAAAGCAAAACAGCAACATGTTGTGATTCTTCAGATGTACACATAAGCATGTGGGAGGAGGATTAGCAAAGGTCTCTGACTGTATTTGAAGTGAGTGGTCTGGAAACACTTTGAATTCCTCCAGGGAATGTTGACCCATGAAAACTCTAAAGCTTTGGTATTTCACTTTCCTGCCAGGAGTCCAAGGGCTTCATACTCTTTGACAAGGAAAGTCTAGAGACCTGAATGACCTTTCTTGAGATGATATCCTCATAGGTTTCCAATTCAGGAAAGTAAAACTCCCTGGAGATCTAAATTCTGGCCATACTGAAATTCCTGGCTTCCCACATCTGTATTTTTATAAGCAATTATCTGTCATGAATCACTTTTTAAATACCTTTCACGATACCTTTACCATCACTGCCTGTCAAAAAAGGGTAAAAAAAAAATCCTCTTTTTAGATGTCCCTTCCCCAGATGAGCTCCCTGTGCATGTTCAATGTGCAAAAATCATTTAAAAGTCTATAACTTACTGCTGACACAGTCATCTCTAGTGGAGTCTGCCATAAAATTCAGTGTTGTAAGGGTCAATACCAAAATAATAAGAAGAAAATGAAAAGTAGGTATGATTGCATTTGCTGGTACAGCTGATCAGGAACTAGTCACAACCTCAAGAGCTGCTGAACCTCTGGGAGACCATAAGGTCAGACTTTGTGACTTTATGACAAGCTGAACTATTCAAAGCTAGTGACTGATATTCCTCATTTTTATGCTTCTTAAAAAAAAAAATCCAAATATGAATCACTCTGTATAACAAAGGGTTTGATAGAGAAGAGGAGCTTTTTTTTTTTTTTTTCTTTCCAGGCCTATTCCTGCTTGAGTATGTTTGGGTTTCTGCTCTCTGCAACAGTTTTCAATAGGCCTATGCCTTTACTGAAGCCTTTCTTTTACAGCAACATGTCACTGCAGAGAATTTCATTTTAAAAGTATCATGAGAGTCTAAAGATTCCATTCCAACTGTTACGGTCACTGCTATGGTGACCCGTGACCCCAGTTAAAGCTATTTTAGACTTTCTTGCTCCCTTGTAGGCAGAATGGATGTTAAGAGAGAAGAGCATTGTTTGTGATACCTTTTAACTTCTTTATTAAACACCTGTTTTTCAATCAGACCAAGAAGTATCTTTCTCTTCTATGAGGAAGTTGAGGTTGTTGTCTCCTAGGGTAATTGTGGAACTAATAGGAAGTGACTCTAGAGATTCAGAATGTGGGAATATTTCTATTTAGCAAGTAATCATCAATCACCTTCTGCTGTGCTGCTGGAAGTGACATTTTCTGTATGAGATGGGAAATTAATATCTTCATCATTTTGATATTGAACTTTTTCAGGAGCTTTTAAAAAATTAGCAATGTTAGCATCTAGTTACCAGCCAGATTTGGGGTAGATAATTATGCCTTTCTAACAATTAATTCTTAAATTTCATCTATATATTTTTACTTGCTGGTCTGCTTAGTGCTCCTGTAGTTGGCTGGGTGGTTATTGTATTCCCTGCAAAATGACCACCTGACAGCAGCTACAAATTGATACTTAATGTAATTCCATGAAGGTTTTACTTAAATTCTTTCTACTTCAGAGGCTTGGCTAAGATTATCTCAAATATAAAGTTCAGCCTAAAGACAATTTTAAAGATGAGAATATTTTGCATCAAACACTCTTGGCTTATATTCCTACAGTACAGCTGCAATATTGTTTATCTAATAGAACGTTGAACCCAATCAAAAATACCCCTTAAAAATAAAGAGTAAATAATTGACACAAGTAATAGTAAAATTTGCCATGTACTAGGTTCTTTAGGAATGTCTATGAAAAATTGTCTGACAAATATATTATTGTATAAATCCATACTTATTCCTGAAATGTTACTTCTGCTGTTTGAGCAAAAGGATAAGGAAAAGGCAGGGGATTTATACTCTTAGTATCCCCTGCCTCATGTACTGTCACATATTTGACTGCTTGAGTTAGTGGTACACACATCAGTGGGGATCCCAACCCAGAGTTATGCATTCATTTGATCTCTCTGCAATTCCTGCTGCTCACACAGGATGAAGTGACTAGAATAAAGCCTCACAAAAAAACAGTGTGCTGTGGACTAGCTATAAATATAGCACTGTCGTTACTTGTGTATAACTTTCTTTATAGCAAAACTGAGCAGACAGCTTGGCAGTCTAGCAACAGTGCATTAGGTTGCTACACAGAAATCCATGTGTCATGAGTTCCTTACTAAAACAAAGCTATTCAATCCTCCTATAGCTGAACAAGGAATTTATTAGTGGAAAATAATTACTTTAAAACTCCTCTCCCTGTGGGCAATCTCTGCCTCTTGCACATTCACTGGAGGTTTTTCTCCAGAGCAGTCAATACCTCAGTCTGCTTCCCCACTGCAAAATAGTAGATTCATACTTCGAAACTGAGTGTAACACTAACTTTCTGTGTGCACAGTCTGTAGATGTTCAATCTACAACAAGAAGGCAAACAAGAAAATCATGACAGCTACGTCCAACAACAAATCTTTCAGATTGTTGAGGTCTGGGCAAAAAGAATACTCTGAACAAAAAGTAAAACAAAACAAAAACAAAACAAAACAAAAAAAAATCAACAACAACAACAAACCAAACAAGCAAACAAACAGAAGTGAGATGTCTTGCATTAGACAGGAAGATCTCTTCAAGGTTTTTTTAACCGTATATCCACTCTTTACACACTGCTGATAGTGGTTTTCTAAGGAAGAATTTAAGACCAGAACAAGTATATAGTGAAACTTTCCAAGTGTGTTTTCCGTAATTTCAGTCTGTGAGTTGGTTTTGTATTTTTGTAATTCAGACTTAACAAGGTTTCAGTGGAATCTTCCTAGCCCTGAAAGGAAAAGGGAGAGAATTTCCAATGAATACTTATTTTAAAAAAAGTAAAATGAAAAATTAAGAAGAAAAATATCTCCCAAACATCCCCATGTGCCTCCCCAAAAACCCCAGCCAACCAAACCAATCAACACCCAACAACCAAACACCCAAGATTATATAACAGAAAGGAAAGATGTCAGGGTGAGGGTAAACCTAGAGATTGTCACTTTTGTATAAAATAGGAAAGGAGTGAAGGGAGGGATATTCTTCATCCAGATGCTTCTGAATCCTCTACAGATTCCATTTTTAGGGAAGAGTCCTTGCTACATACAGCACCATTTTCCACAGTAGGGGAAACAGCATTGATCATTTGCTGCTTCCCTAATCCAACTGGCAAAAATAAGGAGCTGCAATAACTGAATGGACTGAAAAAGCACACCACAAGAAAACCAAGAAGGAGTACTAATTTAGTTCTGCAAAAAAAAAAAAAAAAAAAAAAAAAAGACATCTCCTTCTGTTGTTATGAACTTAATGACAGTTATTTTACTCTTCAGTTATTTTCTCCATGGATGGAATATGGTTCAAACTTTGAAGTCTTGGTGGAAAAAAGCAGTATTTTTAAATTGTCGGTGGATGTGACCCACCTTTTTTTCCTGAAGCTGGATTTCTGAAGCAGAAATCTACAGGAAGCATGCTATTCAAAGAAATATTCTACTGTTATGAAAGGAAAGAAGCAAACCTGAATGCTTTCTCCAAGAAAACAAACAAAATTAAACCCACAACACGCAGACATCTAATATGTTTGGTTTTACATAAAGATTTTCTTGCCAAGTTTAGTTCCTCCAGGAGACAACAAAATCATTGCTGCACATCCACTTTCTCGTGCTGCTCAAACACAAATATCCCTGCAGCATGCTACTGTACAAAAGATTTTGCAAACATTTGATGTGTTTTAACCATTAAAAAATCCTGATTAATCAAGGAGCATTTTTGGATCCAAATGAGTGTAATTTAGAAAAGGTATTTTTTGATATATACATCCTGTTCCAGCTCTTTAAAAAATACTTATTTTATTGTATTCAAATCAGTATATGCAAATGTTTGCTTTAAGTAAAGTAGCACTGTATCTGTTTTCTGAAACTTTTTCAATGGTTGCTGCTTTAAATCTGTCCTTCCATACAGAGCACCAAGGGCATTTCAAATTTATTGAGTGAACAGGTATTACAGGCCGATTTCAATATGTCGTTTTTACCCTTGTGAGGGAAGACATTACTTAAATTAAATGATGCTGACTGTCAATACCATGCCACAGACCTTACATTTGTGTCAATGAATAATAATGTTTGGTGCAGGATGGATAATCTCCAGCGTTGTTTCTAGTTACTGCAATTATTGCCTAGAAAAAATAATGGCCAAGTTCTGCTCAATCAAATTTTATGGCTACGCTCGCTTGCCCCGTGGCTGCTGCTCTCCCTCTAAAGGTGTCAGAGTACGCCAGGCAGACCTTCCCAAAGTTTGGTGTGCAGGGACATCTAGCGGCACAAGGATTACGGGCCTGACGACAGGCTGATCATCCCAGTGCCTGGGACTCCTCCAGGAGACCCAGGGAGGCGGGACCAAGCAAAGGGATGCGAATCCTTCCCGCTCTCAGGGACTGTCATGGAGAACAGGAGCCACTTGTACTGCTAGCTGCAGATCCCCTTGCACCGAACGACATTTGCTAAGAAGGTAACAGGGCAGAACCTTGCTAGCATTTAAACCTGTCATGCTGCTCTAATTTTTTGTATCAGTGAACAAGTCAGCACATGGCACTGCTGAGACTGCAATCCAGGAGTGGTGCTTTGTGTTCTAGTGACAAGTGTCTGCTTTTCATCATTTTATGTCATTTTCTGCACAGCTTCATATTATCAACATAACTGAAAAACTTCCCTGAATTCATTTTAAAATACGACTAACATTTGCCATGCTTTGTTTTTCCTTTTTTTTTTTTTTTTTTTTTTTTTTTTTTTTTTTTTTTTTTTTTTTTCCTTTTGGAGAGAAACATTGACTGTGAAATGACTTCTAAACAGGCAAAGCTTGTTTATGACTCTGTGTCTGAATATATGAGTTACTAAACAATTGCACTACATGAAGCATAAACGGGTGATTCATTTATCCTTAGTTTGTCAAGGTAGAAACAAGTGAGAATTTGCTGCTTTGAACTAGACTTTTAAGACAGTTCTGACTTCTCAAAGGCAGTACTTGATTTTGTTGTAGATAGTTCTGTTATGCTGAAAGAACAGAACTGTCATTTGTGGACATCAGTGGCTGCACATTTTCTGCATCTGATTGCAGCTTACTGCAAACAAACCTCGCTGACATAAGGTGTCTTTCTGACTTTAGTGATAACCTGGTTTTAAATGAATATAGAACATACCCTGGGGCATCAAATTATGCTAAGCCTTTTCACTGTAGGAAAAAGTAGGAACAAAAAAAGAAAAAATAGACATAATATATATTCATGTGAGAATATCAAATATTTGCACTGATTAAAAAAATGTTTAGCAATGAAATATTCATTATAAGCACACAGAGAGAGTGAGAAAGAGAGACAACACATAGTTGTGTTATGACCAGTTCTTTTATGTGTACCAAATAATTTAGGCTACATCAAAAGTTACTACTAAAGATATTATTTTGAAAGTCTATTTATATTATTAACACACTTTCTTTCTGCCATGCAAAAGCTTCTATAATCACAAAAATTTTGGAATGTTACAATGTAAAATTATAGGAAACAAAAAGAATGAAAATGGGGATAAGAACCTGGACAACCTGTACTGATTTCTTATAAATTTATTGAGAGACTTCCAATCAAATTATTTCTTCAAATTATTTCTCTGATTGTCACATTTTCAAAATGTTGATATTTGGGAAGATACATCATTTGGGTGAGATCCACCCGAAACCTCTGGGGATCAAGGGGGATGCAGAGATCCACCCACAGCCCGTGGGAATCCAGGGGGATGCAGAGATCCACCCGCAGCCCGTGGGGATCCAGGGGGATGCAGAGATCCACCCACAGCCCATGGGGATCCAGGGGGATGCAGAGATCCCCCCACAGCCCATGGGGATCCAGGGGGATGCAGAGATCCACCCGCAGCCCCTGGGGATCCAGGGGGATGCAGAGATCCACCCACAGCCCATAGGGAGGTGCCTGTGCCAGAGCAGTGGGTGCCTGGAGGAGGCTGTGGTCCCGTGGAAGTGCAGTGGAGAGAGGGGCCCTGCTCCCAGGCTGGAGCAGCCTGTCCTTGCAGAACTGCACCCCGTGGAACACAGACCCAAGTCCCAGCAGTTTTGGGAGGGCTGTGTGCCCGTGGGGAGAATTCACATTACCAGCAGGTGCAGTATGGCTGCTGCTCGTGGGAGAAGACCCACACTGAAGAAATTCACGGACACCTGTCTCCCATGGGAGGGACCCCATGCTGCAGCAGGGGAAGGACTCCTCTCCCTGAGCAGTGGAAGCAAACATTGGGTGGTGAACTGACCAAACCCCCATGACCTGTCTCCCTGCACTGTTGGTGGGAAGGAGAGAGGGTTAGGGGAAAAAAAAAAGTGTTCCTTAAGGGATGGTTTTTACTTCTCATTATACTTCTCTGATTTTGTTACTAATAAACTCACTTTATGTCTCTGAGATGAGCCTGTTTTACCCTTGGAGTGTTTTCTCCTGGTCCTTATCTCAACTCATGAACCCCTTTTTCTCCTCTGCCATGTGTGGCAGGGGAGGGTGAATAAGTGGCTTTTATGGGTGCCTGGCATTTGGCCAGTGTCAAACTATGACAATTCCTAATATTTACTTGTTAGGTCTAGTCATGAAAAAAATTCATCCTCTAATTTTAATATAGTAATGAATATTCCAGAGCTCCATCTTTCTTATTAAACAGCCATCTTTCTCCTTGACAATTCATGATATACCTGACATCAACAGGCAAATGTTTTATTCACATGCAGAAGAAATCTCTGACAGTTGATTATGCTGTCATATTTCCCCCTGTAACTCAAGTTATCAAAACATTAGCCAGCATTCTTGTGAATCACCAAGGCAATATTCACCAGATGTAGTATCTGCAATGAACTAATTTTGGATAATAAACTAGAAAATACTTCAGGGGAATGAGGATTGTGACTGCTGTTTCGCTCATAGGAGTGATATTCATATCACTCATATGAATAGTCTATATACCCAATTCTAATTTTTAGAACTATAGGGAAAAAAGTGGATAATGGCCAAGAAATCCAAATGAATATGATATGAATATGAATGGTATGATATATGAATATAAAGTTCAAATGAATATGATTAAGAACTGAAACTCCTGCAGTTTAGCAAATTATTTAACTACATTCATTAAATCTTCTACACGTATGAAATTGAGCAGAGAAATCCAATCAGTAATGTATAAAACATTCTCTTCTGATGCTTGGAGCTGAGAATCACCACTGTTGTCCACAATACTGGGAAGAGAAGATAATACAAAACATTGATAATTTGTTTTTTGCTTAAGTAAATTTTAATTTGTATAATGATGCAAAAATTTAAAACTCATTTGCACTACCATGTGATTGAGTAACTGAGATCATATGCAATATTCAGAAAGTGGACAGGTGTTTTTTTGAAACTCAGCTCTGTTGTAGGAAAATGAACAAGTTGTAACCAAGAGTTCTTCCTCCATATTTGAGAGAGGAAAAGCAGTGATTTATTCTAGCTATCATGAATAAATATTTACAAGATCCCTATGGCCCTGGGTGCAACAAGTACTGCAGTATCCATCCTATCCCATTCCTCTTCCTTCCCCTTCTGGGCCTTGGGAGGGAGGTCAGGGCCACTTCTGCTGCCGTGTGGCAGTGACTTGGATGAGGTCTGGGATCAGCCTCCATGGGTTTCCTCCTCCCATGAGGGCTGTGCTGCAGCTCAGTCCCTTAGCCCTGGTCCTTGCCTGGGCTGTGCTGTAGGGACACATGTGACACAACCAATCTTTTGTGATCCTTGCCTTCCTGACCTGCCCTCAGACATCCCTTGGATGGATCCTGGGGCAGAGCTCTGTTTGGACCTGCTCTGCTATCCTTGGTAAGGGCTGCAGGACTACATTCCATCTCAGGACTCTGCAGCACCCCATGCAAGGTGTTTAAATATATATGTGCTTGTGAGAGAGTGTAAAAAGGTGACACAGAAATACTGCTGATAGCACTACTCTTTACCTGTACTGAACAAATCTGAACCACTGGAGGAACTGTGGTAATTTCTGTCAGCAGCTGCTGGGGAAAGAGAAAAATTACTTGTTTATCCTGTCGCTGCAGAAGCCCAGGTAAATGGTTAAAGTCATAAAAAGAGAAACTAGGAATGGAAATTTTCAAAACTTCCAAAATTCCTATTTTGAATTTTGTTACAAGGTATTTTCTCTATTAAGGAACAATAATTTAAAATTATGTCCTTCCCATGGAGGAAATTCCTGCACAGCTTTACTCTTTACCTAATCTTAAAAAGAAAAAAGAAAAAGAAAAAGAAAAAGAAAAAGAAAAAGAAAAAGAAAAAGAAAAAGAAAAAGAAAAAGAAAAAGAAAAAGAAAAAGAAAAAGAAAAACAAAAACAAAAACAAAAACAAAAACAAAAACAAAAACAAAAACAAAAACAAAAACAAAAAAGCCCACATATTCTGAAATTCAAGCCCAGACCTCTGAATAAGTCTGCCATAGCTCTCTGCTGTTTGATTAAATGAATCATGACTCTTGTTTCAGTGTGAAATATGAAAAATGAGTATTTATTTATTAACATCATCAGTTATGTAAAATAACTTAAGAGTGTGGATGGTGTGGGGAGGGGTATCCCAAGACTCAGCATTGGCCTGGTTTTACTCTGACTGAAGTTGGTGAGAAATTCCCAGAGTTTAACAAGAGCATCAGTAAGCTAATATAACTTCATTTTAAAAATATTGTCCTTAGTACTTCTAAGCTGCTTTGAAAGCCTGAAATGAAAAAGCCCTTTAGAAGTGCAAAATTGCTGTATTATCATTATATTGAGACTAGTTTACTTTTTTAAAAAAGCTGATTAAAAGAAACTCTTTTTCAATGCATTGGAAGAGTTAGGGCTTCCTGAGAAGAACGGTATAAGTAAAGTTTAATTTAAAAGTCACAGGTTAATATTTCTGGTTTTAGTGGAAATGGGGTTATACACATTTTTCTTTATTTTGAATACGGAAAAGAACTTCCAGTCTTCCAATCTGGTATAAACTTCTGAACATGAATACTGCTCTTTTTTTCTAAACTGAGTAATTAATTTACCTCAGCAATAACAATATTTTTTTCTATGAGAATTAAAATAAATGTCATGATGTAATTTCAGAGATGATCAAAAAGTTAATACATAATGTAAAAAAACACAATTTGGATTTCTGAATAATGTTTGAAGAAAGCACAAGAATGTATTTCTTTCATCTGTAATGAGCCTTAGAGAAAGTATTTTAAAAAATCTAGGAAGATGGTTGAAGTTCAAAAAAAATTAAAGACTGAGCTTTGAGATACTACAGGTTAATATGATTGGATAATAAAACCGTCTTAAATATAAGAAAATATATTAATCTGAGGTGCACTTCCTTGGGTTTTTTTCTCAAATTATAGCTATTGTCCATAACACTATTTCCAAGCTAAATTAAAATCTGCTGTTAAATTTGTGTTGGCTAATATGATAGCCACTAACCTTAGGGCTGGATGGGAAGGAGAAAATTGCATAATTCCAGGGCTGTTCACTTTTTATGTGAGAAGGAACTATTTTAGAGGGCTGCTGGGTGTAATCCTCTCTTAAAAACTTTCATTTGGGCATACTTAATTGTGGTCAAAAAGTGTAAGCAGTATTTATACTCAATTTTTTTGATCACATTGTTTAATCATGAGCTAACAGCCATAATAGATGGATTAGACTAGCATGCCACAAAGTTAAACAGGAGCATGATCACTGCTTTTAATGCAGGCACCTAATGAGAGTCACGGCAGGCCAAAGAGGTCATGAAGATGATGAAGATGTACGTGTCTGTAGTTCCACAGTGTAGACAGATCATCAGCTTTGCTGAGTTGCTGTCTTCCAAATCTGACTTCTACTCAGGATTGAGTAATAAGATAGATATATCAAAAATGGCAATTTTCTCTCTGAAATCCTGGTGTTACTAATACCAGCTTAGTGATTTCACTTGTGTCACTAGGTTTGCTTTCTTTGTTTTTTTTTCTCTTATCGTGAATATCTTTAATTTACAAACCTTCAATATCATAACTTATTATTTACTCTAGAATTCAGACCATTCACAATTAAGGCACCCACATCCCATTAAGTGGGTAAAGTTTCAAGAGAAGGATACAAGTTTTGAAAACCAAAGTAATATTTTTTGTAGGACAGCTTTAATGAGAATCCCAACAAAACTGTTCAAAAGAGGTAGAATAAGCACTTGCTATACCTCCTCAGGAAATCTGAGTTCCTTCTCAAGCTTGAATGAACATCTCTTTCTGCAGAGCATGAGAAGATGCAAAAGCAGATAATGAGAGTGGATCACATCTTTGTTAATATTGCCCTTACAGTTTTAATTGGCAGCAGCAGAAACCTCTCTAAAGGTTATCTACCATCTCTTACCCCTCTTTCTCTTCCTTAGCAGCAGGAATGAGAGTTGTCTTCTTGCCTCCACAGAAACTTTAGAAGACATTACAGCTTATTTAAAATATGCCTGTCTCCCCACAGGCTTCTTCTGCCACCCACTGCTATTCCAACTCATACCTTTTACTTTCCGTTGTTCCCTCCCAATTATTATTACCACACTGGAAATCAACTGATCTTCCTCCTACCCATAGATATTTCCTATGAATTGCATTTTCCCTCTGTTACTGATCAACTGTTGTAAGGACCAAACACAGACCATAAAAAGGAGCAATAAGCACTTGTGAATATATTTCCAAGTTACAATAACTGATCAGAAGCAAGTAAATAAGATGTCTTTGTGCTGCCAAGACTTTGTAATCAATCAGAGGAAAAGTTAAGTATGATGGAACCCAGTAACATGAAATGTAAGATTTATTTACTAAGTAAGATGGGTACAAGAGTTAGCAAACAGTTCCTGTTCTTTCTCATATATGCACACACATAAGTCTGCATAGGCTGCCAACATCAGACAAGGTATCCAATCCAGCTCTGATCAACACCATGGTCTCAAGGACGCAGGACATATGTTTCACCTGCCTGAGATGTCCAAGTCCTGTATGGCAAAGTGAGTTCAGCCTTTGGCAGTGATGCACACATTAATGTGCTTTCCCCAAGAGGAGTGACTGCCTTCACCATTTATTGCTTTCTATCCTAAAAATTCTGTGTAAGCCACCAGAGACATAACCAAGTCCAACCTCTTGACTTTCTCATGTCGTAACCCATCGGTAGGGAGTATGATGTTTGTTATGAATTCTCATCAGGCTGAACAAAGACACCAGACGTGTGTCAGGGAGCTCTTATATTTTACTGTACTGTCACCTTAATTCTGGCAACCAGTTCACTTTTTATACTAGAGAGCTAACAATTCACCAAATTCTTACAATACACTTTCACAAGAATGGTGGCTGAAAAGACTTTAATTTTTTTATACACATCTATAAGTTCTTAACTCCCACAATAAAATCCCCAAAGGTGCTGGCTAAAAAGCCACAACACACTTCTATATTTCCCCTATTCCCACAGCAGACTTCAGTATGGAACAGGGGGTAGAATATAATGGTTGTTCTTTCCCAGGCAAAGGAAGGGAGGAGAGAAATACAGACAGAAGAGGGAGGGAGAGAACAAAAACTATCACCAGTCCTTAAGGTGTTGTATTGGTTCTTCCACATGGATGGTCTGGAGCTGGGGCATCGAGACAAAGAAAGAAAAATAAAGTAAAAAGAGAGTGGCAAGTCCCAATCCACTCCCTTTGTAGTTAACCTGGTGCGTGCCTCTTACATAAACTATATTTTTTTGTGCTGCTTTTTTCTTGCATACACAGCCAGCTCTTTGTGCCCTCCTCCAGAGGGTGAGTCCAGGCAGAGGACTGAGTCTCAAGATGGAGCAGGAACTTGACTCAGAACAGTGCTGCCCCAGTTTAACAGGACCCTCTCTTCCAATCCCATGTGTCCAGTGGTAACTATGAGAGGCTATGACAAAAAATAAAGTCCTCTATGTCAATAGAGTCAATTGCCAGTTGATAACTAAATCATTGCCATCTTCTGAGGCTCTATCCTAGATGTATTACATGGATTAAAAGTTGTTAGCACTTTATCTATGCACCTTTCTTTCCTAAAGTATTAGAGAAAGGTGGATGTAGCCCACCTCTTTAGGATAAGCTTTCTCCATAATAATCATCCATGTTTTGTTAGTGATCCCAGCCCAATAATTTAACATGATAGAGGTGGGCAGATGTAACCAAGGTCTTATTTAAATGATGCTTTTTTGTATGTCACCCTATGACATTCCCTGTCTAATTAATGTCATCTCCATTTAACTTATCTGTAATTTACCTTCTTCCTCTTCGCACAATGAACTACATCTGGAAGCATAATAAGTGTCATAGGCAGTAGATTTTGTTTCTTTTTTAAAAAATAAGTTCAAACAATATAGAGAGAACCTTAAATTTTGTTCAGATTTTAGAGTGTAATGGATGCACATCACTGAGAACAAATGTCAGTTCTTAAAGAAATAGTAGCACTGAAAATTATCCCAGGGTGAAGGCTACCACCTGAAAGGAGTTAAAATATTTGTCCTCATTTTTTCATGGAAGGTGGAATTATTTGTCATCCTTTGAGTTCAGGGACATAAGGAAAGTGTTAGAAAATTATGAATGTCCAGTTATTCCAGTCTATTAAATATATGAAATGATAACCTTCATCGAATACAGAAAAAACCCAATTATTGAAATATCAACACAATTAAAGGAGATGAAAGACCATATCCTTGTAACTGATGTCTTGGTACCTCCTGTAAAAATGAAGGAAAGGGTTAGGCATCTATAATCTAGGCATTAGGAGAATATTAGAAGGATAGACTAGGCAGTAGTCAATCCTTATGTCCATGAATTTAGAAATACTTCTTTCTATGACTAGCAGTCTTCTTAACATTTTTACCACCACTTCTTTTTAGTCCTTGCCCCTATTCACTCAGAATTATCTGCCTCATCTTTAATGCTTCTCATCTATCTTGCGCTCATGTTTTTCAACTCACTTTTGGTTTTCTTTTTCCTCGTTCCTCATCTTTAATCAGTAGAACAGCATAAAGAACAGAAGGCAGATTCTATTGAACTTAAGAAAGAGCACACCATATCAAGATGAAATTAGGTGTTCTGTTTCTGAAACTGTATACAAACAGTTGTTAAGAAAAGAATATGAACAGGATAATGACACTACTCCCCAGCATTCTGTCATCATTCAAATACTTCCAATTGAAGAGAATACATTATCTCAATGTATTTTCATTTTAGAACTGTAGAAGTACCATGTACTCTTTAAACAGTGTTAAATTTTTACCACCTGCAGCAGGTTCTAAGGCTGTGTGAATAAATTTACCCTTTTGTTTTGTTTTGGTTTTGGTTGGTTGGTTATGTTTGGTTTTATTTAAGCCTGGCATTCTATAATAATGATGCACAAAAAGAATAATTCACATGCTACATGGAAACTAGAAAAAATAATGAGCAGACAGGGTTTCAGCTGCTAAGACTTAGGATTTAGGAAAGAATTTAGGGAAAAACTATGTGACTGTAACCTCTAGTCTGCTGATAGTTTCTTTGTTGGTGATGATGTTTTTTCCTTATTCCTAAGACCTCTCTTAGATTTAATACATGTCTGTGAAAGCAGTCTGGGGTTCAGCTGGTAAAATTGTTGTTGAAGAGGGCTGTTTTTGCTATTTATACCCATACAAATTCTATTTAGCATCTGCATTACCATTCCTTCTCACTTCAGAAGGCAGTAACTGTTAATAGGAGTGCATGACACATGGGTAATCTCTTCTGAAATTAACTCTTTAAACTCACTGCAACATGAAATTACCATTTATAACAGTTAATTCATGGTTACAATTTCATAAACTTCTGTTTAAGGAAATTTCTTAATAAAATTTTCATAAACTTCAGAAATTTTAATCTAACATCTCCCGCTTTTTTTTTTCATGGCAACAGAAAGTTCCTTTTGCTTCATCTGCAGCACAACTGCTCTACTCTGTACATTCAGGAGAAAAGAGATTCTCTATTACAGCACGCTTATTAGTGGAAATGTCCCAAATTTGCAAGTATATCTATTTAAGTGGAAATGAGTCCAAATTATTCTGTATTCTGTATGCCACTGATACCTTGAAATTCAACTAGTCTTTCTCTGACTAACCTATAATATAAAGTTTCCTTTTTTTTTTTTTTTTTTTTTGCTTGCTTGTTTCAGAACTTCACTTCAAAAAAAGAAAATAGGAAATAGCACAGTAAAGCATCAGATACCAACAATGATGGCACAAAAACAGATTAATATTTTTTTCTGTTCAGTATAATTTGACCTCTTTTATGTAGAAAATTTTCTCCTTTTTAAGCATCAAACATCTCCACATGCATTCTTAATTTTGAAATCTCTCCTAGCAGAGGTATCCCACAACCCAAAGGGTCAATGCCACATTAATTTTGCAAATAAATAAATATTGTATTAAACTCAACTCTTTATTTCAGTGACCCCATACTGACAAAAAATTCTTGAGAAAGCAAGCTGAATTTCAAGGTTATGACTGCAATTTTGTTGCAATCCAAATGAAACTCCTAAGTATTACTTTCCAGTAGGTATAAAAGTATATATCATTCACTGATATTAGTATTTTTTAGGTTCATTATTTTTCAAGTGTTAAAATTTATTTGAGACATGCTGCATTCATACACCCACAGAGACTTGACTGTATTTATTTAATTCTTCCACTTCCATTCATTCAAGACCACCTGAGAACACTCACTCTGTATGCTTTGCAGAGGATATAGTGATAATATATTTTAAAATCTCAGTAGTGACTACAAACAGTTTATAGGACTTTGAAATTAATGATCTGAAGCTGAAATTCTTAGATCCAAACCTGTTAATATTTATTCATACCTTTCATGCCATCATTAATGCAATGGAGCACAGTCAAACAGATAGCAAGCTTCTAAGATTCAGCTCATGAAGAACTAACAAGAAAGTCAGACTTATTCTCATTGGAAATGAAGAAATCTTGTGATGTCCTAATTAAAGTACTGCTATTTCAAAGACAGTAAATACCACTGATCCAAGTAAGGATTAACAGTTGCAAAGAACATTATGATCTCAAAAAGTAGTAAAAATCCATAAATAATTTATAGTGAAACATTTTCTTCCTTCATATGACAATGTACTTAGGAAGCAAACAAAAGATGTATTTTTGACATCTATATTCAGAAAATGTTAGAGAATTAAAGCTATCAAACATGTAGGTAGGGTTTAGGTTTGTTTGTTTGTTTTGCTCACATAATAAATAATAAAAAGAAGTCGTTAAGATTACTTATATACTGAAAATAGCATAAACAGATTCTGGTGCTCCTTTAAGGCTTTGCTGAAGAGAGCATTCCAGGGCTGGTGCACACCAACCAGACTGACCAGACAATTGTGGAAAGACCCACTGTTTAGAAAGATATCAAAGTATTTTTGATTTAGCAAAGATCTTTTTTGGAACAATGGATTTCAGGTACCTAAAATATGATAAAATGTTCCTTTCATGTTTGTCTCCCTGTAAGTCTGAGAAGCAAGTCTTGGGATGTTTCTATCTTGAAAACCTTGGGATAGGAATGAGGGATTGTTCCATGACACATCCTGGATATTGTTATGAAATTTTTAGATTGTGAGAAAAACTTGGTGTTCTTTCGAAAGTTTTTTGAGATTGAATATTCTTCCAGATAGTGTTCTTAACATGTTAATGGACATATTTAAACAAATTCATTAATTAATTATCAATATAAATGCCTCTAAACTGTTGGGACATGGCTAGCCCCAGTCGTTTCAAAGAGCTGAGAGAAAAAATATCAGCTAGAATATACAATTTCAAAATTATCTTAAACTAGGAAATTATTTTGGTATCACACAAAGCAGCTTAATAACCCTTTATTTTATAGGTGAGAAAGTTCAACATTAATTTAAATTCGAAATAGCTTTTTCAGCCATAAGAATACTGCAGATTACTTCACCTGGGCAACTTTGGCAAGGACTTCAGTAGCAAACCTAGTGGTCAATTAAATGTGAGTGCTACACTGAACCTTTCCTTTGAGGGAGGAAATCCTATTGAAGAGCAATTTCTCCAATACAATGAAAATGGAAAATTGATTTATAGTCTAAATGTGTCAGTTCTTATAAATAGAGTTATAACAAGGGTCTATAGAATGTCAGATAAAGAAACAGAAGACTGACTGGGGGAACAGATAACACTTTTGTATAAATGAAGTATAATTGTTCAATCAATAGTTTGCTTTAAAGGTTTAGGTAAGATTTCATTAGACATAGATCAAACAGGTGTCTCTTTGTTCAGAGAGCAATGAACTGCAGGTTTATGGTGGGAAAACACTACCTCAGAAAAGAGTTAAAACTATTAAAAGCTCCTAAAATGCCCTGAAGCAGATCATGGTAAGGAATAGTTTTTAACACCAGCTAAATAGTATCCTTTATTTCTCTTTCCCTCTCCCTCTCTGCCCTAGTTCTGTGTCAGCAAAGGTAGCCACTGAGGCAGGCTGTTTCCTGCAGAAAGCTTTCCATTTCAGCTATTGTTGCAACATGGCAGGTGTCATTCTTTAGGTATGAAGCAGCTGCTGCTAAGATTAAAGTCCATAAAATGAGTAGCGTCACATTCAGGCTCAATGCACTGCATACAAATAGATATTTGCCTACAGGACCATTCCCCAAGTATCGATGCAAACATTTTTTAACTGGTTTAAACAGCCCTCCTCCTGTTTAAGAGGTTCAGCAATTTAATCAGGTTGCAACAGCAACACTGTGATTTACAGCACACTTTAAAAAGGAAATACTCAAACAAATAATGGGAACAGACATGATTGCTCTCTATAAATACTCCAGGAATGAGCAAGGTAGTAAAATGCCCAGGAGGAGAAAGAAATTTTTAAATGAAAGAATCAGGTTGGCAATTGGCAATAAATAAATTTAGACTGGAAATTAGGAGATTGCTAACTATTAGAAGAGTCAGACTAAGGAACAAACTCCCAGAGGGAGTAGTGAAGGAAAAATATCTACTATATTTAAAGACATATACAAAAGATTTTTTGAGAGCTATAAGAGAATAATAAAGAAATATAATAGTGAAAACTGGAGGCTAGGCCAGTTTGCCCAGATTCTTTGCAGCCTTCTGTCATAGTTTAACAAGAATGATGAAGAGAATAACAGCAATTCATAGGGTGATACCAATTTCCATCTCCTCAATTGGCTGGAAACAGTATTTTAACTAGGAAAAATTGCCATATTCATGGAATGTGTTGCATATAGTTTGAAAACCTGAAGTGAAGAATAATTTGATTTCATAGGCCTATTTCCCATGCACACCCATCATATATTTCAGAACAGGGTATGTAAATGACCTGAAGCTTATGCCTACTGCTCTGGCTAGAAGGTATGATTTATTGATGGCATAAACCCACATAGTCCCTCAAGAGCATCCTGTTAATCCCCTAAATACATCATTGCTTAACCTCCTTACCATTCTCTAAAAGAAATCAGTTTCAAGACATGTATTAGAAATCCTGACACCAACCTAAGACACTGCTGGAATATCCACGTATTTGAATGGATTTTTCATTCCATTCTAATTGCATATCAAGATTTTCAAGCCATTGAAGCAAGGTTTTGGCAACTGGATTCAACAACTGCATAATGTGCTAGATTTACTTGTCTAAAAGTCAAGCCTTCATTTTCAGTTGATTTATGTTGCAGCACAAAATCCAAAACCCAAAAAGAAAATCATAAGTGCCTACTATTTAAAATGTTTGATAGAAATATAGAACTTGAAGTCTGAAAGATAGTGATAGTCCATCAATGGAGGATGTTACTCAAAATCAACTTCAATAGCAAAGATACATCCAACATGGTAGATTAAAATCCAACATAATGAAATTATTATAATGTGCTTTGCAGAAAAATGCCAATAAGTGATCTCAAAGCAATTTTGCTGACAGTGCCATGAAGAGTACTGATATCTTAAATAGTCATTGGCATTTCATTTAGAAAGTTTTAAGACATAACAATGAGCCCTATTAGAAAGACAAGCAGCTAGTCATTATCAAATGACACAAGACTGCTTCTCTCCATCTGTATCCTTGCAGTCCTTTGTGTGCCTGACCTTCTTTCTTGAAGTTTGTCTTAAACCCATAAATACTTATCCTGGGAAGAAGGGAAAGCACGATTGTTCTCGAATTACTGCTTCTAAAAGCCACATCCCCTTTGGTCAAGTACAGCAGTTTAATGGTCCCTCATACCCTTGAAAACCTTTGAATGGATTTCATACCTAGCAAAAAAAACCTGTGATGACTGCACAGAGTATTTATGGAGAAGAAAAAAAAAAAAAAAAACCAAAACACTGAACCAGTAACTAAGGAAAAGGATAGAAATCACCATTCCAGTGGGAAGAGAAGTATTCTGTTCCATCACCTAAGGGAAGTATGAAGATAGATTTTCAAGGCTGAGAATGTCCTGCTATAAAGGAAAATGTGGTGATGAAGAAAATAAACATTTCCTTTGTTCTGTAGAATAAGATATACATGATCAACACTCACAGCCCAGAAACACTTCTCAGAACCCAAGTATTTCCTTTTGTTGGTTAATAAGCTAGAAATTAAATTATGAAGCTGTGCTCTTTTTTTTCTTTCTTCCATCTGTTCTGATTCTTATATTTTACTACATCACAATTATGTATCAGAATCAAAGGAGAACAATATTACCTGAAGTAGCCTAGATATTATTGCCAAAGTTTTCTTCCAGGGCAATGAAAAAAACTCTGAATTTTTGGAACCATTAGGACTGAGGCTTTCTATTTGGCAAATATCTAACCATCAGAAGACTAAAAAAAAAAAAAGCTGTGTAAAAGATCATCAGGATAATTTAAACCTTTAAATGCACTCAAAGGGTTTTGCATTAACTTTTTGACTGGTTTATGTCAGTTTTAAGACAAGCAGATTAGCTCTATTTTTGACAGGTTCTATCTTGTGCATTACTAGATACAATCCCTTGTAATATTTAGTTAGAAGAACACTGAGGTTCTCTGTCACCACAGTTCTTAGCAGAAGATAATTGTTTTTAAGATTCTGAGAATGTGGAATTTGAGGTATATTTTTAAACTCACACTAGAAGTCGAAGTCAAATAAAATGGGCTTAACAAAGTTTAAGTTGTGGTAAGACAATGAGAAAGTATGGAAAACTAGGATTTGGACAAATTATTTTATCAACCATGGCTTTAAACTCATCATATGCAAACTCTTTTAGATTAGAATTTAAAGTTCTTAAATCCTTTCTAGATCTTTTAACTTAGGCTGGTCTCTTCTCATGTACTTGCTCAGTGCTTAACCAAATAACCTGGGTAGAAAACAGGTCAAGCTGAATGTAATTGAAATGTTTTCTTACCAGAAAAGAGTACTAGTTTAAACTCTGGGAAAAGACTGAACTTTACCTTCTACAACCTAATTTCCAAATCGTGGGTTCTGTTAGATCTTGTCTGTTCTATCACTACCGTTTTGTGGTGTCTTGACTACTAGATATCCCTGGAGAAATCTGTTGATCCGACAAAATAAATATTCAAGCATTGCTCTCTAGAGGAACAGGAATGTCCCTTTAAAAGTCTGAGTATTTTCCAGGGCTAGATAGGCTCTGGGAAATTTTGTTTTCTTTAACAGTGACAACTTTACCATTTCTTGTACCAAAGGATATCTTAGAATTATTTAAATTATATCACTGGAAAAATCATACAAGACATTAATTAATCAGTTTGCCAGGTGTTTCTTCCAAACACATGGGTGCAATCCCCACCTGCAAAGAATTTCTGAGCACTTGTTAACAAAAAGAAAGATGAGTTGTTTCTCTAATTAGGTTATATTGTGGATATGTAAAAACAAGCTACAACAATTTAGCAACTAAAGAAAAGAATGTTTTTTGTTTTGACACTACACATTACTGGGAAGAAGATCTGTGTATCTAATTTTCTGCAATGAGCAGTTAATGGCTAAAACATAAATCATCTAATTAAAAAAACGTGATAATGATGATAGTACTTGGATTCCAACTTGTTTTAGTCATTCTTTAGAATTTTTTCTCCTTCAGTACTGATTACAAAGGTGCACTATATTGCTGCTTAGTTATACACAGTTGAGCATTTTTAGTTTTTATTTCAGTTTGTGATGATGATCCCAGCATGTTATAATAATTTGCATCACACTTCTAAATGAGAATTGATTTTGTTTGCATGGGTAATTTCTCAGCAATTCCCCTTAATTTCAAGATGAATGTGTTTTTCAATTTTTCCAATTATGTAAAAAACAAACAAACAGCCCCCTCCCTCTACCCCATGGAGTCTCTCAGAGTTCCTAAAACCTTTATAACAATATGTTTTCAATTAATTGTCTTTACCTCAGTGGGAGATTGTTAAGCACTAGGAGGATGCACTGAGGCTGTGGAGTCTCTTTCCTCAGGGAAAATCTTTGTTAAACACAGCCCTGGTCAACTTGATCCTGCTTTGAATCAGATCTACAATAGGATGACCTCAAGACCTCCCACCAAAACTGAATCTTTCCATGACTTCATGAAAACAGTTATTAATCAGATTATATATTAGCACCATTGTACATTGAATTTTACAGGGAAGAAATTTGCCCAATTCAAACAGGAATACAACAATAAACATTTTAAAACATCTACATTTTTAAAGTTTTAAAGTCTATGTCACATTTGCACATGTATGTTTTTGCACATATACATACATGTATGTATATTTCTTTCTAACAATACTTGTGTTTGTACACATTCTATTATGTTAAAACACCCCTTTTTATACACCAGATTTTTGGGCTTAATACACTGACATTTGTGAAAAATTCTTGATATTTGTATTTTATTTATAGTTCATTCTAATTAGATTTCTTCACACTGAAGATTGAAACTAGAGCTAGTCCACAAATGAATAGTTTTATTAAGAAAAATAAGTAGCCTATCCAAAAAGAAAACTGTTTTATTTCCTTTAGAAAACACTTAGTTGATTGTTTTTTGGAGTTTTTTAAAATGCTTTTTACTTCTTTGTTATTCTAAATAAAATTATCAGGAAATTTCTGGTTGCCATAATGCCTCTGTAAATTGACTGTAAAACCATGATGTATACAGAGTTACAGCTGCTGGTGTATTTATTCAGAATTGTATATGACTCATTTATACAACTAATTATAGAGAAAATAATGTTGTTTTTGTGGTGAATTTCATCCTATCACCATCTGTTACATACTTCAGAACAGGTTTTTAATCCAGAAGGTGCTTTCACCTGGAATGATGACAAATGAATCTATATCTTTATTACCGGACATATTAATTGCATTACAGCTTTAATACATTAGAATATCATATAATGTCCAATTCTTCTTTCTTGCTTGCATAAAATCCATACTGACTAAATTCATTACAACAAAAATACCTCTGGAAATCATACTCAGTATAAAACATACAGTATGGAAAGCACAATCTGCTCCTAGAAATTGTCATTAGAAATATTTCCTAAAAGTTGATTTTGAACTACAGGAATAGATGTTTTTACATGCACTTTACACACTTAATGAGTGTCTCAACTCTGAGCACCTTTAATGTCTGAAAAGATTAAAAAAAAAGTATTTTCCATTATTCCCTGGAGCCTGTGTTTCCATCTTCCCTGGAGATGATTGTTATGCTTAGGGATGAAATGATACTTGTGTCTGTCAAACTAGCTAGTTCAGCAAGCAATATTCCATTTAATCAATCTGCTGTCAGTAGGATAGCACTTTCATTCTTTTTTTTTTCTGCTTTCTTTTATTAACAACTAAACAATAATACAAATCCATTTTAAAAGAATTGGCTACTTGGGATACATTTTGCATAGTTTTTCCAGAGACAGCATTGATTTCAGACTGGAAATCAGCTTCAAGCTGATGAAGATACTGTGCTCTTCAGAATGTGAACCTGCACTGCCCTGTTTTGTTCTAGAGGTAATTTCCAGCTCAAGGTCTTTGTGGGGAGGGCAGGGAGGGAAACTCTAAGGAATGCAGATTATTTTAGATGTTAGAGATAATCATATGCTGCTTGACTTGTGAAATCATTTGCTCAAAAAAGTGTTAAGATACACTTAATTTAAAAGTGGAAGAGATAATCCTACTAGAGCCTGATAAGACCTGAAGTGTGTATCAGCTACATTGCTGATAGAGAGCTCCCTGATGGAAAGGATTAACTCACCTGCTTCATTTCAAGCAAACTAAGCTCGCAAAAGAGCCCTCAAGGGAGTCTGATCACATAACTGTGCACTGGACTTGTGTCAGCCGTGCCACATCTGTCAAACTCTTCCAGCATTAGTCCAGGCAGCACAGCTAGAATCAAGTGGATGCTGCAGAGGTTATATTTCTTAATGTCCTGCTCTAAGCATCTGCTTAGCATTTCAACTACATTGATCCTACATTCTAGAGAGGCTGTTTTCCCTCTCATTCAAGATAAATCTAAGGAAAAAAACATTGGTTGCTGTATACATACTGCAAATAAGGACAACTCTCTTCCTCTCTCATGTACATCTAGGTATTCATTTGAATGTAAGATGAATTACTGAATTTAACACCTAAAATATTAACCTTTGATAAAGCTTCAAAATAATTTGAAATATGCAGCCCAAGGACTTCAGGATAATAATAAATAAATCTATTCCACAAACTTAAGGCCTGGTCCATCCGCTTTCTTATTCAGAGCTCTAAAGAAGTTGTAAGTCTTTTCACACCTGTTACATCCATATATTTTTAATGTTTTGCCATGTCCCTTACCCCTGCCATTTGTGGTATAAAATAAGCTCTCAGACATGCTCACGTCCATGCCCCCTCAGCTACTGTAAGAAATTAACTCTGTAATAGGTTCAAAATATTACTTTCTGTATGCCTGCTAGAATGTACAACATGAGAAAAGCAAGAATAATGCTGAGGATTTAAACTTGTACAATATCAATTAGGTATAAACAGTTGAATGCTCTTGAAAAACAGACCAGAGCCTGTGCTTAAGATGAAGACAGAAGTTCACAAAAAATCCTTTTTTGACTGCAGAAAAATGTTTTTCTACCTGTAACTTTGGAGCTTCCTGAATCATGAACACAGGGGAGACCTATCAGGCACCTCAGAGATTCTCCAGATTATTTGAGGCACTGCATTTGTTCCATTGACCATAACCTTCTTGGATTGTGGGGCTTGGGAGAAAGGCTTTCATCTAATTTCCTGTAATTTCCACTATTAATCCTTTAATTAATTCATGCATTGACCTTCTGTCAAGACATCTAGATAAATAAAAAATTAATTTAGACATTAAAATTTTGATTAAAAACTAAAGCTAAACTAAATGAAATCTAAATCAGTGTATAGTCACTGCATCAAAGGGCATTAACTGAGAAATTGCATAACATAATAAAGCTGTCAGAAATAAAAACATTGCATCACAATTAATCTAGAATTACTTTGAGTTTTAAAAGGACAATTATATGCAAGAGAAAAAAAGAAAGGTAGAAAAAAATCTGAAAGAGATATTATTCCCGTGATCTGGGAAAAAGATTAAAGAATGTGCAAAACAATCATAAAATTTTGCACAAATTTTGGCAAAAATTATCTAATAAAGGAGATGTAGAAAAATAAAAGTCAATCTATAGTTGATTTAGCATATATAGTTATTGTTATATTCCTTCCATTTAGAAAAACCTGTTCTTTGTAAACTCCAGTCCCCTCCAGCTCCATAACAGATTTGCTACCTACTTAGGGAAGCAAGTACTAGTTTTCCCACAAGTTTCATCTACCCCTTAGGCTTCAATCTCTTCGAGACACTTTGCAATTTTAAGATCACAGACAGGATATCATGAGGCAATTTGGCAAAAAATAAAAAAATACATCATTTTTTATACTTGCATAAGGAAGTATTATAAAAAGTAAATTGTTCCAAAGATATTGAGAAGAGTTTGCATTTAAACAGCAAGAGCGAAATGGTGTTCCTAAAGGCAAACTTTTGTGTGGTACAAATTTTCATTGTTTACTTTAGTGATAATCTTTTTTGGTGCTATTATCAGTAATATTATTATTATCTTGTTAGTCTTTATTCACTTAAGGAGTATATACAAAGCAGATTAGTGGACAAAAATAATTTCCCCAAACTCTAACCTTGTCTTCAGTAAAGTTAGCATTCATTCTGAGACTGACATTACTGCTATCAAAAATTACAAAACTATGGGCTATCTTCACTTGTCTCAAATAGATAAAGGATGGAGAGATGAGGAGAAAAGAAGTTACAAGTTTTTGGTTTAGGATTTTGTTTCATTTACTTTGATTATGTTTTATTATATTTTGTTCTATTCTATTGATGCTTTAAGTTTTAGGTTTCATATTTTCAGATTCTATGCTGCTTAGATGTAGATCTGAGACTCATATCAAGTGCCAGTAAGCTCTCTTCACAGAGCAAGTGGACAAAAAAATCCTTTCCTGCTGTTTCCAAGGACAACTTTCAAGCCCAAAAGCATAAACAACAGCGGACTGAAGGGAGGAACAAGAAGGATGGAACCTCACAGTATGAAGCTGTAATTGGACAATTACACCCCAATATGCAAATGGACCAAAACTTATAAAAATGTAAGATTTCATGGCTGGGAGGCCATGTAGTGGCCATTCTTAGTCCACCCTGGGTGCAGCCTTGGTCAGACTCTTGTCCTGCCCAAGGTGGATCCTGGAGACCTTTCAATAAATACCTACTTTATTCTCTAGCTCTGTCCTGTCTCTGTTTCTCGTCAGCCTTCCTGAGGCATCTCCTATTCTATTCTATTCTATTCTATTCTATTCTATTCTATTCTATTCTATTCTATTCTATTCTATTCTATTCTATTCTATTCTATTCTATTCTATTCTATTCTATTCTATTCTATTCTATTCTATTCTATTCTATTCTCATACACTCCAGGAAGTTACATCTATGTCCTTTGGCACAGAATCCCAGAGTTGCAGAGAGGCTGGGGAAGGTTCTGGAATATAACTCCAGTGAGGAGTGGCTGAGGGAGCTGGGCTTGTTCAGCTCTTTTCTGGAGAAAAGAATCTCAGGGGAGAGAGACCTTGTTGCTCTGTACAACTACTTGATAGGAGGTTGTACTGAGATGGTGGTCAGCTTCTTTTTTAGGGACCTACTAATATGACAAGGGAATGACATCAAGTTGAACCGGGGGAGGTTTAGGTTGGTTATTAGGAAGAATTCCTTCACTGAAAGAGTGGGAAAGCATTGGATGAGGCTCCCAGAGAAGTGGCAGAGTCACCATCCCTGTGTTTAAGAGTCTAAAAAAAAAAAAAGTAGATGTGGAACTTTGTAATGTTTCAGTGGGTACGATGGTATGAAGTCAAAGATTGGACTTGATTATCTGGGAGTCTTTTCCAGCCTTAATGGTTCTATGATTCTATCAAAAGTGATGAGCCCAAGTCACACCCAGTGACCTGCAAGACAAGCCTTTATTTTAGAAATGTAACGTAAACAAGAACAAAGCTGGCACCTACTTAAGAGTTTTGGGAACAAGGAATCTGCTGTAGGTTTTTCTTTATTCCACAAGATGGAGCTCAATCCCTGTACTACAGTTCTGCAACACTGCGACGTGGCTTTTGTCCTTTTGCAGTTCTCTTATAGGAATAAGCGACACCCAGAATACTGTGTGATGCAATAGTCCTCTGTAGATGACAGAAATGTCTTCAGAAAACAGTGTTGTGCTCCTACAGTGATGTAGCCACAGCCAAGTGTGCACTTTATAAACTTAAGGTTTAAAGACACAGTGTTATTTTATTGGAGTAACAATATATTATTAACTAGGTGACATTTAGATCTGGAGACCAGCACTTAGTCAATAGAACAACACAATGATTTGCCATACAGGGAGTTCTATGCTGTGGAAACATAATATTTGCATCTTTGATACAAAAAAAAAGGAACCTGACTTTTTACATAAAGCCAAAGTTCAGGATATGAATTACATCCCCTAACATGCCTCAACTAGAGTTTTTCCCTGAATATCATGTTTCATTAAGATATACTCAAGGGTTACTCAGTTTATTCTGCACACAAATCAAAGTGTTCTTTTCACAGCAATACTTGAGAACCACAGAAGCACAATTTGGCTGGAAAGGACCTCTAGGGTTTATCTAGTCCACCTGCTACAACAAATCAGATTAGGGACAATTTCATGTAGTTCTGGTTATTTTTAATAATGTGTCCAGCTTTCTGAAAAGTGATGAAAATCTATAATCCTGACTATTCAGTTAAAAATATGAGCTTTGTACTGCCAGTACTTGAATGTAACTTTTTAGTGGAAACATTCATCTTTCAGTTACAGGGTAAAATGTTGGCACACTGTGACTTGCTGAGGATATGTAAAATGTGTGGAAGTAGATCAAACTGAGATGGAAAGCTTTTATATTTCACTAAAGGACACATCTAAAAGCCTACTCAATGATGTAGGCTGTTTCAGTACCTCTTCAGTTCAAAGAATCACATAGACAAGGAGGTTTTTAACCTTGACAATTATGTCAGAACAGCTTTAGAATCCAGAAACCACATTCAGCTGACATACCACTAAGGCAACCTCACTCAACATTACAACTCATTTTGAAAGTTTGGTATGCCTTCAGAGAACTTTCATGCATTCTAAGTTGCTGAATTACCAATTACTTTTGCTTCTGTGAGCACAGTGGGTGAGATCCAGAAAAATCCAATTTCAGAAGCATGGAAAAAAGTAAACTGTCAATGTTTTGTTTTCTGTGAAAGCTTTTGATGGCTCACAGCTGCTTCAGTAATGTCTACCTATTCCCAGTGTTTTTGTACATCTCTCACCTTACCCACATCCATGTTCAGAATAAATATACCGTGTAAACTCCTCACACTGCAGCACTATACCCACCACCTTTATATTTCTACAGACTCAAGACACTTAGGTTTTTCTGCTTTGCTTTGTTGTTCTCCTTTTCAAACTAGTACAAACCCATATTATCACACCCTTGTTTTTTCAACCTGGTCTCAGATACACTCCTTAACAAGCACCATCCTGCATGCCTGTTATCCCCATCCCATCATGCTTATCTATCCTCCTCAAAACCTTCACCATTTGTGGGATGCTTTGTTATTTCTATGGCCATTTTTATCCTTTTCCTTTCTCTGGGACACCTTCTCTATCTTTAGAATAAAATATAATGAAATAAAATGGAACAGAAATACAGCCATTCACAGCACTTTTACTGACATACAATCTTCTGATTTATGGAAACCTGAAATATTTTCTCTTTTCATTTCACCTACTCACTGCAGACCAGATCAGGTTGTTGGTACTGGGACACTCCCCTCATCATTCCCTACAAACCCTCTCAATTCTCCTTTCATTTTCAGCACTTGCAGGAAGTCTCCTCTCTTCTTTACAGCTGCTGCCATGTCCCATCACTGCCAATCATCGCACTACATTTCAGCTTTCCTCTCTAATTTCAGCCTCAATCTCTCTGCTTCCCTCAGCATCCCACACTCTTCCTTGGCTTCTTTGTTAAATGATCCATTTGATCACTTTCACTTCCTTTGCTCTGATGCTTTACTTCAGCTCTCTGACTTGCCAAAATGTTCATCCTTTATCTTTCATACTTTCATTAAGCGTCTTGCTCTTTTTCTGTCTGACTTTTCTCTTGCTGTGCTTTCCTCATTCTAGCTACCAGCTATTCTGTCTCATCACTGATCATCAGGCTTCACCATCTTCCCTTGTGACACTGGAGGCAGTTCCTTTTGACAGCACTGATATGTGCCTTATGATTACATCCTGTTGGATTTTTCTTTTTGCTTCCCTGGGATGGCACTGATAGGCATTTTTTGAGTATGCCTAATCATTTAAGTTCTTCAAAATAGGCCCCCTCTTTGAGCCCCATAGTTCAGAAAAGTGTGTGTTCACTTGGAATACATGAAACATTTTTTTCAATTTCTTCTTTTGATGTTTATCTTTTTATAGATCATTCTCTTTCCTTTCCTTTAGATGTCAGATTCTGGAAAGAGTGATATTTTCAATCCAAATGAGAATGATGTGCAGACAATTTTTTACAGCTTCTGACCTTGATGTATGCACTATGTAATTGTAAAAAGATTATTAGATCAAAGCAATAAAGTTTCCTTCATACTCAGGTGAGTATGCTACTTTGTGGATTACACAGCACTTTTTTCGTGACTTTCTTAAATCTGGTTTATTTAATTTCCCAATGCTAAGTTGAACAACCTTGAAATGTACGTCGAGATATCATCTATACAATAAAACCAGCACACCACAGAGCACCTTTCTCTGTGTTACTTCATGAAATGCTTAATGAGATAATTAGAAAATTCCCATAGAAAGTGAGAAATTTGGGTACAAAAAAAGAAAGAAAGGAAATACATGAAGGACTCAGTGGATAATGGGATAATGAAATATGGGATATTTCACTTCAATAATGGGATCCTGAAATAAATAATACTGTCCTTAGATTCTTAATTCTCAGGAAATGTTACAGAGTGAGCTAGACTCAGCTGAAGTAATTGCACTAAGTGGGTGCTGTAAAGGGAATAAGTCAAATGCTTTCTGTCAATCTGATAGTTCACTTTTGAGATTGCAAACTTCTTCCAAACAGAGAAATTCTTCAACAGACATAATTGAAGGTGGTGTCTGATTGCTTCCATGTGCAGTTAATGAAAGAAAATAATTATATTACGAACATAGAAAAATAAGAACAGGGATCCATTCTCTTCTAGTGAGAACTGGAACAGACTCTGAGTTATCCAATCAGCAAAGGTTTGTACTCTATGTTTCCCTTCACCTGCCACGTAGCATTTGATACTGTTCATACTGTCACATAACTGGCATGTTCGCTTGATATGGGAAGCCATGAATAAAGAAAGAGGAAAATAGGTAGTATTTCAAAATAATCTAAATATCCTTTTAATAAATTACACCCATGTTTTAATGTGCTAGGAAAATAGAATTATCCAACAGAACAAGTCAGAAGAAAATTATTCAAGAAAGTAGTAAATGAAGTCCATATTTTCCCACATAGTACTATGTGGGTTACCTTACCAGCTGCAAAACACTTATGATGTGTGTGGTACGACTGTACACTGTTATCTGGATTAGTCACTTTTCTTGTGGTCATAAAAGAAACCTATAGTTCCAAATAGTGGCAGAAGAAAAAAAAAAGATTTTTTTTCTCTATTTCTCTCTCTTTAATTCATTGTCTTTATGAATTTTTTTCTCAAAGTCCAGAAGCATCAGAAAATGGAATAAAGGGCTTTGAAATGGCTTGTTTGTAATGCTTGGTATTTCATTCATTACTGAATACAAATTGAATTTTAGCATATCTTGATACAAACAGAAAGATTCTTAACTATAGAAAAGATTTTAGTAGTGAGTGGGATTAGGCATCTCTTAAATGGAAGAAGACTCATTTGGGGGCAACTCCGTAGCAGATATGCTCACATGTCACATTTTTGCACTAAACTGTGACTTGTCTGAATTCCATTTCACATTCACCAAAGCAAAACAAACAAACAAGCAAAAGCTGTCTTTGGCAGCATAAGCTGTCTCTAGTTCATACCTAGACAGTGCAGTGAAAAGCTGTATTAGGCACAGGACTGAACAGATGCAACCTTCAGTCCGTCAGTCTTCTCTCTCTTAAGCACATCTAGATTTTGTTTTGCCTGAAGTTTTGATCATATCTGTTACTGCACTCATAAAAAACACTGATTTGGTGGAAAGAGTGGAGGAAGACACAGGAGGGAAGAGGCAGAGGGTGCAATCCTTACTGCAGGGGCCTCCGCTTTATAAAGGTATCCCACTATTAAGGTGTTTTTACAGCATGACAGTTCCCCAAAATTTTTCACCCAAAAAGATGTTGTCTCAGAATTAATGTGTTTAACGAACACATACTAAGATCCTGCTAGAGCTGAAATACTTCGAAATGGTGGTGACTGCTTGCTTTAATCATTAGATTTACAATGCCACAAGGTGTGCCCTTTGATACCATTTCATACTTCTCAGCAGGCCTCCAACTGCTTTTGTCACAACTGTATGAATAAAAATGAGCAGAAACCACAATGAATGACCTTTCTTTTGGTCACTCTTTATGACTTTATATGCTTGAAAAAATTCAGAATCATTCACTGCTGAACTTAAAATACACAACAGAAAAGGGCAGCTGGAGGAAAAAAAAAAATCCCACAGGCAGTTCATCCCTTTTGATGTGAACGAGACTCTTTGTTCCAAAGTTACCAAAGTCACTACAGTCAAGATGATAATTACAAATTTTATTTGATTATTCTGAAATTAAAATGAGGTGAAAAACCCCTAACAAATTGTGCCACTGCCTTCAAGAACACAGTAGGGAATTCAAAAGGTGTCGAAGCTTTTAGAGGATTGATATATTTATATTCTTGTATGGTAATAAGCCTTCCCTTCCCTTCCCTTCCCTTCCCTTCCCTTCCCTTCCCTTCCCTTCCCTTCCCTTCCCTTCCCTTCCCTTCCCTTCCCTTCCCTTCCCTTCCCTTCCCTTCCCTTCCCTTCCCTTCCCTTCCCTTCCCTTCCCTTCCCTTCCCTTCCCTTCCCTTCCCTTCCCTTCCCTTCCCTTCCCTTCCCTTCCCTTCCCTTCCCTTCCCTTCCCTTCCCTTCCCTCTTTTATTTTTTATTTTTTATATCAGGCAGAATTTCAAAATTTCATCTCAGTCCTATTAAATAACAAAAACAAACAAACAAACAAAAAAAAAAAAAAAAAAAAAAAAAAAAACAAAAATAAATCAAGACTGTATTTCCTATAAAAAGTATGTTTGTGCTAAGAATATAGAAATGGCATTGTTTATTAATTTAAAAAATCTATAATTTGAAAAGTTCTATTTCAAAGTTTTTAAGCACTTTAACTTGCTTAAAATTTAAATAAAGGAAGTATAAATCTAGATACTGTCAAATCAAACTTGGGCTATTCAGAAACTGGCATCAGACTGTCTCATAGCTGGAGCTATGTCACAGAGCCAAAACCATTCTTGTCACCACAAGGAAATATTAAAAGGTTTTTCACCCTAGGTCATCTTTCAGCTCTCAGACAAACAGCTGAAAACACAAGACCGCCTCTACTGTGTGTTTGCAACACCAAGGTCACTTTTTTTTTTTCTACTGTGAATTTTTATGAGTGAGATGAAGAAAGATAAATAGAAACATCCATGAATGAGTAAAGAAAAAATAATGAATTTGACTGTTGTCATGGGTTGGCACTGGCCAGATGTTAATGCACTCATGAATATATGTTATTTCCCTAACAACTACTGTGGGATGTGATCAGGAACAGAGTAGAGCAGGCTTAAATCTTGAAAACAAAAAAAAACCACCAAGACTTTATTACATTACATAAGAACAGAGACAGAAAAACTCTTAAACACACACAGAGACAGAAATAAAAACTTCTCAGAACATTTTTTCTCTTCTCCCAGTTTCTACCCCCCACACATTACTCTTTACAGACTAAACCTTTGGGTTTTAGATCAAACAATCACTAGTCAAAAAAAAAAAAAAAAAAACAACAAACCAATCTTCAATTCAGCAAGGGAGAGAGGAGTCTCTCTCACACCACAGACTGTTCCTCAGAAAACACGGGTCCACCCCTTATGTGTTCCCATGTCACCCCTGGCACCGCCCAGAGAGGTCTGCCAGGGTGACTCTCTCTTTTTCCTATGTCCAGCGCTCTCACCGCTGTCCATAGGCCAAAACTGCATACAGGGCTCTTTAAAGGATGCTTGCATGCCGAGCTCTCCCCTTTTTACCCAGGGGCCGGGGTTCCAGGAGCAGGTCTGCCCTGAGGGCAGAGGGCGCCACCTCACCCTCCCCCTCTCTTCTCTGCTCGCTCCACTCTTCAAGTGCCAGTCACTGTAGCAAAAGCAAGGGCAGCTGTATCTACCCAAAAATGCAGTTTATGTTCAAAAGAGACTCAAGTTCAGTCCATGGCTGACATTATGCAAGAAAAGTCTAGCTCAGAAGGCTACTCTTCTCATTCTTTGCCCATCGGGTTCTTTCCAATCGTACTTTATCATCTCGGTCTTAGGCCGCTTCCCTCTCTCCTCCGAAACCACCAGTCATGAGAATCAATGTCTAAGAAAAGTTTCTTTCTGCCAAGCAAGGGTTAACAGTTTCTTCTCAGCAGGGTGCTGCAGGCGGAGGCACTCCCAGGCTGGGCAACCCCCACGTGGCTGGGCACCTTCTCCCGGAGTTTGGGGGTAGAGGGGGTTGAGCATACACTGAAGGCACTTCCACAGTTTTCCACCCCTCCATCCTGGACGGGGCAGCTCAGTTACAGTCCTGTCCCCTCTCTTCTCCCCCCGGGGCTCCGGCTTACCTGAGCCGACCACGTGTTTCCCCTCCCCCACCCAGCCTCGTGGCTGGGCAGGGGAAGGAGACCTGAGACGTTTCTCTGCTGAAACCGGGATCTGAAAAGAGGCCGAACCCCCTTGGGGTCCTGCTTTTAACTCTTTGTGTCCTCAGAGGCGTGTCCAAACCTCCGAGTGACCAATCTAGGTGCCAGCAGAAAAGCTGATCACTGATTGGCCTGCCCACATCCCCCTGGAAAAAATTCACCTCCCCCCCCCAACCACGACAACTGTTTTTGTAAACATATAATGAATACTGATTTTCCTGTGTACAGGAAACAGAAATTTCCTTCTTGGTTTTATGATCATCTTACTGGACCTAGGTTTCTTGCTTCTCAGGAACTCAACATATGTGAACTGATGTTTTTTGTTTGTTTTCCTGGTTTACCTTTAAATATAGATTTTCTGTGGAGCAGGGACAGCCGGTTGTATGGACTCTTATAAATAATTGGACTCTTATAAATAATGAACAAAGAACAGATTTTGAAACATATTTTTGTATTTAAATTCTGTAGATTTACCTATTTGAATGGAAATCAAATAGACAAACACCTTTGGAAATCTGTCACAGAAATATTGTGCTGTATAATGAGGTATAGCTAAGAGGAATGAATTAAGATGTTTGCTTGATTAAATTCTCAGTTGCTGTTAAACTGAGTATTGTGCCAGCCAATGTTTTAATGAACCTGGGATTTAAAATATGAAGGAGAAACATCAGGAAAAAAAGGGTAATGTGTTAAAGGAAAAATAATTAATAACATGCAAACTCAGTACTCAGTTTGATTTAAGGCATGACCTGTCTCCCAAGCTTCCTTTCCACCCACTGGCTCCTTAGGCAGCACACAGGCATCAGGCAGCCAGGGTGCATATCTCCAGCCTGTAAGCCAGCAGGGCAAAAGGCAGGATGTGCTCCAGCCAGTGCTAGTCCCAGTTTTATGATTGTTTAAATCAATTTCAGAGCTTCATCATACTTTGTTCTTAGAAAATGTTAATGTATCTTCAGATTATATCTGAAAAGAATGTATCTTATCCATAACCACATCCATTTGTCTTAACTACTCCATTTTTCACTGTCATTGAGTTTTTTTGTGGTTTATTGTTATGTACGAGATGTATATTTTATTCTAAATAAAATTTCCTTATGTTAACTTTTATTTCTCTTTTGTATTATTTCCTTCACAGCTCTGTCTCCTTTCTCTAATGCAAGGATCTTTTCCTCACCTTTTTATTTCTATATCTCTCAAACTCTTTTGCCTTCTTCTCCTACTGCACTTTCATGAATATTCACTGCCATGCATTCCCTTTTTTTTTTTCTCTAGTTCATTCATGATTTCTGTTCCTCAGAAGACGTTTAAAACCAAGGACCTGCCAAATACCTGTTTTCATAACTCACATATATATATATACACACACATATACATATACATATATATGTATATGTCATACCCTGTGCCCCCAGGTAATTTAATTTCTCTATTTCCCATCTCCTTTTTCTAGTACTAATTAGAAATTGTATGCTATTTGGTTAATTCTGTGATTAATTGATGTTTTAAGAACACAATTAGTTCTGAGATCCCTTCCCAGCAATTTAGGGAAAAGGTGTGACTGGGAAACTTCTGCTCAAGGGCACATATGTAGCTCATGTTAATTTTACTCTAGGTTTTCCTATAAGATAGGGATTACAGATAATTCATGAGGCAAAATATGGAAATCAGATGGAATTGTGAAAATACTGGAATCTGAAAGAAGAAGTTGTAAGAATGTATAACATTTGTCCTCTTTTAGAGTCAGGGAGGCAACATTTGATCTGACAGCTATGTTACTTCTTGCATCAATTCTTATTGTCTTCTTGTAGGAATTTATTAACAGATTACAGTTTCTTACAGTAAAGTTTCTTATTTATTGAAGAAATATCTACGGAGGGTTTAATTTTTTTGTGATTTTAAAATGAGAAGACACCCAGCTCCATTTTTTTTTCTTCTTCAGGGTTATTTATGTCTATATATACATTTGTTCTTTATTTTTAATATAAATGGTTTGCTACTGTACAAATGCAGACATTTAACTCTTCATCACTTAATTAAGAATTCGCAGTATTGGTAATTAATCCACTTTCTGATCAATTTATCTCATGTAATTAAACATTTATAATCCAAGACATTAGTAATACCACCTCACCCCTAGGAATTTGTCAATTTAACCCCTGCCAGAAAGGGCTTATTTCAATAACTATTAAAAAGAAAAAAAAAAATTCAGGAGAATTGCTCATGCACTTGGTGGTTCATAATAGGATTTGGTGCTATTAAAAAAAATCAAATATGTAATTATTCAATTACAGAAATATATTTAATTATATTCCTAATAGTGAACTATTTTAGGTTAGACAAGAGAATCCATAAAGATAACAGCATTAGTGTCAGGAAACAAAAGATCTTTATACTGTTCACAATAATTGTCATTTCAGAGTGGTTCAAATTAGATTCTAGAGTGATGAAAATCACTATTTCAAAAAAATAGGCTTATACAGGGAGGTAAGCATAGCTATCTGACAGAAATTAATTTCCTGCGTTCCATTATTTGTCACAAAAGAGTAGACTCTTGGAAGCTACTTGGAAGAAATTTAATGCTAAAGGAGTATTAAAAAAAATCTCTTTTATTTCATAATTAAATGAAAAGTTAAAAATTAAAGTATTCGTTATGGTAACGTTTCACTAGCATTTTCAGTTTACAAGAGCAAAATGTTGCATAGCAAACATGGAATAATCACATTTTATACCAGTGTGTTCCAATATTTTAAGATTTTATCCTTAAAAAAACCTCACTGAACTCTCACTCTTTCACCTGTTAAGTCTCTTTGAACATATGTTCTTTGGGACAAGAAGAAAAAAGCCATATGAGAGCACTTCAAGCAGAAAAGCTCATTTGGAGCCTCAACTAGATGCATACTTTTTATTGGGATGATGATTTTTAGAAATGTTTGCATCTAGAAAAGCATTTATGAAAAAGATCTTGAATTATATCTGCTGGCATAGCTGTGACCTTTAGATGGCTTTTAGAGACTGTGCATATATTATCAGTACATGGTCTTTGATTGTATTAGCAAAAAGGCTTTTAAGATAGATCAAAGGGATGGCATCATAAGAGGTGACCAAGAATGCACATTTTCCTTAAACCCACACCAAATGCATCTAAACTATCTCTGATGTGTTTATCTGGATGGACACAGAGGATTCAAAACTAGGGCATTATCATTGGTTTTATTTTCAGACTTTTGTGAGTTGAGTCATACAGGAGACTCTCAGAAGGCTGAGCATAGATATTATCTCAGTGACCTACACAAATTTTACAACAAAACTCGAGGTAAACCAGCACACAAGTTCAGAAGTAAGCCATTATCTATGTATTATTTCTATAGTTGTATTTTATCTAACCAGGCTGATGCAGGAATCTGCATTTCTGAACTAAATAATCATTAACAAATCAACAAAACATTGGTAACGGAAATACTGGAATGTGTTATTCATTGGTGTAAGCAAGTACTTGAAATTACCCAGTATGTACAGGATGCCAAAATCAGGACAGTTCCTCATCTCAGAAGGACAGGAAATATTTGATTTTGGTCTTCCAATGTCTTTTTTAGATTCCTATAAGACTGCTTATGTAACTTGTCTTTTGTATGCTTGTTTCATCCTACTTCACTTACTTAGCATCCACTTTGCTTCTTATAATTATAACTTATCATCTTTCATTCTTCTGAAGAGTACTCAACATTCAGAATGAAAATTAATTTTGTTCCTCAAGATCAGCTAAGAAACAGATAAACATGTTAGCATAAACCAGGGAATATAATGTACTTATATTTTATTTTCAGCCTTCTATTTTCCAGTAATTATTTGCCAAGGAATTGGCATTTTATCCAACAACAAAAGTTTTTAACCTCAGAGTAATATTGATACAAATATTTATATATTAAGCATCAAGCTTATCTTGCAACATAGAGATGTTTCAACATAAACCATTTAAATGTCTTTTTCTAGGAGAGTAGGATAGGGGGTGGTATATAACTAAAGAAAAGCATACGGCAACAGAAAAATGAAACCTTTTTTGATACCAAAAAACCAAATTATTTTTCCCTTGTTCTAAAATGTATCTCACAATTATCTGTTCCCCTGTGTAAACAGTTCAATCTTTTAAATAAAAACAACAATTTCCACCTCTGACAACATTTCTCTCCTTTGATCAGTGGTTTATATGAATTTCAACTTTTTAATTTCCAGTGTACGATGTTGTCATTATTCCTTCTTGCGAAAACATTTGATCTTCATGAGAACATGCTGTGGTTGAAAATAATGACCTTGGATTAAATAAAGAAAGCAGAGCTATATCCAAAAGCACGCAGAACAATGATGCTTTTACCTCAGGCAATGTCACATTAGTTGCTCTGTGCTCAGCAGGAGCTGAAGGCTTATCCAACATATTTGCTTTGAAAATTTCCCAGATAACATTAATTTGAAAAACTGCTAGCAATCATGCAGGAAGGCAATAACAGAACTATAGTAAATGGCATACTTAAGTAAGTGAATAAATATAATTTAAAAAATAAATAGTCCTATTTTTCTGTTCTCACTAGGTTATATGTTTGGATCTGCATCTGCTTTGGTCAATAATTTATACTGACTTTTAACTCTGACATTTTTGTTTATTCCATGGAATAAAAGTTTCCAAATTATATTCTTCTTCTGAGAAACCCATACAGAATGTCTTCTCAGTTAGAAGCATTGCTAAATCACCGTTCAAAAATCATCTTTCCACAGACTCAAATATACATTAAGATCTTCAGAATTAATTTCCTGTAAATGTCAGAAATGTTTATTATACTGACAAAGTGTAATAGAAATTTGATGTGGAGACAACTTTGGCATGCATGTGAAAATATATCCTGTTTGAATGTAAGAATCACAGCTCAGAAGGAAAGATGCCACATCAGTAATTCATTAACAAATCATAAACAGAAAAAAATATATCTGAGAAAACTGTGATCTGCTAACGTGTGTTAGAGGATCAGTCTGAGAGTCTGAACTTGGTTGAGGGAAATATGGACTAGGAACATTTATTTCAATTTCTGTCCATTTCCTTTTCAGCTGCCTGACAATCTTACTTACTTGCTGGGCGACTGAGAGACAGGACTTCAAAGAGGGGCTGCAAAAGTAACCCAAGCAGAGAGCCTTAAGTAAAAGCTTAAGCAAAAATAGGTCGGAGTTCGAGTTGAAGTTAAAGGTTATTGAAGTCTAAGTCTAAGTTGAAGTCAGGGTAAAAGGAATTGAAGTCTAAGTCTAAGTTGAAGCTATTGAAGCCATTGAAGTCATTGAAGTCAGGGCAAAAGGAATTGAAGTCAGATATTATTCTCACAGTACAGTGTTATATACTTGTTACAGCTCAACATAGGCCACAGCCCAAACAGTTCACAAGACTTTTCCCACAAACTACAGACAGCTTATGGTTCACATTATTTTGGCAGCTTTTACAAAATTACATAGTTTTAATGACCTTGACAGTTACATATGCAACTCTCTTCTTAGTTCTTTTTCATATCTTGTTCTCTCTGCACCATGATCTGTACCCAGCCAAGGCTGAGATATCTCAATTCACAAGCTCCACCTTGTCCCCCCTCTTCATCTCTTACCTGTTCTTCCATAATGCCATACATTATATCGTGGTTGTTTAGCTGGCTTTTGACAAGATACATGCCATAAAAGGAAGAGTCTTGTTCTACTTTTTTCAAAGCCATTTCTGGACCTGGAGACAAAGGAGCTTTTAAATAAGTTTTAAAAAACAATTTTATTACAGTTTTCAATAAACCACATAATTATTATAAATTATATTTTTTCGTTTTCTTAGGAGTGTCTCCTTTAATATTTCTGTAACATTTGTTGATAATAGTATGGTGGGAATGAACCAGAGAAAGGGCATGGCAACAAATCTCTTCTAGCTTTGTATTTCCTGTTGCAAATGTTAAAGATCAACAAATAGATTATCTGACACAGAAAGACAAATCTTTTCTTCA
Organism: Prinia subflava; assembly: GCF_021018805.1. NCBI lineage: Eukaryota > Metazoa > Chordata > Aves > Passeriformes > Cisticolidae > Prinia > Prinia subflava. The sequence continues at coordinate 55,507,933 of NC_086247.1, forward strand.
GATGTACTGTTGCAGAGTTGCTACTTGTATTTCCCTCTAGTTACCATTCTGTCTATCTTGTCCAAGTCTGCTACAACAGGTTGTAGTAGAAATTTCACAAAGGTTTTTACTCCTTCCATCATATTGTTTAAAAAATGTACTTTTGTATAATTGACAAATATAGGATGATATTATATTTAACAAGCACAGAAAATCTAGTAATTCTTTCTAGACTTTTTTCTTTTAAAGTAATTCTTTCTAGATTTTTAGGAGTATATGAAGAGTCACTGAAGAAGTACGTAGAAATACAGAAAGTTATTTTCAATCTACTACTACAAGAAAACTTAAGAGCAAACACATTCTTGTAAGTTTAAAAATTGCAAATTTTAACAGGTATTTTTTTGGATGGGGTGTTTATATGCTGTTGTAGTTTTTTAGTGTGACTTTTATCCCTGTAAGTAAATATTCTTACCTCTCAGGGTATGAATGATCTTTTCCACATATTTATGACCACACTATTCAACAATTCTCTGTGTTATGTGGAAACCAGTTTAATGACTGTGCTCACACAGATCAGATTATGTTAAATCCTAATATTGTCTTGGTATTGAGTGCTGCCTGCAAAACTTTTAAAGGAAATAATCAGATTAAGGGAAAAATAAAAAGTTTCAGGTCAGTCATGGAACTAAACAAAATTTATCAGCAAACCTAAAACATATACATTACACCACAAAGTTTTTAAAGGATTTTTTCAATACATGCAAACATTTCATTCCCAAATTCTACTGATATCTGTCTTGAAAAAAGTACTATCAGGGACACTGGGTTCCAGCTTTGTACATTAATGAGCACCTTGAAAGGCAGTTTTCATCTAATCCAAATTTAGATACCTAGCTTAGATACTGTAGAAACACAAGCTTTTAAAATAATCACCTTACTTTTTTATTTCTCTGTGCCGGAAAGATTGGAAAATTTTACAATATTTTTCATTTTAATTTATTTTCTTACAATGAAAACTTAAATTAAGAGCTTTCTGCTAGAAGGGTTTTCACCTGGCAATTAGAGGGAAAGAGAGAGAGATTGAAAGTTCCCCTAAATTTCCTAAGGGTCCTTAAAGTTGGAGGCATTACGTATACCTATTTTCATATATAGGCTGGATCGACCTTGGCTACATGCCAGGTGCCCACACAGATGTTTACCACTCAACCTCCATTCTAAGGGCAAGAGGAAAAAAATATCATTAAAAACTTGTGGATGAAGATAATGATAGGGAGACAACTTACCAATTGCCATCAAGGACAGAACAGACTTAAATTAAGAATAATGATAAATTTTATTTCAAGTATTTGCAACAAAATAGGATGGTGAGAAGTAAGACTAAATTAAAAGCACCTTTTCTCCACCCCTTCTTTCCAAGCTCAGCTTCACTATGACTCTTCTACCTCCTAAGCAGTGCTGGAGGATGGGGAATGGGGGTTGCAATCAGTTGCTGACTGTGTGTCTATGACTCTTCTTGCTCATCACACTTAGGCTGCAGCTTTCCAAGAACTGCTCTAGAATGGATCCTTTCATAGGGTACAATCCTACAGGAACAGTCTGATCCAGTGTAGGATCCTGCAGCTACTGCAGGTGGATATCTGCTTCACCTTGGACCTCCTTGGGCTGCAGGGGGACAGCCTTCCTCACCATGGCCTGCAAGGGAATCTCCTCCCCCTCCATCTTCACAGCCCTTACTGTCTCTGGGGCTGCTTCTCTCACATATTCTCACTCCCCTCTCCCAGCACAGAGATTTTTTACCCTATTTTAAATATATTATCACTGAGATGCTACCAACGTTGCTGAGAGACTCAGCTTCAGCCAGCAGGGCATCCTTCCAGAAGGCAGCTGGAATTGGCTCTGCCCAACATGGGGGCATCTCCTGGTGCCTTTTCACAGAAGCCACACCTGCCACCCCCAGTGGCATCAAAACCTGGCCACATAAACCCAATACAATACTTAAATCCAAGAGTACATTTTTTCTTGTGGTTTTTCCTAATAGATTTATAATAAAAAGTAATTATATTTGTTATGTTCCCTTTGTATTGACTCTTGATTAGTCAGAAAATGTAAAAAAAAAAAATCTTTGCATCATAATATTTGTCAGTTGGATCTGAATGATAAAAACGCAATAATTTGGGGACAAGATACATTTTAGGTTTAATTTTGGAAAAAAACCTGCAGATAATATTGAAATAGAATGCATGGGAAATAAAGGTTGAGTTGAATGTTAAATCAAATTAATCACATACTCAGGAAAACTAGATATGCTGTAAATTTGTTAATTCCTAATTTTTACTACAAATTATCAGTGCTCAGGGGAAAGTGAAAAATGAGAGACAAGAACAGTAAATTTGGTCTGCAGGCTAGAAGTCAAACAATGAAAGAATAGTGGAGCAAGAATGATAAAATGAACTGGTGGTAAATAAACAGGGAATAGTAAAAGTAAGATTCCTTTTTGCAAAAAGAAAAGCTTTTTCTTCTGTATACTTTTTGTAGAGCTTTTCATTTTGTATACAAATATGAGGGGAGACTCTAGAAATAGGAAAAAGAACAATATATTTCTCTGTAAAACACTGCATACTCCTACAATAATAAATCATTTAGCTATAAAGTGCAACAGTATGGGGATGGCTATAGAATACTTTGAGAAACAAGAAAAGCAAATTTAAAAATAGTGTATTGTCCCTCGTCTGTTTGAAGGTACCTATTGGTTTTCAATTACCTGCATCTGAATTCCAAGTGGGAATTCTTTATTACTACTGCTTAAAAAATGTGTTTTTATAGCAAAGCTTTGCACTAACCACCATTAATCCAGCTATATTTAATGTCTTGAAAGGATTACAATACATTGGAGGATCAGAATTAGGAGACTATTTCTCATTTAATAATTTAACTCTTGGAAAGGGGAAAACGCCTATGCTAATATTCTGATTTAGTGATTGCTTTAAATTCAGACACACTCACCCATGGCTTACAATAAGAACTAGATATGGTCTAATTTTCCTCATCTCCTATCTCTCTTTCACATTCCAATAAAAAAACTTGGTTTAGGCTAGTCCCTTTCCTGCTGATGTAAAGAAAGGCATGTAAAATTATTTGTGGTCTGATATGTGGCAAATAACTGCAAGGAATATAAATTCAATGCCTCTTACTTGTAAAACAAAGCCTAAGAAATAAAACAACAGCCAAATATTTTACCTAGTATAAAAAATATTATACTAAAAAGAAGCAGACTTAATCCATTATGTATTTAGTGTCAAAAGGCCTATGAAAAGTTACCCAGTTTTGTGAGAGCTGGAAGTTATTTGTTTTGTTACTAATTATACCAGATCACCATAACAGCAGGCAGTATGACACATAGACAGAACTTATGCAAACACCTTATTTTAACTCTAGTGCTTCAGTGCCAATTTTCTAGAATAAAGGATGCATTTTAGCCTTATTTATTTCTTATTTGTGCTTTTGAAAGTTGAATTCATACTCCTTAGGTACATCTGAAATTCCGTACAGAATATAGAACAAACAGTAAAAAAGTTCTCTTTAGCCCTCTTGCACAAAAGTGAATAGCATCTGCATGTGAAAAAGCAAATGATGGGAAGACTGATTGAAGAGTCCCTCTCAGACTGGCCTTCCATCAGAGGCCAGTTGTGAAATTTACAGTCATAGAAAGCAGAGACCCCTTTCATGGACCTACAAGTCAGGCAGGCTGCATTCCCATGAATTGTTATTCATGTCAGCACATTTTCTCCTCCATAAAACATGAAGAAGCAGTTAGATTCAACTCTGATGCAAATAACAGAAAAAAATGTCCATCTTGGGATTTATGTTCTTTAGTATCTGCTTTTGTTGCATCCCTGTCTCTGTCTCCCAAAATGCCTGATACTTTCAGATATTCCTAGAAACAAAGAATTATGATGTGAGGAAGCTACTGTTAATATGATCCTGCCTATTATATGAGCTATGAAGATGAGAGAATTTTCACAGAAATATGCTGTACTATAAATACTGGTGCAGATTGCAGATATCAATGGGTAACACCAAAAGTGATTTATTATGTTTAAAACCATTTTGGCAATTTTAGCCAGGAAATAAGCTTGGAAGTGCTAAGAGCTTCTTTAGGCAAATGATTTTTATAGCACAGTACACACTGTATGCCACAACGACCAGCATCAGCAATTGTACTCTTTTCTTGGCCTGAGTCAGAACACTTCCAAAGCCATATAAATCAAACCAGACTATCCTTAGAAGCATCTAGCTTTAAATCACTCCCTGATTTAGGGAAACAACTCTTTCTGGTTTGAAAATTTCCAGTTCTTTAAACGCACCTTTGAGAGACACTGTGAGATCACGCCAGGTACCAGGCTAAATGGTCCAGAAGTTTTGTACTTCAGAAGCACAGGAACCACTTTGAGCAGTTTAAGAGATTTATTATAGTAGCTCTATAGAAGTTATTTCTCAGCCCCTGAATTACCCAGAACACCAAATTAAAAAACATGTTTCCATTGTACTTTTATGTAATCTGTAGAATTTAATTTTGTTCCTTTATTTTGAGTTGACCTTACCAGGCATACCTCACAATAAAATTGAAACATTTCATCTTCATTTGGCATATAAGCATCACCCTCTGTTCAGAAAGGAAAAAAAGATCAAAAGCCCTAATATTAGCTATGTTAGCTATATGAGAAACAAAAATCAAATTTAGCTACAAAGAAATAATAGCTGCTGTCTCAAAGAAATGGCTGTTTCATTCTCTCATTCACGTGTTTGTCTCTCAGTCTCAGTCTAAACCTACAATTTAGAGGAAAAAGTTTTTTAAAATGGACAAGTTAGACTCTCCTGAAGATTAAGAGTCTTCATTTTTCTTCCAGCTTCCAAACTATATCTCCCCCTTTTTTGGTTTTAGAGAAGAAATCACTGAAAGGTTAAGACAGGACCATAAACACGGTTTGAGTTACAGGCTAATAAATGTTTGGATCACACAAGTCTTGGCAATAAGGTTCTAGTTTAACGAAGCTGAGGTCAGGAAATTGAACTTATAAAATGGAGCACTCCTGCAGAACAAAGAGATGACACAGATATTGACACACCACATTTTCTCTTTTCTTTTTTTTTTGTTTTTAACTGAAACCTCCATGTTTTAATGTGTTTATAAATTATTTAAGATCAGAGTTTGCAGGTCAAGAAATTGAGAATATTTTTTTTAATCTAAAGATGAATGAGAAGAGCCAGAAGACTGGTACAATAATGTAAAGCAATATCTGCAGTAAACTCCTACTAAACACATAGGGTTTATATTTCTACAGGATAAAATACAAATATTTTAAACAAATAGATGTAATTGGCTGTTAATAAAGATGCAATAGGAGCTAAAAACTCTAAAAGGTCCTTTTCTTCTGATTTCTGGGATGGTGTGACAAAGTAGTAAGTTTTATTCTTAGGCTTTATTTGTTTGTTCCTCATAGACTGCCGAACAGTATATAAGGCTAGTGTTAGAGTGATCTTCAGTCTGGCTCAGCACAGCGATGAAAATACTTCTATATTTACTCATAATCGTCATCATATCCCATATAATGAAACTATGAAAGCAAAGAATAACAAATTCTATAGTGCTTTCACTAAGAAGTGTGTCTTATAGAAGAATGATGTATGGATAAAGAAAAACTACCTCAGGAAAAGTATGTGGGACTGGTAAAAGACTTGTTTGTCTAAGCAGGAGTAGAAACATTTGAATAAAGCTTAATCTCTAGAACGGTGAAACCAGACCTGGGTAACTCACAGCATCACTGTCAGTGATGATCCACAATGACTGCATAGGTTAAGAGCAATGTTACAAAGATTTTTAAAGCAACAATGCCCAAGGAAATTTAGTATCTTCCCAGACAGACCTTTGAAGATACTGTAAGCAGCATCATGTGCTGCAATTGATCCATAAGGTATAGAGCATGCAACTTGGGACCAGGAGCTGCCCTCCATGCTGGAGACAGCTCCAATGGATCTACTACAGGACATTGCCGAGCCCCGCAGCCAAGGTGGTGATGCCCCTTGAAAATCATGTTTTAGAAATAGCAAAATGCCACTACAGCTTCCCCTGCAGCTGGTGCAGACACCACAAAGGAGCAGACATCTACACTTGAGCTTGTAGAGAAATCCATGCTGGAGTGGGATTACCCTGAAGGACTGCAGTCCGTGGACAGGATCCGTTATGGGGCAGAGGAGACGTGAGAAGAGCAAGAAGTTGGTACAGAGTGACCACAACCCACTTCTCCATCTTCCCACACCAGTCAAGGGATAACTGGTAGAGAATCTGGGAAGAGATGTGTTAAGTTGAACCTGGAAAGGAAAAGGAACAGGGGCGAATGATGTTTTGATTTTTGTATTTGTTTCTCACCATTCAAATCTATTTTAACTGGTAAAAAAAAAAAAAAAAAAATCCCTAAGTTGAGCCTGTTTTGCACCTGGCAAGTAATCTCCCTGTTTTTACCATCAGTCATCTGCTTTTTCATTTCATTTTCCTCCCCCGACCTGTTGAGAAGGGTGAATGAGAAAGTGTCTGGAAGGGGGTTTGACCTTCAGTCAATTTAACCCACCACATGTAGGAAGTCACAGCTCTTAAGTCATTACCAGAGCAGAGGAGGGCACACAGTTTTAGGCTGGTGACATTCAGGGAGCTGCCCACCTCTAAACGGGGTTAATGCAAATATAAAATCTTTCATAAGTTAATAAACTGCTTGGCCATGTGATTTCTGTTGAAGATTTTCCAAGTAGTCTTACCCATGTTCTTGGACTCTTAGCTGCAGAGTGACAGGGACAGTCTTTCAGTGCAGCTGAATTCAGCCTCTGAAAGGTCCTGTTTACCATGTACACACTTCTAATCTTTTCCCTTGCAAGCCTGAGCCCACAGGATGAGCTGGCTGACACATTCACTTGATAGAAAATTAATCCTCTCTTCCCTCCCACATGCTGAGAAGTGTACTTTCTGTCATCAGTGAGCTGAACTAACTCATCCTTCTGGGAAGCTGCATAAAGATAGATGATACAGGGGAAGAGGAGGAAAAAAGGCTGGACAACATGTCAAAGTTATATCAGATGAGGTATGAAAGGAAAATGTACCTTGGTAAATGTCTGTAGAAATGCTTGGTGAACTTGCAGTTGAATATTTTGTGATTTTTTTTTCTTTCCTTCAAAATTAAGCTCTACGTGATATTTCTGTTTTCCCATGTGCACTTGGAATGTAAATCTATCTGTAGGTGACATAAAAAAACAAACATCATTTGCTGCTTAAGGATGGTAGTGAAACCACACTTGTCTATTCCTGCATTTACACTTAGAATAATTTTGCTTATTTACACGTCTTTCAGGCCTAGTATTGCAGTAAGTGTATAGGCAGACTTGTACATCTCCAAGTGGGGAGATGTCGCGGTGTGTGACTCTCTTCAGTCCCAGGGCACACAGCGGCCAGGGGTGCGACACCTTCCCCCCTGGGGACTCGGATGTTCTCGGCAGTGTCTATTTCGGAAGCAGAGATGGAGTGGAGGCGAGACGGGTCTTGGGGTGAACTGAAGAGGTTTATTAAGGAGATGAGCAACTAAAAGACAACACCCCAAGAAGCCCCGAGCAGGGCTCGGGCAGTGGGTTTTATACAACAGGCTTAGGGGAGGGGTAAAGGGAGCGGTAAATTTAAAGCAACCAATTAGGGTCTGTATCTAGGGTGTTGCATCCACGGGTAAAACTAACAGAAACCAATCCAGGATGTGTGGGATGGGTTTATATAAGGCAGGAAAGATAATAGACAGATAACTGAAAGTCACATAACATAACAGGTGCACGCATAACTTAAAGCAACTGAAGGAGACAAAGGAATACTAATGAGGGGGATAGGGGTACATAGAACTAAATTAAGGGCACATAAAGAAGGAAAATGGGGTATGCAAAACTGAGTTATCACAACAAATATGAAATCATAATAAACTAAAAATAATGCACCGCCACAAGGAGAAGGGTTAAATCTGTCTGTAGCAGGTAGTGACTGGAATAAAACACCCTGTGGGATTCATTCTTTTTGCTAAAAATGTGTGATGGCCTCAGTGGTTCCAGATTCCTTCGTAGATGGCAAACATTATCAGGTGTGATCAACGACAGTTCTAACTTCAAATAGAGTTAACTCCAGGAAATATTTTTATCCAAAGCAGTATATTATTAGTGAATTTCATAACTTAAGAAAATTAACCATTTATCTAGTTCTTTTATGACCAGATTTTCTTCAAAATAACTTTTTGGATCAAATATAATTTAATTTTATATCAACAAGATTGATACATAAAATATATATTGAATCTTAGTAAAATTGAATTGATCCTTCCAGCAATAAGAGCACTAAGAGATAATAAAAAAATTTGTCAGTTCCAAAAGCTGCTGATATAACTAATCTGTTAGACATACATTTAAGTGAAACTTAAAATTGAAAAAGAAGGCTGATGATATGACACCTTTTTGTTTGCCAACATTTTCTGGAAGAAGCACTATCCTGAAATTTCAAATTAGAGGTCCTGGTTTCTTAGCTGGAGTTTTATTTATGCTTCTGGAAGGGCTGTGCCTGTGAGAATACTAAAACTTCTTAGATGAATAAAGGGATCTAATTGGAATGTCCATGGCTACTAAGACTTTTAAAATGGTGGCATTTTCTAAGGGTCAGGAAATTACTGTTCTTCTCAAATGAGTAAAGAATTCATAAATCAGGGAGGCTAGAGGAACCAGTTAAGTTTGCTGATGTCATGCTGTTAACACCAGATCATCTAACACTGTTGTTAACCTTTTCTGGTTTTGTAGGACACACCAGTGAACAGACAGGGAGGTAGGAAAAGTAGTCTTGGAGATTCTGTAAAGGAGAAGAAGACAGAACATCATGCACGTGTGCACCACCTGGTCTTTGTGTAAAAAAGAACTTTCACAAGAACTGACATTTCTGGGAAACTGCCTTTTTTGAATTCTTTATAAATTATCAGCATAAACGAAACATGATATGCCAAATCAAATATCTGCAATTCTCCTCTTCATATCTCTCATTTCTTCATGTATCACTAGAAAACCTGAATGTGAATTTGGTTCGCTAAAAGGTAAATTTGGCTTTTGTTGAGGTCTTGAATACACTAAGAAACTCTGCAGCCTTCAGCCTTGTCCCTTCTCTTTCTGTACCATGGATATTCCTGTGTCATTTTTTCACTTATTTTGCTGATTCTGACCTTAGAGGCTTTAACTTGGACCTCTTTTGTCACTGTGGATTTACCTAGGCACCACGGGGCTGTTTCCCAAGCTTGTCTCCTTTGATCAATCCTGCCAGCCTGCACCCTTGCTGGTGAGGGCACCAGTTCCCCCTGCCTCGTCTCACCATTGGCTTCAGTTACATTTTGGTTCATGAAACTGCTCAGCCTTCCTGTGCACTGGCTTATGCTTGTTGTCATTTGGTTTAGGCTTATTTATTTACCATTATTATTCAGTAGAGAGCTGCTCAGCAGAAGCTAAAAGGTCAATTTATGGAGATTGAGTTCTTGTTATTCCAATTCAGCAACTTAGCAAAAAACTTAATAGATGCTTAGTGAGTAAAGTATTGCTCAGTGGGGTGTTGATCTGCACTAAATCTCTTATTAAAATCAGCTTTAGGAAAGAATGGAAAATTCTGCTATTTTTTCACATAAACCCAAAATTCAGAAACATTTGCATTGTTAAGACTTCTGGCAAAATCTCCAAAGTCTGGTAGAGATGTAAAAATACACAAAGTGGGTGAAAAAAAAAAAAACCCAACATAAGGTAATTTTGGAATGAATATAAATTTTTTTAGTCTCAAAGTACAAGTGCTCCATTGAAGATAAAGTAGTTGAAGTTTACAGTACAATAGGCATGAGCTGCACCAAGTCTAATATTTTACCTTAAATATTCTCAAAGAAGGAATAATCATGATGAATCAAAACATTGCTTACTGAAAAGCAGTTGCCTTTCTGTAACTGATGATAATCATGTGGGGGCTTCTCCAAGCATCCGTGCAGAACAGTGCAATGACAAAATTCACCTTTTAGTAACTTTCTTTTTCCCAGATTTTCTTATAAATAAACATGTACAATATAAATAAACATTTACAAGGATTGTGCTTTTAGGACTGAGCTTCTGTATAAAACAGGATTTTCTGCCCTTGCTTTGTTTTATGCCTGCAGTTTGAAAAAGAAGCAGCTCAAAACCATTCCAACATACTGCCACTAATCACTGAATGAGTATTCTGCCCACCTATATCTAAAACATAACCCCCCCCCCCCCCTTTTGATTTAAAAAGCAAGAAATTCTTTATGAGTTAGATGCTTGTGTGTTGAACTTAGAACAAAAGTCTTAAATACTTTAGGAGCAACAGGATGTCCACATGACCTGCTTTCATGAGGATGCACAAGACAAGCTAAAAAAATGAGGCTTGTGGGGCATTAACAACAGGATGCTACTGCTCAGGGAATTCAGGCTAGCTAACATATGTTTCAAATCCAAAGTATATTCCATGCAGCCACTACAAGACTTAAATTGCAGCAGTATTCCTGGCCACAAGTAATCTGCTCCGCTCCTTGACTAATGTGCCGTTATCGCTCTGGCTGACTTTTCACACTTTGTGCTGTACATCACAAAGAAATGCAAATTCAGGGTTAGGCACTGGGTGGTGCCGAAGAGCTAGTTAGTAGGAAAATGTACTTGTGCAGCTCTTAAACTGACTAATATTCACCTTTTCTTGCAGCCAAAGGAGCAGGATTCGTTCTTCAAAATAATTCATCTGGTTCCCTAGACCTAATCAGGTACCTTGAGTTAGTTTTCCTATTTGTGAAAGCATACTAAGATGTAGTCCTGAGTTGTGTTTCTTTCTCTTATGTCTGAAGTTACAAATATTTCTGTAAGTAAAACATCCTTTTCATACAACTTAATCACTGAAGAGTTTTTCCAATCTGAGCTTGTCAAATTTGAAATAAATGTTTTTCCAAAGTTTTGTATTTAATCTTACTGTGTGTTACTTATAGTCTGTATACTTATATCGTACTTATAGTCTGTGACACAGACTATAGTAAAATTATGTTATTTTTTTTCTTAATTGATTTTACATAACACAAGTGCAAGTAAAAAATAGAGAAAAAGAAATTATATGTTATTTCACCGTCACATCAAAGTATTTTAACCAAGGTTAAACTCAAACATAGAGACCAAGTGACAATAAAAAAAAAAAATTCGTGTAATTTAAAATTACCCTTCTTAGGGTGATTTTACTAAATAAATGGAAATATTCTGCTTTAAAAGAAGATAGTATTCAATAACAGCATTTGTAGATATTTACTCACCATCTTCAGTTTTAAGTAGTCTGAAAAATTTGGATTAGTCTGAGAATTGTATGCAGCTACACTTACAATTAACAGCTATTTATGTGTACATAACAGAAATAAAATCATACTTATCTATCTCTGTTAGGTTTCCAGGCCAAAAACATTTTCTGTGTTTGTCTGAGGGTTAAATTATCTTCAGGATCTTCCCTTAATTCTAATTTTACTTCTAATGATAGGTAGTCTTTAGTGTGCTGACATCCAAAGTTTAGGAGGTTAATTTTCAGTAGCTGTTCAGAGCAAGATTTCTCAAATATATGAATATTTTATGTATATTTTTATGACTTAGAAATCCATAACAAAAAAATTTTACTACAAAATTGGCCTCTCCATAGATACCAAGCCAAATTTTCAGCTAAAGCAAGCTTCTTTAGCAGTAATATATGTCATGGTATATCAAGTACCTTCTAGTCCCCAGATGCATAGGATGTATTGCAAGGATTAAAATCTATCTTATTCCTTCAAATATCTCACAACCTTGAGAAGCCTTTGTTTGTTAAAGGGAGAACTGGAGTGAGTATTATCTGACCTAATCACTTATCCCTAACTTAGATCTATACCATAATGAAGACAACAATAAAATTAGTGACTCAAACACTTTTCTTTGCAGGCACCAGTGCTGAAATAGTCACCTTCACCAGGAGAGCTGAGACTTGGCCCAAGGAGAAGACTTTTAACACAAAACTGCCACAGAGCTGTGGCATGCTCAGCAGTAGCTCTCTATCCATGCATTCATATTAAGAGAAGCTTATGGATGACCCAAATTATCAGAGTACTGCCACAGACACTAATAATCACAAAAAATGCACGTCAAGTAGAAAAAAAACCCAGAAGAGTCAAAAGGAATACAATGAAAGCAAAAGTGGTAAACACAGTAATAAGGAAACAAAGAAATAAACATTCTTGTCTTTCCAAACCACAAAACATGGCAAACCAAAAAAAAAGGATTCCAAAAAATATTTTAATCTAACTGTGAATACTTATTCCATTTAATGTATTTAAAGTTGTTTAAGTCTCTCTACAACCTAATAATATGCCTCTTAATATGCAAACTATAAACTACAGTACTTTGGGGTAATTAGTTAATCAATCAAAATAATTCTCATTTATACCCATACTCCTGTGGTCTAGGGAGGTCATTTTAATATTCTGCAAATACCTTTAAGCAAACCCCAGGGACAAATCAAGCAAAAAGCACTGTAAGCAGCTATTTTTCTGTAGCCATGTTCAGTGTTTATACTCTGCTGGTAAACATTGTAGGTTGGTTTTATTGAGCCTTTTGAGGATAATGAGCATAAATGTGACATATACCACCATATGGTTTCTACATATGGACAGGCTGCAATTAATGCTGCAACCTATAATTTGTCCCTTACTTGTGTGTTTATCTGTCAAAGCTAACTCATTTGCAAAGAGCATCTGTGTATATACACATGTATGTGAATATAGGCATAACCACTTCTGTGTTTAACTACTGGTTGTGCAGAATAAAGCCTGTATGTAATATATGAGCAGTAGCAGAATGCAGAAAGAATATTTATGTCAAGAAACTTGCAAAAATTATGTGCTATAGTAGGGTTGTTGTTTCTTTTTTTTCTTGGTCTTTAATTTGACAACTACCAACAAACCTAATACTGTTCTAATTGAACAATTATCATTAAATTGCACCCTGTATATACTGTCATATATATATATATAGTGTATATATATAGCTCTCTATCATATATGTTGCACTCTACTATCATATACATAGCATGTTTAAGACAGAGGCCTAAATTCCTTAATTAAATCTTATGCTCTGATTCACTGCATCTGCTGAAACTTCTGCAGTTATAAGTAATATTTTTTTAACAAAAATCACATGAAACTTGCAACTGGAAAAATAAGGAACCTGTAGTATTTGTGATCTAGAAGTGGATAACTCACAAAATAATTCTACAACATCAGGACTGATTGCTTTGTCAAGTCATACTGAGAAAAATATGCTTGCCTACTGAAGAAGTTTCTCTCTCTCTTTCCTCTTATTTAGAGCATGATTAGACAGCTACTGCAAGCAAGGAAGCACTTCTCTTTCCCCTGTAAAGGACACCCTGACATTCAATGAAACAAAAATTGAGATAATTTCATTACAAATTTCTCTTTCTTTACACTCTAAGTACACAGTCTTATTTTTTATCTCCTTGAGTAATACTTTTGCATACATTCCTCATACAAAAATACCAAAAAATCACTTTGGCCACCAGAGAAATACCAGATCTTAAAATGGTAGGCAACCAATCCTTCTTGGATCTTTGAATGAGAGTTGTTCCAAAATAGCAATTAACATTCACCAGTTATACTCAAACAAATATAAACACAACTACACATATAAGTTTCATGTGATAAATTAGATTATACTGCCTAAATGTTAACGCTTGTTAACATTTATGATGATTGTTAATGCTTGTTAATATGTATGATGTCATATATGTCATTAAACTTTCACATGGTACTGGTGAAATAAGCAGTTTGATTTTAGCAGAGCAGCTGGTATGTGAAATCATCTACAGAATATCTTTTTGGCAAAAAATATACAGAACAATAAATGCAGCATAGTATTATTGCATATATATGGGCTAAACAGTAATGAAAATCAAAATGTATGTGAAGCTCTTTCTTCTTGGGAATATTTGAAAATAGGTAAGAGTAGTTTTGATAAAATCTACTTTTTGGACTGTATATATTATTTAATAATATGGCATGAGCAGAGTTTCCAACAAAGAAACAAGTAAAAAATTTATGACTTTGAGGAATGTTCTGTTTGATTTTGTTGTTTCAAATATTTTATGTCAAATGCAAACTGAGATTTTTTTTCCCTTAAGACATGAAAACATTTGAGTCTTTTCAATACTAATAGTAAAGAAATGTGCACCAAAACTGTGTTGGAAGTATTTGCCAAGTATGAAGGTTGCTATTAACTGAAAAAAATAATAAAAGGGTCTGTACTAAAATTCACCCACAACATAACTCAGTTGGAGCTAATGAAGTTGTGTTGCATGGACCGCATTGTGTTTCCATAAGGCTGTTCTAAAATTGTACACCTGCTAAAAATATGAAAACCAGTGTCAATAGGGAAAGAAATGGAGACACATTCAGCACCATCATATCTTCCCTGCCATCTGTGGAGAATTCTGCTCATGTTTTTGTAAGGTTACTTAAATTTTTTTTAAAGGTAGATTGCAGAACAGTAGATTGTGGGTTAACTGAGTGGCAGCCAGGACAAATCCAAGGGCAAGAATAACTGTGTATTTTCCTGGGCCTTCCCCACCATTTGACTTTGCTTAACAAAGATTTCATTGGCAGTATGCTGCATTTGGTGAGTTTTGTTCAAAGTCTCCATACAGCAAAGATTTAAACCCACTTAATATAGCTGCACATCCCATTCAGTTGCAATGTTTCATTCATCCATTGAGTAAACATGCATAGACTGGTGATTATTTTTTTCCAAAATACCTAAAAATAATACTAAGGGGCAGTTTTAAAGGCAATTTAAGGGAATAGTATTCAACAGTGCTTGTATCATACAGGACAGGTACATACTGTCTGTTTAATTGTCACTATTCATTTAACCAATTCTATTCTTGGTCAATCAATTGCAATTGGTTTTAATTCTTATTGCTTTGTTTCCTATTTTTTAATTTTATGACCTAGATATCACTGATTGGATTAAGAAATAAAATCAAATATCCATAACAATCTAGGTCTTTATCAGTATCTTAGGTAACAAAAATTAATATCTATAATATATAATATTCTAATAGCTTACATGCAGCAACAATTTAGATTGATGGCTAAGTAAATCATGTTTAAATCTAAAATGAAATTTTGGAGTTGATGGATTCTAACAATTGTTTGGGCAGAGTGATGTGCAAGTTATTAACACTGACAATAGTTTTGAGCACCCTGTATTATAATTTCCCTAGAAAAGTTGGACTAATATGTAAACAGAGAAAAATATAAATCTAGACTGCCAACCTTCCTTGTCAACTAAAAATATTAGTGTTTTTTCTATCACAAAGATGATGAAACCTGATGCAATAACCAAAGCATAAGCCAGCTGGTCTGCAGGGCACCTGGAGCACGGCCTCCAAGGGGCACGTGCCAGCAACCCTCATAGCAGCAAAACACTTGCACCAAGGTCTTCAGTTCTGAGCATGGTCAAAAACACACCTCGGGATCATATATATTCTTTCTAAATACATCTCTTCACTGAAGAGTGAGTCTATTGCAGTAAATCCACTGACATCCCTTCTGCAGGAGAAAAAAGCAAAAGCAAGTACAAAGCAATCTTCACTTGCCATTCATGGGAGCCAGGGCTTTACAGTGGTCCAGGATTAGGGATTGTTGTTTCTTACAACAGTAGAAAACTACCAGGGAAAGGGAAAACACTTGTACAAAATACCAAGTTGATTTACTGCAAATCAACAGAGAAAATAGAAAAGAACTCATTTTCAGATGTTTCAGAGAATTGATGCCAGCATCTTATAACTGAGGATCACATATTATTTTTTTAATTCACTGATATGTACAAATAAATGTGACAGATTATTAAAATATTCAGAGGGTGAATAGAGTATCAGCCCAAGATAATATTCCCTGCAGTTTTTAGACACAGAAAAACACCTCTACATCGTAACCATATTAGTTCCCAGGAGTCTCTAGGGAAGCAAGGAAGTATGACTATACACAACATGCAGTCTCTCGTTTACCTTTGTTTTGATCAGTCCTGGTCCAGAAAAAGTATTAAACAGTCTGTTATTTTGTTGCTGTTGTTCATTGAAGTTCTCAAAAGAATAAAAGAATTATAAGGATTTTTTTAAGAATATTCCCTTGCTTGTATAACAGTGTTCTCGGAGATCAATGGTTGGAGTATTGGAAACTCTGTGAGTTTTCAGATATAAACTTCATCACAATACTAATCACAAAATTGAAAAATTGCTAAATATCCCACTTTGATAAATACCCATAAAGTTAAGTTTCCCTTTGCAAGAACGATACTTATGTTTTATTCAGGAAAAGGTGTCTTTTAAATGTACATGTGCAGGAGCAGGGAATGCAGAACAAGTATTGCCATATCCTTTTAATGTATCAGCTCCTGGGAGCAGCTCATTTTAGTCTGTGACGATTTCCTTTTGCCAAGAGAAAAAGTCCTTATCTAACAAGTCCCTTGCACTTCCTGATTTTATTTTGGATAACTGAAACAGTGCCACAAGCTTCAGAGATGTGTCTGACATCTACTGCCACCTCTGTATTATACATCTCTTAAACAGTTTCAGGCATTGTTACATCCCAAAGCTGAATGTGGCTGTGGTGTGACTTTTTACTTCTGTTACCAATTTATCTGCCATCCCTTTTTTGGTTTTTTGTTTGTTTTTCACTTGTCTTCAGGAAGCATGTAGCATCTATCTTTTTCAGACAGGATTATTTACAAATGGGTCACTGCCCATCAGAACTCAGCTTTTCTTCTCTTTTCAAGTATTTTTCAAAACTAACTCATTTCTCTTGGAATTATTATATGTATCCAGAACTGTAGAACTTTGGACTTTTTTATTCAGTTTCTCTTCTATAAATTTCCTTTATTGGTGAAGTTTTGTTTTGGGGGGGTTCTTTGGTGCGTTTTTTCACTTGGAAAGGAAATAAATACTTTAAATTAAATCCATGCAGAAAACTTGTTCACTGAAATTCTTCCCCATCTTTTAAATGCATATTTTGAGACATCTACACTGAGCAGGGGTTACTTCATTATTCTTCTAAAGAAGGACATAGAATTAGAATGGCACACCAACTCTGTATAAGGGGTCAATGTTCACACACCTTGCACTTTATGTTGCACAGTGGGGAAGGACAGAGTGTACCAATTAAGAAGGTACAGAAACCAGAAAAAAAAGCAATCACTTTATTTTTTTCCTTTATAATTGCCACTATCAGGCTACATTGTGAGAGATGTCCTACTGCTCAAGAAGAATATGTTTCATCCAAAGGAAAATCAAAGATAGTTCGTCCCAATATGCAAGTCACTGAGGAAAAAAAACAAAAAGTAAAGACAAGAATGTTAGATGTGATGATTCTGTGTGCAAAAGAGGAAAAGATGACTGAGATGTTAAATCATTAATTTTTTTCCTACACTAAGGAACACATTAAGTCCAAAAATGTTGGCACATATTTCATTTTGCTGCATCTCACAAACATACAAAAGCTAAGGTCATTAACAAATGATCAGCCACAATAACTTAAGAAAATACAATATTTCATGTGAGAAGGCTTGGGAGTCTGCAAAGTTGCATATGATCTTCAGCTCTAAACAGCATGCTTTTCATATTTAAAAGATATGTAACAAACTGCACATATTTTCATATTGACAATGTACAGGGAATAAGGTAGGGAATAATGAGAACTTTTCCTTGATTTTTAATTAAAAAAGCCCTAATTAATGCAAGCTTCAATTATACAGACAGAGGGAGCCCATGCTTTAAACACAGAATCCTTTCAAAACATCAATGTGTAGATTTTATACTATATAATAGAAAGAAAAGCCACACCAACACAATATATGGCTTTTCTAATCAGTCAACAGCTACAACGAATGTAGTTCCTGTAAGACACAAGATTTGTGAATCTCACAAAATTCTAAATCTTATTCCCACTCAAAAGTATTCTAATGGTTTTATGTCTGCCTGGATGTTAATAGACATGACATCCTCTGTTGATAGCCTGACCTCCAAACCTATGATTTCTTACCCTGACTTCTTTGGTCTGGTAGCTATCTGGTAGCATTTCAAACATTTTTTAAAAGAATGTCTTTTATGATTTGGAAAGAGTTTATTATGTAGCACTTTATCTGCTTCTACTTGAATTATCATTTTGAACTAATTCCTTCTTGTCTATTTTTTTTAGTGGTCTGTAAATTTAATGCTGCACTAATTCAGGCTTTTCTTGAGCTGGTTTTTAAATCACAGGCTTAGAAGAGACAGTCTTTTGCTGCTTAGCTTTTTCCCTCTAATCTCTAGTTTTCTTCTCTCTAATCTACATGTAGAAAACATCTTTATTATTTATTCATTTATTTTTGCACATAAAGCATTACAAGTATAGATAGGGTTCCATTCCTGCAGTGCACATATCCTCTCCCCCTGCAGAGGATTCTGTGACCTTCTGCCTGTCAAGAGGCACATTTGCTCTCTTTTTTGTTCTTTCTTTTATTTTTTTTTTTTCTGATGTAAAGTTATTCGAGCTTCAGTCACAGTAAACAACCATCTCTTTGCCCTCATTCTGGAAAGGCCCAATGTGATTTCATTACCACTGCCAAGAATTTGTTTCCCAAACCAGTTATCTGCAGGAGGAAAATTGATACCAGACTGTAAGCAAGACAACATTTTAACTTCATTTTTAATATGAAAAAATGAAGATTTAAAAAAAATATTATTACTTAATTTGCATCAAATGAAAACAGAGATGCTTGTCTTGCTTCGATATGGGTATTCAGGGGTAATTTTGAAGTATCTTGAAAAAATTAATTGTAAACTTAATTGATATCTGGCTGAGTAAACACCAATTTTGACATTATTAGGGCTGCATATTGTTTGTTTGAATGCATTTATATAAATAACATAGTTTTTTTCTGATCTTATGGGTGAACCATTTATTTAGCAGAAATTACCAATGACCATTATGAAATTATTTATACCCATAAGCAGATAAATTGTCAAACTATGAAGGATATAATATATAGATTACTTGATGATGCTAAACCTTAGCTTCTACACTCTGTATGAGTAAAAGAGGCATTTTTGGGAGGAAATCATGAATCTATACAATATTTGACATGTTGATTTTTCTTTCATTCTAAAAGAGATAATGTGGCAGAAATCACAATGGAATTTTTTTTTACAAAGTCAAAATGTTTGTGTATCAATGTAATATTGAAATAAGCCATGAAAATAATGCATTATCAATATAAATAATTTAAACTAAAATGAAATTATTTTTCTTTAAAAATCCATTATTTTATTTTAAAAAGTGGCCACTTTTCTTTAAAAACTGTTAAGTCATTGAATGCTTCTTTTACAACCAAAACATATTCATAAAAACTCAGCCACATTTTGTTCACCTAAACCAAAATCACACTGCTTTTATAAAGTCATTTCAACATGATACTTTCTCACTTAAGAAACAAAATATTTCCAAGGGATGGAGAGGGAATTTCATTCCAATATGTAATGTTCTTTCTTGTCCTGGGCAAAACTCAGCATAGCCGTTTTATTGGTATAATATTTCTGGGGCAGAAATTCAATAGCAGGGGAATCAAGTTATTCAGCTATGAAAGCTGTCTGTCTGGAGACATGCTATTAAACAACACTTGAGCTTTCTGTTTACTTTGGTGGTATTTATAGTTATGGCTAAGCATTTGCAGCTTGCACTTGCTAAATATTTCTAAAATGCATTTGCTGTAATAGACAGCACAAATCATCATAGCTTCAGTGGTCTTCTTTTTCCAAGAAATAAAAAGCAGAGGCAACTGAGGACTTTTGTGGCTGTTCACTTTGCTTCTACATCTTATTTTTCAGTACCCTGTTGATTATTAATAATATATTGATATTACTTTTTCTAAAGGTGTATGTATTCCCCATTATTATAGTACCTGAACATCCCACACATGAAGGATTTATGCTCAGAGATCCCCTCAACATGAAAAGTAAACACAATGCTGCCATAGAGCTGAGGGAATCTAGTTTGCAGTGGGGAATCTACTCAGGATTTTTTTTCTAAAAGTGGTGCTACAGCTAATCTCAAAACTATCCTGTCCAAGTTCTTGTATTTCAAGTGTACAGATGAATTCAAGGACTGGTTATAATGTCCTTCAGGTCATGCAAGAATCTATATTTTCATGCAGGCAACAAGGTAGGGCAGGGAAGGCAGGCAACAAAAGTCTTGAAGAAGAGGACATTACCATTCTGGTCATTCACAGAGATGTGGCTATAACCCAGCAGATTGGTTGATGGTCAAGGACCACCAGGAAGAGGTCAGTGGAAGGCCAGGGAATTCATTTCAGACCTCCCCAATGCAGGCTGTCAGTTTTACTTAACCTATTGGACACTACTCTATTTTTATCAAGACAATTAAAATGATAGAAATAATTGCACACAAGCAAAGAACCAAAATCCAAAGCTTGAAACAGTATTGCTATGCAAAAAAAAATGTCCAAAGCAATCCATCAGGCCCCTTCCATCTCTAAAATTATGAAGTTAAAACCATAGGCTACAGAATAACTGATGTGGTTTAACCCCAGTTGGCAACTAAGTACCATGCAACCATTTGCTCACTGCCTCCCACCTCACCTCACCCTTCGTGGGGAGGAGAATCAGAAAGAAAAGGCAAACCCTGTGGGTTGAAATAAGAAAAATTTAATAGTGGAAGTACAATATCATAATATTATTATTATTTATATTAAATATTTGAATAATGTTAATGATAATAATTTTAATGATAAAAGAGGGATAGAATGTAAGGAAACACAGCAGAAGTAAGAGAAGCACAACAGAACTGCTCATGATCCACTGACTGATGCAGTCAGTCTCAGCACGAATTAGCCCTGTCTAGGTATGTCTCCAAATTTATATACAGGGCATTATGTCCTTTGGGAAGGAATATCCCTTTGGCCAGTTTGGTTCAGCTATCCCAGCTCTGCTTTCTCCCAGCTTCTTGTGCACCTGCTCACTGGCAGAACGAGCATGAGACACTGAAAAGTCCTGGATTTAGAGCAAGTGCTACTTAGCAACAACCAAAGCAATATTCTGATATTGAATCTAAAACACAGCACTGTACCAGCTACAAACAACTCCATTGCAGCTGAAACCAGGACAATAACTAAACCAAATCACAGACAGTCACATAAGTGATCCCTGACCTTTAAGCTATTATTGCCTGAAATGTAACTTACTGTTTGCAAAAAAAAAAAACAAAAAAAAGCAAAAAAAAAAAAAAAAAAAAAAAAAAAAAAAAAAAAAAAAAAAACCCAACAAAAAACCAAAAACAAACAAACAAACAAAAAACCCCAACAACAAACAAACAAACAAACAAACAAACAAAAACAAAAAACCACCAAAAAAAACACCCACAAACAAACAAACAAAAAAACCGTGGTTGAAAAGCTCTTTTAAAAGATGAGTGGGAAAAAGTAAGACAAAAGCAGGTGTACTTCTGAAGGGATTAGATGCCGCTGCAAGAAGATATATGTTGTGCCATGTTTCACTGCTGCCCAGCATTGAAAACCAACAAAGAAATTAGGATTTGCCTATTTTGTCCAGTGGCAGACATGGCCATATTTTACAGCTTTGAGGCTACTCCCAGCTAAAATTTATCTTAGTCCTGAGACTCCTAGAGTCTCAAGTATCTGAAATGGCCACCTCCAAGGGCTGCTCAGCTCCTTGGAGTGATGGATCTCTACAAAATGAAAATCAAACACCTTATCAAGTCTGCTGGACCAGAAGCTAGATGCCATAATCTAAAGGCAGACTGTGCATTTGATGCACTGAAACACTGGGAACCAGTACTCTTGTATTTCTCCTAAAGTAGTCTCCATCAGTTTTCAAGACAGAATAATATCTCCTAGGGACAGGATTTAGCACCTCCTGCACAGCCAGCTCAATTGAAGAACAAAAATCCTTAGAAGAAAGACAGGGAGAGTTAGATATCTGCTCTCAAAATAAACTGAACCTGAACTTTCAGGATTGTTGTCTAAATGTTATAACACTGCAGTAGAATATTGTGGCTTCCCACTATTATTTTTTCTTTTATATTGTTACGGTGAAAGATGAAAATGTCCCATATTATTGGAAGATTTTTTTCCCTGTTATTAAATCTCTGATTAGCTTTTCTCTCTGAAATCCCTATAAAATAGTCTTAAATTAAATACGCCTTCTATATGCAGTTAATAATATTATAATCCAAATGATTTATCTAATAAACATCTGAACATGACTGACAGTGAAAATATACCTTGATCATAATTTGAAATGTGATGGCTCTTTTCAGGTTCTAGCTGTAAAATATATATCTCAGAAAGTTTCAACTAAATTTTTCTTTTCAAATGAACTGAAGGGTGGAGGAGGGCAGGTAAGAGGTCTTGTCAAAAGCTACAGTACACTCAGTTACCTTGTGTTGAATTTTACAACCTTGGAATTCCATATAAACACCAGGATATATCTGCTCAGCTGGAAGCATTTTCCTCCTTTACCACTTAACTCTTCCGGGTAAGATCTTTGCTGTACACATTGTGAGGCAGGTGTGGCAGTGTCTTGGGTTATGTAACTAAAAGAAAAGTGTATTCTATTTCATCTGTTGAAACCAGTTGGGAGATGGTTTCTTTTTTCCTTTATCTCTTGTAACTCCAGGGGGAGGACGGTGGATGCCTTCTGACAATAAGCCAGCTGTTAAATCCAGGTGGGGCAGTGTTTCTTATTTCTTTCATCAACTTTGTCCACCCTCTGGGGAATATCTTCTGTTAATGGGCCATTAAGGCTCACCAGTGACAGACACATTACACCATCCCATTGTGAGATGTTCTACCCAGTGTGGGGAGCTGTTTCTACCAAGATAAAAACTGAGATGTAGGAACACCTAGCAGCCTGTTTTCCACTGGATTCTCAAAGATCGCACCCATCTCGCCAGCACTGGACCTGTTTTTCTACGGATCATCTCTGCTCCAAAGAACCACATCTGTTACTCCAGGAATACTTATTTGGGCTGCTTCCAACACACTGACAATAGGGTGTCAGGTTGTATCTCTGACTCTGTCTGGCTTTTCTAGGTCTTTTGTTTGTTTGCTTGGTTGTTTTTTTTTACTGTTGCATGTGTATTTTTAATATACCTAATAAAGACCTGTTATTCTTATTCCCATATTTTTTGCCTGAAAGCTCCAAATTGCAAAATTGTAATACTTTGGAGGGAGGGGGTTTTACATTCTCCATTCCAAGGGAAACTCCAGTTTTTTCTGATGGATATCTGTCTTTCCAAATCAAGACACAGGGTAATAAATAAGGGACCTAAATCTATTTCTCATCCATGGTAGGGGCTTGCACACTTCAGAGAAGCATATCTGGAAACCAGGTGGAGGAGCCTGATGGCTGGGTTTTCTGTTTATGGCTGTAAGGAGGAATAGCAGGTGAAAAGCATCAACATCTGCAGCCACGATACACAGTCACTGACCTTTCCTCTCTTCTCTTGGGGTGCTGATCATAGGGTGTACCTCCCAAGCCTAGGGGGGTCTGGCCTCCAAGTCACCACAAAAGGCCAAGGCCATTGTGCAAGAGCAGAGCTGAAGGGCAGATCAGTGGGATTTATGGGGATGAGCCATCTCCCATGGAAGAACTACATGTGACTACTCACGCTATGACTTTTAGTATTCTAGGTGACGAGCATCAAAGGAACTATATGCAAGTAATAGAAAATAATTCCAATACGATGAATAATCAATAGCATAATAATATAAAATATATAAAATATATAAATCTAAGTAGATTAATTAAGTATTAATTAAAAAACATTATTAATGTTCTCCAGCTATGTTCTCTGGATTATGTCATCACTTCTTTTCTTCAAGAATTACATCTATTTTAGATTTCTGTTTCAGTCTTCTTTGCATTTATGAGCACAGGTATACAAATATAATGTTAGCCTCCCAAATTCTATCTTTGCCACAGAATCCCTGCTGGAGATATGAGGATCTTTTAGGGTAACAACATATAAAAGACAGAAAATAGTCTCTGCCTCGTCCACATATGGAATCTGACTCCAAACAAGATTTTTTCTACACATCAATCCCTGCTTTTTACTCTAAATGCTAGAGCCAATGTCACTTTCTTCCTCTCATCATCAATAACAAAGTACTAAAATCATAACTCCCCTATCTCTCAAACAAATTAAGGATTTTAGCTAGGTTAAAAGAAACCAAACAGGCATAGTCCTGAAAAAACACTTGTCTTGTTTTGCATTCCAATCCAACAAGGTAAAGATTTGTTGCACGCTTCAATGACTTGACTTAAAAAGTGTATCTGCAAATAGGAAACCTTAGGTAATAAGCAATTTAGAAACCTCAGTCTCCAATCTCTCCTGTTACATAATTTTATCTGTGTGTCTACCAGATATTCATACATTCAGACACAAATGTAACTTGAGGTGCAATTAGAAATCAAATGTGTATGGGTTTCATTTTTTTTCATATCATTAGCCTTCAAATACATCTTGGGGTTTTTTCTTCACGTATTTCACAGTGTGCCACTCAGTTTGCTCCTTTTGCAGGAATACCTTAGTGGAAGCTTGCTCACCCCCCTTTGTTCACGTTAAACAGAAGGAGGAAATAAATCTCTCTTAAGTGGTAATTAAATGCTCGAACAATGGTGCCACCATCCACAGCGACTTGCTGCTTGGAAAGGCTAGTGAAAAGCTAAGCCATCAGAGCAAAGCTGTGAGCTGGAAAAGCAAAGGCAAACGTGGATCCCCATGGTTTCAGCAGCTGCAGCTGTGTGAGTGAAGCAGCGTGCCAACAGGCAGGTGGTGCGTGGTGTGTCCTGCATGGACCTGGGGGAAAGCCAAACAGCATATTTTCCATTGGCCAAGATAGTTACAGAAAAGGGAAATCTGGGAATCTTAAGATCCCTCCCTGTTTGTTCCCAGAGTACTGGAAGAAAGACAAGATTATTAAATAAACAAGCATACTCCTATGATACATTGGAACCATACAGTTAATGATTTTTTTCTGGCAATCAATTAAAAAGGCTCCATGTACTGGCTGATTGTGCAGTCTGGAAGTGTTGGTGATGCATACTGTTTAGTATTATTAGCAGTGTTCAGTATTTCTAGTGGTGAAGTCAGTGGAGTAACAAAACTTCCATGCAATTATGTATGCATGCACTATGATCTTGAAAGGTTTAGTAGGAATGAAGCTCTCATTAACCTAAGAAATAACTACATATAACGAGAAAAGAAGAAATACAGTGGAAGTATGACAAACTACTAATACAATGTAGATTCTTATACTGAGGTAATGCATTAATTTATGCTCATTTTATTTTGATGTAGAGAATTGTGATAATCCATTGCATTAGCATCCAAATTATTTTGGTTTTTTGTCAATAACAACAACCATGAACAATGAACAGTCTTTGTATTACAACAAAAATATTAGCATATGTTACTGAAGTCTAATTCCACCAGATTTTTCCTATCATCACTTTGGCAAAGATGATGGTGACTGGTTAATTTTTATGCCTTTATTGCTGCACCAAAACAGTTTGGTGAGTTGTACCACAACTGATTCATGCTATGACAGGCTCTTTCCACAGGAACAAAGCTATGGAGTCACTTTTCAGAGTCCTATATATGGGCAGCTCTTTCTACATATCATCACATCAAACTTGAGAATTTAAATTAAAGCTGCTTTAGTAATTCATAAAGAAATTACATTTACCAACTTTTTTCTCAGTTCTTAGTTTATCCCTTTGAGACCTAGCACTTCCAAGCAGTAGATCAGCATGAGATAAAGGCCAAGTGAGTTTCTACAAAGCAGTGTGACAAGTACAATGTAAGCCCATTCAGGTGAAATGCAGTGGTGCCATTCAATGTAAACTCTCTGACTCCCAGTCCCCCCAGTTTTCCTGTTATTCTGATGAAAAGCCTAACTACATCTCCTTTCACCAAATGACTATAATCACATTTTACCTGCCTTTTCTGAAGGGCATTGAGTCCAGGCTGTTAAAAGGCAAATGAAGAGACATAAGCATCCTGCAGAGCATTCCTGGCTCTTCTTTCTTGGGTATGGTACAGGCTTCAGGTTGGGCACTTCTGCTCAGCTCAGGCACAGAGAGCCTCAAAGATGTGCACAATAACAAAAAGGTGCATTGCTTCCCTAACTAAAGCCATGTGGTACTCCCACAGTGAAAGGATAATTTTTGTTGTCATGCACTTTCTTAGCAGAAGGTATCTGGACTTAACATTTACTTTATAGGTGTTGCCAAAATATTAAAGAACAGCCCTATTTAACCTTTTTCAATGAGACCTGGGTTTATGCTGTCTGCTCTTTGAGCTGTTTCAGTGAAAGCCAGCTCTGAAAAGAAAATTGTGTGAGGCAAAGTGGAAAGGTTCGGGAGAAAAAACCTCATTTCTTTAGCAGTACTTGTACATAGCAAAGTGCAAATGCAACCTTGCTAGCACAAACCAGACTTGACTTCTACTGTGTTTAAAAAGCTTCTGCCTTTTATTTTTTCAAAATTTTAAACATATATATACCATGCCAGATATATGCTTTTTAAGCAAGTACTTTCAGATTTCCTGTTTTGTTGTTTAATGGAAAGTTAGAGATCTATGAAAAAATGTGAAAAACCAAAAAGAGTTCAGCGTTTCAAGATGGGTGCAAATTCAGTTAATGGGTTCATCTAAGTTGTGTGTTTTATCCTACTTTATGATTTGGGAGCAATACAGTGGCAGAATTGTTTTTAAAAATATGATTTACAGTTCAAAAGTCTTGATAAATTTTCATTAAAGAAGTTGTGCCTATTCATAGGCCTTACACAATATTTCTAAAATAATAAGAATATATTTTTTACCGTATAACCGTACTTAGTGTTTCTATCTCAGAAAAGGGATTTAAGATAGATTAAAATACCAATAGTTTTGATACACTTCAAACAAAAAATATCAGAATTATTTTCTCTGAATTTACAGATTGAAAACCAAATAAGACATGAAAATTTAGAGATTTGTTATGTATATTGTGCAAGCATAATTAACAATAATTCATATTTCAAGCTTTCAAAGCCCTGTATTTGCATTTCAAGAAAATGAATATGAATAAAGTGTTTTGGGGTTATTTATTTATTTATATATTTATTTATCTATCTGTCTTGCAGTCCAAAGGTAAGGACAAATTTAAAAAAAGAATGCAAAGAGCAGAAGGTTTTGTGTGTTAGATTTACTCCAACACTACTGAGGACCTATAATAATTGGGTTTATATAATTACATGTTCGCTCCACTGTCACCAGCAGACTACCTTAGAGACTAAGACCTCTAAGCAGTGATAGCTCCTCTGTGTGCTCCACACATCCCAGGAAAGTGATGAGTTGTCCTGTTCTTACACATTCATTCAAGGTTACCTTGGCAACCACTTGATAAGATGGTTCCATAATGTCTGTCCAGCTTTTTTCGCTATAGCATGAGTTTAGAGACTAGAGAATTTCAAAAGATGGCTTTTCCCCCTAGGGCCTGCAGACTCAAAATAAATTTCTTCCTGTCTCAATAAACTTGCTAGTGTACTTGCCAACAAACTTATGTTTTTATGGTTTACTTCCCAAATATGTATGCAGATATTAATTCAACAGCTCTGTATTCTACTGAATGCATTTACTAAATACTTATTTTTAATGTAGTTTTTTCAAATATTGTGTGATGATAACTTTCTGTGAACATGGTTGTCTCTGTTCTTTCTAAATTCTGCTTGCCCCTAACATTCAACTGTGTAAAAATATTAAATAAAATTTTAAGGAAGACAAGGATGGTAAAGTCATAGATTTATCTTATTTTAATTTGGTATAGTAGTAGTATTAAAAAATGAAATGTAATAATAATTTGATAAACTGACATCAAATACATAATTTGATAAACTGACATACAGAAGACTTCAAAGTGTTTTCTGGTGTAATGTCTGACACTACGCAGCTGAAGAGAGGAAGAAAATAGAAACTGTATTATTGTCATCAGTGGAGGAAAGAATACTCTGTGAGTTCAAACAAAAGTATAGATGGGACACGGGTCATGGAAGGTGGAACACTGAGAAATGTAATTGGAGATTGTACCTTCTAGGACACCAGATAGTCCATTTTGAGGTTTTCTTCTTAAAGGTTTCCACGGTTGCTGATGAAGGTCCAACTCACACTGCAGCTTTAGTAGAGCAGGAGTCTATCATCACACATAAGACAAATTCTCTGAAAAGCCTCCCAACTGTGCTGCTTCTATTTTTGCATCATGTTTATGCTTTCAAATACTTCTATATTCATGGAGGTTAAAACCCTGCAAACAAAATTATTCTAGGCTGTCACAGACCTGCCTGATCAGTCAGGCAAATCCAACAGCGCCTGCAGACTGACCCAGGGTAAACTTCAGAGTCGGCATCCAGCAGCTGTTACCGTGAGATCTGGCATAACTGCTTCAGTGCTCAGAGAAAATGGGATTATTCGAGGTGAGGATGAGGGGATCCTTAGAAAAGTAAGTCTATATGGGAAAAAGTAAAATTTCATAGACTTCCTGTGGACAGTAAGAGAAGTATTTGCAGTCACTTTTTTTGTGAATTGTTTCTTTCAGTAGCAAATCAGCCATAAAATTTCTATATCAAATTATTTTGATCACATTATTTTAATGTACTTTCATTTTCACTTTTTGTGACCTGCATGAATCACTCTTGCTATTATGTTCACTCATTTTTTAACTACCACTTACACCATTTTCTTTGTCCCACCTGATAGAAAGGGGGGGAAAAAGACACTTGAAAAACATCAATTCTGGACATAAAAGCAAGTATCACAGTAAAAAATGTTAATGGTTTTTTATAACTCATGATCTTCGACATTCTATTTAAAATGTAATTTTCTACTCTGAGAATATTTCAATCAATGTTAGCTGAGGTCAGTTTGTCAGCATTGAAAGCACTGGGTCATGGGCCTGTGAAGGTTCAACAGGAACATTTAAAAGGAGAAGAGCAAAATAGTCTTTTTCTCCTCATTCATTTGTTGTTTAAAAAAGACTCTGCTAACTCTATGTTGTAGTGAAACTCAGAGGAGAAAAGTAGTATTAAAAGCTTGGGTTACAGTCTTCTGAGTTTTCAGCTTGTTTACTTCATATGGATGGGATTTTTTTTTGTTATTCATGTATCTTGATTATTCCTTCCTGCTCTAAAGTCAGAAAAGCTCAGAATAAATTATTTTACTCTCACTATTCTCAAAAAATATAAAACAGTTATATTTTTTATTTTTGAACTGAAAGAGAGCAAGGTCTTACTATTTTGCATTACAGAGCAAAATAAAAAAAATTAAACAGCTCTTTCATAGTAATTTCATTTTCATTCTTAAAGTCATAATTCACTTAAGTCCCAGAACAGCCTGAATGGCCAGTGTCACAACAGGTATAGTTTTACCTGATAAAACTTACAACTCTATATGTGGTACTCAGTTGTTTTAGCAAATTAGTAAAGTGTTCAGTGCTCTTATTTTTCTGCTTTTTCTTTTTGTCATGTTAGTTTATTAGCATTTTATTCTCTTTTTAGTGACATAGATAAGCTAATTTTCACTATCCTTTTAATAAATAAAAATGAAGCTCCAGGGATGTAATTGTGGTTTTTTTCATTATTATTATTTTAATGCCTCAGTTATCATTTGACAAGCTGTAAAGTGGGAGTTGAGAGGTGCTGAGGCTGAAAAATCATGCTGTAAAATTAAATATGTAAGAAATTTCAGTGTCTGGTTTGTAAAGAGAGAAGGATGTAGGGTACTTGAAATAGACTAGGTGAAGCTACACCCACTGAAGTGCACTAATATGGTGCAGCACCCTGAGGAGGCACTCACTTGTCTGTGGTGAAATAAGAGAAAAGCTAATTTAAGGACAAGGACTAGAGGAACTAAAGCCTACACTGAAGGTTTCAGTAACCTGAACAAAAGACACATTAAAGCTTGAATTTCAATGTTTTGACCTGAGGAGATACCAGATAAGTTCAAAACTTTATGCAACATGCAGCTTATCACAGCCTGAATCTCTGCAGAAGCTGCAAAACCAGCACTTCTGTGCTTTATGATTTTAGAACTGGTTCAATGTGCAGCACATTCTGTTATATTGCACAGTCATGTTCTCCCTTCACTTTCTGAGATCTCCTAGAAAATCCAAAGTTAAAACAAAAAGAGACTTTCAAAGAAAAAAATAATGCCATAATTAAAAAAAAAAAAAAAAATTGTAGAGTCTAATTACCCATTTTTCCCACAAGTAATATCAGTATTTTTAAGTTGTTTTTTTTTTAACATCTAGAGACTATGTTTCAGGCTCAAATTTTCCAGCATTACACATGGAAATAGGAATTATTAACATTACCAATTTTAATAAAAATTAATTTCAGCCATGCTGGAAGGTGAACTAATAAACTTCTTTGGTTCTTTCCAGCAGTGCACTTCCATGATTATATGAATTTGAAAAAACCTGAAAAATTCAGAAGCCTTTGGTTTTGAAAAGATCAAGGTAACAATTATATATGCAATGCTTTCAGATTTGAATAGATAAGAGATCTAATTTGGAAAATAAAAAGTAATTATTATCTACTGTTAATAGTAATAAAAAAATTTTCTCTGTACATTAATCTCAGCAATTTCTGAACTTATGCATACTACGCAGAGTTTTCCCTTTAAAAAGAAAGACATCTGGTTCTGTTCATTTCATCTTGAAATATTTCAGAGTAGCCTTTGTTATGATAACCAAAGGAAATCCCAGGTCAAAAATTTCTGAACTGCATCTTGTGGGTTTGAAGTTTTATCTACAAAGACCCATACAAGCTATTCTGTTTTAATTATTCCAGATTACTTCCAACACACTGGATATGCACCAAGGACTTTTAACTTGGCACATTTTAACTTTATATTTAAGCAGTTATTTACTAGATGGAGTTGTAAAAGGAAATTTACTCTAGTTTGAAAAAGGAGATATTTTATTAAGAGATGGAAATGTATTTTAAATTAATTTCACCATAAAAAAAAAAAAAGAATACTTCACTTTTCTCAAAGTAAGAATCATGTTCTAATTAAGTTATTTTATAATAGTGGCAAGAATATACTTTTGGAATAAACATGAAGATTCTTGTTAGCAAATCTATCAACATGTTCACTAACAGGTGACTACCATACCTTCATCTTCTTTTGTATTTTTTTTCCTGAGACATCTTCAGCTTTGCTTTCTGTGCAGAATCCTGAACTTCTTCCTTAATGAAGTCTGATGGAGGAAACCTGTATGCTATTCCATAAGAAGCAAGATTTTATACATATCAGAGTAATATCATGGAAAAGATAATTACTTCTTCACCAAAACGACAGTTATGACTTGGCAAAGGAATAACAAGTCCCTGCAATTTGTTTGATTTACTCTGGGGCTCCCATGTATTCAAAATTACTCTTCACATTTCCTGTAATGACACAGATTTGTTCTACACAATTTCAACAATGGGTCTTTTCTTTCCTAAGTAGAGCTGTGGTTGTTCTTACTCACAGAAAACTTTCACATTTTTCAATTTCCAAGCTATCTTCAGCATAATTTATTTTTGGTTTTGTCCTCACACATTATTTTTAACTGAATCCAACTCAAAATATTCTGTGTAAAGCTCTTGGTCACAGAGCAGCCAGTCTGGCCAGCTCTCTAGTTTGGTAGATGGAACCTGAGATGTTTCATCACCCCATCTGTGCCACTTAGCTGGCCAAAATTCAAGGACTTGGAAAACTGTACTCTTCAGATTTCTCTGAAATCATAACTGGCAAAACCCAGTGTCATAGTAGAATGCTCTCAGTTTGCCAAACTAAAATTTCTAAAATTACCTTCTCAATAATTTATTTTTTAATTTTGCCTCCTTCCCTGTCAAAGTTAATCTGGTTAAACTAAGTCCTAGCCAGTGTTACTACTTAGCTACCATGGCTATTCAGAAGGAAAAAAAGATTTAGCTTTTCTACAAAAGCTATCCTGAGACAGGTCATGAATGACAGGGAGTCCATAATATCTAAGAGTAACTTTGCATTTCTCTTTTATTAAAGCTATGAGTAACAGAGATTGGATGTAGAATATAGACCCAGAATAATTTTGAATACGTTATTGTAAATAAAGGCTTAGATTCAGATGGAACTACTTGCTTTAAAACTTGGGAAACCAGATGTAATTAGATGATAGTATCACAAGACCAGAAGAAAAGATATTTTCCTCTTCCTTTCTAAATCAACAAAATTAGGCACAAGAGAAGAAAAAAACAAAACCTCAGAGTGATAAGGATTTTTTTTATAGTAAACCCTTTTCAATGTCCATGTTTCTAATGACCTCTATAAAAATAGCAAGCTACATCTGTCTGATGGCTGGTCCACTTGTGGTTATCATAGAATCAAGTACATGCTCTTCTGTTCTACCCTTGACATTTTTTTTACTTCTTTATTTACATTTGAGGCTTTCATATTTTTTAGGATCTGGCAAAAAAGAAAAAAACAAACTGTGGAGTATATTCTATTGTCCTTTTGTCAAGCACTACTTGGTATTTTGGCCTTTTAAAGGCAGTTTTCTGATGGAAGTAAAAGTAGTGACATGGAGATCTATTTAGCTTGTTTATTTATAGAGTCTATGTCCTTGACTTGCTCCTCAGTAGGTCAATGACACAGGAAACCCCTTCTTTCAGGAGTCTCAGCTCAAACATCAACAACTGAGCTCTGAAATTTATCTCTACTTGAAGCTTCATGGAAAAGAGCAACCTTTTCTTCCTTTTGCAAAAATGCACACCAGGAAACTGAGTAGAGGAAGTGATAACTAAATGGCACTTCTTTAGCTGATGTACAGAGCTTACACAAATTTTAAAAAATGTAAATCCAGGTACAAGATTTCCACCTGACTATTCTCACATGAAAATTATTTTCTCACTACGCAGCCTTACTTTATATGCCAAGAGATCTCAACCCAATAACTGTGCTAGAGGTATCAAAATGAGAAGTCTGGAGGAAAGCCATGATCAGAATCTAATCACTCAGTCACACCACCAGTGTGGAAAGAGATACTCAGAGGCTTGACAGCATGAAAAACTGAAACCTCGTTTTACTAAAGGTGCAAAAGTATTTTTTCCTATTGCCTACACATATCCTTAGTCTTGTAAGGATATATTCTTCTAAGGATGTGATTATTGTCAATTAATGGTCACTTGGACACCTTTCAGCCTTTGCTGTAAGACTGGATTTACTCAGGGATAATATAAATATTATAAATTCCAATTTTTACATAAAAACATACACAAACTATTTTTCTTCTCTTGATTCTTGGTTTCCTTTGTACCTTAATATTTCACCAGCTAAACACTTTTGTCAATGTGTCAATCTACATCGATAACAGAAACAGTTAGGCTACTTTTTCACCTTATTTTAAACTCTGAATCTTATATGTCCTCTTTTCTTACTCTTTTTCCAGTAATATATGGAGAAGTTAAAGCAGCACCAGACTCACATCTGAGGGGGCTCCACAGTTTATGCTATAAAAGGTGTTTATCAAGTCGCCTGCCACCCATGAAGTTTGACTTACTCACACTCACCTTGACATTTCCATGCTTGACTGTAGTGATTTAATGACAAGAAAAAAGATAAGGAAGAAAAAGGTTCTTTTTATCTTTACCTTTACTTTACTTTTATTTACTTCTGCATCACATATGTCATCTATTTTCTGCCACCTTTAGTACAGATCTAATTTAATTCATGGGAAGGGAAAAAAACAACAACAAACCTACCTTCTCTTTTTCTCTTAGATGAAAATATGATCTAAGTGGCCTAAAAACTTTAGATATCTGAAGAACTGCTCTTCAATCTATATATCCCTAAAAGATAGCCCTCCTCTTGAGCCCACTGGAGTGAGAAGAAAGAATTAGATTCAATCCAATAAGATCTGGATGAATTTTTCTGAGAGCACACAATGCATCTCATTTCTCTTGTTAGCTCTCCAGTTTGCTGCAGGATGACTGAAAATTCTCACCTACAAATAAAGATCAAGTCTACACAGCAAACTAATCAATTTAAAATTACTTATAGTTTTTTAAATTTAGTGTTGCATATATGAGATTGTTTATACTGGAACTTATTTTCTTTCACACAATCACTGAACAAGCAAAATTTCTAAAATCAAATTCAGTTTCTGTGAGGATCACCACGTGAGAAAATGTTAAATGAATATGTTGGGCCATGTACATGAAAGGTCTTTGTGGAGGTAGTTGACTTTTCCATACAAAGTATTTTAAAGTGATAGTTCAACAGCTTAAAGTGTTTTGACATTATTTTTAAGTCGAGCCTTTAGAATATCTTGTTTATTCACAGCTAAAATGACTTTTTTTCACTTATTTATGAGACTATTTAATGGCATTACAGGACCACAGGCATTATATGCTTGCTATTTCCATGCAGTGGTAACAGATTACTTCTCTCTCCTCAAAGTGAAATGCTCAAGATGCATTTTTACTACATCTATTTGTCATCCCTCCTATGATCCCATTGGCATCCTGACCAGCACCTGGGAATATCTGGGTTGTTTGTCCACAGAGCACTTGTGTGGGGCAGGGCCATTCCACTCCAGAGACACTGAGAACCATGCCTGAGTCTCAGAGCCCCACTTGGTTCTATTCAGAAATCCCATTCCAGAACCTGCAGGGCCTCCCACACCCTAAACTGATGTCTGCATTCCTCTTCTTCGGATTAGATGGTGTCTAGTCCGAGATGTTGTCTTCCAAGGAGGAAGGGATGACAAGGTAGGAAGCAGCAATTAAGTTCCTTCAGGAGGCACCTTAAACAACACAGCAGCTAAGACAGTTGCACTTGCCAGAAGCCTCAGGAAGCAGCGAGGTTCAACCTAAGGGTGACTGAACAGAGAGACAAAGGGAATGCAGATGATAAAATCAAATAGGAATCTAGATCTTCAGTGTTTACCTAAAATCTGGAAATGCTGTATGTTAAACTGTTGGAATCCTTGTTTCTTTCCTGCTCCAAGGTCAGGGCCAATAAAACTCAGCAGACATTGCTTTTGAAGTCTCACTCTGAAATTTATTATCATTATCTATTACAAACTCACAAGATGTGAGTTCTCTCTAACAAGTCAAAAAAGTGCTCTCAAATGGTGATAACTCAAGGTTATTTAGGCCTTAATTATCCAATAAGAAGTTGACATCTAAGTTATTTATGTTTCTAGCCCAATAATGATCACTCAAAACCCACAGTGCAGACTTCTTTTGTCCAGTTACAGAAAACCATCCAGATTCATGATGAAGAAGGAAGAAGAAGGTGCAAAAAGACAACTAATCGACACCCAGAGTTCTCCATCTTGGCTCCCATATATCACCGCACTAAATTTTCAAATCTAAGTTTTTCACCTTGTGAGATCGCACAACACCATCTAAACTACATCCCCATGACCCCAGTACTATCACTCATTTTTGGAAGCCTGTTTTAAGGTCTCAGGTCAAACGCAGTGCTTCCTTGAAGTTCTGTGCCTGTCAGCACAGCGTACAAAATTCTCAGCATCTGGAGTACTCACATTAAACAGTTAAATATAAAAATGTAAAATGTTACACCACCAAATTCATAAAGTACTGTGCTCTGTGGGATTGTATTTTCCCCAGAGAACCCTCCCCGAGATTCCCACCAAAATTTAAACTACAACAGTGCTCAAATATAGGAGCTGATCCTACTTATTCATGATGAATGTTATATCAGAAAATTCATTACAAAAGATCAATTTTCATGTTGTTTCCATGCAGGACTTTGCAAATGAATATAGAAACAACTGTCCTGCATTTATTTTCAGGTTTCCTTGGCATCCACTTGGATTTTAGAGCGACATCTCTATTGAGTTAAGCAATCACTAAACTAAGAAGTTCTTACAACATGTTTTTAGCTGGAAATTCATCTAGTTTTCAGACTGATTTCACAGAACCAGTTCTGTGAAACACATCTCTTTTCAAACTTTGCATTGTTGAAACGTCATTGAATGTACTTACCTTTGCAGTAAATCTCTCCATTATCTTAAGAAGAAAAATGTCATGTTTGGTTTTTTTTTAACAAGAGATAGCTGTCAATAAAAAATTTATCTTTATTCTTTACAGAAAAAAAGTATGTAGTCTGAAGGTTCTAAGCTCCTACTTCAAGATTAAATTTTGTAAGCCGTTTTTTCTAACCCTAGCTTTTGAAAAAGCTAAGATTTCTCCCATAACAAAACGTATAGCCTAAAATATAACATTAGTAGGGAAAAAATCCTGATTTCTCCTAGCTGATCCCCATTTTTCCATAGTATAAAACATGCAATTAATTGAATTAATTGATAATTAATTATAAAACAAGTTCAATTAATTGAATGATACTCTCTGAATCAGCTTTATGTCATGTTTTCAAAGGAAGTAAATATAAAACTGTTTAAAAGATATAACACTCTTCTAGAGGGATATTGACTGAGATTTGTTTTTAAAATGATGTAACATTTCATTAATCTTGTATGTAGAAACATTAAGGGGCAAAATCTACTCCATTTAGAGGAGAAAGCAATTTTCCTCTGTCCTTTGTATATTCTAAATATACATACTTAGTTCCAGTACAAGGCATTTGCTTTTACCTCACTGTAGAACATTAAGCATTTGATTGCCATCTGTACCAGAAGCATAGTAGTAATCTGTGAAAAAAAAAAAAAAAAAAAAAAAAAAAAAAAAAAAAAAAAAAAAAAAAAAGTGCTTTTGTAAGTGCAAAGCATGTTAAAAATTCCTCTTAAAGAAACATTGCTGATTCATAGATGTGGAGGAAGAAATTTCCCTCATAAAATGGTTCCTCAAAATATCATCTTGATCTTTTCTATTATATATTTGAACCACAGCAAAAGGTTAAGATTTGCATTAAGAGACAGTAACTCTTAAGCAAAATAGAAAAGCACAGGTTTTCCTGCTTTCAAGAATAAATAAATAATAATAATAAAAAAGGCCAATAAAACTCAACCTAGTCCAGATTTCCCTCTTTAAAAAAACACACAGGAACAAGGTACTCAAAGGGATTTTCAATACGATTGAAAGGCATGTCTTTGGAATCACACTAAACTAATATATGCTCTTTAATTTTCCTTTACC
Organism: Prinia subflava; assembly: GCF_021018805.1. Taxonomy (NCBI): domain Eukaryota; kingdom Metazoa; phylum Chordata; class Aves; order Passeriformes; family Cisticolidae; genus Prinia; species Prinia subflava. The sequence goes on from NC_086247.1 coordinate 55,545,281, forward strand.
TAATAAGTAGACCAGCTTGAAAATTAAATGTAGTCCTTATATCGATTTGATACAATCAAGTCTTTTGCCACTACCTATATACCTGACATCAATTCGTCCACTGATAGAACATCAGACCTTTCCATCTGTTCACACCTTGTTAACATCATCACAATCTTAATCTCTCTCCCAGAACAGTTAGACAGAGATGGCTGTGGACCTCAGTAACATCCTCATTCACAACACTGTGAGAAACCTCTGAAAAAACCCTAACCCAAGTCTTCTCATTGAGTAAAAAAGAGAGCCTATCATGTGCTCCTTTCTTACTCAGATCATATTAGAATTTCCACCTTATACTTCAGAAAATATAATAATTTTCTCAGAAATCATTGCTGCCTGTAACTGGGTGCAGGACCACAATATTTACCCCTGTCTAAAGAATATTGCTTTTATTTATTCAGTTATTAAAAGCAAAGTTCTAAACACTTGAAAGAGCTACCAAACATTTCAACAAAACTATTAGGATTTAAAAATATGATATTCTCTAAATGCTATTAACAAGAATTCTGTTCATAATGTCTGAGGCAGTTTCCAAAATGACTTTTTGTCCTATATGTTATGTACTGATATTACAACCCTAAAGGCTAAATCATGGAGATTTGATTCTACTTTAAATATCCACTAACAGAAAAGCTATTTCTCTCTTCACATTCTCTACAAATGTGCCCCAAATTCTCACAGAAAGGCTCTGACATGGTTAATTCTCCAGCATTCATAGTTTTCCCCATTTCCTTCTTCCCTATCTTGTTTCAGTAAGAAACAAGTTTTCACTGTTTCTTATCTTCCTCAGCTGGAGCGAAAAAAGCACATCTTTAATTTCCATTGGTTTTCCCTACCAATCTTCTCTCTTGGAGACCCTGCTGGGTTTCTATGGATGACTGATTTCTCACAGAATTTACTATCCATTCAGTAAAAGACAATTTGATGACTTTTACATATTTTAAAAGTCTAGGAAAACATTCATTAACAAAATATTTTGCACATTTTGTAGGTTAAAAATAATTGCCTGTACCTCAAGTCTTCCTAGTCAGCATACATGTACAATATAAAGTCTTTTATTTAAGGAAATGCCTCTTAATGTCTCTCTTTATTTTAAAATTACAGTCTAAATTGCAATTGCGATCTGAAAAGAACAGAAAGAGCATTTTAAAAAAAAGAAATAAAGTTATCAGTTTCTGGCCAGCTGTATTCTAAAGATTTAATTTTCAAACATGAATCATTCACAAATGAACATCTAAGACCTTTTTCACAATATATCAGAACAGTTCTGCATTGCCATAAGCCATGTAGAAATGGAAGAAGAGATAAGCAAAAGACTCTGACAGACAGCTGTAACAGAAAGATTAAAAATGCTCATCATATATAAAGTTCAAGGGGAGTACAGGCTTTGTTACAAGAAATCTAGACTGTAGACCTTTGCATTTTGCTTATATCTAGAGTTAAAGAGTCTTACTGTTTAATTATTTGGAATGTTTCTCGTTTTATTAAGTTTTTCATAGTCTGAGGTGCTTTGTGATAAATTTGGAGGGGTAACTCAAAATGTCATTTTTTTTATCTAGGGGAATTCTAATAATTTGGTTCCTACCTATTTTAAAGGTTACTTCTCACTTAGTGTTTTTAATAGTAAATAAAGATGAATTCTGAATGTTCAAAAGACTTCTCTCCTGTTGTGTGCCATGAGAGAAGAGCTTGAAAAAAAGAAAGCTTTTTGAAAGAAAGAAAGAAAGTTTTATTCCAAACTTCATATATGGCATAGAAAACCCTCAGGACAACTCCAAGTATAAATGTTTGAAGGAGTTTGAAATGTTCTGATTATTTATGCTCAGTCTTCCTGAGCATGATATGGCTCTATTTAAATCTAGAAATACTACTTTTTGAGGACAAATTCTATAATAGACAAATGGAAAGTTATTGTCATATATATTTTACGATATTGTTATGTATTGTATGTAAAATATTTGGTGTGAGTTCTGAAAAGTCTTCCCACTCATTCTTACAATACTCATAGATGAGTGTGAGAGGCAAAGAAAGAGAGTCTACAGCATTCAGAATTTTCAGCTTTTCATAAATTCAGAAGCTCAACACATCACGCAGTGACATTTGGATGGATGTTTTGATGGAAAACAAAGACCATATGATTGAAACAAAGACCATAACAGGAAGTGATGATTTCTTCATCACCATAGCAAAATAAGTCACACAAGCAGAAGTGATCACATATTGGGCATTTTAGATGCTGTGAATTATGTATTTCTCCAGTTATAATGCACTGTATATGTACATAGGGGTTTATGCAGGTTTGTATCTCCTGTGAACTATATCATATGCCTTTATGATTTGATAGTTTACGAGTCTTTAAATACATATACATACTGATATATATTTTAATAAAACCAGCATTTTTTTCCTTTCACTTAGACTACATACTGTCCTTTTCTAATAACAGAATACTCTGTTCTCATTTTGTTCAGTTTTTCTTTGCCCATTCCTGCCTTCACTTTGAATTCTAGGTGATGTCCTCTGTAGCCTCTTCATGCTACACTAATTTGAAGTCTGAGCTCCAAGTACTTTTCATCTTTTCATTTACCACCTGCAGTCTTCTGTCATCTGAGGCAGCCCCTCAGTTTTACTATGTCCCTGAAAGCCATGTGCAATCATCACCTAGGATGAGATCAAACAGATTGACACCCACATTCAGATGAATGTGCAAGACATACCTATCTTGGAATTCTAATCCATTAAAATAGAGTCAACACTGAATATGGAGACTGGAAAGTAACTCTGTTAATCAACCAGTCATTTAGGGTAATCTGAATATCTGCCTAGGCTCAGCTGAATGTATTCCTCACTGGTTGTCTTACTGGTGATGTATTAATCCATCCTGGTTGACTCTTCCTCAGGAAGGGGTCACATAGGTGTTATGACCTCTCTTCCAGCTCCGAGTATTTATCCTGGGTAATGACAGATTTATCCTGGGTACCAGATGGCTGTGTTTAGACAACTGAAGACAGATCTTAGGGATGTTAAAGGGAGTTTACAAATCTTTTAAACTTGAAGACATGACAAGTAAACAATAGCTATTTTAATCAAGAGTTGTCTTGCTCTTTAATTCACACATCCTATTTACTAGGGAGTCCTAGAAATTATTGTTCCACTTTCATATTTTACTAAAAAAATGCCTTGGTTCCTAATGTGTTAAAAATATTCATTAGAAAAGAGAACAGTAATGGTAGGAAAAAAGGAGGATTGGACACTTCTTGACCTTGGGACAAGAGACAGGAAAACAGATAAAAATTTCTGAGGGTTCATGTTGCTTTGTTAGATAAAGCACATCCTAAACGGAACATGGAGTAAAGTCTGTTGCTGCAGCCCAGAACAGAAAGAGATTTGGGAGTATTGTTCACAAGGAAAGAAATAAATTGAAAAGAAGTTAAGATTTAACCCAATTTTGCTTTCTAAAACAACAAAAATGTAATGTATGTCTGAAAACTATTGCTTAATTATAAATAGATGTTTTTATTCTGAATTTGTTTTCAATTATTTATTGCTGGCATATATTTGAAAATATACTGACATAATTTTTGAATAAGGTCAAGATAGTTTTTAATAGGGGTTACGAGAGTTTAAAATATTTGAAGCAATTAAAAACACAGTTATTATTTACAATATCACACATGTTATCATAGAAAGCCCTTTTTGTGAATATTTCCCATACAGAAAAGTAGGATAGCTTTCCACAAATATTCTTAGAGTAAAGTTGACTTTATAATATATACTTGTTGAGAAAAAAGAAGCAGATGGACCCCACCTCTTAAATATTTTCTCTAACTCTTTATTTCCTTCTTATAGCTTTTATCCATTTTATCTCTCGTCTACCAAGCTGTTGTGGTGTGGATTTTCCGCTTTAAGTTTTCAAGCTAGCTTTATATTTCATTTGTGTGTTATGATTTAAATTATACATGCCGGTAGGTGTCATTTCTCTGTGTCCCTGCCTCTGTTTCTAGAACCTTCCTTGCCAATCTTCCCTAACTCGATATATCATTTGCTGTTTCATATCATTACACTGCTTCTGCTATTCCCATTGGATCTAGTTCTGTATTCCCTGCCCTAGACTCCTCCCTGAGTGCATTCTCATTGGTTGTTTGCTTTCTATCGCCCCGTCTATAAAACCCACGGCGGGACATGTGCTCCCTGTCTTTGGGGTCCAGCTTTTAGTTGTTATGCTTCAGTTATACCTGTAATAAACCTCTTCAGTTCACCCCAAGACCCGTCTCGCCTCCACTCCATCTCTGCTTCCGAAATAGACACTGCCGAGAACATCGGAGTCCCTGGGTGGGGAGGTGAGAGCTCCCCAGGGGGAAGGTGTCGCACCCCTGGCCGCTGTGTGCCCTGGGACCGGAGAGAGTCACACACCGCGACACCAAGCAACTCTAAAAACAACCTAATTCATCTAAATTCTAGATCTCTTTACACAGTAAATTCATAATCTGAATCATTCTTGAAACAACCTAGTGTTGCCTGAGTCTCTGTATTAACTCATCACTGGGCTCAGTACAGAGGAGCTTCATTTTTTATTGTAACACAGTTGAAGATAACATGCTATTGAGGGAAAACCATCCCAGGGCTCCCAAACTGTTGTATTGCAGGCTAGGTCACCACAATAACTGTTCCTTCCAAGAAAGCACAAACCATGTCAGTCCCGGGGCCTACCTTCTGCCTATTTTCACTTCCAATCAGAACAAACTCAAATTTTAAAGTTGTTGAAATGAAATTCCTTTCCTTTAGTAATGCTTGTTGATGGACTTTTATCTTTCCCTCTTGGAAAATATTGAAGTTATTGCTAGGTATACCAGCTGCAATTGTCAAATCTTTATTTTTTCCTCTCTTCCAGTGTAATTTTGCTTTTCTAACTGTGTATTTTTGGTCAGATTCACCTAATATTTTGACAACTTTTATCTTACTATATATCATAAAGACACACAGATGAACAAATGCTATTGAACATCTTCCTACTGTTCTGCCTTGAGGTGCTTTCTTTCTTTCAGATTTCCTCTTACAGAGAAAGCAAAAGGAAATTGTTTTAATGCACAAGAAAAGCATGTGTTAAGGGATTGAGGAAATTGTAGTACATTGGAACTACAGCTGGTTATAAAAAAATTCAGTCCCTTTCATTTACACTACAGATATGGTAACAAGTAGTAATTAAATGTCTTGTAATCTTGCTGTTGAATGACATAGAAATGTTTGCAGTAGGTTCTGCAATTTAAAACATTTCATACATAATAAGAGCCAAATGGGATTAAAAGGGAACAGTTCAGCAGTAAGACAGCAACAATCAGTAGCCTATTGTTACATACCAAAAACTTCTGTAAAAAAAGTGAGAAGAATAATGTTCACTTTTCTTCATCACAGGCTCAAAGTTACCAATTATTCTCCTGGGCCACCTCTTTGATAATTTTTCTCATGCCCTTTCTCTTATGTAATTTGAAGGGATAGGGGAGGAAGAGAAGCTATAAAAATAACATCCAACTAGATTAATGTACAGTTTAAGAAAGTTGAGGACATTCTAATGTGAAATATAAAATGGTTAAAGCAAAAACTGATTCAGTTTCCAACTCTAGACCTGACTTAGTGTGTAATTATGAATAAATATTTTACTACTCCTTCAACTTGATTGTAACATTTTTTTTGAAGAAAATGCAACTTTATTTTCACGACACTGAGATCTTAGGACAATGTTGTAAAAAAATCAGAATAAGAGAAAATTCTACACAATATTAATTAATACATTATTTTAACATCATATTAATAGTAAGTATATAACCTCCTACATGAAAATTATAGTAAGTATACAGTAATTATTATATTATATTACATTATATATTATTAATAATAATATTATACAATATTAAGTATATAACCTCTTACATGAGTTTATAACCTCTTAAATGAAAATTATAAGCACAAATATTTAGTGGTCAACTCTAGAACTAGTAGAAATACCCCTATGGTGTATGGTGCTAGAGTAATGCTCTGATTTGCTCATATGATTAAAGACTCTACCATCCCAGGTGATGTGAAAAGTTGATGAATCTCTCCAGACCATCTTTCTTTTGCCACTCTTGCAGCTGGACTAGACACTTATGTTTTCTCCACTTGTTTACATGTAAAAACATTTCAAAAAGTGTGTAAGCTTGTCCTTTGCAATTTAAAACTAAATGAGTTCAGCTCTACAGGCTAAACACAAGATTGGGAAGTCAATAATTACATGTATTTTTGCACAGCAGTAGATAGGGGATAGTCAAAAACCTTATGCACACAACCCTGTGTCATGTGCTCTAGGATAACCCTGCTTGAGCAGGGAGGTTGGAGCAGATCACCCAGTGTGGTTCTTTCCAATCTGACCAGTTCTGTGATTCTGTGATATCATTTCATCAACGAGTTCTTTCATAAACCAGTGATGTTGTATATACTCTTTAAGGAAAGTAGTCAAGTTTAGTGATTATCTAACGGTTGTAAGTGGGCTCCTTTTGTCAAAGTTAGACAAAGGCCAGAGAAATGGGATCATATAAAAAAAAAAATTAGAGGAGAACCCAACATAGCTGATACATCTGGAAAATAACCTGAATAATCCAAATTATTCCATAATCCTTTGAAAATATTAACTATGGCATTTCTGTGTGTATAAGTCTGTTGAAGTAGTACATTGACTATCTACTAATATACTGTAGTACATTGACTATTTAGAGTCATAAATTTTCAGAAAAAACAGTACATAGGAGAGTCGGATGTGTATCTAATAAAAGTTATTCAAGGTTTATAAGAACATGAAAACAAGACTTGAAAGTTCAAGAACAAACTATTCTACCAAGTGCAAAGTGCAATACAGAAAACAGCAAATTCTGCACTGAAGTATTTATGTACACAGCTGTACTGAAGAGCAGTGAACAGAAGTGATGGTATACAAGGGTCACATTAACAGAATTACAGTCCTTTAGAAGTATGATCATGATCTAACATGGGATTTTTTTGCTCTGATATTTTCTTTCCTATCAGTATATGGCCATGGCAAGGTGTATTTCTTTATGTTTGTACAATCACAGAATATGCTAAATTAGAAGGCACTGGGATCATTCAGTCCAACTCCTGGTCCTGTGCAGAACACCTCAAGAATCACACCATATGCCTGAGAAATTTCTAGAGCATACTTCACCCCAATATTTTTTTAATATGAAAAGTTTAGGTAGAATTAAATGTTATTTTGGCACATAGTTTTCATGCTGATCTTGTATGTTTGACAGAAGCATACACTGAGTTTCAAAGACAGGAAGAACAAAGAAAAGATTACTGTGGCCCAAATTCACCAAGGACTTGCAGAAAATTCATATGCTTGTATTGGATAGTGTAATCTTCAAAATCCTCTCCTCACTTCTTAGCTACTAAAGGATAAAGGGCTTCTTTTAAACACCAAATCTGAAATACTTAGAGGGAGCTCAAAAGCTTTGAACAGCCCCACACTGCCAGCATTACTGCCCTTACCTGCTGCCATCTTGAGCATTGTCAGAGCCCTCAGGGATCTCACAATCCCTCTTGCAGGCTGGAAAATGTGCTGAACACACCCACACACCAGCAAACACAGAACAACTGCTACCAGTGGGAGAACATTTTCCACAGAAGTATCGCTCCCTGCTTTATTGCCAATCCTGGTGCTCAGAAATCTCCACAAGATTTCTTTACTACTTTACAATATTTCTCTCTTTTGACCCTTCTTTCCTCCATCCTTAGTTAATCTCACTGTGTTTCACAACTATAAATAAAACTTTAGTGTTCCTTTAGAAGGAATACACCATATCAGCTATTTTCCTCTTCATAATACTTCTACTAGTCCACAGATGTCCAAAGACTCCTTTTTCTCTTTCTTACGGACATATTTTTAGTTAAACAAAAAATCAATTGATCTCGTCTTAGACTTATCTCCTGTTGTTTCCATTTGAGATCTTTACTGAGGGCTTTTATGCCTGAAATCCCACTTAGTATTTGTTATTTATCATGTGTCAGTTATATCAGCTCATCTAACCTTCTCCCTACATATCTAAGCAATAACTCAGCTTATTTTCAAGCCTGAGACTACACTCATTCAAAAAAACAGATGTGCTTTTGTGGAATTCCATATGGAGCATATGGAGCTCCAGCTGCTGGACTGAGTTTAAAACTACATATAGTCCTGTATAAAACTACAGGACTAATACGCAACATGGAAGTTTAAACAAAAAGGAAAAGTGACTGATTTTATACAGTCAAGGTAAAAGGGAAGAAAGGAAGAAAGAAAGGAAGTTAGGAAGGAAGTTAGGAAGTTAAGAAGAAAGAAAGAAAGAAAGAAAGAAAGAAAGAAAGAAAGAAAGAAAGAAAGAAAGAAAGAAAGAAAGAAAGAAAGAAAGAAAGAAAGAAAGAAAGAAAGAAAGAAAGAAAGAAAGAAAGAAAGAAAGAAAGAAAGAAAGAAAGAAAGAAAGAAAGAAAGAAAGAAAGAAAGAAAGAAAGAAAGAAAGAAAGAAAGAAAGAAAGAAAGGAAGATGTCAAACTATAAATGAATAGAATATGTGATTCCTGTTCTGAGATAAGGCTGCTTAAACATATATTTGCACTTAAGCAACTAAAGACATGCATTAAATAAAATAAGATAATTAAAAGTATCTTGATTCTATTTAATATGTAAGCTAGAGTTGTATTTTCTCTTGTATACAGTAAATAAGGAAAAGAATTATTTCTATATTTCAAATACTCTTGCTACAGTTACTGTTTTCAAACTAGCAAATTTTAGTTGTTTGGAATATAAACTTTAAATTCTGTTCTAAATTACAAAAATTCCTGATGATTTTTAATATGTCATTATTTTCATATCTACAAAAGACAATACTTTAGAAATATAGTTATATGCTCAGTAATTTAAAAGTCTATAAGTATTTCCAGAAGTTTAAATGTGTGAAAGTGAGTCTGTATCAATCAACACAGACAAAACTACTTTCAGGATTTGACAATTTCACTCTCTGCAAAGAAAACTGTTATTTAAGATAGTCTGGATGGAAACCTGCTGGGTTTTTGAGTTATATTTGTTTGTCCTGCTTTTTCATCCAGCTGTATATTTGGGAAGTTCATTTCAGCAGTATTGCAAAGAGATCTCTTGACAGAAAAAAAAAATACCTCAAGAAGAGTTGAGAAAATAAACCTAGAGACACTGCAAGCGTAGCCTTACCATTACACAGTCACAACATACCTGTGACAAAAGCCTTGTCCCAACAGTTTTCTTTATTTTACTCACATAAAAGGACATAGGATGTCAGGAGAAAATCTAGTACTTTCTAAATGGAATACAAGGGTTCAACAATAAGAAGAATTTAATCAATCCCAGATCTATTTCATGTTTTACTCCCACAATCCATTTCAGTCAATTCACACCACAGAGTCAGAACACTCCTTTAATCAAAATCAACACACAACCAGTTTAGAAACATGGTGGCTGGCTACCATGACAGCAAGGGAGATGTATGTGATGGGGAAGCAGAGCCAGAACAGGCTGTACAGAAAGCGCTGCTGAAATCAGAATATTGACTTGCACTCCCAACGGCACAGCAGGGAGAACATCATTGCTGAACAGACTTGCTAGTAATTCTGTTGCCTACATAGGTCATGGCTGCTAAATTAACTGTCTTTAGTGATATATTAAGTTCTCTAGGTTCGTGACAGATTTCGTTCCTCATCTGTTCTGAAGCTGACAGCAGCCATTTCTGCTTCTTCTGCAAATCACACTGAAGCTATAGACTTCGTGTGTATGACAGTGACTTTAAGTAGTGTTTTGGCTGACACACAGAATTCTCAGTTATTAAAAAAAGAAAAAAAAACCCCATCATCCATAAGTGTCTTATCACACTTCATGAGAGTGTTGATGTGTCAATTTAAAGTCCTTTCACTGTATCTTAATGGACCAACTCCAGGTATCCTCATATTGTTTCACAGAACCACAGAATTACAGAATGGGTCAGGTTGGAAGGAACCACACTGGGCTGTCTCCTCCAACCTCCCTGCTCAAGCAGGTTCACTCCAGACCATGTGGCACAGATTTCATTCAGACAGTTCTTGAATATCTCCAGTGAGGGAGACTTCTCTCAGCAGCCTGTTCCAGTGCACAGTCACCCACACAGTAAAGAAGCTTTTCCTCATATCTCTGTAACTTCTGTGCATCTGTTTCTGTTCCTTTGCTTGGCACCACCTAGAAGAACCTGGATCCATCCTCTTGGCACCCTCCCTTCAGATACTTATAGACATTGACAAGGCCCCCTCTTAGTCATTGCTTCTCAAAGTTGAACAGGCCCAACTCTCTGGGCTTTTCCCCATAAGAGAGATGCTCCAGTGCCTTAATCATTTTTGTCACCGTCTGGTGGATCTGCTTCAGGGCATCCATGTCTCTCTTGTAGTGATGACCCCAGAACTGGACACAGCTCTCCAGTATGGCTGCTAGAGCTTGATGGCCCTGTATAGATAAAGCAAAGGACAGCACTTCTTTGTTTTTGTATTACCTCAATAAACCTACTCCCTCCCCAGAAAAATCCATGCACAAACACACACATGTAGTGTCCTTAAGCTGGTTTACCTCAACCCATTCCTACCTATTCACATAAAAAAACCCAGTTAGTCTTTTCAGTGCCTGCTCAGTAAAAATATCCCAAGCTCAAGCAACAATCATATTTCCACATGCTATGTAGTTTTACATACCCATTTTTTTGCTTCAAGGTTTTCATGACTGAAGTAGCAAACTTTTAGACAAAAATGTGGTTTTACCTATATTTTGGGGATTCAATGCCAATATTTTTAATATAGGAAGTTACCATTCTAATAAAGGACAACCAAGGGGAAATGATAACAATCTTCACAAGGAACAATTGACGTAAGTTGTTTTCCCCACCTTTTCTGGTACTGTGTTTGAGTTTGCACAGGAAAAACAGGCTAGATAGTCAAAGTGCTAAGAAACAATGTGTTCAAGGGTTTGGGTTTTTTTTCTTTCTAGCTCATTCACAGGCTCCAGCAAAAATCCCTGAGGAACCTACCACCTGCCAGGGTTTGGTGATGTTTTCCTTAAGCAAAGTGTGAAATACTTACCTTGTCTTAGTGTGAGGGGACTTGTTGAGAATTCAGCTTTATTGGTTAGTTCAGAAAACAAAAGAGGAAAAAAGAGTGTTTCTTACCACAGACAGTGCAAACACATGAGATAATTTAATTATGACTAATAACATCAGTTCAAACATCAGGGTCACATAAACTGTATTTTGGCACTGTTGACAAGATATATACTTTGGAGACATACCAACTAACATAATTATAGAGCCCACCATGTATGTTTTAATGATGCTGCATAGTAATAGATCATTCTCTAATAGTAAAAAACTCATCTTCATGAAAATAAAATAATTCCTCTTTAATCTTAGAAGCTCAGAAGCCACCAAAAGCTCATTTTAATACAATAGCTTGAAATTTTAAAAAATTGAAAATTATTAAATATTTCTTATCTACTTCGGCTTCAAAGTTAGAGTGAAAAAGTAATGTTGGATATTTTCCCTCCTAATGTGATTAGTCATCAGCAATTTTAAATGTCAGAAAATTGACCAGATTCTATCCTTGATGTCAAAGTTTTGAAGAACAAATATGGATAACAAAGATTTTAAAGCTCAACAACTTTCCTATAGGAAGGAAGCTGTCTAAGTAGATGTTTAAAATGATATCTTGACACAAGTTACATTGACCTGGTTGTAAACATTGATTTTTTTTACTCAGCTTAATGCAATGCTTAGAACACCTGGAAAAATAAAAAGAAAAAATAAAAGTATTATTATAGTTCTGAGGTTTTCATGCATTAAAAAGATACAATTAATATATTTTAACACACACTGGAAGCATGCAATTCCAGACTATTTTATTATACTGAAAGGAATCTTATTTATGTAATTATATTGATGTAGAAAAAACCCTAGATTAAGGTTTAGTATAATAACATAGAGGGAGATGAGACATCTCCATACAAAATTAAAACTTATAGTCCCTTTATGCTCTATAGGATTAAAAGAACAGTGTAGAGACTGTGGAGTGTATTTAAATTACATCTCAACATCTCTAGATATTTGATAAAAGCAGGAGCTTTTATTCTGTTTCACTCTACAGAGTGAAAGACTTCCACAAAGACCTGCTTTCTACATTATACTCTCTGATGGAATATATGCTTCTTTTGTGCCAGGAATTCCCTCCAACTGGCTTCAAAGCTATCCCATTCTAAATGTAACAGGGATGCTAATAGATTTGCAAGTGGTTCATGAATGAAAATCAAAGCCATACCTCAGGCGCTTTAAAATTGTTGTTAAATAACACACTCTATACTAGAACTTCTTCCTAAAATGAAAAATGAAGGAAAATTTAAAATGTCCTCCACTACAATAAGGCACCTTATTTACAGTACAATGCTAAGAATTCCATTCTTATATGAAAAATCAAAATTCATTCTATTTTCTATGTACTAATTACACAGTGAAGCATCTTACATAAAAAAACCCCAAACCCATAGTGAGATAATTCTAACATAGTTTAATTGCAAAAAATGTAAATTGAACTCAAAATCCTTGTACAGAGTATTATAGTCAGATTCATGAAGTATCATTTAATGCCAGTTTTTAATTTCTCACATCTTCAGAAATGGTTGGGGAGTTTTGTGTACATGAATAAAGTATAAAGAAAAATTACCATGAAAATACTAATCTGGAATATGATGTATCCACATACATTTATTTGGAAAGGTAAATATATACCTTTAACTTTGGAAACATATGCATATATATCATACATAATTTAAAAAAAAGAAATCCTGCCTGAGAATGGTTTTGAGACTGTGTGGATTATCTTTGCTAACTCAGCTGTGTATAGTACATGAACAACTTACTAAGAGAAAAAAGCGTGTCTGCTGTTTCAAAAAATACTATTTTCACAGAAGATGGGACACAGAAGAACAGAAAATTCTTAATTCCCTTAATTCCTGTCTGAAAGTAGAATTAATTCTTACTACCATTTTAGCTGATAAGATATTTAGCATCCATTATGCAAAATGTTGCAAGAAGTAACAAGGGGAGAAAAGACCAGTGAAGCAGTTGTTTGGTGTTGGAACTTTATCACTGAGATCAGGTGATCAATGAGCAAAAGTGATTTATAGCACCTGAGATGAGCTGTGGTAACCTTGACTGTATTGGACAAACTGGATTAGTTAGAGCCAACTATCACTGTACATTTGAATCTGTGTAATCAGATTGGTTTTGAGGAAAAGGAAAAAATACTGTATGTCTGGGTTGAAACACAGATCCCCCAGGATTGTATAAATCTAGAATCATTTAGGTTGGAAAAAAACCCTCTAAGACCATCAAAGAAAACAATTAACCCAACACTGTCAAGACTACTATTGAACCGTGTCCCAAAGTGCCACATCTACACCTTTTTACTACCTCTAAGGATGGTGACTCCACCACTCCCCAGGGCAGCCTGTTCCAATACTTGACAGCCTTTCCATAAAGAATTTTTTCCTAATATCAAGTTTAAATCTTCCCTGCTATAAGTTGAGGGCATTTCCTATTGACATGTCACTAGTTACTTGAGGGAAAAGACCATCCCTCCCACCTCACTACAACTTCCTTTCAGGTAGTGGTAGAGAGCAATAAGCTCTTTCCTGAGCCTCTTTTTCTCCAGGCTAAACAACTCCTCAGCTGCTCCTCATAAGGATGAAATATCCTGGCCTGCTAAATCTGACATTTCTGTGTTATCTTGAAATAGTGGAGAAAATTCTGCTGTCATTTAAATTGTTTGTCAACTTGAACACATCCTCAATAATATTTATTAATAAAGTGGTTTATTCAGAAATGTCACCCTGAGGAAAATAGCTGTAGCTCAAATTTATAATATACTCACTTATCATAGGTTATTAATTCCTAAGACTTGGCTCTTGGATATATTTATAGTGTCAATAGCAGAGCAGCTGAAGAACTTGGGAAAACACTGTTTTCTTTGAGAAGAAAATTTTTAAAGAAATTCGTCAGATATCAGACCTAGGGTGAAATTCACAGTAAAACCAAAAAGATATGGACCAGAGCAACAACAGTAAGAAATCATCAGTTAGAGCTCTGATGTAGAAAGTGGGACATACATGGGCTAGTTTTAAAATTCCTTGGTTTACATGAAATATGTAGCAGTGTCTTGAACCTGTGCCTTCCACTATCCAACCAGTGTCTTCCAAGCAGTGGGTCTCACATCTTGCTGATAAGATGTTATTTTTTTTCTTTATTAATATCAAGTGGAAATAAATGATGAAATATCAAAATTTTTCATGAAATCCATTTCTGGTTTGCTTGTTATTTTTTTTAGTAACTGCAGCTGATCATGCAGTATCTATCTCTTAGAGTGAAGAATGAACTGATTTGATTTTTTGGGTGCCTATTTCTCACATGAGTGCATTGGTCAAAAGAAAAGATAAGAAGCTGCCTTTTATTGCAATACTGACATTTCAATGAGACAGATCTAAAAATGTCTCTGGAAAGTTTGAATTCAAAATAAAATGAAAGAAACTCAATATACTTGTTATCCAGTTACTGTGCAGTATCAGTCATTACTAATGGCTGAAATAAATTTAAACACTTTGATGTTGTTTTTCTTGTCCTGAAAATAGTCCTGGTTTATTTTGTTCACTTTATTCTACCGGTTCAATGATAACAGTAGATTCTACAGACATCAAATGAATTCACAGGAAAGGAGAATAAGGACAAAATGCAGTGACTTTCAAGCAATATCAGCTAAACATGAAAGAAAATGAATGACACATCAAAGCATCAGCTTCAAAGACACTCCCAGGTGGCTCATTTCAGAATACATGTTACAGAAATCGTACAATAAGGTGTTTGAACTTTTCTGTTCAAGAATTTTTTAAAGAATCCATACCAGGGGAAAAAAAACCACTATTGTTTTGAAGGACAACTAAAAATCCAAAGTCAATGTATTCCAAATGTGTTTGATAAAAGGATGAATAATAGAAGAAATATTTTGTCTCCGGCTTTTTCAAGGAAAGGTGTTGTGAAAGGGAAATAACTGTGATACTGAAATTGCATACCAACATTTTAGAGACACATTGCTTTGACTTAAAAAAAATAATTTTAGATCACAGAGTACGGTTTTTGCTTGGCTTAATTCTTGAAGCCACGTTGAGTGTCACATTGATAAAATTCATAGTTGCAGTATAGTACTTGGTGGGAGATAAAATTCCAGAGGCAAAATTTACAAGATAAATTATCATGACACAAATAACAGTGGAGTCTAACAGATGATCAGATGACTTTTTTCTCATGTCTGGAATAATTTTTGTAGAAATAACTTATGCAAGTAACTGTATTAACAGACAATAGGCCTGCTATGTGATTACAATGGGTAGCTATGGGCTGAACTTGAGCTAAATTTACAATTTTCCACTAAACTTAGCTAAGTCAAAGAAGATTAAATGCTTAAATGAAACTAAGAAATATGACTCTTTTGTTTTGTTTTGTTTTAAACTGAGTTTACAACTATTGGATACCTAAAAAGAAAACAACCATCTCATTTATGATGTTAGCTTCCACTTCTGAAATCCTTGTTCTGATAGAAAGGAATAGGCATTAATTGTGGTAGACAGAACCACCATCCCTACCTTCCCTGCTTTTACATATAACCTCCAGCTACTGTAAATTTAAGCCTCACTGACTTTCAAAACAACCTATAGGTGAACAAGTCACTTGGAAATCTGGGACTTCAGCTTTGCGGCCTTGAGATACTTCTCAAGTTTTTGCATTCATATATTTCTTGGATGAGGAGAGTACAGATTTTCTGGTGCAGTAGTTTCAAAAGATATAGAGGAATTAGGAGGTTATACAACTTCAGAAGTGGCTTCTGGTTCTCAGCTTGAAACAAACATTCTGTCGAAACTTACCTTTATTTTTATCATAAAGTGTTCAAACTAGAAAGTATATAGTGAAATAAACTGACTATTTAATAAATTGAAGATTCGAATATTTTATTTTGCTGATCTACATAATATTGCAATTTTGCTCTTCATCACAAACGAAATAAAGACACATTAAAAGGCTATGCTCTTACAAAATTGGAACCTCTTCTACAAAGAAACAAATTTAGTCATTTTTATGATTATTTGTGTTGTTATGTTTTATGGAGTTTGCAATTAATCCTTATAAAACCATCAGAAAAGATAAAGTAAAATATCTTTTAACATCTCAATGGAGTTTACATTATTTATTAAGTAATTATAATTGTCCTTATGGGAAAACTAAAATCTTACTCTAAAAATGTATTTTTTTTAGTCTTTTTAGTTAAATTTTCACAACAGCAATTGTTATTCTAAATATTTAAGGGTTCTTTCTGGGGGAAACTTAAACTTAATGACCCATGTGGATTGCAATGTTTTTGTCAGCATAAATGTTTCTGTAACAGCCGTATTAAAGCTCATGGAACTTGATAAATTCAATTTAGTTGCTGAAATTAACTTAAATATTTGCCATTGTTTGTGTACATTTTATTAACATCATAATAGAGCTCATATACAGCAACATCAAAAAAAGTACATTTGTTTTAAAGTTTCAGGCACACAAGAAAGTATTAGATCTGTGGTGTATAGCTGTGGGCCATGGTTTTCTTAGCATGCCTATGTAAATCAGGATTAAATTTGCTTAATTACTGGAAAACACTTTCCAAAACAACTACTGAGAAAAATAGTAAGGAAATATTAATGACGGTGTAATTTACATTGTCCTGATTTGAGACAGGATGGACAATTTTCTGGGTAAACATAAAAGTCAATATACAATTATAAACCTTATTATTGTCAAAGCAATTCAAGACATATTCATATAAGTCACTGAGCTAAAGTGTGAAGCAAATTAAAAATGAAATCAATTTTTTGTTGAAAAAATCTTGAGACAGAAAAATGATTCAAAGAACTCTAGGACTAAATTAGCAATTATTTTATTCATTAAAATAATTCAATATGAATTTAATAATTCAATAATTTTGAAGTCAAAATAGATGTCTTCATATTGCAAGTAAGACAGAGCAAATCAAATATTTTTCTAACGGGGAACATGGGGATAAAATTTTGGGAAGGGATTCTCATGCCTTAAAAACTGATATTACTCAATCTCTCCTGAAATAAATGCTGCTTTTTCAGCCAGCTCTTTCCATGCTAAATTCTCCAGAAAAGGTGAACACCTCCTGTGTGTCTCTTAGGTGAACTTTTACAAAATTCTGACAGCACATCCAAGTTCAGTAAAAAGTAATTTGCATCTCTCTCTGCCAGCATGTGCAGGCCTGTTCGTCCATTTCAATGAGATTCTGTCTCCTAAAATCGCTCATCAGGACTTTTAGTACGTGTGAAGTCAAGTTCAGTTCAAACCAATTCACTGTCAAGTTATGCCTGGCACCCCAGATTCATTGCTCAGGGTCATTGATTTGACATCTGAACTATTTAACACATGGGTTCTCTGGGGAGCAGACTACCAAAACAAAAGAAGTTCCAGATAATGTCTATTTTTTTTAAATTCTAATCTCTAATTTTTCTAACATTTTGAAGTTGTAATGTATGGTGTGATATGTGATTAATATCAAAGAGAAGAAAAGATCATTAAAAATGTGATTTTTCAGATTAAACATGCCAAAAACATTCTCTTCAAGGGGAACTCAAGGCACCACTGACGTATTCTGTTTATTTTTTGGTTTATGCATTATATCCATAGAAGTTCATTAGGAATTTACTGTTTGTAAGCTCTCATAATGATATGAGATGCTTTTTTATGCATAAAATAATGGATTTTCCTCCATATCAAAATTCCTAATATCAAAAAAATTACACACACATAATTATTTTTATGCTCAAAGTCCCAACATTGTAACTTCCTTTGTATGAAGGGACACTTAAATTGTAATAAAGGGTATTAAATTGTACAAGAGTGTATTAAATAATTGAGTTCTCCTAGACTGTGTTTATAGTTTTAAAAATATTTCAAATAGAATTAAAAACTTATCAGAGAGTCTCAGAACACTGATTTCTCCAAATGCTAATGTGTTTTGAAGAGTCTATTTTTCAAGTCAAAGTCACTCTTATCAGTGCTAAGTGTGAATTCAAGTTCATGAATGTAAAACAGTGGATGAGTCTACAGCCTGTTAAAATGAAATGTGATAAATGCAGCATTATAGATAGGAAATCATAATGTATGACATTCAGGAAAAAGAATCCACTTGAAAAAATACAAGATAATTTTTTTTTCTTTATTATCTAGCCGTGCTTCATTTATTCTTGGGCTGGATGAGATTAGCCTGCTGGATCATATATGAAATTTTAAAATAAAGTTACTATTGACAACCTGCACCATTATGTTAGCAAAAGATTCAGAAATACTTTTCCAAAGTTTATGGAACTTTATGGTTTTATGGAAAGAGCTGTCCCCACCCCTTTTAAGGCTGCGGGAAATGACCAGGTCACCGGCCTGTTGCTACACTAACAGAGTGTGACACAAAAAGCCTCTGGACTTGGCAGGACAAGTGGCATGACATGACAGTCACCAGTGTGAGCACAGGACAAGAGGTAGGGATAGTGCCAAGCAGATGGTGGCATCCTCGTGGGTGGCTACAGGAGCCAAGCTTCACATGTAACCACAGGAGATCATTGGGGACCCACTACTATTCCTATATAAGGGCAACTTACCCAGGTAATGGTATCAAAACCATCAAAACTGGGTAAAGGTATGGCAAAATGGAGCTGACAGGGAAAAAGAAATTACAGAGAAATTCTTTACCTGAGAGAATGTTGGGGCAGAGAAGGTAGGGTGTATGGGTGGTAAAAAGGGGGTCAAGTGCCAAGGGAAGAGGTAGTTAAGTGTCGAAACCCTGTGAGTGAGACAACACAAGGGTCCCTATCAAGCAGCCTAGCTGCTAGTTCTATGTTGTTGGAGCAGGCACTTATTCACACTTGTTTCTCTTGGTAGGAAATCAAAGTTGGTGTTCTTCCAGTTAGGAGGGCTGGGGTGGAAGCAGGGTGGAATGGAAGCTGTCCCTCTCTTAGGAAAACCTGGATGGATACATAAAGTATCCCAGGGCCACTATGCTGGTGCTCACTCCAGGCCTGATAGCATTCATACCTAGCAAGGTTATATCTGGGTATCATAACAAAACACTGCTAAACCCTGAAAAATGATGTGCTTGGACCATCCTGCATTGAAACCAGAACACTTCAGGAATGTTTGGTTTAATTATGATCGTTCTTATGTCCTTGACAAGTAACGTGTCAGCCTGATGTTTCTGAAGCCTGAGGATTGCTGGCTTTCCCAAGGAAAACCTTTCAGCAGTTTCTTCCTTCTCAAGCAGTTTTGTGTAAATAACTATTCTTTCTATAACATTTCTGGTAAACAATATTCCTTTTCCATAGCAACTTCTCTCCCAGGTGTTGTTTGTGTTACTTAACCAATGGAGAGAGATGTCCATCCTGTGGACCAATAATGTGCCTTTTTAGCACAGCATGTTATAAAAAGGCTGAAAGGAGTTCTAATAAAGCCTTCTGATGTTCCTCTGCCTGCTGGAGTCAAGCATCTTTATTTTGTGTCTAATTGCAACAGTAACATTCTAAACCTTTTTTCAGTTTGATTATGGTGAGGCTTTAGATAACTTTGGAATATGACATCCATCAGATTTCTTCACAGATTATCAATGAACTAAAATGAGTGGAAGCTGTTTTCCTTAGTTTGAAGAAATATCAACACTACAAAAATTCATTAATAAGAAAACAAATTTCCTTTGGGTGAAAAGGAAATAATGTGACATACATAGAATTGTCAGGTGTTTTTTTTTTAATTCAAAGCAGACAATTCTTAGAAGTTAAAGAAATTAATCAAAAGAGCAGTACTGTAATGCTGGGTTTTGGATGTTTTGGGGTTTTTTTTGTAAAAGATATAAAATTTATCTAGAGTATGTATTGCTGACTGTAAAATACTTCAAATCTGAATGGTAAATAAGTGTCTCAGAAAATGTATTAAGCCTTAAAATGACATGAAGAAAGAAAAGAAGAAGAATGAGAAGAGAAAGCTTATCTTAGTGGTCAGTAATAGTTCCCAAAAGACAATCTAGATACAGTGTTGTAAAGGATTTTAAAACAAATAGGATGAGTTTACTCAATCATATCGATTAAGCAAAAATGAATAAATATATGAGGGATGAATTTTTGATGGGGAAATATTAAGGGCAATCTAGGCATTACTCAGAACAGCTCTACTTACAGTTTTCTCTAATATTTTTCTAATAAAAATGATGCTCGCATAGGCCCTATAGAAAAATTAAAACCTAATACACAAAAGTAGAGGCTCATACTGGAAAAGAAGTTGTAAAAGAGGGGACATGTTTATATTGAAAGAACTAGGCAATTAAAATCACAAAGTTGTCAAACACTTATAAAACATGAGCCATGTCAGTTTCTAAAAGTATATTATAACATTTGAGGAAAGGAAATACAACATTCCATGAAGCAGGAGAGAATGAATCTCCACAATGTCAAAACTCAAGAACTTTTACTGAAGAAATATGAAAATAATGAGGGAAAATAAATGAAAGAATCTATAGAAAGTGACGGGATCAAAAAAATGTGAGGTTTTTTCAGATCTACCATGGATAACATAATCAATAAAACACTGATATAAATATAATAAATCTTTACATTTTGGGTCATTTGATCCAACATTATATGGAAAAATCTTTATTTGACATACAGATGGGACATACCACAAGCTTAAAAAAAAAAAAAAATTCTCAATTGCCTAGAGTTGAAATGGTAATAATCTTACTGCAAGAAAAAATAATGAACTATGATCAGAGTAACTGTGAAAGTCATATAAAATATCTTGAGACTGATTGCACTTAATACTTGCTTAATGACCTTGGTAAAACAAGCTGGAATGTGTTTAAGAAATCAGATAATAATTTGTAAGATAAAAACAATGAAGTGGTGAGCAGTATTTAATATTGAACATTTGGATAACCTTGAAGACAGTACAATGAAAATTAAGTGAAACTTAATTAGGTAACAGGTAAAAGTTGGACAGTTATGAGATTCAGTAGTACTTTTTCCCAGCACATATATTGATGATTCAAAGGCTTGACTAATTTCTGAAGAGAGCAAGTTTAATTTTTAGGCTTTACCTATAGCTTTGTATGACTGAGCTAGGTGATCTAGGAAATCAGCCTATTGTTTGGTTAAGCTCTAAGACTCAAGAATTTTTCAGTTCAGTGAATACTTTAGTTTAATTACAAACTAGCATTTAATTTGGTTTCAGACTTAGTAATTAAATTATATAAATTAATTAAAAATTAATAATAAATTAATTATATAAATTAAATTAAATTATATACTGCCCTGTTCCTGACAAAGAAATTTTTTCTATATCTTGTTTTGTTTACCTAACTTCTGAAGAAAATGAAACCAATCTTTCCATATCAAAGTTTTACAGCTTTTTCATCATCTTTCTTAATTACTTAATATCTGGGTTAACCTCCAATCCTTCAGCTTCGATATTACTACCAAACAAAAGGTAAAATGTGAATCACCTATCTTTAGTTCGTATTTACATTAATTCTCACAGTCTTCTGACAACATTTGACTTCTCTACAAGACGGAAAGTTTAGGTATTGAAAGCGCGGGGAAAAAAAACCAAAAAAGCCCCAACCCCAAATTATTTTTTTTCTATGAAGCTATGTTGTGACAGCATTTACTGAAAAAAAGACAAACTAAGAAAGAATTTTATTGTGTTAATTTTTCTTTCTCATCAGTTGAATGCCATTATACTGCATAAGATATCAGGTAGTTTTATACCTACTCCTAGGGTAAAACAAATCAATCTGAAAGTAAAGAATTAAATAAATTAAATGCACCAATTGAGACAGATTTATTGTCACCAAAAGAAGCAGCAATGTATGCATTTTTGGGGGTTCATTTCCAACCTAGACACCTGCTAGAAAGAGCTTTTGTAATCATTTGTGATTTTTTTCTTCAGAGCTTAATTGTCTCTTTCCCTTAATGATCATTTCTTAAAATTATTGCTGCCAACAACAGTGACAGCATGTGATCAGCACTTTATAATCTCATCATCACAGCTTGGCAAATATTTTATATAAGTTAAAAGCGTGTTCCTTCTTTTTTAACTGTAGTGACAGGTATGAAGGCCAGTCACTTTTTTTCCTATTTTGACAACCCTTATAAATCAAAACAAAATGGAACATGTTAAAGTATTTTTGTTGTCTTCATAACCACTGTGAAATTCTAGAATCTATCTTGACAAAAGTTACCAGAGTTTTGTCTTTCTGGGACAGGCACATTCCATGTCACTATAATTCACCCTGATGTGCTGGGCAAACTTGGCTGGCTGACCCCTGTCCAGCTGCTCTATCACTCCTCCACCTCAGTAGGACAGTGGGATAAAATGAAAAAAAAGATAAAGACAGGGAGATCATTTAAAATTTACTGTCAAAACAGACAAAACTTGGTGAGAATCAATGTAATTTATTGCTGATTAAAACATATTCATACAGTGAGAAATAAGACCAAAACCTAGAACAGAATCTCTCCACTTCTCATGCTAAGCTTCACTACACCATGCCTGAATCCTCTCTGATCCCCTGTTTGACATGCTCAGGAGAAACTGTGGAGTTCTGATCATCCCATAACAGCTTCTCTCTGCTGCTATTCCTTCTCTCCCTTCTCCAACATGGATTCTGTCCACAAACTGCAGTCTTTCTGGATAAATCTGTTTGTGTGGTCTCTCCAAGCGCTTCATGGCAACCTCTGCTCCAGCACATGGAGCTCCTCTTTCTTTTCTTTCTCCTCTTTCCCCTCTTTCTTCCCTCACCTTGGCATTTGCAGGGCTATTTCTCACATTTTTTTACTCACACCTCTCACTGCTTCGTGGTTTTCTTAAATATCTTTCCCAGACGTATCACCCCTCTGGCTGAGGGGCTCAGCTGTCCCGAGGTGTGTCCAGTTTGGAGCCAGCTGGAACCAGTGCTTCCTAAGGGTGACCCTGCAGCACTTTGGCACCTGCGTCCTAAATAGTTGAAATGGTACTTTTAAAAATGAAAGTTTAATTGATAAAATAGTTATTTCTGTTTAGACTGTTAGGGAAAATGTGGCTTCCTTAATCTTATTAAAATAAGATTTCCTTTCTTTTCTATAACTGTTGGAATACAGTTAAGGATTTCTAAGGTGTTAAGGACTTCTAGGGAATTCTTTAATATTCTGTTACAAGTCTTTATATTTCAGGCATCCATCTTCAATTTCATGGCAGCTTTTGAAATATTCAGGTCTTAATGTTTCATGGTTCCTTAAATGCAGCTCAATGTTGAAAATGAATGTAAAAACATAAGGGCAATGATGAAAAATTATTTTGTACAGTGACACTTCTGCAATAGTTCTTTTAGAGAAGAAAGAAACAAAAAACCTAATCAAATTGAGGGGCCTGGTAAGTAATGAGGTACATTGTATAGCAGCACATATATAGGAACACATGGAAATGTGTGTTCCAGTTTTCCATGACAACTAGGCATGCACCAACAGGGACTGACATCAGTCAATCCACCCTTACAAGATGTGGTTGAACTGAAACAGAAATAACAGTTCAGATCTCATCTATAATGACAGAATACTAGTTTGCAATTTGGTGTTACCAAAGGAAGGAGCACTCAGCTCCAAGGGGATAGCTGCCTAGAGGCTGGGTAGGTATTGTCAAGAGTGTCACTATTGTGCCTAGTATTCCTAGTAGAAATATAAGTACTAAAGAGCTGCTGAACAGATGCTGAACTAGTCTGGTTATTAACAAGGGTTTGAGCTGCTCTGTTAACATACTGTGGAAATCTTGATTTTGGCAAGTCAAGGATAATAATCCAAAACTCGGTATGTTTGATAAATTCTTACTGTAAAGACCCTTTCTATTCACCATCAATTGCATTGTAATGACTTCAAAATCCTTTCTTGAATATGACAGCTTTCCCAGACCCTGTAATTTCATATCTGTGTATATTTATTGTAAATATACATAGAAATATATAATTATGATCTATAATTACCCAGTTCCCCGGTATCTGTCACTCATGCCCATCCCCCATTAGCCCTAATATTTATAATGAAAGGCACCTACCTGCCCTCCATCAATAATATTTGAAATCCATGGTATTGTAGGGGAGTAATTAATTCCTTCCAAAATAAAACTCACGTAACTTGTCCCCTGTGTACAGAAAGAAATTGTAACAATTTAGTGAAATCAATTCTTAAATTGATTTAAACCACTGAAATCCCTTGTGCAGGTGCTCTTAAATTGGCTTAAGGGTAGCTAATATTGGTATATCTTATTCATTTTGATCTAGAATTTAATCTTATTAAATTGGCTAAAATTTTTTGTATACACTGGAGCCTCAAGTCTAGCAGTCTGAATTGAATTTCATCTGCAGGGTCATGAGTCTTTAATGAAGTTAGGACCTATAATAACACAGCAACTTTAGAAATTACTTCTGAGGGCTCACTAATCATCTACAAAAAATAAACAGAATTTTGCAATAAATACTAATAACTAGACAGTGTTCTGAAGGCTTTATAGAAGGCATGAAGTTTTTTAGAAGTTCCAAGCAATCAAGGATAGTGATAATAGTCAACAAAATTTGAGAAAATGATGGTAAAATTAATTATATGCCATGCATTTTTGTTTTCTTTATTCTGTTTCTAGCTTAAATTTGCCTTCTGATTATTGCTGGGTCCATGAGTTTTGGCACAATACTGAAAATGAAAATATGCATGACCATCTGTCAGTAATGGTTCCAGTTCATCAAAATTTCTAGTCTCCATTATGTGCAAGACAAAAGTACCTTTGCTTCTCTTGGGTGCAGTACCCAAGAAATTACAGATGAGAGAGAAAAAGAAAAAAAAAAAGAAAAAGAACTTCCCAAATTGCCTCATCATAGAAAAAAGAAAATTATTTTTATTAGTACATAGAAATAAATATTCTTTTTACACTTTTATGGTTCATACACAGTTCCAACTGCTTCAAATTGTGACTGCATTCAGTCAATTACATGACTATATCCAAACTATTTTTGAGACTTCACTAATGCAGGCTGGTACCAAAATGGAAGGGAGTACCTCAAGCAAGACAGAGGATAAGAAGAACGTATGGGTAAATAATAAAAATCTGTCTATTATTTCAAATATTGTTGCTCCTTCTCATTAGCAATTTCATTTTGACAAAAATTGTAGTTACTCCTCAGTTAGCATCGATACATTTGCAGCTACAAAAATGCTTCTTCTTTCTCTGATTTTGGCTTCACAGTGTTTCTGCTAGATTTGGATTGAGATGGAAAACACAAACCCTGTCTGCCTGGCACAGAATCCTTTGCTTACAGTCCCAGCAGCTTTGTTTCATTGTTCTGTGTCAATAGAATTTAAAATATTTTTTAAAAATATTTTCATACTGTGAAAGGCCTGTGCAAAACAAGGTGCTTTTTGAATACATAGAGATATGGTCCCAAACAATAGCAGTTGCCATGGGAGCAGAGCATAGTGTTTTATGCAGACATGAAGGAAGAGGAATGGAGAAGCACAAATCTGGTACAGATTGGCCCAGGCGCTCACTGGCTCTAAGCGCAATGTTAGTACCCCTAATGTGCTGTGGTAAATCACATTTACACATCAAGGGATACAAAAGTTTATATTTAACCGAGTTCTGTTTACTTACATAAGAGAAGATTTATGGTCATTGGGAGGCTCATTAGCATTGATTTTCATAGTCCCCACTTAGAATTAATATGTCCTTGGTACAGGAAATTATCCAGCACTTACATAAAAAGCTAGCTGGAATGATTCCATGTATACTTAGCAGATTTGTATTATCTTGTGGCAGAGTCAGACAAAAAAATCCAGCTTTCCTGAACAATTGCACTAACATTAAAAAATACTTCTAACATATACTAATGCAGTAATGAGAGTGCTAACTCTGTTCAAAATTCTAAGGTCAAAAAGGGACATTTTCAAACCGAGGAACCAAGCCCAAGAAGGATCAAATAGCATTATATTTCCTTCAGGAAAACATAAAAGCTCTACAGTTACTTTCATGACTAGCAAGGAAACCTGTAATGTGTATGTATAACTTTCCAATGTGGCTGAAGCAAAAGGAGGTTTTTTTTGGGAAGATGGGTTTTTTAACAGGTTCAGAAAGGATTTGGGGATTTAGTGACTTGCAGGTCATCCAAACAATTGCTTCAAACTGTATTATCTTGGTGGGGAAGAAGGCCTTAAAAAATATCTAACAGCTTGCTTAATTTGTGTTAGTTCCTTTTAATAATATTATCTCCATAAAGGAATCTTTAAAAATGGTCATTTTACTCATACAAATTAATCAGGTATGGGAACCTCTCAGAACAATTAATTGACTTTATTATATGTAGGAATGCATTTCCACATCCAAGCAAGTATTTCCATATAGGGAAAGGTTTAAGATTCATCCTTTGCATTTTTTATAAGTTAAAGGACCCAGAAACATCTTTGCTGTCCTGGCAGTAATTGGCTCAATGCCAAGATAAAAACATTGATAGGTCTCTTTGGCTGTTCCTCAGAATGCAGCTAGATTCTAGTGGCAGCAAGCCAAATTGTCCCTCCTAAGACATTAAGTATTTAAGAAGGAGCACAGCAGAACACACAAGCTTTTTAGGATGTTTTTAGCAAGGTGTCAGAGGTTTCTCTGACACCTGTGCTCAGCTTTCTCTTCCCCTTCTGTAGCACTTGCTATTTTTCATTTATTAAAGCTTTTGCTTTTACAAAACACATCTGAAGCCATCTTGGTATTACTAAGCCATTTTGAGACATGATGGACACCCTCAGAGACTTGACACATCTTCACATAGCTTAATTCTACTCTGGCCATATGCTAAGGCTTTATCAATTATATATTTCCTTTTAATATTCGTGTTTATATCTTCTGGTGAAATTATTCAGTTAGCTCTGATTCAGTTGCCTTAGACTTGACAGTCCATGGAAAACTCAAGCACTCCCTTTTCAGTTCGGCCATTTGTTCACACCAATATCTGCTTGCATGCTGGAATTTTTTTTGTCTTTTCTCCACAACCTGAATAGAGCTGTCTCTTTCTCTGGACTTTAAAAACGTATGCAAATTTACTTTAAATGCAAAGTTGCTTCAACAACTGTACCACAAGCACTTCCTTCCCGTCCTGGCATAAGAACACGTGCTGGCATTGTCTGGACAAGAATGATTCCTTCATGTCCCTGCAGGGACACAACATGCATGACATGCATGGACAGGTAACTGCAGGCATAAAATAACAGGCAACTGCCATGAAATCCTGCTGCTCAGCAGGTGTGAGCTTTGGCTGGGGCTGCCTGGTGAAAGTCAGGACATCCCAGCAGCGTGTGCACAACCAGCTGGCAGGGATGGTGGGACTCACTGGACCACGGGCAGCTCCACTGAGTACAATAAACTCTTAGCCTTAGAGGGCTTTGGGTATTTATACACACTGCTGTTGAGTGGCAAAATGTCGGTATGAATTTATTAATTAATATACAAACTACTTGCCTTCCACAAACTTGAGTGCTTAACTGGAATGGAGTCGAAAGAATCCTTTCTTCTTATTCTAAAGTCATTCAGAAGCCTTAGAAATATTTAATTCTACTGTTTCTTTCTAATAAATACCTGTTTTAAACTCTGTATTTTTTGAAAAAGACTGAATCTTGAAATGGATACTGCCAGAATAACAAACAGGAAATTTGAAAGTGTAGTAGTCTACTTTCAGCTTCTATCAATAATCCTGGAAAAGTGGAGCCTGACTGAATTTGCTGGTTTAGTTAGTAGTGATTCAGTAAAGACTGGGGAAATTACAGTGGTGCTAGCTTGCTAAAATTTGAGATGATAGATGTAGAATTAACCATCAGATAAACCAGGAAAGTGATAAAGTTAGTTCCATCTACAGAAACTCTTGGTCTCTTACTGGAAGACTGAGGTCAGACCTTGCTGGAGGCTATGCAAAAGGCAGCGTGCTTTTTTTGGTTTTGTTTACAAAAAAATCCAAACACTGCAAGTTGTGCTGGTGACTAGGAAAAAAGTGTTTTTCTCCTCCCTCAGTAGATCTCTAGCACACAGTGCTCTTTTCTGGACAGAAATTTCCTTATCTCAGTCAATAGCTTCATACACAAATTAAATTGAAACATGCCAAGTCTACCACAAAAAGAAGCAATCTTTCTTATGCCCTCAGCCTTTTTTCCCAAAGTTTGTTGCTCCCACCTGCATCCTAGCACCATAAGCGCCACAGTCACACAGCGAACTAGGGCAAACAAACAATCTAACCTAAAATTATTCCCTTTTTTCTTTCCCGTGGAGTTAATGACACAAAGATGTATGAATATCTAAATATATGCATGCTAATTTGTATCAAATCCAAAAATCAAGTCTGACAGTCTTGGCAGAAATAGTCATTTATTGCATTTTTAATGTGTGGTGGTTATATTCAATACAAACCAAAAGAAGGCGAGAAAATAAAAATAAATTGGTGGCTTCAAAACTGGAGAATGTACTTTGAAATGAAGATTTAAACACAATAATTATTAAAATTATGTTTCATACTATTTGCCCTTTTAATTTTTATTCTATTATTTAAATTATATTTATGTTTTGTATTTTATTAAATTATATGTTGACTTGTGGTTCAAATGCTCTTGTAAAAATAACCTTTAAAACAAATGTCTAGAAAAATACTTTAATTTTGTATTCTAAAGAACCATTTTTAAATTTCTTTTTCAGCCTTCTGGCTTTTCAGAGAGACAAAACTTTTAACTTCAATGACTGTAATGCAGGACAGAATCATTGCTTTGGAGCATGAGCAAGACCCAAGGTATTCCAACTTAGTTATCATAGTTTTCCCAAACATGATGTCAAAATTCTTGGGCACAACAAGGAATAGGCCACCCAACTGAACAAGAGAAAAAGTAGATTACCTATGGCATCTAGCATCTCCATCTAAAGGATGTATTTTACTAATTATTGTGTAAAAATATTTTGAAAATAATTATAATGAAATTGTAAAGAAACAGTAACATTTATTTTAGAAAGTAAAGCAGGAAAAGTAAATCTTGATGAATCTGTTCATTACTCTGGAGTTCTGCTCTCCTTTGAAATTTTCATTTGTAAAATGCAAGAGACAGATCCTATCAGTAACTGAAGCAGTAGTAGGTAGGCTAGTCTCTCATCTCAACACAGTAATTAAAATTCAAACCTATCAGTAAGACCCAATTATTATCCAGACTCTGTGATATAGTGACTACTTTGAAATGAGGGTATCTGCTACACAGTATTTTACACAAGCGACAACTCTAGAGACATTTTCTTGCAGGCTCCAGGAATTGAATAGAAGCTTAGTGATACAAACAATGTAAAATTAGATTGAATAATTTTAGTATTTCAGTAAGCATCTTAAATGTTCTTTCTATTTCACTAAGTGTAATAATGTACATTATACATAATGAAAATTATTCAGATAAACTTATTAGACTTTAGATTAAAATACCGGTCATAGTAAAGATTCTATTTTTGTAGATGAGGCCTCAATACATTTAAATTAGAAAAACATTTACTGGTAAGGGAATGCTGAATCAAATAAATGACTGACACTAGAATAAGATTGTCCAGGCTATTTAAGAGCTTTTATAAAATAATTGCCTGGGTGTGCTTAATTTCAAGTGTCTTAATATAATTTCTACTGAGAATGCAACAAAGTTGTTGGGGTGTTTTTGTTTGGTTTGTTTGTTTGTTTGTTTATTTGTTTAATTAAATATCCAACATTCTCCTTCCTCTGAAAGTGATGCCATCATAAAATCAGTCTGATTAATGCTGTTATGCAGTTTATAATGTCTGCCAAGGTTACATCACCAGAAGGATGGAGGCGACAATCAGGAGCATAAAAGCGAAAAAACTCATGGGTTTAGACAAAGACAATTAATTAAGGAAAGCAAAAGTCACAGCAAAGCAAATCAAGGAATTCACCACTTCCCACTGGGAGGCAGGCATTCATCCATCCCCAGAAAAGCAGGGCCACATCACATACAACAGGGACTTGGGAAGACAAACCCCATCACTCCAAACACTCCTTAGCGAAGTTCCTTGGTAAGTCTTCTTTTATTGAAGTGTCTTTACATGACTATCTTCAATTTCAAGACAGATTGTAAAAACATGAGACTGTGGGTGTTCCTAGTTCCCAGTTGCAGAAGAATGGATTATCTTCCTTTGCCTCTCCATTAACTACTTGTCTTTTTTCCAAGTAAATATTTATAAATGTGAACATTTTAGCACAGTATATAGTTGTTTCATATCACCATCTAACTTGTTTTAACCTTTCTTTACTTCAGGGGATGTCTTCGTTAACCCAAAACTCATAGGTAATATATATATATTGTTTAAACTAGACCAATGTTACTTTACCTGATATAAATTTTGTCACCAAGAATCATTCCCTAGCAGTCATAATCATTGGCAGCAGAACAAATGACCAGTATATGATTGTTTGCTACCACGGGTATTTACAAGATAGTATTCAAAATTTTAATTGCAGTCCTTAAAAGCTTGAACCAAATTGGACTCTCTCCACCTACTAATTATAACTAGATTAACAGGATTGCCACTTTTAAAGAAAGAAAAAGGAAAAAGAGAAGCAGGGGAGGCTGATAGTCTTTTAAATCTGAATCAGCCACTGGAAGAAATGGCATACTGTACAAATGTCAGGTGACATGTTCAAAAATTAAAGTTTTCTACAGAAAAGCTTATTATCTTTGGTATGTGTCTTTGTTATTTTGGATGCATTTAAAGTAAAGCTACCTGAAACCTCACAGAAAAAACACCTCTGTCAAGACTTGAGAAAAACCTTTTTGTAATAAGTCTCAAGGGTTAGACATCATATAAAAAGAGATCAGGGTAAACTGACCTTACCATCCACCTGTCTATCCTATTACATATTGGCTTCTACTAAACAACAACAATACAAAATAATCCTGAAAGGTTTCCACTTCTTCCCTTTCTCTTCACTCAAAAGAAAAGACAAAAGAGTTATTTGCTGACATTCAGATAAAAGTGACATAGCAGATATTTTACTGTTGTTTTTCAGAAAAAGGATGACAGAGAGCAAAGAAATCCATTTGCTCATGGGACGATAAAATGCTAATACTGTAGATGAGAAATCCATGCCATGAAGTGTATTAAAACTTGATCTAAAAGAATGGACATAAAAGATTGCTTTTTTTTGATATTTGTGGTATGGCAATATAATAGTTCTTTTTAAACAGCTGATGACACTGAGAGAAAAAGATTGAGAGAGTCAATTCCTTCTGCTTGAAATCCTTCCTTATGCAAGATGACAATATACTAGCACTTTATATATATATATGTGTGTGTGTGTGTGTGTGTGTATGCATGCACATAACAAAAACACCTGTTCAGAAGAAAACCTTACTGAGAAAATTTCTAAAATTATTTTAGGTACTTAGTTCTCAATACCACAAAGAGTTCTATATTCTGATTAAGTGTAATTCCCTATTCAAACCATAACCCTATGAGTTCTCCACAATAAAGCACAGAATATCAACAATGAGCAGCACAACATAAACATTGACTTAAGTATGTGTGTTGGAACATTAGGAACACTGGGGAAGAGAGTGTCCAATTTCATTAGCTTTTCATCTTAAATGCTGTACATGCAGGTTATTCTTCTTTTACTGTGCTATTCTTGTGAGACAATCTCAAAAACATAAATGTCCTATCCAGAGCACGTGCAAACTTTCCAAATGAATATTTGTGAGAAGGGAAGTGGGGAGAGTGGGCTTTGTCTAGAACTGTTTTCCCAGTCTCAGAGATTTTACGTACAGGAACTTTTATGTTTGTTTGTAACGAAGATCAAAAGATGTGATCTAAAACTATGCTGAAGATTTTTCACACAGAAGCTGTTTTCAGATATTATTCTTTTGTTGTTCCAAGGAAAGAATAATGTCTAGACAATTCTAACATCCTGAAAGAGGGTCAAAACTTGCTGAACAACTCTCAACCCCTTCTAAACAGAGAAAGGTCAGATGTGTCTAGAGAAGAATAAGATTTAGGATGTATCCAAATAGAAAGGAATGAAAAAAAAAATCAAAAACTATTTGTAAAGAAAATCTTAGAAGAAATAACCTCAGTGCAACCAGGTAAAATGTTATTAACCTACTTTTGCAAAATGTTAATATTTAAAATCTAAATCTTAATACTCTATATTTTTGTTTTCTCTTTTTCCCACCATACACAGTTGAAGTTTATATTTATGGAATAAATAGAGGAAACATTATGTGTGCTTCCAGTGTAGGGAGGTATTTATTCTGAGTTGAAGTTTTTATTTGCTTTAAGATTGCTTGAAGAAAACTGGGAAGTGAAAATTGCTGGAAATAGAAAATTGAAAAAATATCTTTGTGTGAAGGACCTGTACCAACCCCAGAAGCTTGAATTCAAATATGTGTAATAAAATTTGTATAAATATATAAAAATAAAAACATTGCATGAATGAAACTTAGTACAAATTGACATCAATTTATTTTAAGCTAAATACTAAAGTTTTTGTTTAGAGGCCAGATCCATAGAATTATAGAATCATGCATCATAGAATGATTTGGGTTGAAAATTATCTTAAATATCATTTAATTACATGTACATGTAAAGGAAATAAAAAAAAAAGGTAGCTGTTTTGCCAAAACACAGATATCACTGAATCATATTGTATTCAAACCATTGCAGCATCCAGCTATGATGATGGGAATCAACCAAGGAATTAGTTAAGTAGAGAATTTTGGATTCTCACTAACAAGATGTTGGCATGTCCTTCACCTGTTACACTGTTTACCTAGAGGTAATAATAAAAAAGGAAAAAGCATTTTAAGTCCCTCTGCTTCCTCCAGAGTACTCTGTCCCTGTAGTGGCAACCCTTTCAGAGCTAAGTCACTACAACCCTGAAGTGCATCAAGATTCAGTTTATTTTGAGGAGATATTTAATTGCTCCCCTGAGGTCTTTATATATGTATCTCCTCTGTCACTGGCCAGAACTCACAAGCTTCCAGTTACATATCAAGTTTATGTTTTCCTTAAGGCAAAAATACCAATGAATTTCTGTTAATTTTATTCATATTTTGAGCATACCTCTCCAGTTGCATTGTAAGGTCAGGTAGTTGGCTTCTTCCCCCATGTCTTTTTATATTTCATCACACAATAATGAATGCAGCTTGTCTCTGGCACACCTTGAATTATCTAGTTTGCTTTGGACTGGAAGCAGCTATAGCCAAATCTAGGTTCAAATAAAAAAAATATATTTTGTGTACAGGCAACAGTTTTGGATAAATGCTACAGGTTGAAAACATCATCAAATTAGTTCTCAACATTTTGAATGTAAGAGTCCAAGGAATGTATTCTCTTTCTAAATTCACAATTAAACTTCATTAGACCTTAGAGTACTGCAAGCTAGAAATGAGTTGCTTTGCATTGCAGTTGACTCTAGGTGAAAAATGTTTTCTGACATTAGTGACTCAGTTAAGTAAGTGGATGTTCCCAGAGAAATAAACTGAACTACATTTTAAGGCTGTCTCATGTTTACACAGGACCAGGCTGCTACAGATAACTAGGTCTAAAACATGTTTTTTCCATCATGGCTATAAAATTGACACTCATACCACAGCAAAATCAAATCACTATGATCATGAGGGAACTTTAAATTTATTTATGAACCATTTGTGTATTCATACACATTCTGCATGCCAGGAACATGTTCCTTAGATATGTGATCAGATGCTTTTAAGGCACTGAACTTTGAAGTCACAGTAAATATTTTTTTCCCAGTAATTTATTTCTGAAGAATTCTCCAGCCCTTGCTTTTGTCAAGATCATAATCCTAAGCACAAAAATAATATACAGTGCTGTCAGCTAGTTTTGAAAAATAAAAAGAAAGGTTTTATTATGCTGCTGCTTACTGTCATAACTCTGTATTTATTATTAACTACACTTGAGGATGCATTGCAAATTTATTTAGCAGATTTTGTCCAAAATAGCTATGCTAGCTGAATAGTGTGAAAGAGTAGATCTGACTTGAGATATTGCTTTTCTCCCTAGACCGAAGATTAATGCCTCCAAAAAGATGAAAGCAAGAGGATAAAAGCGTGATGTTTTCAAAGATAATTCTACTAGTGGCAATCATGGTCACTGGATAAAAACAAAAAGTCATTTTCATTATCATGTGTCCTGAAAGGAAGTAATATTCACTGTGAAAGAAAATAATGAAAGAGGGGAAATTAAAGGCTTTGAAAAATTAACATTGATTTCAGAGTGCACCTGGACTTCTATTTCCACTGTTTTGTCCTCAAACATCAGCTCATATTTGGAGATGTTTTGATAGCAGACAATACAGAATTTAATGCAAAATAGATCAGACATAACCCAATCAAGGGCTTTTCTTATG
Organism: Prinia subflava; assembly: GCF_021018805.1. Taxonomy (NCBI): domain Eukaryota; kingdom Metazoa; phylum Chordata; class Aves; order Passeriformes; family Cisticolidae; genus Prinia; species Prinia subflava. Next base: position 55,579,973 of record NC_086247.1, read on the forward strand.
AGGACAAAAGCTTTTTATAACTGAGTGTTCTTTTCACTTCTAGTTTTACTGTCTTGTAATATATAAATTCACATGATGGGTGTCATTCGGGCTTTGGGAGCAACTCATTTTCCCAGGCAGTAGACAAAGAAGCCAATATTAAAAGCTGAAATGAAAACCTTCCCTCCTCCCATTGCCAGTGTCCAAAACTAAAGTAAGACATATAATTTTTTTAGTCTCACATAGCAACTGAAAATAATGTATATAAGAAAGTAACCTAATTAAATGGCAAAAGAGACAGCATTGCATTGTGTGATGTATTGTGTTTTGCTCTGCAGTGTTAAAAACAGGGATATGCTGCAGAGTTGGTACCTACAGAACATTAAATCAGCCATTGCAAAACCGATTAGATCCTTTTTCAGTTCATTCCTACCTCTTATGTAACTGATCTTGGCTTTCTGTTTTGTTTACCATTCATCTATAAACTCATATACTATCTCTCAGACAATTCATTTTTTATTGATCTGGTTGTCCCATTAAAATTTTTGTCTGACTTAATGTCTGACATCTTTAAGCTAAATTGTAATTTCCCCTTTATGCTGGCCATACGTATACTCCCCTAACACTTCTCAAATTCTGTTTAGCCTAGCCCAAATTAGATGTCCAATTTCCCCCTCACAGCTTCATTCTGCCAGATGAATTCCTCCTTCTGCTAGAATAGATAACTCAGGTTTATTCTTCGCTTTCAATCCTCACCTAAGATTTTTATACATCTGTCGGCTACTAGAAATCCCTTCCCAACTGAGTTTTTCTTAAGGACTTCATTCTTCTGCCATTCACATTATCTGTATTTTCTGAAATTAAAAAAAAAAAAACAAAAACAAAAACAAAAAAAACCCCAAAAAACCAGTTTCTTCCTTTTTTTTCCAACAGAAGTTATGCAGTCAGAGGGAGACAATGGCAGTCAATGAAAATCTGAAACTCTATGTATCATATGGTTAATTCTCTGACTGCATATCAGGTTCTGGATGATTATTTGAACTCTTATTATGAACTTTTGTGATTTACCCTTCATTAACCACAGTAGTCTGTTATATTATTTCTTTGATCAAAAGAGGTTCATGTTTCTCAATCAAGGGATATCACGACTTTTGTAGTCTCAAGGACAGAAATCTAATATTTTAAAGCATACCATTACTGTTAATATATTCTTGAAAAAATCCTGGGAAATAGGAAAAAAAATTATTTTTGAGAGCCCTTAAACTAACATTAAACATAATTGCAAATTCAATTACAAAAATTTAAAAACTGCGAAAGATGTTTGGAATATCAACAAGTGAGCAAGAGCATATTTTAATAACCATTATCTGAAAAATCCAGAAGCTTGTGACATATGAGGAGTTACTGACCTATTCTGTTTGATCTGTTCTTTATTGTAATTCAAAAAAATAATCACTCAAGAACAGACACCACAATATATAAGCAGAAGTACTTCTAATATACTAGTCTGGACTTCAGTGTGTCTTTTTTCCCCTTCACTTAACCTTTAAAATTTACAAATTACTTTGTTGGCTTTCCAATGAATATACACAAGAGGCTCCAGCTTCATTGATTTCTTGACAGATTTTGATGTTCTCTTCCATTCTCTTTTTATGACTAAACAGCAGCCAGGACTAGGATAAGAAGGAATTAACTAGGTATGAATGACAGAGAAAGGGAAAATAACAATGACCTTCAATTTATTTTAGGCCAAACATATGGGAGTTTAATATGCTGTTTACAATCTACCAAAAGTTTATCTAAACTTTAACATTTGTTAATATGCATTCATGTCAACCATACTTATCAAAGATAAATGTCAATCTGTATGAAACCCCTAAACTGTACCTAGACTTGAATGTAATTTCAAGTTTTTGTCTTTAGAATTCCTTTTGCCTAAAATAAAATAAGACTTTACTTTTTAACACGTGATTAAGAATCTACTTTTAGTAATAGGCCTGAAATTCCTCCCTGCTTTTAATATTACTTCTTTAGTTATTAATAGTCCTTTTAGGTATAGAAGCCCTTTTATTTTGAGAGATGACTTACACGGATAGACAGAGATAAGGGCCTTTATTTCCTGTACACCCTACCTACAGTGACAAGTAAACTCTGTTTTAATGGAGGTGTAAAATTTTCCCTACCAGTTCATAAAAATTGTTTATCATAGAACCTTAGCAGCTGTAATCTTATATTTTCCTGTTGACTCAACCTATTTCAGCTTGGATGAAGAGATAAAAAAGTCTTCAAGTTCTGCTATTTCATTTTCTGGAATCTTTATTTTCTGCCCTTAACAATAGGTTATACCACAGAAATCTCTATTAACTTCCTCAAAGAAGATCAAGCAAGGAAAATTCAACATTGAAACTATATCTCAGTGTCACAGATGCTTTCAAACAGCTTCAAGTCAGAAATAACACCTTCTTTGCATTAAGCTTTTTACAAACACACAAAAAATTTACAAGCCTTCTTCCAAAGAGTTTTTTCATGGGGATGGAGTTCCCCTTAAATGTTGCCCTTCAGGTTTTTAGCATTTTTAAAAACAGTCATAATGAAATGTTGTCTCCAAATAGACTGCTAAAGGCCTTGATATACCCCAGTCTGGAATATTGTAGAGTGTAAACTATAACATGTCTGATAAATTGTTTATTGTAGTATAACCTGCTCCCACAAAAAATGTGTGAGGTAGTCCATAGGAATTTGTAAGTCTTCAGATGACTGATATTTAAAAAAAATGGCACATTATACCCTGACCTTAAGACTTCCAAACAAATTGGAAATTAAAATTTTTCTCTAGGTGATTATCTAGGTAAAACACATATCTCCTCTTGAAATTTTTTTTGTCAGCTAGTGCCAACCGTCAAAATTCATTGTGATGTACAATAGTCTTCTTGTTGAACATCTAATTAAAAGCATAAATGAGGCAATCTGTTGCTGTAAACTGCTTACATTGCCAGACTGAAAGCCATTGGCCACTGAATAGAATTTACTACTGTTCACAGTGAATCTTTTCCAAACCTAATCTCTGTACTAGTTTCAGCTAGTTTAAATTAGCTAGTAAAGTTACTTTTCTTCATACTAGCCTTTATGATTCTGTGTTTGAATTTGTGACAAAAACCAGTGTTAATAACACAGTAATATTTTAGCCATTGCCAAACAACAGCACTTGGAGAACATCAAGGCCTTTTCCCACTCTCACAACATCCCACCAGGGTGGTGCTGGGGTAGCACATGAAACTGGGAGGGGACACAGCTGGGACAGCTGACCCCAGCTGAACAAAAGGGTCATCCCGTACGTTATGGTGTCACGCTCCACATACAGAGCTGAACTATGAGTTGCTGGAAGAAGATAGCTCAAAACTATTGTTTTCTTGCTGTAACCCATTCTCTTTATTTGTAAAAGAGTTCTTTGCATAGTCATGGTCTTTCCACTTAAAAAAGAAACACAGTTTGAAATTTGTCCCCGAGGTTTTTTTGTCATCTCATGTTCACCATTCTAGACATTTTCCTTCTTTTCTTTTTTTTTTTTAATTCACTTAAAAATAACATTATTCAGCAGCAGAGAAGCAGAATCATAGACTATCCGCTCAATATTCTCCCAGTAAAACAATATGGTGGAGTAGGCTGGGAAAAGGTCACATTTTTCGTGGTGTTTCATGGTCATGTTTTTCAAGGCTGCCATGAATTATATGAACTTACAAGGCAATTTCGACCATGAAAAACAAGAAAAATTGTCACAGAGCTGTGACATGCAATAAAGAAATTGTTTCTAAGATCAGAATTTGTTTAAGCTCTCAGAACATTAAACAGTGCAAATTGCAAATATTTTTAATCTCGGTTTTGTGTACAAAATGCTTTCTGTAGAAAAAAAAAAAAGCTGGTCTAGAGAAAGATGCATTGATATTTATTTTTTTTCCATTAACAATGTAATATGAGTTCTGGTGAAAAAAAAACGTGTTTTTGAAACTAAACTACTTTGGGAATTTGTTGTTGTTGCAGTGGGTGGAGGTAGAAAGCTCTGCAGTGTTCTGGAAGTGTCCCCAGGTGGAGAGCCACCAGGAGTCAGAGGCACACTGACACAATCACTCAGCACTGGCACCAAATGGCTGTGATAAATCCCTCAGCAGCAAAGAATGGGAAGGGTCTTCCCATAGAGCTCCACAGAGAGGGCTTATTCCATCTTCACGTGAGGGGGTCCAGGGAGGAAGACCGGGGCACGAGTGAGGGACCAATGTTCATATATGGGGTGGGATTGGGAACAGGAGCCAATGGGTGAGGGAGAAAGTGGTGCAGAGGTGGGACAACATACAAGGAGAACCAACGGGGGAACAGGGGCGGAACATGGGCTGGGATTGTGGCAAACCAAGGGCCAATGGGGCCTTGAGCCAGGGAGAGCATTGAAGGGGAAGGATATAAAAGGAAGACAGGGGTGGGGAGGCCAACAGGCCAACTGGGAGAGAAGAACTGGGGTATATTTGAATAACAACCAAAGAACTCTGGGAGGAGACAGTTTTTTCTCCTCCTAACAGGAAGGGACTTGTCCCGATTAAGGGACATTCCTCCAACGGAGCCTCAGGTGCTGTGATTTAGGATGTGCACTCGCCTCCACAACTCCACAACAAAAACTGTTGTTTTGTTGGGGTTGTTTGTTTGTTTGTTTTTTCCACAGAAAATATTATTGTTTCACTTGAACCTGGGCACAATTATTCAATTATTCACAAATTTTATTCTGAAATTTGGAATAGATCCATTTGGAAACATTGCAAAAGTTGAATTATAAACATGAACGTCAGCTTGAATTGCAATACTTTCATTCTTAGATATCAGCATCTTTTCTTTTGTCTTCAAAATGTCATTGTTTGTGGCAAGTCGCCTTATAGAACCAAAAAACTTTGCAGTCCCCAGTTAATTCTAAAGACCATCCTGACTAGGATGACAAGGAACACCTTGGTCTTCTTGTATACAGAGACCTAGGGAAGGAAGTCTTTGCAGACAAGAACTCCACTGGAAAATCATATTATCTAAAGATAAGATGATGTAATATATATCCAGTTGTTACAAAATTCCCTCTGTGAAAGATAACATTTACACTGTACTAATGACAGCTTATTTATGCCCATCATGTATCGCAAGTCTTGGATAATAGGTTTTGACAATAACTAATATGGTATATGGCATGGCAGATCAGATCATCCACTCATTCGAATTGCTGTGACACAGTTAACACCTGTTCTGGTATACACCACATAATAAAATTTGATACTGAGCTAAGTAGTCTGCAACCAATTGTCTAAATATAACAACAGCATGGCAAAAAAGACATTATCTTTGTTTAGAAACATCTAAACATTTTTTCTTTCTGTTGCCTGGCATGCCAAATAAGATTTGATTCAGAATATCTTAAAAAAACCCAAACCAAAATGTTGTGGGGCTTGCTGCAATAGTCATGATTTGTGGGCAGGAAAACTTTGAAGGGGCTTGAGATTATTTGAGAGGTTTGGGGTTGTTTGTTTGTTTGTTTTAATATCATATTTCAGCAGTTAAGGGGTTTAATTTACACATTCATACTTTATATATTATTAATATGTTTTTCTGCATGAAGCAGGTACACAGCCTCACAATAATAAAAGTCCTTTTTCCATTGCAGAGTAGTACTTTTAAAAAACCAAACAAACAAACAACAGATTTTATAGGTTTTAAGTAAGCAATCACATTACAGATATTTTCAATTTCCTCAAAAGTCAGGTAAGCAATTTAGGCTACAGCTTCTGGAATAAAAAAAAATCTTTATTTTACAGATGACATTTATAGGACATATCGCGTAGCTGACATTTCTTTTTCTAAAATTACTTGCTAATATTTTCAGAGGGATGAATTACTTTTCCACATCTCAACCATTACAACTGCACAGAGAGATAGATATGTTTGCTTCTGTTGTGCTTTTCAAGGAATATGTGTACCATGAATTTTTTATGCACAATACTGTGCTGTCTGAAAAAAGGCCAAAATTACTGGAGTCTTTGGACTGATAAAGTGTTATAGCACCACAAGAAGAAGCAATTCTTTATAGTTAAAGTATACTCTGAGGTAAATACCATCATTAATTTGTTGTAGATTAAATTACTGTGCAATGGTTCCACACAAAACAAAAAAAAATCCAGTTTTACTATTCATTGTTGCAATTTCATGCTATAACTCCACTATAATGCACACTGTGTAGTCTTCAGATTTTTTAAAAACTCTATCAAAACTACAAATCAAATTAAGGATCTATTCTCAAGAGTACAGTTTAGGCATATAAAATCTCAAATGTTTTAACACTTACTTCCAGCATCTACAGAATTTCTGAGAAATATTGAGCGACTGAATTGCTGTCTCTTACTTCTTCTAAGCACTTCTTCAGTATATTCACGTTAGTGGATGCTATAAAGGTGAAAATTCTGCTGCTTCATCTTCTAAAAATTTAATACTTCAATCAATTGTGGGTTTTTTTCCGTATGGAAGTACTGGAGTTTATGAACAGAGTCCTTTTTATGAAGAAAATGTTTAAAGATCTCTTAACACCTGTGGGTCTACTACAGAAGTACAGAGTAAAAAAAAAAAAGTAACTAACGAAATTTGGAACTTTCTGGCTCTCTGCTATTACTGTGCAGAGAATCTAAGTATTTGGCTGCATCACCTTCTCTCATATGAATTCCTCTTGTGTAGAGTAAAGGTAGATTTGCAAATGTACCTCAGTTCAAAGCTCCAAATACACATAGGTATAAGTAGATATATTTCTCAGAAACAGTCTTCCAATTTATGAGGGTTTTTTTAATATAAGTTTTGAAACTGCAACTCGTAAATGAAAGCATTTAAAACTGAAGTTACACATTGACACTTAATTGACAAGCCAGTCATATCTGGGAGATATTTATCTAAAGATTAAATTAAGTTTCTTAATATCACTCCAACATTTTAAGTGATTTATGTGTCTTAGATATCACACCTTATACTTTAGGATTACAACACCTGTGACCTTCAGAGCTACCTGATCTTCAAAGCTGCTTTACCTCCAGACTGAAAATAAGATAGTCATCACCTCAGAGTTTGAGATCAAAATCTCATTTCTGGCATCATGATCGATAACAATGCAGGGGTAAAATCTATACATTTGGTTGTGATAATACTGGAAATGCGACTAGTATAATGTATGTATATATTCCACATTTCGTATTTGGTACATCTCTTTTCATTCAGATTTGTTCTTCCACTTGATCAGGAATGTCAAAAAATCCAGAAAATGGATTAAATGTATATAATTTTTGTGTATATATCATTAAATATTATATAATACATATAATTTATTTTAATGTTATTATTATATATCTATTATCTATTATAATATAATGTATACTTTAATATATATTGTGTTTATTATAATATAAATTCTATATTATAATAATATTATTATAAATATAATTATTTGAGACTATTGTAATAATATCCTCCAATAATTCCTCAGGAATTATTTTAATGTAGTAAAATGGGGTTTATAACTTCAGAACATACAAGAAAGCAGAAGTAATATGGTGTTCTAGAGGACTAAATGAAGTACTGCCTGTGTTCCTTGCCCTGGGAGCATTTTCCTTATCTCCCACACCATTCTATCAAAGGAAAAATAGAAAAACCACACATAAATGATAATGTATGACACACAAGATACAACAGAATTAAATTCCATTTCTGTTGTCAAAAGTGTATAGAAAGTAACTTTCTGTCTCTCAGATAATTCTAATTTTCCTGCTTGTAAGCTCAACAAACGATCAACAGGGGATTACGGTAACTGAAGAAGAGCAAAGAACCTGTACCTTGGGGTTTTCAGTAAGAGAAGAAAAGAAATGGAAAGATTTGCAACAGTGTCATAAAATATAATGAATTCTTCACTACTGCCACTCCAGTGTTGTCAAATAAAAGTTCAGGTTTCATTTCCACAATGCAGTGTAGTATTCAGTGCTCTTTTGTCATTGCATTTATTCAGTTCTACATTATTTTCAGCTAGAAATCCTACTGCTTTATTACTGATATGTATTTTATTGATGAATATATTATTTTATTATTGTTAATATTATTTTTATTTATCTATATTTCCAATCTCCTTTGAAATAATTTTGTTGAATGACATTTTTTATGTTTTATTAGAAGGAGCAAACCTTTGGACCTTACAGTCTTATACTTCGTTTTGCTGACTTGATTGTGAGAAAAGCTCATCTTTGAAAGGCAACAGAAAGATAATAGACAAAAATGCAGTGAGTGCTATTCTTTACAATTCTATTCATATTAAAGAGACACAGTTACAGATAACAAGTTGATGCAAACCTAATACAACTGATTTGTGATTCCAATAACTTCTTGTAGTCTAGATGGAGTTCTGCATGATGTCTAGATTTGTTTAATGCCTGAAGAAAGTTTCAGTAGATGTTTCAATGTAAAGAATATACTATAAAATTTTGTAAATGTTTTCTTTAGCCTTTCAATAAAAAATAGTTAATATTTTTCAGTCTAAAACTTTCCCACATTGTACTCTAAACAATTTTCATCCATTTAAGAATGCATGTACTTTTGTGAATTTTAATGTTTCTGTCTAAAGTACCTGTTTTGACAAACAAGACCTTTCTCCAGGCTCAAGAGTACTCTCCCTCTTCCTTCTCAATGTGGATGCTTCTTGATAAACTCACTAAAGTAAATCATATTCTTCCATCGTCCTTCACTCCCCTTTTAGTTAATCTAAAATTATGATACATCATGTTCAGCAGGTCAAAATTTCATTAAGAGCAGGAAGTGAACTTTTATGAGACTTTTTTCACATATTAGTGGAAGTATTGGCTTGAGTACATACTTTCAGTTTGTTAATGTCTGCTTATTGGCTTTGAATATCAGAAGAGTGCTGGCTGTTTCACAGATGATGTGTGTTTACACCTCATGTTCGGAAAAAAACAGCAAATTAAACAACCTTATGTTTCAGTTCTTCAAAATTGAATCAAAATTTATTCTTCTTTGATTTAAAATAAAACCTTAAAAATTATGCTTTTGCCAAGTCATTAACACTAATTATCAAAATTGTGGTATATAAGTACTAGTGAGATGATTCATGGCAACACAATCCTTATTACTTCAGTATGGACCCATAATTGATTTAGTTAATGGTACCATCTGCTCATTTCCAGTGTTTTCCTTCCAATTACAATGACATATCATGCATTTGATTTTTTTTTAACTATGTTTTCTGTCTTTTTTTCCCACCTTTTTTTCTGAATTACCTTTTTCTCTTTACATTCATTATTGTAGTAATACCCTTTTGCTTTTGAGGAAATTAAGTTTTTAAAGAGTTGGCTTGGCTCTAAGTACTTTGTCTTTCCAATTGATAAGTGATTCTCTTGTGGTGATAAAATGCTGTTCTTAATCAGAAATCATCTAGTATTCTCTTCAGTTATAAACCTATGATATGCCAGGCTTCAAGAAAAATAATTCAATAGTATTAATTTTCTATATTGTGACAACAAACCCTAGAAATTCAAGGGGATGAAAAAAAGGAATAGAAAAGTGCAGCTGCCCTGGGGTGGCTATGTATAAAAGTCATCTACTTCCTGTCTTCATAACAGCACTATTGGAATATGAACATGCAATCACAGTGTTAAAATTTTTGCAAGAAAAAGGCACACACCATTGTGCGGGGAGAATTTCTAACGCTCAGTCTTTGAATAATTGTGGACATATTAAGGTAATTCATGACTATGACAATTATGAACAAACACCAAGCAAAAAACCTTTTTGCTGATATTGGGATATTATACTGGAATAGGGTTGATTAATTAAAATGTGTAAAGTTATACAAGTAATTTATCATAGTGTAATGACTATTCAGGTACATATGGCTTATTTTAATGAATAAATAGAACTAGAGCCATTAAAGCATCGCTGCACATTTTAGGATACATAACCAAGAACATTTTATGAAAGGCTTGGGGAAATAAATACCTAAAGTCATGAAACTAAATGTAAAAAAAAGGATGGTTCTCTGCATTCTGTTTTTACTAATACTTATTATCTAAAAGACGAAAAGAAAAAACAATCTAATAAAGGAAGGGCACTAGCTTTTACTGGTAAACTTTAAGAAAACTCTGAACCTTGGGGACATACTGGATGAACATAATTCAGATGGGTAGAGTTTGAGAAACAGAATCATAGAATTATAAAATCATTAAAGTTGGAAAAGACCTCCAAGATCACTGAGTCCAACCTTTGAACACCATAGCATTAAGAGACATGATCTGTCATTTCTGGAACATTTCCATGGACAGTGACTCCACATCTTCTGCAGGTAGCCCGTTCCAATGCTTGACAACTCTTTCAGTGAAGAAATTTTTCTTAATGTCCAAACTGAACCTTCCCTGTCTTGAGGCCATTTCTTCTGGTTCTGTCACTTGTTGTTGGATAAAGAGGCCGAACAACCCTCACGTGGTCACAACCTCCTTGCAGGTAGTTCCAAAAAACAGGTCTCCCCTGAGACTTCTCTTCTCCAGGCAAAACACGCCCAATTCCCTCAACTGTTTCTCATATGTCTCACTCTCAAGACCCTTCACCAGCTCCACTGTCCTTCTTTGGACATAGTCCAGCACGTCAATGTCCTTCTTGTAGTGAGGGGCCGAGAACTGAACACAAGATTTGAGTTGTGGCCTCACCAGTGCCAAGTACAGGAGAACAATCACTTTCCCAGTCCAGCTGCCCACGTTATTTCTGTTACAAGCCAGGATGACTTTGGCCTTCTTGGTCACCTTGGCACACTGCTGGTTCCTGTTTAGCCAGCTGTCAACCAGCAGCCCCAGGTTCTTCTCCTCTGGGCCTCTTTCCACCCACTCTGCGCCAACCTGTGGCACTGCCAGAGGTTGCTGTGACCCAAGGGCAGGACCTGACATTTGGCCTTGTTGAACCTCATCCAGCTGACTTCAGCCCATCCATCCATCCTGCCCAGACCTCTCTGCAGAGCCTTCCTACCCTCCAACAAATCAACATTCCCACCCAACATTGTGTCATCTAAAAACTTAACATCTACATGTCATCTGAGCATGCAGAAGATGCTCGTGTTTTGCGGATACTGTTCATAGTGCTCTCAGCACTGTTTTTGGTCAAAAATCTAAAACATAGCACAAGTTGCCATGAAGAAAATTAACTCCATCCTAGGGACACCCAGTACACCAGGCGAGCAGTTAGCTCTTAGTACATCGATTTCATCTAATTCCCCTGTGTTTACCAGTAAGGTTTGCTACTTCACAATATGCTGGGAGTGTATGTCTATATATTTGTTCCCTACTGTATTTAATTTTATTAGGAAATGCTGACCACAATTTAATATGAACATTAATATTAGGATGTCACCTGCTGTCTACATTGAACTGATGACAGGACAGAGGTTTTGGCCACAAATTTGTGATCTTTGTTACCAGAGCTTGAGTTTTTAATAGGCTGTGTAGACCTTACTGCAGGTGATTAGTCAGAATATCTGACACATTCTGATAAACCAGATGGTAAGAGCAAACATGGAGACAGGGAACAATTAAGGTACTAACATGGGGCAAGACAGTTTTGAAAGGAGATTAGGTAAGGTATATATTAATTAGGGTAGAAGTGATTAGCAGAACATAATGATTAAGAGACACAATTTTGAAGGGCATATAGAAGGCAGATGTCCTGAAAATACTTGACAGAATAATGGGCTGAAAAGCAAGGGGCATGAACCAAAGCTAAAGAAAGATTGGTCAGCAAGGGACTTCAGGATAAATTGCTTCACAAAAAAGGTAATTAATATGTAGCACTACAAACTATTAGGTGGGGGAAAATAGTTCTCAAATGTTAATATATCTGAGAAGAGATAGATAGGTGAATGAGCTGGATGGATTAATTCTGTATATTACCTCTGCCACTGGAATGGCAAAGATAAAGCATCACTTAAGCTAGCATGGTAATAAATGAAGTGGTTTCAATAAGACTTAGAGTGTTGAACATCAAAGGGAAAAAAGGTGTAGTAGTATGGTTATCAAAAAAGAAAAAAAGCAAAAAAAACCCCAAATCAACAGAAAGGAAACAACAACACAAAAAAAAACCCCAACAACAACAACAACAACAAAAAAATCAAACAAACAAAAAACTCACACAAAAAAACCCACCAAAACACTCCCCAAACAACAACAAGCTGCAAAATCACACAAACACACAAAACCCAAAAAACCCCAAAACAAATCAAAAACAAAAAAAGAGACAAAAACCCCCACAAATAAAGGAACTCTGTTACTCCAAAATATTTTAAGCTAAATGAATGTTTCTGGATTTATTGCTAATAAAAATATAATAATTGTGCAAACAACTCCCATGGAAGTTTTGTTTCCATAAAGATGCAAAAAAGAAAGCTTTGCCTAAAGTCCAAAATCTTCCTAGTAAGCCAAGACCAGGAACTTTAAAATGTAGAATTTTCTCCCCACAGTGTGTTAGCTGAATTTCCTGCTTGTAGATCCAACCATGGAGCAGGCTGAGCATGTGTTCAAGAGACCTATAATATATTTCACCAACCTAGCAGCAGCTGAGTGTTCAGTCAGAAAAGCAGTTTATGTTCTAGCCCACATGGCTGTTCAGCACTGAGCTTAATGGTTCCTTCATTCAACACAGAAGCCCCAAACAAATTCTCCCACTTTTTCACACTTCTCTTTACACCTGCACTGAACAGTCAAACCAAAACTGCCTTCTACACAATGCATCCAACTCTTTTTATCTTTAAAGTTCACCAACCTTAAAATCTGCCTTTTTTTTTCACCTGCAGCACACACTGTAAGGAGCTGGAGACTGCAGTGCCACTGTTCCAGCATGAGCTGGGTGGTCCCAGAGCAGCACTAATCAGAACTTTGTGAGCACATTTGGACACCCCATGCCAACACTGCCATGCTGCAATGTCCCTTAAAAGCCAAGTAGCTGTGTACAGACAGTAAGGACCTGCTGCTGCAAGCAGAACTACACCCTGCTGCTGGGAACTTTTCCCTTAGGTAGTTGAATCTATTCTCATATAACAGCCAACTATTTGGCATGAAAATACCAGCACCCAGTTTTCCACTGGATAAAAACCTGCTGTAGTGAGAGCTGCACCCACAGCGTGCAGTGACACAGATGATGATTGACTCTGTGAATTATCACTGCTCCCCTCTGTGCTTCCTGAGAAAAGCCAGCACAAGTAAGATGGCATCCAAAGTAGCTTATTCCTTTCTAAGCACTGATGCACAAAAAATAAATATAGCTCTCTTGAAGCTTAGTTCAGAAGTGTATCAGAAGATCAGCTAAGATATTTAAGAGTTTCAACTTTCCCTGGTGGAAACTGAAGTAACTTCAAGTAAAAGAGTCAAGTTATATATGCAGATTTTTCTGTAGACCGAGTAATGTATTGACTGAGATGAAAAGCATTAGCCTTCATTCTCCTACAGAAGAATTTATGTACTGAAAATGTAATTATTAGTGTCAGGTGTTTTATGAATAATATCCAAATAACGCAATATCCTACAAATTTAAATTTCATGTGGTTCTACTTTTCTTTAGCTTCCCTTGCAACTCAAAAGAAAACAAACCAAAACAAACTGTCAGCATTGTACTTTGCGCATACAAAATGTTAAAATACTTCTAAAACTACAAGATAAAAAGTTGAATCTTTACAATAAAATTAATACAATTTATACAACTGTATTCTAAAGCCCAGTTTTTAAAGAAATATTTGGGGTTTATAGTTACATAGCATTTAACCAGAATTCAAGTGATCTAAAATGAACTGTAATCATTTTTCAAGTGAAATGGATATGTAAATATTTCAAAATTAACATTTTAATAACATTAATGGAACTTAAGTTATTTCAACATTGCATATCTCTAAGTTATTTTTACGTAATAAGAGGTTATAGATCATTCTTTAAAAAGCTTTTGAAGAGATTTATATACTAAGAAACCAAAATGAGCCATTATCTTACTCAAACGATTGGCCTTTATTACATTTAAGACCATCAGTCAAGATGATCTACGATTATGAAACCTGGATCCTTTCCAGGATGATAAGGAGTTTGGGCCAAGAGTACCAGAACTTAAGTTGCTGTATAAATGCAGGAGAAAGTAAGTACAGAATTCAGTTTACAAGGGTAATTTCTGCTATAAACTTCCTAGTTATACTGTTCCCAAATAGATGAACCAGTGGAGCACAGCTGTCTCCAAAAGAGATCAGAGGATGTCAAGCTCATGCCTGAAAATCTCATCTTAAACCAGGAATAGTCGTTGGACAGACATCTCATACCACCAGTAAATAGTTTAGATAGATTCCCATGTGCAAAAGAACAGGCTAGTGATACTGACCTTCTTTGTATGGCTCTACAAAGGAAGAGGGATATCAGGGAGGTAGCAGTAAACTGGGAAATTACTGACTTGGCAAAAACTTTGCCGGGACAGAGAGCTGCAAAATAATTTTAAATCCCAAAGGTTAAAGCAGACAGGAAATGTGTTCATATATTCTTGGCCCTTTAGACAAAGTTCTTAAAAAGTCAAATTTATGCATATTTCTGAACACTGTTGTGGCAGCAAATTTTAAATATGATAGAAATTTATCACCAGAATGTGATTATTACCGGTATAAGGATCTTTTGTTATTCTTATTAACCAGTTCATCAACCAGTTATATAGCAAAAGAGATTATAGGTCAGTATGGAAAGAGTCTGACCATCTTTTTTGGACTGGGAAGCACACATAAGTCTGAATCCTTTGTACCACAGATTGAGGGGGATGGCAGAAGGAAGGTAGGGGTGGGGAGGAAGAGAGAAAATAAGGAGTCAGCATATTTATTTCAATGCGATTACAGCAGTTCTAAGACAAAATAAAATAATTCCTGTAAAGTCTTTCCACTGCTCCTTCTTTTACTCTGATTCATTCTGTGATATACCAAGCAGACAGCACGACTATCAGGAAAGATTTACAGCCCATTACTTTCCTCACAGGACATTACCATGAGATCTGTTGTCCCCTACCAACATAGTTAAAAAATTTCCCAGTCTGGACTCTGGCTGGTAGAGACTGAAAAGAACAAAACAGTTGACTGGAACTTCCTTACTAGTAGAATTAAAATAAGACAGACACCAAGAACGTCCTTGAATTCATCTATTTCTTGTAACACTAACTTGGGCATAGGAACAGCCTTGCTCCACAGCCAGAAGAAAAAAGGAGCCTTCTGCTGCTGCCCCGCAGTAACATATTAATATATCAATACATCCTAGTTCTCTTTCTCCAAGGGTACTTCACCTGTCTGAGAGTAGAGGACAGATCTGTAAAGCCTTCTTGTTTTCTTTCCCAACATCCTTTGAGGTTTTTGCATTTGTGCCTGGAAAGGACTAAGGCAATGTTCAGTTTCCTAAAACAGATGCCACAACTTAAAATTGCTTTTTCTTTTAATATTTGTGGAAGTTTCGCTCTGTAAATATGGCTCAGAAAGCACAAACCTTTTCTGTAGTTGAGAGTCTGCGTACTGGAAAAATGTTAAACAAAAATGTAACTAAGCTTTGTTTATCTACAGAAGGGGAGCTACAGCATAAAGAAGGTGTCACACCATTTAATCACATAACTAGTTCATTGCCTTGCTTCCTGTTACATTGCAACTAATAATAATATTATTAAGCAACTTTAGTTTCTTTATTCTTAAGCATTCATGTTCAAACAGTTTAATTGTTTTTTTTACATCAAATGAGGTGTCTGCAGGAGGATAAAAGATTTTGTGCCTACACTAGGTGGATTCAGACTGACATTCGTACTTGGTTTGCAACAATATTTGCTCATTTTAAACAAATAGAACTCCTGGTTAAGTACATTTCAATAAAAAGACAAATCTCACATTAATTAAAAAATAGATGTAAGCATCTAAAGTACATGCACAGGAACTTTAGTATAATATGAACAAGAGAAGGGAGATTAGACCACCAAGTAGAGACTGAAACAGCTTCTAAAATATGAATCTAGAAATTATGTATTGCGTTACTCCATTTCTCTATCTAACCAGCAAAATGGAAAACCCTAGAGGAAAATAATCTCTAACTTGACTAATTCAACTACTGAGCCCAGAGGTTGTCTAAGTTTGCTAATCACCTCAGAATTTATTCCTATATTCACTCAAGTTTCTTGGATACATTGGCCTTTCCTTGAGTTCCTTGTGCTAAGAATTATTTAAGGTTAACAATTTGCTCCGTAACTGAGCTAATACAGTTTTGTTAGACATCAATAGCCAAGCAACCACAAATATTTACATACATATTTATGTAAAAATACACATAAACACACATATAGGTTCTATGCAAAAAAAGAATATAAATCAGTGGAAAATAAAAATGCTGTGGACCCAGGAAGTAAACAAAAAATTACTCTTGGATTCCTCTACGGATGTACACGCAACAATCAAAAAAATACAATGGTCTTTATCTTGGTTTCTTAATAAAAAAGTATTAGCAATTCGACTTTTAATACAACAGTCCCCAAAACCCTAAATAATTTTTAAACTTACAGAAAATATCAGAATTTGTCAAACGGGTGGAGATCACAGACCTTAAAAGATAATTTACAATTGGCAGACAACTATTTAGTAAAGCCGGCAAAAACAAGCCAAACATCCTGGCTTCTTGAATTGCCTCACAACCTGCAAATCTAAGCATCTGTACCCAACTCTGACCAGCAGATGCAGCAGTAGAGAGCAGCCAGCAGGCCAGCCAAAGGCACAGGAAATAGCAGTGGCCTTGTTAAGTTACATGGAGAACAGTAGACAGAAACATGGGATGGAGATCTGTCCCATTAGTAATGCAGTGTTGGAAGGGATGAAGAAAAGATTTTATAATGAATAAGGAACTGCAGAAAACAGAGAATTTGAGAGCAAGATATTATACATGTGTTTTAGGGGCTGCAAGAAGAATTAAGCGTATTTTAGCAGAGAAAGAAAGACCCAGATAATTTACTGAAGTCTCTTCCTACCTGAAATACTCTATAATCTTGAGGTAGAAGAATCTAGTGTACCACTGTTTCGTCATGAATGTGACTTCAGTAAT
The DNA here is from genome assembly GCF_021018805.1 of Prinia subflava. Taxonomy (NCBI): domain Eukaryota; kingdom Metazoa; phylum Chordata; class Aves; order Passeriformes; family Cisticolidae; genus Prinia; species Prinia subflava. The sequence goes on from NC_086247.1 coordinate 55,597,123, forward strand.
CCTAGTACTCCCAAAACATATTTTTTCCTTAAATTTTGGTTTATTGAGATCACATCAGAGGAGGCATGTCTCATCCCATGTCCATGCAGTACAAAGATGCTTAATACTCAGCTTTTTACAGATTTCTAACTCTTTGTGAAAAAACATAATTCTTAAAAAATAAAAATAAATTAAATATACACTGTCATAGGCATTTCTGTAACAGTAAGTTCTGGTGTTTATTTCACTACTTTGCTATATGATAATTGGAAGACTTATTTCTGTGCATGGTGCTGAGATCAGCCTTTTTTAGATGCAGAGTTATTGTTAAAGAAGACCAAACAACTTTGCAGTGTCTTTTTAGCCTCTGACTACAGGAGGATTTGACTTCCCCTTTTGAACACCATTGGACCCTCATGATTCCTACTAAAAGGTGCTCTGCTTGAGGTGAGAGAGTGTGCTTAATGCTTTACTGCAAAATTACAAGTATCCTGAAAAGATTTTTAGGTATTCTTCTGTTAATTTAGCTTATGTTAGCTAGCAAAAAGTTTTTCAGTAAAAACTAGTCTGTTCTGATGGCTGAACAGAATGGCTTTCATGTTCCTTAAGGATGAAAAGGCAACAATTTATAATTTCTGCTCCAAAGGTCTTGTAACTGATGACTGATGTAGTCTCCAATTAGAAATCCTGTCTTAGATAAACATAACACTACCCAGGATTGACTGCTGCTCTGACAGCTCCAGTGTGGCTCTGCAATTGGGATTTGACATTGTTGCTGTGTGTCCCCTCTGGCTCTGTCTCTATTTGTCTGTGCAGACATTTCTCTGTCTGGCCCATCTGATCAGTACCTGTCCCACAGAGCACAGCCCTGCAGAGGTCTCTGTATACTGGATGTGATATTTCCAAACTTAACACAAACGCAAATGTATACAAGGATTGTACATGGATGGATCTACGCAGGATGAGGACCAGGCTCACATGAAGATTAAGAAAAATAAATATTCCAAGCAGAAAAAGAAATCTAAACACCAACAAAACAAAACTACAAACAAAGGCTACATTATAGCAATTTAGTACTTTCAAAAGTTCATGACAGAAAACAGAAACATTTAATTATCATTATACAACCTCTATAAAAGCAGTACAAGTATTTCTGTCATGAGTGCAGTGTCTTGAGGTACTCATTGATGTTCACCCTCAATTTAGGTATCAATAACTGGTGAAGATGTTATGCTCTTTGAGAAATGCATTGTTGAACAGTATACACCACTCTGTATCTTTCAATTAATCCTTCAAAGAGAGACATTAGGAATATAATTTTTTCATTCAACAAGATTTATATTGATTTCTGCTTTTTAAGAAAAAACAATAAACAAACCCAGTTCAAGCATATTCCTAAGAACTTAAGGGAAAATTATTTGCCCTCAAGTAACTGAAGGTTTAAGATATTTTGAAGTTTCATAAGCCTCAGATAAAGGCCTCTTGGGAATGTAATTTTCTCATTGGAAAGCATAAACGAATATCTGAGACAAACATTGCAGAATTGTTGGGATTTTGTTTGTTTTTTTTAGTTAATATCTTCTTTCAATAGTGAGTTAAACACACTGAGATGGATAATTTCCTCCAACAATATATTTGCCTAAAATTTTGTACCTATGCAACACAGAAATTTGTAATACTTATTTCTGTAGGCAGCAAACATAGGGCTCTTAAGGTGAGTGTCCTTTAATCCATTTTAGAGATGAGTAAACTTAGGTTTACTACAATTATAACAAAAGTGTTTAAAAAGAATTTATAAAATTCAAATGTACCATAAGTACATCATGTATCTTTAATTTTGAATGCTACTTTGGCCTTAGTTTAAATAAACTGATTTTCTCCCTCCCAAGTTGTTTGACACAGTCCTTCAGCAGAGCCTTTGATAAAATCACTGACATTTCCTGAGTGGATGTTTGGCTAAGGTTAAAAAGAATTTGAGATATACAGAATTATGTGAGTTAGTGTTTGATCCGAGTAGGAAAGTTGAACAGGAAAAAAGATTTCTGATATTCACATTTCCTCCATTTTACATCAGGCTGAAAAACAAATGTTTTGAAAATAAAATTCTTTCCTTTCCCAAAAATAGGTAGCTGACTTGAAGCTACCTATAATCTAAAGGCTCAGCGAGAATACCAGATACTTGGATTAAGTTATAGTAAATGCTGTAGGAACCATCCCATTTTCTTTCCTGTCTAAACAGGAATTAATAAATTCATTAATTATATTTCTTACCTGAAGAGTGTCTTTTCAGACTAAAAGCTGGTTTACTGGTTTATTTGTTTTTTAATATCTCCTTTAGAAATTGTTATTATTTCTACTCATTGAATTATCTTTTTTTTTCAACAGTTCCACTTTGTCCAAATGAAGTATTTAGTAGCACAAAGAAAGGCTTCAGCTCTTACATCCTGCCAAAAATTTCAGTGCTTTCTTGCTCTTTTACATTGAAGTATTCTATTTCTACAAAATGTTAGTACTTATTATAACTAAAATATAAAAATACACATAATCAAGATAAAAATGACCACTCTTCAGTGCGCAGGGTTGTTCTAAAGGTAATTCCAAGTCCATTAGAAACAGAAAAGCTTTATTCTAAACACCAATATGCTGCACAAGTGCTTCTTTGGCAATTAGGAAAACTGGACATTTCTAGTCATTTTAGACTCAGTTACTTATGTTATATGATTTCCTCAAACTCTCTAGCTTTTAGGAGCTTGCAGCCTTTAAAACATCCATTTTTAAAACTCTGATTGCCTTATTGGTAAGGTATTTTTCCCATTAGTCATAGATCATGTACACTGAAATTTTAAAATCATTGAAGTTTTAAAATCTTTCTAGGATACAGGAGATTCAGAACAATAATAACAAAACCTCATTTCTATCAAAGTCTAGCTCTAACATGAAACATGGAAACCAGAGCCCTGATTTAGTCCCAAGAATCTCAAAAAGCTGATTTAGCTCCACCAAATCTCAAAAAGAATTAAACTTCTCAACATGACAAGGCCAAAAAAACAGTAGAAGAGTTCAGTCTAAAGTCAGATAGGTTCTGCCTGAATCTGCCTGCAGCAGGCCAGGAGGAAACACTGGCTCTTAATCCTTCCTGAGGCTGGAGTTTCTGGTGTCCTCTTCTACTAGGGATATGCAGCTGTTAACCTTCTCTCTATATTAAACACATTTTCCTTAGGAAAAAAATTAAAAAGTATTTTCTCTCTACATAGAAACAGAGGTGGTGTCTATCACCTATAAAATAACAGATAAAAACAGTTCAAGGACTAAAAGTTTTTTCCCAGACTAAAAGAATTTGAAGATACGGTCTTCAAAGTAGGTGCTTTAAACAGGAAACTGCAACTTAAAAGTATTTTCAGTTGAAGCTTTGAAGATATGTAGATTGAATTAAGTCATAGGGAAAAAAAAAATCAAGAAACAAGAGGCCAAGTGGAAGGTATGCTGTAAACTCTGGAGTTAAAGTGGTCAGTTGGAATGAACTATTGCTCAGTCCTTGCTCTCCGCATTGCATTTAAATTTTATTTAAGGATTTTTTCACATACAAATAATTCTGAAGAGGAGATCCAAATCCATAGTTCTGATAGTGGTGCACATTTAAGGTGTTAGCAGCAAGAATGGGGTTACTCCACGAGGGAGGACAGCCCAGGGGTGATACCAGAGCACGCAACACCTCCATTGACCCATGTGCCAGCCTGCAGAAACCAAGCAGGGCATTGATGACAATAACCATCAACAACCCCAGACATTTGCAGTGAAAGATCCAGAATCCCTTTAGGGAGTCAAGGCCGAAGAAACACACCTGGGAGATGGGCCAGGAAGAAGGCATACCTAGAGCCTAGCTCAGGTAGGAATTAAGGCCCCCAGAATAAGTTAAAGCAGAGTGCCTGGACTCATGGAGAGCTGTATGGGGAGGTGCCAGGGGCAAATGGGTCAGGGTCAGTACAGTCTGGTTGTAATCACAGAGCTCTGTCCCAAAGCATCTCCTGAGCCTCAATCACCAAACCAGTTTTAAGCTGCACAGTAACTCAGGACGGCACTGGCCTTGAGTGTTGAAATATTCTGATCCAGCTACCATAGGTCTGGGACTCAGATGCCACATCAGTGTGCAGCCAGCGGACATGTGTCTATTTGTATGTAGCCAATCCACATTTTTATCAGATTTAACACAGAGTTCAGAATCTTGAATTGAATTTGCTGTTGAGGTACTACTTATCATGTTGGTAACATTCTACTCTCGGATTAAAAAAAAAAACGAAAAACAACAAAATAAACTACCCAAAATCCCCAAACCAGATCAGTGAGACTAAAGAACAACATTTCACGTTCAATTTTATTCAGTTACCAAAACAACAAAGACCAACGATGATGCTAATTCTCAGTGATAGGGATTTTGTGGCACTTATGCCATTGCAGCAATTAATTTCACAGTGAACATTGTATTCATCCCATGTAATCCTCCCAATGAGTAGCTTGATCTCACAGCTTGGTCTAATTAGATGCAAGTTTCAGGATTACATTAGGGTCAGACAGAAGAGGTTTGCAGAGAATGAGGTCCAAAAATTACACATATTGGTTAGCAGTGGAAGTCGAGGAATGATCGAGCCTTGAACCAGGGAAGAACATGGTCTTTTGGGATGCTTAAGCAAAATCTAAACAAACCCTTGAGCTCTTGCCAAGTCTACAAAAACTGAGCAAGAAAGAAAATAGAACAAGGTAAAAATTATAAACAGTCTGCTTGACTTTAGGAAAATGTAATCCTGCTTTTTGCTATAGATGAAATGAAATGTTTCTGGCAAAAGCCACATTTTTAGTAAGGTGGTCTAGTCACAAGGTATTGAAACTCCATTCCAAAGAGGAGTTCATTCTGCTGGGGATATACAAAGCTGTTTTTCTCAACTACTCAAGCCACTCTGCCTACCACAAGCCTACCCCTGCTCCACTGAAGTCAGTAAAAAGGCTCCTATTGATTTCTACAAGCATGGGATCAGATGTAATGCCAAGATCATCCAGGAGATGGAAAAAGTTGCATATTGAAATAGCATGATGAATACCTGCCATTTTTAGCTCTGTCTTTATACATAAGCTGCTGCTAAATTTGACCACAGTCAGGAACACTCCTGTCATGTTTTCTTTCAATCATGCCTATTATGGGTGGAAATATCTCCCTCCTGCTCTGTTGCACTGAAATATTATACCAGGAGCTGAAGAAAAATGCCCAGGCATCAACCTCCAACACAGCTTCTTATTGAGACATTGTTTAAGAGACCTTCCTTGTTTAAGTAGTCTCATTGAGGTTTAAGAGACCTCAACAGCTTTTGTGATATGTCTTTACTTTGTGCTAGTTTCTATGGAACTATCTCATTTTCTATCTCACGGAGCTGCTTTGCGAGGCAGTGATTAACATCTGTCCATTGCCAGAATTTCCAAGATTTCTGCTCGTGTTTTGAAATAAATGAGTAATCAAAACAATTAAAACATAGCCCACTTCTAAACAAGACAAAGTGAAGAACAGCGTGGTATAGACTCCTCCACAAGAGCAGAACATTCTCCCTTATAGAGCAACTTTAAATATAAAACCTTAAGGAATACCAATTAAGAGCTACAGGTAATGGAGAAAATTTATGTGAAGATGAAAGAGAACAAAGAATAACAAGGAGAACGGAACAAAGGCTGCAAATCAGTATAATTATAAAAAGCAACAGAGACCACTATTCAAAATGCATCAATATAGTGGCACACCTAATTTTTTGTATTATGTTAATAATTCTTTTTCATCATAGAAATATTTAGATCAAATGGTAGTCAGGCCTTACTGCACTAGGGCCTTCTCAAAGATACTTTCAGAAGAAAAATTTCCCTGGGCGTTTGCAGTTAAAATAGGAATTTTCACTGATATTTGTGTAATCTTGCTTGTATCTGCATGTCCAGCTGAAGTACAATAACAGCAAAAAGTGGTGTAAGTCAACTATTATTTCACATGCCTGAAAAGAATCACTGATTTTTTACTTTCACCACTGGGATAGCAGAAATGAATGTGTGCCAACAGTTAATTGAAACGTTAATAACCAAAATCATTCTGAATTAAGCTTCTGTGGTATAGATGTACTAGAGTTTTTCAAGAACAATAAGGTTTCTTCAAAGTAAAAAATAATGATCGAAGACCAAATTTTGCTACTCAAACCTATTATCCTATTTTTCAGTCAGGCACAAAATGTTCTCATATTCCTTTTACCTCCATTCCAAACTGCTATTTTCAGTTTGCAACTGCACATTCTTCTTAATTTGCTTTTGTTCTTCACGATAATGTCACGTATAGAAAAGAGACAAAGTGGGAAGAAACAATTTTCTTTGATAAAACCCTGATTGGAAGACACTGTAGGCATAAGTAATAATTGCAATACACATCCAACACGTGCAATTACTGTTATTGGCTGAAATTTTAGGATGTCGGGAAATTTGCATGAACAAGTCACACAGACTAGTCTGAGTTGGAAGGAGCCTACAGGGATTATCAAGTCCAGCTCGTAAGTGAATGGCCCATATAGGAATCAAACCCACAATCTTGCCATGATTATCACTATGCTCCAACCAGGTGAGCTAATATCAAACTTTTGTTAATGAAGTAGAGGATCCATAAAGAACTTTCACTTTTCTGTTGTACTGTGCTATTCTTATGTCATGGATTTGACTGAGCCCTAAAGAACTGGGTATGTATATATACACTGCAGATTTTGAAGTATGATACATTTCTAATGACAGACTGAAAGGCTGTAGAAGAAGAGAGAGAACATCTTCCTGACATTTAAATGTCACTAGACAGATACAATATTAATGAAAAGCTCTTTCATACTCTCTCCACAGTTTTTTGTTAAAAGACATTCCCAGAAATCTTACGTGTTTATCTATTTTCGCCTCAGTTTTGGAGAGAAATCTCTACCAACATTTTTTCTCTAGTTTACACCATCCTATGGACGGAAATAAAATTAAGATTTTTTTTAAATATCTGTATAATGTTTGTCATATGAAACAATTGTTAACAGTTACCAAATAGGGCAAGTTCCCCTGGAAGAGGTGATAAATATTAACTGCTCAAATCGAAGTGTGTGCCCATGATTTTTTATCTTTTCTCTTGTTTGGTTAATGCTTATAAATTGAGCCCCTAATTTATTTTCAGTTGAGCTTAAGAAAGCAGACTTAGAGTTCAAGTTTTATTGCTGACTGTTGGTGTCATGAGCTTTAAAGTAAATTTCCTTCCCAAGATATTATCTCTTATCATTAGCTACCAGGACATCCTTTATCCTACTTTTTCTGGATCAAAAAGGGAGATAAGACGGTAATATATCTTTGAAGAAACTGACTGAATCTTCTTTTAAGCAAAGTTTATCAATATTTAACCTAGTATATACAGCTAAAATGTTTGTATTTCAGGTAAAGGTGACTTAGAAAAATAGCTAAATGTAAGAACACTAAAGTTTTTCATCCTGTAGAGCTGCACGCTGTATCTGCATATCCTGCACTATGCTGACTTCAGCTTCGCATTATGCTGAGACAGTGGATTGCATTTACAGACATTTTTAGGATTTCCTTCCAGAACTCTCCAGAGGTATATAGCAATTTCTTATATCACAAATTAAACCTGTGGAGTCAATAATTCTTTCAAAATGTTTCTAACACATCAATTATTAATTTTACTTTTATATTCAGTGGCTTTCTACTGATGGTTTTATAGCTATGTGTTGTTGTGGTGGAGAGGATAGGAGGAAGTGAAGAGGTATATAAAGCAAAGAAAAATCTTTAGAAATATTTAAGTTGGAAATCTTTGTCTCTCTTGTAAATTTCATTTCAAATATTGACATCTCATTTTTAGAAAGGTAAATCTTCAATAAAACACTGAATGCAGGCTAATGTAAAATATTTTAATAAATAGTGTGCAAGTTAAAGTACTGACTGTTAGCTTGCAATAAGGGAAAACTATTTTTAATGTCAGATGGTAGAGAGTCACCACATGAAACCTCTGATCACTGAGGAATGTATTGGACATTGCATTTTGTAATGCATTTCTGAGTAGTATCTTTGGGATTAAAAACTTTACTCACAAACTCAGTGTATTTATTTTCACCTTCCTTTCTTATGCTAAAGTGAAATACTGGTCCTTGACCACTGTGCTGTAACCACAGGAGTAGCTGTGTCTCAACAATGGTCTGCGATTCTTGTGTAAGTTTCTCATCTTAAACAATATCCAATATTTTTGTCCCATTTAAATAAAAAAAAAGACATAGAAATACTATAAACCAAAGGACTTTGATTTGGTTCTGCACTTTTTTTTTCTTTCCTGAGAGTGGGCCTTCATAAAAATTAAGGGCCAACTACTGTGCATTTGCAATCTCTCTAATACTGAAGAGAACTTAATAGGACCATTTATTCAACCATTTGCTTTTATTTTTAATGTAACATTTTATTTCTGGAAAAATACTTTTAAAATAAAATTTGTGGTTTAAAAATTGTGTGTGTGTATATATATATATATATATATATATATATATATATATTCAAATTTGGAAAATATTTGGAGGGGTTTTCAATCCCAAAGAGAAAAACATGCTGAAAATATGTGAGCTTTCCCTGGTGGTATTCAAAATATGGTAACATCTGATTTTATTTGTCTGTAAAAGAAACAAAATATTAGAAGAAAGCTTGAAAATTAAAGAAAAAACACTTTACTTAAAGTCTCTTCAGGGAAGCAAATATTATTCATAACACGATATATGCAGAGGAAGGAGACACAGGTCAAGTTTAAAAAGACATAACCATAAAACCAGAATGAAAGGCACTTGTCTAATTTATGTCAAAGGCCCAACACAACAACTTTGAATGCATGTGGGAGAACAAAAATGATACATACAGAGGGCTTAAGGTTCCTTATGATGTTTCTTAAAATAAATTGTGGAGAAGTAGAAAGATGCACAGTGTATTGAAAATCTAAGGACCTGCAAGTATCACCCCTTCTAGAAGACCCTTAGTTAGAAATGTTCTAAACCACCTCTTTACAGGATTGTCCTAAAAAGCAATATACTTGAAATGTTAAGTGAAAAGCTGATATTGAAGATCAAGTTTCTCTCCTCTGGCAGCTGTTAATTGAAGAACACTTTTTAAATTGCTTTCTGTTTTCTACAGACATTTTGTCCTGCCAGGGTGGATGTACTGGTAATAATTTGTTCTGGTTCCAACTCAGCTGACGGAAGGGCAACACTCTTATCAGTTTGCACACTTAAATGCTTGTCAGATCTATGAAAACCATCAAAAGCACTAACACAGTTTTGGCAAACCCACAAAAATACCTCTGTTTTCACCAGAGTAATGTTGTACAGCTTCCAAATAGGAGGCTAAACCTGATACACCTGCAGTGCTGGTCAAAACCTGATACAACTGAACTTGCTCCGTCAGTGTTTCTATCTAAACATTTTTAATTTGAAGAAATGATGGTTTGGACTTTTCTACTCTAAATAAGAATGATTTTTGTCTTATTATTTTTGAGTTTTTAAATAAGTACAATAGATTACTAATAGCTGATTAAATATATTTAATCTGCTTTAATGTATAAAACCAGAGATATTTTATGCCATATTTGATAATATAGATATGAAAAATTAATTAATTTTTATTTTTCTATTCCAAACACCCCTCTAGAAAAAAAAAGGCTAAATATAATACAGGATATAAAGAAGCAGGTGTCTTTATCATTTGTTTCTATACAGCAGATTGCAGTGTTCTTAATTTCAAAGTATACTTATTGCCTGGATTAGACAAATTATTTCCAAGAATAAAATTTCAGTGTGCATAACCAAACAGCTTTGAACTCTACTCTGACAACTTCCCAATACAGATTTGAGAAGTTGGTGATATCCTGTATGAAGGCAAGAGACTACAGAAAATTCAACCTTCTCTTAAAATGATTTTGCTCATCAGTAATGATTTGAGTCTTCTAGTACCACAGGCAATGACATTTTATAATCCTAATCGTAATTCTATGAAGATCCATCCTAAAAGCAAAACGGTGTTTCTCATATCTTTTCCTCTTCCCAGTGTTGATTATGTTCTTTTGAAGATATCAGGCTGCAGTTTTCTCAACACCTACGGCACAGCACAGTTCAAGTACAAAATAATGCTTGCCTCTACCATAGTTCAAGTACAAAATAATGGCAGGGTGTCAAAACATAGGATACTGAAAGATTTTACCTTTGAAGAGGACAAAGAATGAACAAGTCTGTACACTTTTCTTGTACAGAGTCAGTTTTGTTTTTGCAAAGAGACAAAATTTTCTCCCCAAAACTATTCATTTTATTTCCTTCCATCTTAGCTTCACATGAGTGTTCCTTCTTTTTCTCACACACATTTACATCTCTACTTGCCTACCATTTCCCCACTGTATCTGAATGCACATTCATTGATGCAATTTGGTAAATTATAGTGATAGGCTATTCAACATCATCTGCAAGAGCAGAAGATACAGGGCACATTTTTTCCCAATGAAATAATTACCAATATAGTGGCTTTATCTTTAAAATCCCCAATTTCCATACTATTAGAAAGAGTTTGGGAAGATTAAATATCAGTTTTAATGAATGTTCCTTTCATGAAAGTGCTCAGACTCAAAAATATGCAGAACTCCACTGGCCTCTGTGAGGGCTTAGTTTCTGTCCTGAAAATCTTAGTCTCAGAGAAAACTTAATATTTGAAGACAATTAATGTGAGAGAGAATGATTAAATTGCCTGCCAAAAGGCTCCCTAAGAATCACTTAATATTTAAATCTACCTAAATACCCAGAATAGAAGGACTGGTTGAAGGCTGCCACATTTCAGCCACTCTATTCCTGGTCCTGTAGCTTCAATCCACCTAATTTATACATGCCAGCCCACCTATCCCACACATCCCAGAATACATATACATGTATGTATATATATATACATACATATACATATGTATGTGTATATATATATATATATATATGTATATATATATATTTATACATCCCAGCACACCATCCCCCTCAGCACCTTACTAGTTTTTAGGAGTTAATATTTAATTAAAATAAAGGTTAGCACCATAGGTGTTAATGGCATTGTATTTCAATTCTCAACACTAAGTGTAATTTGAATCATCAATAGAAGAAACAGAAGGAACAAAAGGAATGACCTTTCCTGAAATGTTCTGCAGGAGGAGAAATGTCAATAAAAAGCAAACAGTGTTTTGCATATCCCCTTACAAACAGCTAATTCCTGTTTATGCAGTTGAAAGAGTAGGCTTTTTCTGAGCCATCAGCTTGGCACAAGGGATCACTTGACAACGTGGGAGTGAAATAAGAGCTCACACATCCCATCAGTGCCTGCTGCTCAGCTTCAGCAATCAAATATACATGAAGCTCTTAGCTCCAAAATGGCAACAAGTTTAGGACCAGCAGATTAGAGAAATCAATGACTTTATCTTGTGTTGTCCTGTTCTCTTTAAAATTCCAAGAATATCAGGCAAGCAAATACATGACCATAATACAAATGCTATAACAGGACCACAATACCAAAAACATTCAAGACTCGAAGAAACAAACACTATTAAATGTGAATATTTTTATACAAATATATTGCTTCTGAATGAAGCATCAGAACTTGTTTTTCCTAAAACTGCAATAAAGTTTGGGGAAAGTCCTTTTGAATTATTCTCAAATTCCCTAAAACTTCTGTAGTTTTCTGTAGTAAACTTGATCCCAATCACTTCATGTGAGAGAAACAAAAAACAACAAAACAAGCAATAAAAAAATCACCAAACAAATCCAACTGTTTAGAAGGCCAAAAGGCCAAAAAAGACACCACCAAATAAACATGAATCTTCAAGCATAAATGTGATAGGAAAAGTCTTCTAAGTTAATAATTTAAGAGCATATGGATTCTGCAACAGAGAATGCAGAGAATGCTTTTTGAAAGCAGTTTACAAAGCTGCATTACAGATCAATCTCTCTCCCATGCGGTTCATACCTCTGCAGGAAAGAACTCCCAATTAGATCCTCTCTGAGCATTTTAAATCTGTGTTCTTCACCATCTCAATTTTCTCTTTACCATCTACAAAATAATACCAGGATCTGGAATGATGTGACAAAATGTGTTGGAGAGATAAAAACCTGGCATGAGAGAGTTATTTGACAAAATGTGAGTTAATATTGTCCTCAGTTTCCAGTCTTCCTAACCAGCCTGTCAATAAGCCTCAGTATTTACCTCTACACTTTGCCTCAGCCATGGTAATCCATAACATGCTCAGTGTGAACTGCCCCCAGCTTCTGAATTCTTACCAGAACTGGGGTGATGAGTCCTCAGTTTAAGCATTTAACATAGCATGAGTTTATGTATCAGGACAATAAAAGTCTGTGTAACATCTGTGGGACAGCAACTAGAGAACTTGGATAAGCAGTTTAACCCTCATTCTGGATGTCCTGGTCCCCTTCCACTCTTGCTGTGCTCATGGAGCACATTTCTCATGAACCAAAACACATAAAAACTCCATTGTATGGCTGTATACTAATGAAAGGACAGATTTCTGGAGGAATTGAGGATAAATATGCACTATAATTTTTACTTCCCCCACAGAAAAAGTGATTATCAATAGTGCTTCCAGGAGAAAATAATTACCTGCCTGGAATCCATTTAAAAAGAGAAATTCTGAATTACCCTCTGGGGAACAACTTGATCAATTTTATTCATACTTTCAGGATAGTTTTAATTCACTTTAAAAGTTCATCTGGAAAAAGAAAATTTAAGATAAAAATAATACCCAGAGGTAAAAAGAAAAAGGGGGGGAGGGAGGAGAGGAAGAAAGAAGACATAAAAATAGGCTACTAATGGAACTCTTATTGAAGCCTTAATTAAAAAGAGGCACTTGATCACTCTGTAATCACTGCCTTGAATTAAATGTCTCAAGTGCAATAACTAAAATATAACGGGACCATTCAAAGCAATAGAATGGAACAACCTAGCTTTTTTTTTTGGCTGATTCTTGGTTCCTCCAGACCTCTTTTTACAGGTATTATTAAAAATGCATATTTATATTGCTTGGAGGTAACATCCTCCCAAGAGTTCAATCACAAGAACAACAGAAGTGGCAATTGCTAAGGTACTTCTTGGATTAAGAATCTCCTACGGGTTCAACATTTGTATAGGCAAAGTAACAAGATCTCTGAAGCTTTGAATAATTAGCCTTTCTGCAAGGAAAATGAGACCACTTTGCTTCACATCAGGGTAACCTTGAAGAAAGTTTGTTGAAGTTAAGTTTTCACTAATTAAAAAGGAAAAAGAGGGGAGATGAAAGGGGGAAAAAATGACCTTTTATAGGGCAACATTTTAAAGGCTCAATAGGGAAAAAAGAAGTTGTTAAGCAGTATACAGATGAAATGAAACAGTGAAATAATATATAAAGATAAAAAACAGATAAAAAAATAAAAATGTTCCTAAATTAATTTTTTATTGCCAATCAACTTAAGATACCCCTGTATTCAAGGGACATAATAGCGATACGTGTAAGCAAGCTTTCAATTCTTTCTTCTGGGTTCATATTCAAATTTAGTACTCAAATTTTGTAAAAAGGCTTTTTTTTTTTATTTTTGACAAGCACTGTAGCAATACCTGGGTGGATTATTATGGAAAGAGAAACAATGTAGAAAGATATTTCATTATCAGGATACCTTGCTGTAAATTAAAAGCCTGCAGGCAAGCACATATGGCACATCAGGTATGGGAGACAGAGACATATTAAATGCCCAAGGCATGTTTCTGACAAGAACTGAGTCAAAATACAGAAAATTAAATGCAGGAAGTTTCAATATATTCAAAATACCATTCAATTTCTAAAGACCTTATTATTTGTATATCAGGAAAAATAATTAATAAGGAATAGATTTATATACTAGTAAACAAAACAATAACAAAAGAGAAGAAAAATAATATTAAAAATAGAAAATTATGAGGAAAAGCAGATTTTGTTTCCAGTGTAGTAGTGGGACTCTGGTTTTACTGTACTGTAGGTTTTATTTAAACCAAGTTTGCTAAATCCTGCTGCTTTCAAAAAAGTACTATTTGTTTCCAACTGGGTATCTTTCAGCAGGCTGATTCTTTGCCTTCTTACAAGCACGAAAACCAAACAAAAAGAAAGTGCTAACTTTAGAGTCATAAATGTCAGAATGAGTAACAAAACACAGTAAACTTTAAAAAACAGTAAAAGAGAGAAATGCAAATTCTCAAGACTTACCAGCTTTCTTCTAGCGAAGGTGAGGGATTATATTCCCTAAGTATTTAAGAATGTTAAAGGTCTTCAAGGATTTTTAGGGTTTCTGATTATACAGGTCCCACTGAAACTGAAGTTTCTCTATGTTGTATCCTCACCGTAGGTTCCTGGGATCACAGTGCCCAAGAAATTGCTGCATGTAACAGCTGAAATGTGAAAGAAAGCTGAAGCTGTCTCTGAGTGCCTGTACAGTCCATTTCCCTGGTAAGAAGAAGGTCACCTAGTTCTTTCTAGAAAGACTTTTCCCCACTGTTAACAAGGTTACCCAAAAATCATCTCCTAGAGCCCACAGCAGAGGTGAAAATCCTGCAGAAGCTGGAGTCTGCTCTGCACCTCCTGGGTTAATATCTGAAGGGCCTTTCAATGAACCTATGCCACACTGAACTCAAACACAATGTGACAAACAGGCAAAGAAAATTAATGCTGTGAATACACTAGTTCAGCAACTTTTATAATTACTTATAGCTGTATGGTTGTTTATTTATTCCTCTGCCAGCTTAGAAATGTTGACAGTTTAAATGAAGAGAAGTATAAGTAAAAGTTGAATCAATTACTGACAAAACTTGCTAAAAATGACACAGAAGTTTGTCTAGTCAGACATCCTAACAACTATACATTAATTATCTTAATAGGTTTGGGTAGTAGTTGTTTTATCCACATTATTTAAATTGGAAAGTCATATGTGTCATCACAGCACCTGAAGACTATCTCTAAACAAGAGGGAGCCCATGGGTCTGAATAGTAAGTTATGGAGCTATGCCTTATTTAGCACATTTTTAATGGTTTTTTGCATGTTTTTTACATTGAACTCAAAAAATTACAGTTAGAAAACACCAAAAATTTGAATTTTATGGGCTGAATTCTTTGCTGTGATGGCTTGTCATGGGTTGGCACTGGCCAGATGTTAATGCACCCATGAATATATGTTTTTTCTCTAACAACTCCTGTGGGATGTGATCAGGAACAGAGCAGAGCAGGCTTAAATCTTGAAAACAAAAAAAAAACCCACCAAAACTTTATTAATTACATAAGAACAGGGACAGAAATACTCTTAAACACACAGAGACAGAAATAAAAACTTCTTAGAACATTTCTTCTCCCAGTTTCTACCTCCCCACCCATCACTTTTCACAGACCAACCTTTCGGTTTTAGATCAAACAATCACCACTCAAAAAAACTAATCTTCAATTCAGCAAGGGAGAGAGGAGTCTCTCTGGCACCACAGACTGTTCTCTAGAACACACAGGTCTACTCCTTATGTGTTCCCATGTCACCCGTGGCACCGCCCGGAGAAGTCTGCCAGGGTGACACTCTCTTTTTCCTATGTCCAGCGCTCTCACGGCTGTCTCATAGGCCAAAACTACATGCAGGGCTTTTTAAGGATACTTGCATGCCGAGCTCTCCCCTTTTTACCCAGGGGCCGGGGTTCCAGGAGCAGGTCTCCCCTGAGGGCAGAGGGCGCCACCTCACCCTCCCCCTCTTTTCTCTGCTCGCTCCACTCTTCAAGTGCCAGTCACTGTAGCAAAAGCAAGGGGCAGCTGCATCCACCCAAAAATGCAGTTTATGTTCAAAAGAGACTTAAGTTCAGTCCATGGCTGACATTATGCAAGAGAAGTCCAGCTCCAAAGGCTACTCCTCTCATTCTTCCATCGGGTTCCTTCCAATCATGCTTTATCATCTCGGTCCCAGGCCGCTTCCCTCTCTCCGAAACCACCAGTCATGAGAATCAATGTCTAAGAAAAAGTTTCTTTCTGCCAAGCAAGGGTTAACAGTTTTTTCTGGGCAGGGTGCTGCAGGCTCAGGCACTCCCAGGCTCGGCAAATCCCACGTGGCTGGGCACCTTCTCCCGGAGTTTGGGGGGGGGGGGGGGGTGGAGGGGGATGAGCACACACAGAAGGCACTTCCACAGTTTTCCACCCCTCCATCCTGGATGGGGCAGCTCAGTTCCAGTCCTGTCCATTCTCTTCTCCCCCCGGGCCCCAGCTTACTTTAGTTCCACCGCGTGGTTGTCCTGAGCCCGGCCACGTGGCTTCCCCCTCCCCCACTCAGCCCAGAGCTGAGCAGGGGAGAGATGTTTCCACTGCTGAAACCGGAACCCAAAGGAGGCCGAACCCCCCTGGAGTCCTGCTTTTAACTCTTTGTGTCCTCAGAGGCGTGTCCAAACCTCCGAGTGACCAATCCAAGTGCCAGCAGAAAAGCTGATTATTGATTGGACTGCCCACATCCCCCTGGAAAAATTCACCTCCCCTGCAACCACGACATGGCTCCACTTGAGCTTATAAAAAAATAAGGGTCCTAAGTGGGATGTAGGCAGTAATCTAATAGAATGTTCAATTCATTAGTCTGGATTTCATACTAGGGTAGAAATCCATCAACTGAACTTTAAGGACAAAATATTTCATATTGTTAAGGTATACAAGAGTCAAGTGCAACCCCTGGCAAGGATATTGCAATAAGAAATGTTCAGGAGTTATTCAGGATAACAACAGGGCAATATGCCACCTTTCCTAACCCACCCTCTAATACACATGGGGACAAGATTTAAACTTGGATTTTTATTTATGTTTATTTTCATATCATCAGGTATGCGTGGAAATAAAAGATCTCTTTGCATTCTGCCATTGGAGGAAAACTAAGTAATTTTCTTTCCTAAATGCTAACCATTGTCAATTTTTTGCTGCCATTCCAAAAAAATTATATGCATTTGCCTGTGCTTTCAGCTGGCACTCAGCACCTTAAAGAACTGTGTCCTCTATTGAAACAATTGGCAAATTTAATTTTTTTCCTTTACATCTCACACATGGAAGAGCTAAAGTCACAATGTGATATGTGGGTTTCATTTTGGAGAAAGTTTTCTTTGTGGAATTCTTGAAAGAAAAAGCTCTAGTTCTTTTATAACACTTTATTATTCCTTTATAATAGTGGCAGAGATGCTGTTTTTAGAAAATACTTTTTCTCACAGGCAAGAAATCAGTAGATTGGCAGGGATGACTCGTTCTTGTGCTGGCTGGGTTCAAGAAGTAAAGCACTTAATGTGGATTCTAGTTATGTTTTTTGGAACACCTGCTTCTAAAAAATAACACAAAGGTTGATGAAAGTATGTCAGCTTATTTATGAGTGCCATAAATTTTTCTTTGAGGCAAAGTACAATGTATCAGTTTTCAGAGGGCTTTTTTTGCACTAGCAGAACACAAAAAATCTCAGCTTCACAAAATTAATTTCTAAGATAAAAATAAGAAAAAAAATTACACACACTTCAAATTTTAATACTATAATAACATTAAAAAGACTCATTAGACAACATTTTTAACACATATGATTTTTTTCTCAAATTTGAAGTGATATGTTCACATACAATAACATGTTGTTTCTTTCAAGAAAATGCTGTCACTCAAAACAGTGTGCCAAATTTCTTAGCATTTACCAGAAACTAAATCAATAAAAACTACTCTAATTTCACCTAAATTCAAGTGTTAACTAGTTAAGCAGGTAGTGCAATGCAATGGAAATTTATTGAAATGTTTTTGGGAGAAGATTATTTTATACTGGTCTCAAACAAATATTTCCCTCACATTTCCTTCCCTTTTTGTGGGCTCAGATGTGTGTGTAAAGAAAAGGAAATGTGATGCAGTCTGACCCCTGAATGAGATTTGGAGACCAGAGGATAGAAGAAGTTGCAACCTATGCAAATATGCATAAGTATGAGTCAAAATTTTCTTCTTGCTGCAGCATGTAATGCCAAAGAAATATGAGACCAACTAGACAGGAAATTCTACCATCCTTGCTGGGTAAAAAAGGTGGATACCCAAAAAGGAAATATGGAGACGCTCCTGCACTATAAGCCAGGAAGTGATAGAGATTTAAACTATTAAATTGTGATGGAATGAAGAACATTTGTCTTCCAAAATGTAAATATACAACCAAAATGTAAATATACCAAAACCCCTAGTGTTTGATTCCATAATCCAATGTTAAAAAAATTCTGGTTTCCCTTCTTTTTTTCTCCTATCGTGGAAGAAATTAAAATTTTTAACTTTCAAATAATCCTTATCATGACCTAATTAATATTTTATTAAACTTTATGGATTCTCCCTCTGAGAAATTATGCAGTAAACAAAACATTTTGAGTCCAAAAATATCACTTCTTTGCAAAAAGTGGCAAAGAAAAAATTTATATTCCACTTCAACCTTAAAATTATTCCAGGTTGCTATTGGACTTTAAAGGCTCTTTGTTCCTCTCTTCTTTGAGAGTTTTTGTAAATCTTGTAGAAAACTAAACACAAACTCACTAGCAAAACTCAAATGCTGTTTCATGTATTAGAGATTACTGAAACTGATTGAATTTTTTTTTAAAAAATTCTTGACTTAAAGTTCTAAAGTAAACTTGAAAAGAATGCTGTATCCCTCCAACTCAGTACAGTTTGAATCTCAGTCACCGTTTTTCTTTGATAGTCTTTGTAAGTTGCAGGCACAGCCTCAAGCAAAGACAACTAAAATAAGGGATGTATGGATGTATTTTTCATGCCAATAAACAAGGGAGAAATTTAAACTCAATTGCTTACCATACAAGAAATGTAGTAATAATCACAAATACAAAAATTAAAATTAAAGGTATTATAACAAATGGTATATTACTCTTGGTTTTTAAGTTAAATAATATCATTTTATATCCTGTACTGCATAGTGAAATAAATGATTTGATTTTCTTACAAGTATAATGCAAATTTTTATCAGTGCTGTATCATGATCTCACTTTGTAAAGCACTTCAAGGTTTTTTTCCCTTCTCACAGAAAACTGCAGAGATTTTCTACTCAAAATCTGACACAGTCTAACCTTGTTTAATTCATAAGTTCTCAACAGTGAGAGTTAGTTGCCTATCTCAAAGAAGGATGAGCAAATATTTTTAAACAAACAATAATCCTGTGTTAAGATATTGTTACAATTGAACCCCTTGAAGTGATAATAATATGGAAATGATAAAGATTTGAGGTCCCAAGGGGGATTTTAACTCAAATGTGTTGCATGTACATAGAAATATATTTTCTACTTAAAACTGTAATAGGAAGGAAAGCTTTATGACAGTTTCTTCTCTTGTGGGCAAGAACACCTCTTAAAATGATAAAGACTGATATTTCAGATGGTGCACACAAATCACTTCACATAACATTTTAAAAGCCTCATTCACTAATGCTTTGTAAGACTTATCCAGCCAACTAAATGAAATACTGATGGTACTGACAGCTCTTCAGAAATTCTCAGAAACATCCACTCACCAATGGGGTCTGTAGCCTTACAAAAGAGAAATCTGAAGGGATGCAAATTGGAAAATATTCCTTTGAGCCTTAGTAATGCTTAGGGTTTGTCTTGAACTTCAAGTCAGCTTCCTTCCTTCCTTCCTTCCTTCCTTCCTTCCTTCCTTCCTTCCTTCCTTCCTTCCTTCCTTCCTTCCTTCCTTCCTTCCTTCCTTCCTTCCTTCCTTCCTTCCTTCCTTCCTTCCTTCCTTCCTTCCTTCCTTCCTTCCTTCCTTCCTTCCTTCCTTCCTTCCTTCCTTCCTTCCTTCCTTCCTTCCTTCCTTCCTTCCTTCCTTCCTTCCTTCCTTCCTTCCTTCCTTCCTTCCTTCCTTCCTTCCTTCCTTCCTTCCTTCCTTCCTTCCTTCCTTCCTTCCTTCCTTCCTTCCTTCCTTCCTTCCTTCCTTCCTTCCTTCCTTCCTTCCTTCCTTCCTTCCTTCCTTCCTTCCTTCCTTCCTTCCTTCCTTCCTTCCTTCCTTCCTTCTGTTCTCTCTTACCTTCCTCCATTTTTAATACCAATTTGATTGTGCTCCAACTTGTTCTGTTCCATTATAAATTATAATAACCACTCAGCTTTGAATTTCTGGCACTGGAGAACTCACAGCTGCAAACCTCTGCAAAATATGCAAAGACATGGAAAACAGGAGCTTGCCTTTAGGTTTAACAAAGAGCTCAAATAAATGATTTCTAAATTGTAATGAGTATCATATACAGTAAATTTGGATGTAATGAGAAACTGCAGACCAATGAAGGAAGCAAAAAAATGTATAAATGTATGTTAATAAACATATAAAATTATATAAAGTAGATCCTAGAGTGAGGAATAAGAAACCATCAACATAAATATCATATTCCTCCTGGTAAAGGACTTGCATTCTGGCAATTAACTCCTAACATTGGCATTCATCACCAGCACCACAGTGAAGCCACCCAGAGGAGCAGAGGAAGGATGAACATAACTGCAGAAAATAGGGTAGGTTCGTATAACTTAGTTATGTAATACATAACTGTAATTTTTAAACCTTATGATTATTCTTTCTTTTCCTATGAGAAACAGATTTGGACTAATGATATTAAGACTCTTAAGATATCAGTTGTATTAGCAATAAATTCTTGTGATTATCTATACATAAGAAGTTCTTTCTCTGACTATAAACAAGATTTGAGTGTTACATGCAAAATTTGTTGTATAAAATTTTGGGGTAACTATCTGTAACATTTTTTAACATTGGCTTGACAGAAAACAGATAAAAAGGCAGAAAAAATCACTGAAGAACATAATTCAGAGGAATAATTCTTGGTTTTGAATCTGAAGAAAAATGAGGAAATAGTGACTGGACTGAATTGTGATTACCAGCCTGTGATATCTCCAGTTTTATTTTTTTGGTTTTGCAGAACGTTTGGATAATATGGCCTTGAACAACAGAAATACTAAGGAATGGAAGTATTGTCAGTAATTAATGTGACAGCATTACCCAGCAAAAAAAAAAAGAAATATATTCCTCTGTCCTCTCTGTGTAGAGATAAGATTACCTCATCCCCTCTTTGTCTCACATATCTGTCATCTCTAACATTCATCCATCTCTGAGAATGCAGGTCTGTGAACAGAGATTCCCTTCCTTGTGCAGACTTGTACAGAAACCATAGGAGGACTCAGCCTTGCAATATTTTTAAAGCATCTTGCCCTTGAGGCAATCCTGAGGTATGCTGGGAAGGTATGTGTCCTGATTTTACCTGAGATTAAGTTAATTTTCTTCACTGTAGCTGCTAAAGTGCTGTTATTTATTTAGTATATACAGAGAGAATCATGCTGATGACACACTGATGTTTTGGTGGTTGCTTAGTGGTGCTTACCCTAAATAAAGCTTTTTTCACTGTGTCCGGCTCTGCCAGTGATCAGGTGCACAAGAATCTGAAGGAAAGCACAGCCAGGACAGCTGGCCTGCACTGGCCAAGGGGATATTCCACACCACAGAATGCCATGCTCTGTCTATAAACTGGGGAGAGCTGGCTGGGAATCTACTACTGCTGCTCAGGGATGGACTGGGTGTTGGTCAGTGGGTGATGAGCAATTGTGTTATGTATCACTTGTTTATCTAGGATTTTACCTCACTTTCCTTCTCTCCTTTTCATTACAATTAGTATTAGTAGTTGTGAGGTATTTTATTTTGTTTTACCTATTAAACTGGTTTTATCTCAACCTATGATGTTTTATATTTTCTTTACTTTTCTTCCATTGAGGGGATGAAGGTGATCTGGTAAGTGGGCCACTTAGGGATCTCTATTTGGCATGTGGGGTTAAGCCATGATTGTATGCAATAGCAGATTTTCGTCGTTGGTTTTGGTTTTGGTTTTTTTGCTTTGCTGAGCAAACACATTAACAGGGTTGCTGTCCTTTCCTCAAATCTAAAATAACTGCATTTCACCAATGTATTTGGAATCCTCAGTGCGGCGTTTTTCACTCAGAAGAATCATTCTTAAAGCCAAATCAGCAAGTAAGTAAGGACATAAATGTCTTTGTAGATATTGGACAGATCAAAGACCTGCATAGAAGAAGTTCCCAGGTTTTATTTTCCAGTTTTGTCTGTCCGAATAAACATTATGTGTGCTGAGGACTTTCCACAAAGTACACCTGCCTGACACTGCATAAGAAATAGCAGATGAATTTCTGGTTTTGTTTTTCTTTGCTTGTTCAGATTTGTTTGACCTTTTTTCCCTTGACCAGTCAAAAGGTATGATTATCCCCCTGTACTCAGGACTCTCCTTTAGCACTGTGAGCAGTTCTGGGGAACACAATTTAAGAAGGATGTGGAAGTCCTTGAGTGCATCCAGTGGAAAGCTGCAAAGCAGCTGAAAGGGCTGGATGTCAGGAGCTATAAGGAGTGGCTAGAGACTTTAGGCTTGTTGAGTTTGGAGAAAAGGAGTCTCAGGGGAGATCTCATTGTTCTCTGCAGCTTCTTGAAGAGGAATTAGGGAGGGAGGTGCTGAGATCTTCTCCCGGGGATCCAGTGGTAGGATGCTTAGGAATGGTTCTTTCCTTCTTTTGGAGGGTGGT
This sequence comes from Prinia subflava, assembly GCF_021018805.1. Lineage (NCBI taxonomy): Eukaryota > Metazoa > Chordata > Aves > Passeriformes > Cisticolidae > Prinia > Prinia subflava. The sequence continues at coordinate 55,619,812 of NC_086247.1, forward strand.
CAAACACTGAAACAGGCTTCCTAGTGAGCTGGTTGATGCCCCAAGCCCCAAAATTATATTTCCATCCCAATAATAGTATTTTTGTTCCCAGCCTCTGGTAGTCTCTGATCATAAAGTTAATATTTCATAACCAGCTGATTTTTTTCTTTTTTTTAACTGACTTCTGAAGCAGAACACGCAAGGATCAATAGAAAGTTAAGCACTATAGTTGCCTCCTGATAGTTTAGCATCGTGGGGCTAAGAAGATGGCATATATCAGTAGTGACAGCTTCAGTTACAGATTTTTATCACTGGCAGAATGATGTAACCCTCATTACAAAAGAACATTGTTTAATTGATCCATTTGCTCCCAGCAGTCCTGTGTGTTTTTTTCCCTTACAACATAAAGGCCAAATTGCAGTTCAGCTTCAATCAAGTGAAAACATTTTATTGCAGCAGGAATAAGAAATACTCTCTGCACAATTTAATTACCATGGTTTAAATATGAGAAAATCATTAGACAATTAATGTTACAAATGCTGCCAGAAGACATTTTAAATAATAGTTAAATTAGTGCAGAGAAACCATGAAAAGATTTTTTTTTTTCAATGTACTGGCTCCCAACCTTTTCCTAGTTCTCAAATAATTCTTTAAGTTCGCCAAAGTTGGCAATGAGTACACTGCATAGAACTTTAAAAAAATGCCTATAGCTTCTAAATGGCTTTAAATAGGCAATCATTTTAGGAAGGGGAGCTAATAACTTCTTTCCTCACCACATGAAATCCTTTGGGAGAAAAACAAAACAAACATTTTTATTTACAAAAGGCAATTGTAAAGAAACAAAAAGTACTCAAAGTGCATCCTCTGTAACTGACCAGAAGCCAAACTGAGAACAAGTTATTCTGAAGGTCTAATTGGGTATTGGCAAGAATAAAGTGGTTTCTGCTGTGGCTTATTTCTCACTGTTAACGTTTCAAGTAACAGAATCTCTTGGCTTAAAGACCAAATCTCTTTAAGCACATAATTTTTTTCGCATCAAGCTCTACACTACCTCTCCCCAGAACAATAAAAACCCTGGAGCCTTGCTAGAAATTAATTAATTTCCTCCTCTCTGCAAATTGTGTCAAATCTAGCACCAAATAGAAAATATAGAAATTATTGAAGACCTTGGTTACAGTGCTATATCTTCCTATCCATTTTTAAGAAACCAAACTTCTTGACATCTGCAGTGTCTATATATTAATAACTGTTCCTAATCTTACTTGGGATAGCAGGAGACTATTGCAATATAGACACAGTATTCTTTCCTTTCCTTTCCTTTCCTTTCCTTTCCTTTCCTTTCCTTTCCTTTCCTTTCCTTTCCTTTCCTTTCCTTTCCTTTCCTTTCCTTTCCTTTCCTTTCCTTTCCTTTCCTTTCCTTTCCTTTCCTTTCCTTTCCTTTCCTTTCCTTTCCTTTCCTTCCCTTCCCTTCCCTTCCCTTCCCTTCCCTTCCCTTCCCTTCCCTTCCCTTCCCTTCCCTTCCCTTCCCTTCCCTTCCCTTCCCTTCCCTTCCCTTCCCTTCCCTTCCCTTCCCTTCCCTTCCCTTCCCTTCCCTTCCCTTCCCTTCCCTTCCCTTCCCTTCCCTTCCCTTCCCTTCCCTTCCCTTCCCTTCCCTTCCCTTCCCTTCCCTTCCCTTCCCTTCCCTTCCCTTCCCTTCCCTTCCCTTCCCTTCCCTTCCCTTCCCTTCCCTTCCCTTCCCTTCCCTTCCCTTCCCTTCCCTTCCCTTCCCTTCCCTTCCCTTCCCTTCCCTTCCCTTCCCTTCCCTTCCCTTCCCTTCCCTTCCCTTTCTCCTTTCCTCCTTCTCCCCTTCCCCTTCCCCTTCCCCTTCCCCTTCCCCTTCCCCTTCCCCTTCCCCTTCCCCTTCCCCTTCCCCTTCCCCTTCCCCTTCCCCTTCCCCTTCCCCTTCCCCTTCTGCTTCCTCTTCCTCTTCATTTTCTTATTAAACTGACTGAATTGAGACATGAAAGCACAGAATTGTGCTTAACAAGTGTGGCATTGAATGGCACTAACTGCAAATTACAGAGATGACATTTCCCTGTTTCAGCAACCAGCCAAGTACACATACTCATGTTTTCAAAGTGCATCCTATTCTTAGTGTTCCATTAGGACGACTGCTTGTCTGCTTTGCAAATGCCTAGATTTGTGCAGTTAAACCAAAACATGTCATATAAGTATGGCAATGTTTTCCTGCTTAAGTAAAATAAAATAATGGTAATGAAATCTGCATAGAATGTAACATTCAAAGACATTTAAATGCACTTTTAAAAAACCCAGCTTAATTTAAAAGAGGCTCTGGCAACTTTAAAAAGCTATAGATCTTCTGATGCTGAAGATACAGCTTTTCTGAAAAGGTCCTTAATGATTTTAAAACAACATGTTTTAAAATAATAATTCTCACATTACTGCATTTTTATATGTTTATACTATTTTGATAGGTTTATATAATACCTGATGAAAAGCATCTAACAATTTAGAATCAAGAAAGTAAACTCATGAAAAAATTCTCAATAACAATTAAGCAATTTGAAGTATACAATGAATTCAAAACCATATAGAAACTTGTCAGACTTAATTCAGTTAATAAATTATAATAATAAAAAAATTTAAAAAGTCATGAACTATGAAGATTTTCACCTCTTATTTTTTCCTGTTGACTGATCAAGAAATCATGATGAAATCATAATTCCGTGTTTTTTCCTTTCCTCCACTGAGACTTTGACTTTTCAGAAGCAAATCCATCCAGATTCAACAACATCAATTTTTTAAAGGAAACACATAGAATAAAAAAATGTCTAACTCCTGTTCATAAGAAAAAAAAAAAAAACAACCCTCCATGGTCCCCTCATAATGCTGGCATACTTTTTAATTTCTGTCCAAATCATTAAGAAAGAGTGTGCACATATGTATATTTCCAAATCTGATGTGAATGAAATTTTAAAATATTGACCAGTGCTATTTTAATAAGAGTTAATATAAAAGTTTACATATTTTTTCTAGTATTTTGCATTGTGTGTGTCACAGAACGAGATCAGAAGTCATGGGTCTATTTAGTATTTGGGTTGTATGTAACTTGCAAAAAAACCTAACCCTGCAAGCAAGGTTTTTCTGTTTCAAAACACTGTAACAGAAATTAATCCAGAAGTGAATCTTCACCTCACATAGGAGGCACAGAGACAGGTGAGCATCTGCAGACTGAAATTATGCTTGGACTTAATCATATGCTTTTTTTTTTTTTTTTTTCCTAGTTAGTTCAGAATATGTCAATGCCATTTACTGCCTGTTCTACTTAGAGTTTTATGATGGTGGGGGATAAATCTTCTTTTCCCTTGTTCTGTAAAGGCTTTACAGAGGGAAAGCTATCTAGGACTTACACAGAAAACTAATTAATATTTCAACATTGGATTCTTCAAAGGAAAGAACTGCATAAAAAGTACATTATTCATTGCCGATTTTGCCGGCATGATGTCACTTGAGGTTCCCAAAGTAGGAAACACAGAGCTATAAAGAGAATACAGTTAAAGACAAAATAGTACCTCAGTCGTAACTACATTTGGATGTTTTGTCCTTTTAAAGAATATTGATTTATTTTTGTTTTCCGTATTTTATAGAAAATTTGGTGTAACACAACATACTGGTTTCAAACCATTTTCTATATATGTGCATGATTAATATGCTTTCCTGACAATGATAGAGTTTTTTCTGCATATCTGATTTTTTCCTTTGTGTTGTTGGTTTCAGTACTTTCTCTTCTATAAACCACATGTTTCACAGTTATGATAGAGCAGGCAATATCAGAAAAGCAATTTTTCCAAAGCACAAACATTTTGATTGATTTCTTTATATAGAGATTATGTATCCTTTGTGTTTTCAATACCAAGCAGTCTATAGTTTGGGTCAAATTATTTTTAGCTTTAACCAAGTATTAATATCAAAATATGCAAAGAGGTACCAGACTGATATGAGAGTAGTTAGTTATCCATAGTATATTTAAATAGATCTATCGTATTAAGTCCTCTGGCCTTCTTCTGGAAGTAGAACAAATGTAACTTTCTTCAGTAACTATCTAATTTTAAAAATGTGATAGCTTTTATTACTCAATATCTCTATAAAACGTCCTTAGACAAAGCTACTACATATGCCTAATTAGCCCTCACATTCACAGAACTAATTGAGGATATTTTTAATTCCATACTTTTTTGTTTTGTTTTTTCCCAGACATCTTAACTAGTCCAAGTGAAACAAAAAAGGCAAGTAGATTCTGGCATCACTGAAGAACAGCGCATAAAAACCCTTTTTCTACAGGCTGCAGTTAACAAGTTTTAGTGCTATTTTTCCGCTTTTAAAAAGTAATACATGGGGTTTGCTTATGTCTTAACTGCCTCTCCCTCAGCCTTAGAACATTAGTTTTTAGTAAGCATGGGTGTTTTTTGCTGCTGAAAGTTAGTATTTTCTGTAAAGAAATGTCATGCTCTCAGGACTTCCATGCTGCAACTTATGGAAGACACTGTGATAAAAATTAGCATGGGAGGTGGAATTCCAGTGAGTGAAGATAGATTATATAGTCTTATATACAGAATTATATACAGAATAGGTTACATATCATTATACACAGAAAATCTTTGGGGGAAAAACCTTCTTATTTGCCATATTACAATAGGTTTAGGTAGTATTCAAGTAAGTAAGTAAATCAATCAATCAATATATACACACATATCTAAAATTAAATTATTCTTCCCCATTCACTACATACAAAATGCATACTGGAAGCATTTGTATGTATAGTCCTTTTAACTGTGCAGGATAAAATGTAAATGTCACTGTATGTGAGCAGCAAAGACCTTGAGAACATTCTTATTCTTCCAGAGATCACAAAATGTGTTGAACATTTTCCTAGTGTATTTCTGAGACTGGACAAAGCTCTAGCCATAAGTTGTCATTGTCTTAGTATTTGACAATGTAACATATTGCACTAGTACTTGTCAGCCTTGTTAGGCAAGAGAACTACATAATCCTCCATATTACCAGAAGAGTACTGAAAAGAAAAAGATCTTTCTCAACACATCACTGAAACTTCATTGCAGACCAAGTAATTGCTTCAGAGACGCCAAGATATTTCCCTCTTTTAAGCATTCATCTATTTGGGGTGAGTATTTAGTGAGTCTTAACACTATTTCATTCCAGTTAAATTAAGTTGTGCTTTAGATGTACTCCTTTAGAGAGTGGGGAAATCACTTCTCATTATATTCTCAGACACACTGAAGACATCAGTCCTTTTTATGGCTTTTTTTGTTTCAGAACCTACCCTAATCTATACAGATTTAGTTTTATATAGCTTTAGTCAGGGCTTTTGGTCTTCAAACATTTTTTGTTTTGTATAGGCATATTAACAGTGCAATGATATGCAGAGAACTACAGAAAAAAATCAGTAATAAAACAGTGAAGAAATAACACAGACTTCAGACAAAGAGATACAATTGGGGTTTAAATCAATACAATTTTGCTCAAACACAGCCTTCAGATATTTATTCAATACTGCCTGGGAGGGCTTAACATGAACATAATTATGGATAAAGACTTTCTAAATCACTATTAATTATATGAATAATATTCCTTGTACTTGTCATTGTCAGCTTATTAAGCATAAAAAGCTTTGAGTGAATCAATATGAAAATCACAGTCAACTTGCTATAGTGCCCACTGTAAGCAATTTATTTATTATAGGGCATAAACTATTTCCACTTCCAGCTTTTTTTAGTTTACTGATAATCAGAGGTGGTTCTAAAAAGTCATCTTCACACCATAGGCAATTACTGAAAGAGGAAAATATACGTGCTCATTTCCTCTGGAGTCTTATTATTTACTATCCATAGCCTCCATCTGCAAGAAGATTGCTGCATCTTCAACTAGACGTTGCAGAAGTCCATAGGATAAAGTCAAACTCTAGTTTTGGGATAAATGCTGTTGATTTCTGCTGTGTACATGAGGCATGTGTCTGGCTTCCACAAAAATGGAAGTTTTGGTAAACTTTTACAACAGACTGTATACATAGAGGTACCTCAGTGCTGCTGTGAGCTTGCTAGACTTGTGGTGTTTTACTTTCCAAGGCTGCACATCCTGAGTAGCTCAGCTGAAGTGCACAATCCCTCCACTATCTCATTCCTTTTGAGAACTATCCTCACTTCTCAAAAAACCAAAAACTAAAACCCACCCATTTAATCTGGGCCGAACAGAAGAATGGTACACAAACTTACACACTCACAGGAATGTTAGGAATTTGAAGGGAGTCACTTGTCAGAGCAAAGTTATAACCACAAATCTTGCTGATAGTAGATGTTCATTCTCCTTAGAGCATGCATTTATGATTCAGGGTGGACCTTGTACAACTAGTAAAGATTCAAAGCAGACATGAGCAGCTCCTCTAACCTCTGAAGTATGTTCAGGGAGCAACTAAACCCTGCATCATGAGAAATGGGACAACCTCCAGGCTTTCTAGCACTGATTTGGGCTTTCACAGGAAGTAATACCACTAGCTTAGCATCTGTCAATTTATCAATGTCAGGCAGTTTTGTGTGCATCAGATGACAACTGGTACACAGTGTATAAAGCTATGTTCCAGGAATTCTTCAATCTCTGTCTGCCTTTGCACTCACTTGTGAAGTGGCACCCATGTCTCTGAAGAAATACACCTGAATATGACTATCCATGTGACCTAGTAAAGCTTCTGACTTAATTGTGGAGGACTAGTTTAGGATTTGATGCTCAGTAATTATTTATTAAGAAGTCTCTGTTAGGCATTTAGGCTGTTTCTGGTATAAGAATCAACCCAGTGAAATTAATATAAACCTTTAATTTACTTAATTAATTTTCTCTTAAAATATAAAACAAAGCAAAATTCTACCAATATTGTTTTTGTCTGTAAATGAAAATTATCTACAAAGGTAGAAAGAAATGACAGTTGTGAAAATTTTGGCTCATTCCTGGAAACATAAACTGTGAAGAACAGGGAGGAAACAATACTTTATACCTGACAGCTCTGATTATGGTACCCTACAGACCTTAACTACCTACTCCAAATCTTCCCACAGCTTTTATTAACGAACAGTGGAGTGATAAATACTCTGAGAGGTTGTCTTGTTTCCCTAAATACTCTATGCAAATAGTTCAGTTTATGGAAAAAGAAAGCCACAATAATTTAAGCCCTTTTCTGTCTTACAAAAGCAAAAGTGCCTTTGAAACTAGTAATTCATTTTTTGTCCTCTAGATATACAGTAAGATATCAAACAGTATTAATTTGGGGCAGGCATAATTTTGATATTTGGTATGGCCTCATATATCCAAATTTTTCTAAATTATTATTTTTAATATTTATTATCAAAAGTTCTGAAACCCCCCCTTTGAAACCAAAAAAGCCACCAAATATTTGGACAACATCTTAATAAAGTCCTGTTCCACTAAGAGCTCTGCATTACAAGAATATTTCAATACACTTGTGGATTTTGATTAACCCCATTGCAACAGCAGAGTAACAGTAGCTTCCTTCTCATATTTCAGTCTGCAGCCATTCACCAAAAAATGGTGTGATTCTTCCAGGTGATGAGACACCCTACAATGTCACAGTGTGACATAAAACTTACCAGCAAATCAATTGAGAAGAGCCTCTCACACTATCATTATGAGTACTCCTGGTAGCTGAGAAATATAATTTCCAGTAAAAAAGAAACCAGAAAATACTTTTTTTTTAATACTTTGTAAAGACTTTCTAGTATAAGCTGCAACAGTGTTAAAGGGATTCTTGTCTACAATAGCTAAGCAAAATAAGGCAATTTAGTAACATCTGTCAAGAGTATTCAAAGGAAGCCATATACTGATAGCAAAAGTATAGAAGATATAAATGATTCTTTATATTATCCTGAAGGTAAATTATTCCTTATAAAACAGTGATGTTTCCAAATGAGGGCTGTTTAGGGATTCCTATGGTACCAGCTCTTCTTACTCTCCTTTGCTGCTTACCTGAACTTTAAATCCCCACTTTCATTGGACTGACATCTTTATTTAGTTTTTCAGCTTACTTCTTGAAACTTTTTTACTCCGTTTCCAGCCTTTTCTTCATAAATAATAAAAACTAAAATAGGTGGCATTCATTAACAAAAACCATAAATGAACAATTCCATTTTTAAACATTGCCCTTCAGAACTGTGGATATTTTCCTTATTATTCCTGGAGAGGAAGCATTGTTACATAAAGGACATATCACTGGTCTGACTATGAAAGGGAACACTAATCAGTCATGAATGTACTGCATGGCTCTGAGCAAAGTAATTTGCTGCAATGTCGGTTTCCTTTCCTTTGACTACACATCTAACAATTTCATACAGGAAATAAATTGGTGGGAACAATTGCATCTTACTGGAAATATGTTCAGTACTGAGAACAAGAAGAGCTAAGTTTCACATGCATGGCTGTATATTATAAATGAATGTGTTTATATATGTGTATGTACACATTCATATATGCATTTTTTTTTCTTTACCCTCCTAATACTCTACAATGTCTCTCTCTTTTTTTTATCTTAGTTTATATATATATAAAAAAATATATTTTTATAATGAGTTAATTTAGTACAAGTAACTAAAGCCTTTTAGTGTGTATTAAGCCTTGCTCCCAGCTGATCACAGACAGCACAGGAAAGAATATATCTATGCTTTCAGTTATTTTTATTTTTCACTGCCCTATTACGGAAAATATAATACAAAATTTAAAAAATCAACAATATAGGCTTCTGAAGAATACTTTTGAGAATTATACATAGAATCATGGAATGCCTTGGGTTGGAAGGGACATTTAAAGATGGTCTAGTTTCAATGCCTGCTATGAACAGAGACATTGTTCACCAGACCTGATTGCTGAGAGCCCTATCCAACCTGGAAGAGTTCCAGGGATGGAGCACCCACATCTTCTCTTGGCAACCTCTTCCATTCTAGTGCAATCTTCATCACCCTCACAGTAAATAATTTCTTCCTACTGCCTAATCTAAACCTACTCTCTTTCAGTATGAATCCATTCCCCCTTGTCTTGCCACTAAATGCCCTTGTAAACAGTCATTTAAACAGTCATTCTCCATCTTTCTTGCAGGATCCATCAGTCCCATGTCTTCTCTGCATACATACAAGAAGGGTGGAGGTCTCTTCATCAGTCATGGTCAAGTCAAAATAAACATTCAAACTCCAAATGTCAAGACAAAATTTGCCCTTGTGCTAGTAGATTATTATGTAGAATGGTTTTCTTCTGTCAAGCAGATCTTAATATTTGTTCAAAGAATTAGAGGATGGTTATCCACATGATCACCAACACTGTCATTATTAGTTGTCAAATCTTTAATACAAAATATGGGCAATAAATTGTTTTGTGTTTTCAACTCTTTTTTCCCCATGAATTTTCCATTGTCAGCTGTATTTTCTATCACCCAAATAGAAAAATTAATATCATTTATTATTCTAATTCACTGGAAAAAGTGACCATTTTTTCTCTAAATATCTGTATATCCAAGCAATATAACCTAAGGATATCACTGCAGAATTATAAAATTAACAAAATACTCTTTGAAATCTAATACAGTCCAATAAATCTGTTGGAAAGAGATTCTTCTTTTCAATGTGATATTCTTTCTCACTGAGATACAAGTGACTGAAAAAAATATGATTTTCAAATTACAGATTTTCAAAGAAGTGATAACTTAGCTTTCCATGTTTATGTCCTCCTTGTGAATGCCACATTAATTATGATTCATCTTCTAGTGAAAAGGAAGATTTTTTTTGATCAGCTGAAAGGTCCTGAATGGCAGAATACTTTCTCTTTCAAAAAAAAACCCCACAGAATAGTGTCAGAAATTTTCTGGAAATTTGTGAATGAATAGTTCTAAATTTGCCAAATTCTCCTAGCAGATTTCACAGTTTTTAATTTTTTTCCATATATATATATATATAAATATACACACATATAATAGAAGTATGCATAATATACATACATGTACATAAATTTAAAAAAATTCAAAAAGTCTTTCATTATGAGGATTGTTGGCTTGATTGCTTTTATTATTTTTGGCAGTTATTGTATTATTTCCCTTTTTTTTCCTTAGGAATGGGACCAGGAGTTTCTTTCTTATTTTTATGTCAAAATATCTCTTGTGTATTATTGTTCTAAAATCAATAAAGAAATCTACATTGATGTGGAAATGGTATCTTTTTTCTCAAATCAGTTAATATGAATCTATGTTAAAAATCTGTGTAGTTTATTGTAGAAACTACTTTTATAGAAGTAGTGGACAGAATCAGAAGTGTACAGAGCAATATATCTAGATTTCCAATGAAATAAAACCAAATATTTAAAGGGCAAAGGCAAAGTCAAGAGAAAGGCAATCAAATCTCTTACCTTATTTCAAAACACATATGTTACCCACTGTTCATTGAGTCAAATGATTGTGGGTGTTTTGCTGACTTACATTAATGAAAAACAGACTGCAGTGTTTCTGAGCTCAGATACATGACATCAGTGTAAACAGCAATGCAGAGCAGAGCCAGGATCTGATCAGCAGTGCTCTTAGCATGGGTTCACATGGAACTAAATCTCTAAAAATTACACATGTTTTGGAAATACCATCAGGAACAGGTATTTCTCTGGGAAACGATCTCAGGTTTGAATATGCTACACTTGTGAAAGAAGATAAAACTAAAATGTTCAACAGGAAAGAAAAGAAACAGTTCAAGGTTTGTCCTTTTCTTCTTTTAGCATTCCCAAACTTATGAAGCTCACAACACGAACCAGCCTCTCTGCCACAGTCAAATGTGGGGGCAATACCATTCTTCTGGCTTCTCATGAATCTCTGTCTTTCACTAAGGACTGAGGGAAGATGTGAACCCACATTCTTCCAAGTGATAAGTAAAATTATATTTCTGGAAACTCAAAAATTTATTCGTAAATTCCTTTATAAAGATATCTACACAGTAGGAGGCTAGAAAACAAGATGACAAGATATGCACAAAGCATCCTATGTAAGTACTCCAAATTACATCCATCAGAAGTTTCTAAACTGCAGCAGGAAACCAGATTGACATTGTTATTATCTCCACCTTTCAGTTTTTCCAATATTAAATCAAAATCCAGCATCACAGATCCAGGCCTTATTGAAGAAGAATAAAATAGATAACTCTTTTCTAGAGGACTAAGAGGACTCACCAGGGTATCACATGTACCTTTGTACTGAGCACCCCAGTCCCTCTAATCTGCCTTGTTCTCTGCACGTGCAACTGTTGGTCATTGGAAGATCTGGCCTTCTGTCCTCTGGCTTTGGCCAGACTCTCTTTGGTAAAAACCATGCTACCAACAACCCTGCTGCTGTGTTGAATACATTTCTCTTGAGAACCTTAATGCCATGGATAGCAAATATCTGCCTCTCTGAATAGATGCAGAGTTAATAGCTTTTCCAACATTTTTAAAACTTTTAAGTCAAGGAGCTTTCAAACTCTTGACACAAATCCACTACTTTAGAAATATGATGGATGTGACATTACATAGGAAAAGGAAATTCTCACAATAGAAATATTTCAATATTTTCTCTATTGACAAAACAAAGATAAATATTAGATCTCCCTTGCATTTCTCTGTATGCTTCCTCCACCATCAGGATGGAGACTATCCCTGGAATCTAGAGCCTAAACACTGAGAAGTGCGGAAAGTCACATCACCACCACCAGCAGCTTCTCTGCACTGTATGAGACTTTTTTTTCCTTCCCTGAAAGCTCTACCTGTGATAACAGATGCCGTGACATGCAGCATTTTCTCCACTTTTCTCATCAATGGCATGACTGACGTATTTTATAATCCCACTCCACAGAGTAGCAGATGGTGCCTACCCTTTCTCATCCTGTACAAGACTTCGTATTTCTTCTCTGTCAGTCATTAAGTTAGGATTTTAATTCTTTTTATTTTTTTCTTGCTGGCTGTGCAACCATGGTATTTCAAACAGCAATAGTTATTTCTCTTGCCAATCTCAAGTCTCTTGAGGTCCAGACTTAGCAAAAGTCCTGAACTCTTGATGAAACTTTTAAACCAAATGAAGCAAGCCCTGAATGATCACTGAGTAATGCTATTCTTTAGAAGGACTGACTCTCAAAGTGTGTGAAATTCAAAGGCAGGGTTCTGCCATAGCAATTCAGTGCAAAGATTAATCACTCTCCTTGCCACTAAGAGCAAAGGTATCAATTAGCAGAAGGCCTGCTAACACTGCAGAGAAACCTCAGAAAAGGTGTGCATGGTCATCCACCTTTTCTGCTCCACCTCTACTTGAGATGACAGTCACATAGCACATGAAAGCACTAAAATCCTCAAACTACTACACCATACCACTCAATAGAACAAGTTAATTTGGGTTCAAAATGGTGTTCAAACAGTTCTGCTCAGTGTAATGTTTCTTCCTCTTCTGTGCACACGAAAAATGTGATCAAACCTCTGTATCTTCCTGTGTGATTCTGTTCTCTGTTTTTCAGGGGTATACAGTCTCACTGACTCATTCACTCATGATGAATGCCATGAAATTTGCCAGGGATCTTTATCAAGAAACTACATTCTTACCATTTCTCATATGGTAATATGAGAACTGAGGCAGAAATGGATATCTCAAAAAGTAAAAGTCGACAGGAATAGAAAAGTCTAATCATTTGTGCTTCAACATGCCCATCCAGTCTGAAAGAGAAAAAGCCAAGGAATCTGCACAGAATCTGCAGTTTTCTGGATATTGCTGAAAGATTCCAGTGCTGATTACTGAGCCACAGATCTAACTTACTGCACTTGGCTTTAGCAACTGTGGTTTCTACTCTTCCCTTTTGCTGTATTTCTTATAGCTCTTTTTAGAAAACAGGTGCTTTAAAATCTCTAAATTTAGAAGTAAAAGCATTACCTCAAACATACATCAATTTCTTGATGAAGATTAAGTCCTGCTTATCATTTTGATCCCTATTACTCTTACATTCTTACATGCCAGTGACAACCTTATGCTATGCACACACTACTTGAAAATAATATTTCATTGCCACAATGAACACCACACTGGCCACTAGTAAAAAAGTTAATGCATATCTTATAATTTTGCACTATCTCACTATTGAAGAGTGCACAATGAAGAGTATGCATATACTTGCTGGATAGACTGCTGCAGCAAAGAATTAGGGTTATTTAGTTTCTGTTGGCTATAATATTGGAAAATTACGTAAAATTTCCATTAAATAAAATTAACACATTAAAATATTGAAAACAGAACTTGGAAAGAAGGGTAGTAAGAAAGAGAAAAAATGCAAGCCCCATTAAATATGTTTCCTCATTGCTCCCTTTTTTTTTTTTTTTTTTTTTTGTAAACTAATAGGATAACAAAAAACATTAAAAATATACAAGTAATGGATGTTAAATCATTGCTGCTTCAAGAGAATGTCTTCAGTTTTCCCAGGTTTTATGTTGGCTATAAGAAATTAATGTTATGAAAGTCTGAACTTATACTTGAGGGCTGAGGGCTGATCAGGCAATTGCAAATGAGAAAACCATTAGGGAGAAGTACATTTCTAATCTTTGAGGGATATCAAAGATCTGTGCCTTGTTAATGCAGAAGGAAATGGGACTGAACAAAGTGTTTTCATCCAAACCTTTTCTGATGAATAACTGTGGTTTTGGTGATTTTCTGTGGAAACAGTTTGCCTTTCTTGAAACAGAATTCTCAGCAGAAACATAGGATCTAACTTGAATAAAAACTGGCTTTGTAAAGCTCTCCCCTTCTCTTCTGGCAAAAATTAAGAGTTCTCACAACAAAAGTGAGAAAAGGCACTTAGAGCAGCATTAAATACATCAGCCTTTTCACAAACACCCATTAACATGTAAACACATAGTATTGGTGAAAATATATTGTCTATCCAAATCATACTATGTGCAGAAAGGAATAAGTAAACAAGCAAGAGAAATTCAAAAGCACACTGTTTTCACAGGTGGTTTTGAAAGAAAAAAATGCAATAAAGGGTTTTTTTTCTCACACTGAGCAAACAGAAAGGTAGGACTAAGTAAAGAACAGACTTGCTGAGTGAAGTTCTCTATCCTGCCTTCAAAACACATCAATATCCAGCAGATCATAAGAACTGCATAACCTGCCTCAATTTTGTGACAGCACTTAGCTGATGTCAATGGAGGTTCATATTTCTGAGGCAGTTCAATTGTCATTATGCTGTTTGCCTTAAGCAAAAAATTGGTGGGGAGGGAGGTGCAAAAGGCTATAAGACAGGTTTTTTCAAAATTTGGCGTTGTTGTTGTTGTTTCTTCTGGCCAAGTACAGTTTGTACTGTTTTTATAACTAAGCAATGAAGCCCAAGCTGTATGGCAGCTATTCTTGAGGGAGACAGTCTGAAAGGAGTTGCCCAAATAACACACTTCAGTGCATCCACACTGCATGTTGCCTCAGAACAGGGAATCAGAAGGAGTATTACACATGAGAGTAGAAGAAGAAAAACTGAGACCTGAACAGTAAATGTCACCAGAATTCATTTGGTGTGTTTGGATTAACCAGTAGGAAAACACAACTGCTCTGCTGTCAGCAGAAATGATGTTCTGCAAGTATTCATGGCAAGAGTTGGTCACATGGCAAGAGTTTCTGTAGTTTCATTCTTGCACAGGAGATTTTCTCTCTCTCACCTTCAATTTGACATTTTACAAGGATTAGGAACAGAAGTCAGAAAGAAAATTTTATAAGACTTCTCTCCCAAAGTGATTAAAGATTGTATTTAAATGGTGAAACTGACTGAAAATCTCAGGTTGAGTCTCTCTACGTTGTTTGTAGGAAAGTGAACAGTTTGTTGGGGAGAGGGGGGGGGTGTTTTGAAAGTTCATTTTTTTCCTTTTTTTCTTTTTTTCCTCTTTTGGTGAGTGTGAATAAAATCTATTTGTTTACCTTACGTTTGGCTTACTTGGCTTTTTCTTATAATCCTATCTCACAGCAGAGTAAACACTGAAACCATCATAAATTGGTGTATTTGGCTGGGAAAGGTAAAAATTGGTGAATGTGAAACTGCTACAGGAGACCATGTAATAATTTCACACAGCAGATCAATATCTGCTTCACTTTAAAAACAAACTCCACTAGTTCTCATTGAATAATGAGACTTGGAACTCCTTTTCACCTCCTGATCCAAAGCCCATGGAACACTGAATAAATTCTCCTGTTGAGTGCTAGGACCTCTGGATTGGATCTTAAATGATGAAAGATGGTGAAGATGATCTACAGAGCAATAATCAGAGTTTCTCTGAAGAAGAATTCACAGTCACATTCAAATACTTTTTTCAGGTCAGGATGATGGCTCCACAAAAACAGCCCATCTCTGTTTGACTGAAAGCATTTGCCTGCTGCTGCTGTATTTCTTACTTACTTGTAGTAAAAGGTTTTCCCTTATAAACAAATATGGAGGGAACACTCAAAATCTGACAGGAGTACAAGGCTATGAAACCATTTTATCTTATATTTTATAATATTAAAATAATTCTAAGAAATTCTCTACCAAAAAATAAAACATTTCATTCTGAAATGTTCTGATAGTTTCATTTTGACTTTTTTTCAGAATAACCCTTCCCAATATATTGAAAGTAAAGAAACTGACATGTTTCTAGCAGTATTTGCCTTTCTAAACAGACAAGGAATAGTGAGCTTTTATACTTTACACTATGTAAGACAGACACAGCAGTTCTGCTAACAGTCCTATTTTTTATTACTTTTACTCTTTTACCTAAATCATTACTGTGAAAATTAAAGAATTACCATCTTAAGTGATACACCTTATGCTATCATAAACTCTCTTATTTCTTAATAATATATTTATCTGCAAGTTCTTCCTTACACTAGATATGAACCAGCTTTCAATGGCAAACATTCTGAAGCAATAGACAGAGGACATAATTCTTTTTCTCTTGTTTGTAGCATTTGCTTATATAGACTCATGAAACCATTAAGGTTGGAAAAGACCTCCGAGTTCATCAAAATGCAAACTCTGAGAGCCTGAATCTCCTTGATGAACAAAAACTGTATTACTACTAAAGCAGTAAACAGTATCAATCCTAAAGTGATTTTAGCAATGTTTGTCTAAAAAAGTAGTTCATTGATGCTGAAATAACCTCATTAATGAACGTAAGGATATCAAACACCAGTGCAATAATGTAAGGATGCTGGACTTGAATCCACAGATGGTGATTACTAATCTTTTGACCTGCATATATTTTTAATAAAATAACAATAATATTTTGTTTAGATTTTTCCTGAAAGGGTAGGGGTATCTGTGTGTGAAAGGATTCATAAAGTTGCTTTGTTCCGGTTTTCAAATGAGTGAGGAAAGAATATTGAAATTGTATTACATGAGGGAGGGACAATTTGTAGAGGCTAATATTGAAGTGATAAAAATATATCTAGTTCAATCATCAGAGCAAGTCTATTGTACCAATATGGCTGTTATCATGCTATTTCAAACAATTAGACAGGAAAATGCATTTACTTGTCAAAATGATTTAGTCTTCTGTATGAGATGCTGACCTAGAAAGCAGAGAAAAACTGATTAAAATATTCAATTTACCCCTTTTCTCTCCAGTAAGTGTTTTGCTTTCATTCTTTATTTGCTCAATAGTATTAAAAGTTAAACCGCTGTAAGAACCCTTTTTTTAAGGTTCTGTGTCTGCATGTATCTATGTGTCATCCTTAGTCTTGCATTATTTAACGAACATGTAAAACCTCAGTAGCCATGAAAGTGAAATGCAGCAATAGAGGATCTCAGGAAAGGAGGAGGCTGGGATCACTGCCAGCCATCCATCTAGAGTGCAGCAGCACACAGTGTGCATTGAGAGCAAAGGCAGTCAAGTGCCCATCTGCCTGCTTCACAAGTATTTTTCTGGCAGAGTGGAAGAAAACACTTTAGTTAGGCTCAGTAATGAACTGATTAGGCTAGTTGTGAAGCCAGTAGAAATGAACAGCCTGTTGATTAGCAGTCAACTCACACAAAAGAGTAAACCCACATTGTCACAACAAAGATAACTTCTTCTGTGTTTAAGGAGTGATTTGAAGTGAAGAATAGTATTGTTTCTGGAGGGTTCCTGACCTAGCATAACAAATGCACAGCAAAATAAAACCACCAAAGACAAAATACAGCAAGACAAAAAGAATTTGTCCTCTCATCCCTTAAATAATAAAGTCCTCCACCGCTGTTCTGTGGGAGGGTTGGCAGACAGCATTAGTACAAGGCCAACGTAACTTCCACTGAAATAAATAATTAATGCTAAAGATTTTACCTCATGGTGTAACACAACAAAAGAACAAAAAAGATCTGTTGTCACGCTTTCCTCTTAAAGCCCCAGGAGATAATCGGAGCGACTGTGATAACATTGGGCACTTTTCAGAACATGAGATGGTGTTGGAGCTGGGCCCATGAAATGTAATGGATTTCTCTCACTTAGCCTTTAGGCAGGAGACAAAAGCCTTAAATGACCACACATCTCAAAATCAGATATTTTCATTCCACCTCAGTGGCCTGGTGTACATGTGGCTGTGTGAGCCAGCCCTTCATGTTCCATGAGGGAGGGTGGTCCCAACCCTTCTTTCAAAGACCTCAGTCAGATGTGCTCAGAGTTCCACCTGAATGTCTGACACAAGCACCTCTGAAAGACACTTTGCTGGATGCCTAAATTGCTAAAAATTAAGTAAGTCACATTTCATTAAACTGTGCACTGCAAAACATCTGATACAGTTTGATCTGTGTTAGCACCAACTATCACAGATCAGACAGAAGAAGAAGCTTGTTGAAACATATTGACAAAAAACCCCCCATTATACAAAGGCAAACTATTTTAATGGATGGTGAATTAAAAAATAAATCAATAGTAACAGCTTCCTATTAAACACATAATGCTGAATTATCAGTGTCGGGGGGTGGTTACTATTTTCCACCTATTGATCAGGTATTCTACTGTATCTTTTTATAGCTTTTTTTTCTCTTCCTGTGAACTACATGCAAAATAAGAAACTATATAAATGAAAAATTTCCCACAAAACTAACATTATTCTGGCTGTTGAAAAATCCAGAACAACTACCTTCTGACACAGTGGGCTGACCACTGCTCAACTGGCAATTTTCAGCAGCAGTTCCTGTTTTACTGCAAAGTTAACACCATGTTTCTTTATTCTCTCAAATAAACAGAGTTGTCAGCTAACAGTATTAGAGATAAATTCCTTACACCAACTCCCTACACTACCCACAGCCTCCCTACTGATAAAAAAACTCCTTAGCAATCAGTACTCAGGACTGCATAAGAGATAGAAAAATGACTAAAGACAGGGATATGGGACTTTAACTTACTCATATCTTTCCCTTAAGACGAGTAAGGGGACACTGTAAGCATTACAAGTAAACTCTAAATTTCCCTGACTCCCATGTGTCTGAAGGGATTTGACCATAATTTTGTTACCTTAATGTTGTGAACAGAATCACTCTTAACCTGAAAGAGTGAGTTAGAGACTGCAGCTGCACACCGAATAGAAACCAAAGAAACCACCTCAAATTTCTTGAAAACTGCTTTTTAGAGAGTCTACATAGATACCTATTAATGAAGCAACATCTCAGGCTGGGGATTTCAAAGGAGTCCCTGTGAAGTTCTAAGATTTGAGTTTTAAAATGAGTTCCCCATCTCAACACTTCCCATCACCTATTACGTGTCTAAATGGACAATAAGCAGGAATTGGCTCCTGGCAGCTCCTTACTCATTTTGCTGACTCAAGTGGATCTTGTTTGAAAGTGCTAATCTTTCCCCAGGCACTATCCAGAAAGCCTAAAATCTCTGCGCCTATTTTATAACCTTAAAATTTTGTAGGAACTTGCCTCCTCTGAAAAATGTTTCTTTATTATTCATATACTGTTGCAATGCTGAAGTGTAAGGAGCTATAGATATATCTGTCTTCAGCTTCTCATTTTGACACAAACTTTCTGCCAGACCTTGGGAAGACAGAACATCTTTTAATCCTATCATTCATACTTCTAAATATTCTAAGTAGGATGAGAGATTGTTTATATGTTTATTTGATTTAATATGCGCATACAAAACTGAGTACAGTAGTGTCACCCTGAGTTGAGATGGGAGCTTTCTGACACAAAAATTAATATTATTCTGTCTGTTCTAATACATGTTAGAGTCTTTCCAGCATGTCTACAAAGTAATATATAAACAAGTGAATGGCACCTGCTATGCATTTATGGAAAACAAAGGTTTGGCTCTCAGTAACTGGAAGCTTAAAATTGTTCAAAAATGGTTTTTTTTCTATCCTGCACATGGCATATGCACACACTGCACATGGAAATATGCATGTAGATACTAAAGCATGAAAAGTTTAATCAGATTAAATAAACCAAAAAAGGATTAACTTAGTTCCTATGGGCAGTGAATTAACTGGGAATTTTTAATGCAATTTTGGATTTCATGGAAGTCTTTCTTAATAAAGGTTATGAAGCATAATTGCATCTGTGTATACACAACTGCTAACTGCTGCCAGCCATCACAGACACATTTGTTATTCAAAAGAACAACAGAATAATAGATGGGAAAAAAAAAAAAAAAAAAAAAAAAAAAAAAAAAAAGAAAATCAGCAAAGTGACACTAGCCAGAACTGACCAGAATACAGAGAATACAGTTACATAAATTTTCGAGCATTATCACAGTATGGATTTACAGATGTTTTCAAGAATTTTTTAGGCACCCACTCTCATGTCATGCTGATTATTTTTTTCCCTTGCTTTGACAACTTCTGCAGACTGGCAACAGAAGTATTACATCTGATATAAATTACTCTGAAGCTTAGAGTGTCCAAATAATACATCTTCATATTCATAGATTCTATCACTGTCTACCCATCATTAAACTATAAATTGAAGTGGTCGTTGACTCATGAATTGTTATTTGTTCAGCTATTACCTAAAGGAACAAGGAAAACTGAACCTGAGAAAAAAAGAATTCAAATCCACATAAAGCACATTTTTATTAAAAAGATTTTTTAGCCAGTATTTGATGTTAGGAGAATAGGAAAGTATAACCTTATTTATAACTCTCAGCTTCTCTGTAACTGATCATTCACAAACAGATCCTTTGATATATTACAATGATTTTTACATGCTCTGATTCTCAGCTTTCAATAATTTTTTACGAAGCTTTTGCATTAATTTCCCATTTCAACATTTTATATCTGTCTTGGGCCATAAAAACATAATTGTTATCACTGAAGTTGTAGCTCTTCTGTTCCCTAGAGGCCAATTCATTATGCAGAGCACGTACCCTGTACAGCTTATTGGTCTTCATTTTCTATCATCAAATGTTAACACTACTTGAAGGAAACTTTAAGTTAGGAAAATACCAATGAATAATGAAGATAGTTTCTATAATATGGATTTGCTGCCCAGCATAACAAAATGGAGCTTTTATTGGAACCCATTTCCCAGGGTTGAGCTATTTGATCTACAAGCTATTAAAAAAGTAGATTATGTTTTCCATGGCGCTATAGGTATTGGAGAGTTAATTTCCACTCCAAACAATAAGAGGAGATGAAGTAGCAATAGGAATTGCTCCCCAGCCAGCAAGTAGCCCAATTTCCTATACATCCTCAATATTTCTAAACCCTGATGCATTACAAAAACTAGCAAAGTAAGAAAATAGTTTATAAATAATAGTCCTTTGACAGTGTACATAGATTCAAAATAAGTTGCTGGAAACATACAATGTAAGATACACTCAATTTGATTTTAGGGGAGAAAATGGGTAAGAGCCATTCTTTGGATCTTCTTATCAAGAGATTAAAATATTTTACATTAAAAAGATTAAATCATTTTACTTTTATAGTTGGTGTAAATCTGTGTAACACTTTGGCTCCAAAGGTCCTAAAAGCATTGGGATCCAAGGAGATGTATGTGTTTGTGGAAGTGGTATGTGAGATTTACTGATACAGAGAAAGAATCAGAGCTTTTCTCAAAACATTTCATAATGTCAAATTTGGGCAAAGGATCTCATCTTCATGATGCAAAATGATCACCATATGTTTTAAAAATAGTCATCATGAATCATATCAAGAAGAAGGAAGTATGTATATAAACAGGAGAGAATGACTATAGAGGGAAAAGAAGGCTCAGAAAAAGAAAAAAAAATGGCAATTGATAGCTGAGTCTTACCACATTGTACAATTTTTCAAGTGACTTTAAATCTTCTGAGAAATAGCATCAAGGGAAACCTGTAAAATGGATGATCTGAATTTTAAGGTGGACTTGATTGACTAGTACAGGGTTTAAAAACGACTTGCACCTCAGAATAAATTTGGATAAACTAAAACTCAGTTGATGCTCTGTGAATATCAGTGATAGATGATGTATTTTTCTGTTTGTTAGAAAGGAAATAATCAATGCCTTAGCAAATGCAACTTTCAAGGCTCATGTTTCAGTTAGATAGAAATTAAATGTGGGAAATATCAAAAACTTGAAATAGCAAATGTCTCAAAAAATTAAAAAAACCCCCAAACACTACAACAAAAATGAAACCTAATAGAGTTCTGCCCATCTAGTTCAGTTTCTGCAGCAGTTACAAGAAGTAACCGTTTCAGCAGAAGATGCAGCACTGTGTGTTAGCTATTTACAGAACAGTCTTTCCTTGAGTATATTTCTTCCTATTTTCCCAAAGCTACAGGTTAGTTTATGACCATGGGAAGTTTTCATTAAACTCTGGATTCTCCCTCTTTCTTAAATACTGTTTGTGCTCATGTCTGTATAGATAGATAGGAAAGGAGATAGAGGAATTCAGCTAAACAATTGAGAAGTCAGATTCCTGTTTGTTCCACATGTAGATCCATTCCACATCCCCTACTTCATTATTTCCCAGTATATTTCCATAACAGCATCCACCATAATTTTCAGAACTAATCCATTTATTTTTATCCACTGATAACCACTATTACACATTTTCCACCATAAAATTGGCATTTGTATCTAGATACAAGAGACATTTACTTGTCCAACATACGTTTATTATCCAAAATAGAAAGCCTGTACAAAAATCCTGGCTTGTGCTGAAAGGTCACAAGTCAAGTGAAATCCTCTAGGTCTATTAAAACAGTGGCATAAGGTGAACAATATCTCTTCTCTCTGTATATTTTACATGTATATTGTATATTTGATGTATATAGATGTATATTTTTCTATCTTTAAAGCTCCTTTCATACTTTTGGCCTCTTCTTTTTTTTTTTCTTCTTTTTTTCCCCCTATGTTTTTCACTGGGGAATAAAAGCATCCTGTAAACTTTGATATCAATTATTTTCTGCATGCCATCTACTGTTAAACCATTAGTTACCTTTTGAGAGTATTAGTTTTCTCATTTTTCTTGCCAAACTTGCTACACTCAATTTATAAATCCTTACTGTAACCACTATACTTTCATTTCAAAAGTCCATAGCCTTACCTGATGGGGTTATTTGGAGAGCTTTTTGTTTCCTATTAAAAAAAAATCATGAGAAAATATAAATGTAAATCCTTCATAAAGCTAGATTAATGCACACAGTGGAGCCCAGGAAGACTAAACACATTGCAAACACTGTTCCAATTAAAAATGCAGTCGGGAATGAAAACATGAACGATTATAATCCCAACTCAATTAAACACAGCTGATAAGTAAACACTTATTTTCCCCCTTAAGAACATATACAAAAGCTTTCCCAGCAGTGCTTTTTGCTTCCTATCCAAGTCATCCTGATTTTGCACATAGAACCCCACAGATCCAAACTTCTTTGCTAGCTGAATTCATGCTTCTAGGAAGAAAGCAGATAAAAATTATTTAACACTAGGCCTTTTGGTCAAGAGGCATGACCCTCCAACACTGAAAATGGATGTCTTTCACACAAACATATCCCAGGGTGGTGGTAACCATTCAGGCACTTTTGTGCTTGTAAATGGGAGGAGATACACTTAAAGAAAAAAAAAAAAAGAAGAAGAAAAAAATTCCAGGTGAGAAACACTGATTTAGTTATTCAGTTATTCAAAACACACTGCTGGGGTTTTTCTCTGTACATAATGTGTGCTGCTTTCACAGACTTTGCTTAAAGAACTTCACAAATTAAGAATGCTACCTTAATAATCTGGATTTTTTAATTGCTTAGGAGCATATTTTCCAGAAGGGCTTTTAACAATATCTCCAAAATTTAACTCTACCTTTCCAATATTAGTAAGTTAGGAAGTTATCATGCATTTGCATATTGCCTAGGTCGTTGTACGGGTATACAGTCTATAAAGGTCTTACAGCATTTTAGTATCTAAATAGAGTAATTTATTTATACAAAAGCACATATCTGAAGGCATAAGAGTTCTGAGAGCGGCCTTATTCTACAACCAATTATAAACCTAGGCAAACAAAGTCTAAACAAGACAATAACCAAAACATAGAAATCTTAACACACAGAGTTCTAATGAAACAGCAAACAAAGCATAGAATTCCTAACAAGCAAAACTAGTAAGACTATAAGCAAAGCACATATCTGACATTACAGCCTCTAGGTAAATCAGCCTCCCATCTCCCGACCCCAAGCAGGATTTTCTGACCGTGGGGTCACAATAACAGAAAGGGAACACAAGATCACAGATCCCAGACAGGGGTCCCGGCCGCGGGGATCACAGTGGCAGTGGGGGGGTCCCCAACTCGGCAGAGTTCCCGAAAGCAGGGTCACAGGGACAAGGAAGGGTCCCGGGGGTCCCGGACCCTCACAGACTCCCCAGCAGCCCTGAACAGAGCTCCGGGGCAAACGCCACAGGGGAAAAGGGAAGGGACGGGATCGCAGAGGCAAGGAGGGGTCCCTGGGGTCCCTCACCCTCGCAGGGGGAAGGGACGGGACCCCAGGGCCCAGATCCCAGGCTACAATAGATGGTACCTTTAGAATCCCATCCGGCTCCCTAGCAAGGCTCCTTCCTCAGGCTGCAGGAGGTGGAGGTTGGATCGATTGATCGGATTGATCACTCGACCCCTGACTGACTGACACAGAGGCTTTTTATCCCAAATTGCAAAATGCATATTCATATTTTTTATTTACACACTAACAAATCTAGGTACAATTCTAAAGTTCGTAAAACTACGAAAAACAGCATCAAAACCTATGCACATAGCATATCTATTAACGTAAAACTCTATCTTACTAGCATAAGGTTCTACCTTGTTGTACATAAAACTCATACTAAAAATTATAAACAGTACTCTACTCTATTTTTGTTATGTCTGTACTCTATCACTAAGCCTGAAGCTGTGTCCTTCTACACTGAACTAGGACTTAGGGCATGTAAGACTTAAGGCTCAGGGTTAGATTTCTACTTTATGTATCTAAAGCTTTTATATATTCTAATTTTTCTAAAGGCTTTAATTCTATCTCTGTACTTTTCACTCTCTGTGGAGGATTCATGGAAACATGGACTCCGACAAAGTATAGTTAAATACATTTTGCAAGAGGATTATTTCTGCAGTTAATTTTTGCTAAATCTTGTTTCTAACCACCAATCTGTCCATGAAGGAGTGATGCATTAGCTGTTGTTCAGATCAGCACTCTGAAATCACCAGCTAAAGGGGGCATGCTTGAGCACTATAAGTAAACCTTGGCTTCTTTAAAGCAAGGAAATGTTAACTTCTATGCTACTTTGACTCTAGATAAAGTAAAAAAGTATAGTAATTTGGCCCTGAGCAAGATATTACATTTCTTTTTTTTTTCTTCAATTTAGGATGACGATCATTTCAGAACTAAAAATAATGCACAAAACTTCTTAAGAATTTTAATTTTCTGAAATGAAAACGATTGGGACAGTCACAAAATGAAGCATAAGACTATACAGAAGACTGAAAAAAGCAGTTCTCAGCTGTAAGGTTGTTATTAACATTTCACAAACATTAGCATAAATGGAAAAAAACCCCACATTTTTTCCTAATGTTGCATTTCAGCTCACTAAACAAACTACTCTAATTGAACATTAGTAGGCCACCTCAAATTGTTATTGTACCATCTAGCTTTGCCAATGAAAATTAACTAGTGACCCTAGCCTACATTTTTAAAGAGATTATAATTAAAGTATAACAAGAATAACCTGGGGAAAAAAACAGTACTTTTATAAACAAGATGCTGGGAATTACAGATATCACAATCTGTAAGACACATCCAGAAGAACCCGCCATGTCTTTTATACTTACTTCATGTGGATGACGCTGGATCCCGCAATGCACCAAACACTGTCTCCCTGCTGTGCTTTGGTTTTCTCCCTGGGAAAATAAATTGCTACAGAGAACAGCAGGGGAGGCAAGAGGGCACTGGATGGTGGAGGGAGCTCTAAAAAAATAAAAAGGAGGATACAACTCTGAGAAGATGTCCCACTGATCATGAAGGAAAGGTCAGACAGGATGCTGCCTTCTGCCTTTGCTGGCAGTCTCAGCTTTTCCTTCAGCTCTCAGCATCCTCCCCTCCTCTGTAAGACCTTCAACTATGACAGAACTTTCTCTCTCCATCCTTTTCTTCCAAGCTTATTACTTCAAAATAAATTCCAGTGCTTCAATCACCTCTGGAGACATGAGCTGTTCCTTCAGTATCTCAAACAGACAAAACCATACATTCCTACTCTCAGTAAAAAATGGGAAATTGCTTGGGAAATGGCTTTTCATTATGGTTTTGCACTCTGAAAATAGACTTTATAATATATTTTGAAAGAGATACTTATAGCAATGAATTTTATCCTGGACTTTCAGGCTGGAAGGTCCATATTGAGAATGTATACATATATATACCACTTTCTGATATATGCATACATCCTCCCTTCATTGCAATTTCACAATAAAAATCCAGCATCTTTAACTCCAAACCTGGGAGGGGGAGCAAGCTGTCCAGTGTCAGATATAAAGCAGAGACATATTTATGGAGACTGCTACCCAAGTCATACCCTTTCCTACCTCTTTCTTCTAATCCCATATTTGCTTCTAGATTTTTCAGTATTTTCCCTTTGCCCTGACTGAAGACTTCCACAATACTGCTAGCAGCAGAAAAGAAGTTCTGTCTTCTATAATCAGCAATTTCTTTGCTGCTTCATCCCTTACATTGAAGAGGTTAGGGTCCTCTTTATCACTGTGTGCCATGTGAAAAATGATGTGCAGAGACTTGAAACACTCTATCATTCCCTGTTGAGCCGGAGCTCGGCTCTGTCTTCACACATGCAGTTAAGCAGCAGATGTGATTTGTCACTGTGGTCAAAACCATTGGTACAGAAACAGAAAATGCAATGTGTTTGCTATGTTAACAGCTCAGATGGGGTGAGAATGCTTATGTGATGATCAGTCAGAGCATGAATCCTAGCCACTACACCACTTTGTCACACATGGATCCTTGGCTCTTTTGAATCCAGTAGGGTCTTTGAAGGCTGAAGATTGCCAAATGCATATACACTGCTGTAATCACATGGATAGATGATTTGTAAATTTGGCAATTGTGCATCCTACTTGTGATCTAGAAAGTTTAGTTTGCTTGGGATATAGGGGTCTGATGTGATTAAAAAACAGAGGGTCTCATTTTGTGATGTCTTGTCAGCTGTATATCAGACAGCCAAGAACTTCAAGCCAATGTGAATAACTCAGATTACTCAAGAACCTTTCACAGCATCATACAGGCCAGAGATTTCTGCATCCCCCTCACTACTGTAATTCTCATGACACACACTGAGTGCATGTGACTCATCTGTACACAGCCAGGGAACGTAGACTAGATGTCTAAACTAACTATTTAACAGAGTCAAGTGCATCCATTGAACCACTTGATTTGGAAACAGGAATTAAACATCTAAGCTAAACAACTGGGGAAATGGTGTACATAGGTAACTTTAAAAAGTGAATCTTTTCAGGTGTCCATCAAAGTCTGCCAAGCAATAAAGCAATTTTTAGGGAGCATATCCTCTCCTTTGTATAATCTCCTCCTTTCTAGTGACAGACATACAGTTATGTGTTCAGAAACTAGACTGATTTCTTCTTGATATAGGATGATTACACCAGATGATTATACAGGAAACTACACTAAGAGCTCCAGAACAGCATTCTAAGCAGAAAATAATCTTTCCCAAAGCATATTCATGTTTGCATAGACAAGGAATCTTAACATCAAGTAGATTTTAGCTACATACAAGTGAGAAACCTTTCTACAAAGAGAGAAACAGAGACAGAGAGTGCAAACCTCTGCAGTACATAGCATTTCATACATTCCTGAAGCTAGGTAAGAGCTCTTGAATATTTAAAGAGTTAATTAGATCTTCTCAGGGGTTTTTTTCTGTTTGCTTTGTGCAATACCATACAAAATCCAGAGGTGATTCTGCTTTCAGATTTAGCGAGCAACATCTTGTGCAGATGAAAAAGCAGTGTAAAAATTTCAGAAGTACAGACAGCTGACTTTGAAGACAAGTTGGTCAGAATAGAGAAGCTGCTGCTGCTGCTGCTCTGTTAGTATTTGTATCAGTTTATAAGCTATTCATTCCCAATTTTGTCTTAAAAATTCACCTATTCTTCTTTGTGACAAAGTTGAAAACTAGTAGCAAGTTTTGATTCCAAGAAAAAAATAAACTTGATGTTGACAAAATTTCATTGGAGTGTTTATTTGGACTCCCTTCTTTGTAAACAGAGTCTTTGCTTCGTCGAGCAGTGTCTGAAGGTTTTTGCTATGGCTTGTAAACACTCAGTTAATATGCTCGTAATTTATTTATAACATTTCTGTGCTTCAAATGTAAACTTCAAAATCTCTCTTTGAGAATCAGAGTACAAAACAGACCTGGTTACAGCTGCAGAAAAAGGTAAGCATTTTTAAAATATGATTGCAGCAACTTGGAGTCATAATTTATATCTAAATTTGTGTCTGCCCCTATCTTCAACACTATGAGCAGCTCTTGTCCCTCTAACAAAGATAGTAACAAAAATCAGATAAGAGAAGTGAAGATGATTACAGGAGGGGAATGTTTCAAGCATAGAATAACTAAGTAAACAAGGACTTTTCAGTTTAGAAAAGAGATGACAGGAGCCAGGGTGAAAACAAATGATAAAAGATGGCACCTAAAATAAGGAATAACAACCTTGTTGAACTCCTTGTTAGAGGATGTAATAGATTCTAAATTTTACATGGACTCTGGAGAAGACTAAAAAACCTAATGGAAAAGAAATCTATTTAAATTTGCTAAATGCATCTAGCTCAGTCCTGAGGCAGGGAAAGCACTCAGAGGAAGAATCCTATTTTTACACTGTTTGTACTCTTACCTAAGTATTCATATACAGCAACTACTGGCAACAGCACACTGAGTTGAATGATCCTTTGCTCCAGTCAAGTACAGCCTTTTTTACTTTCTTATAATCTTAAACTCACTCTTCTTTCCTTTGTATTCTGTGGGAAACTTATTTTGCCTGCACCAAGTTACATTAGGTGCTTAAACAAACTCATATCTCTATGATACCTGAAATTTTATTTCCTCTTTACTCGTATCCTGATGGGATAATTTCATTCTTGAAGGACAAGTCACCAATAGAAAATCAGGCATTTCTTCTTACCTTTTCTTTTTTTCTTTTCTTTTTCTTTTTTCTCCCTTCTTCAAACTATTAATTTGGAGGAGGAATTCCACTGGAAATGTGGTAGCTGTGGGGCTCCAAAATGTCATGCCCTAATTCATCTATGTTAAGGTACATGCTTGGGGAAAAACAGGCTAAGAAACACGTCCCTTGGACCTGTAATCTCGGCTCTGTTTATCAAATGGGATAGAATTTATAACTGTAGGGATCTCAAAAGTAATTTTCTCATACTCTCCCCTCTTGCTGATGGCCTAATGTTAGCTACAGAAGGCTAGAGGCAAGAGAGCTATCAGCTAGCTCATGCACATTGAAACAGACATACATTAGCTTTAAGAGCCAGAGAGAAACTCTACTGACTTTAAAAACCACCTCTTCATTGAGTCTTCAGGGATCGAGTTCTAAAAAGTCAATATCAAATTCGGGCTGAACAGAACACCTGTAACTTTGCTACATTGTAATTTCTCTAACATCTGCTACAGAAAAATTGCCAAGAGTAAGGAAATCTTACTTTGTATGATGCAATTCAGAATCCTGTTTTTCAGGTGCCACTATCATAAAGTAAGCCTGTGATAGGAAATCAGCAAAGCATTACAGCAGATGTGTCTAGACATTCGAGAAAATATATGAAGGATACCTCTTTCAGAACATCTCAGCCGTCACTAAGGAGTCAACTTTTTCCACATAGGCAAGAGTCCTGCTGCTTTATCCAGGTAAATGCTTTGCAATTCCACCCAAAGGTTAGGCTAATTAATTCATTCTTTTAGGCTAATTAATTCATTCTTTTATCTTGCTTGAAAGATCACTGCGACTTCAGGTCAGGATTTTTTGTTTACATTACTTTTGTCTATTTGGCTTACTTGGCTGGTTTATATGATGTTCTCTAAATAAGACCTAATCTCATGGTTGATCTTCATTAGATGTTCTGTTCAGCTGGCCTGGTGCTGAAACACAAGCAACACTGTGTGTTCGTGCAGCAGAAATGGCAGCCATGGGCTGTAGTGCACTTTAAAAGAAAAAAAGGAAATAAACCAATTAGTAAAAACAAGAAATTGCAACTACTTGTCAAACTACCTTACCTTTACTTTCTAACATATGGAATGGCAATCAACTTTGACACTGTCTGATTTAAACGTTTATTTCAATTTCACTTGGGTTTCAAATTCAGGATTATTATTTTTAAATGAAACTAGTTGAAACTGCTGATGTTTCTTGATTTCATCAGTTAAAAAAAGAACAGGTATCATCCTTTCTTGTACTGCTCTGTAAAACAAAATACCTCCACTGCTGGCAAGTGGATAGAAACCAGTCCCAGGAATATCCTGCCATGAGTTCAGCATACAGGTATGGACAGAGCCTAAGATACTGTCTCACAAAAGATGATGTCTCACAAAACCATAGCAGGCATGCTAAGCACAAATCCTTTATCATTATGATTTCAGTCAGGTCTTCAAAGACAGCTCTAAATCTAAAGCTTAGCAACCACTTGGCCTATCTTTCAATCTTTTAAACCTCTGTGATCTATTTTGCTATCAATAGGTTTTTCAACATTCAGGTACCCAAAGCACAGAAATAGGTACACAGCTAGTTCTTGCACAGTTTTTAGATAAATGTCTAATATCCTTTATTTATTATCAGAGCAGGCACTGCCATACTGCCTTGTAAGAGAACAAAGTAACATGTAGTTCAAGTGCCAGTTAGTATTTTCCTTTTGTGTTTCTGATTGCAGGCTGATTACATAACACTAATGGGAGCTTTTATTTATTTATCTAAATGAACAGAAGCCAACATGCAGAAAAACAAGAGGTTAAATCTTTAAAGAGATCTCTTTTCCCAGTTGCAATGGGGCTGTGGACAGTGCTCCTTTTTCAGCTGCAGAAGGAAAAGAGCAGAGGGGATATGGAGGGAATATATTACATTGCACAGGCTGTTTTACACTGGCTGTCTTCTTGCTCACATCCCTATAAGTTACGCCACTCTCTCATCAAGATGATGTCCCTGTCCCACACTGACATTTCTTTTGCACAAAGAAGGCTATCAAACCTCAGTTGTTACAGCCCTGCTTAGCTTCCTTATCTTCAGTGGTACTATGCTAATTTACAGTGGTTTTTAAGGATACATAAATATGGCTATTCAGTGTTTATTCACAGAAGATAAAAAATACCCCAAATGGATATAAGATAAATGACAAAACTGAAAACAAAGAATACACATGATGAGACATAGTAGGATTTTGTTACATATTATTATTTTGCTACAATCTAATTTCATAGTACTGAGGCAGGAGACCTATAGATTTTGCCAATGGCATCCCAGTTTTAAAGTATTTAATTTGAAATGCCTAGAAATAGCAAAGCTCTCATATCCCTCACTGTTATCTATTATTTTTCAGTAGTTCATGGAGGTACATATTTTATTCATCTATTCTTAACAGAAATCTGTGATTAAAAAAAATAAATTAAAACTAAAAACTAACCCTCAATATATTACATTCTGAGGTCTAATTTTTCATTAAAAAAAACATGACGCTAGTAATTGTCACTTTTGTAAAATGTGTTTAATTATAAAATTAAATGAGGCTTCTTTACAGAACCAATTGTGCTATTCTCCTTTGCAGAAATCTGAAATGATAGCACATTGCACAGCAGCTAATGTAGAAAAGTAGTATCACTACAAGAATTACAGTGGACACTTTTTAACATGCCAAACTTTTTCCTCCTTGCAGATGTCTGGAATCTCCAGATCTCTACAAATTATTCATATCTCACCCCTTTTCCTTCTTGCTGTTCATCTCAAGCTGCCACTGCCTTTTCATCCACCCTACATGCTTCCCTCCTCTCATCCCCACTGCCGGCCCAGTTCCTGAACGTGGCCTTGTACATGCCGTGCCTCACACACACCTTGGCAGACTTCACTCAGAACAACTGCAGTAAGGACCTACAACAGCATCTTTGACCAACATGGGCAATTAAGGGAATGGAGCCTCTTCCCTCTTAAGACACCCAAATGAGGCCACATAACAGCATTTGTTTTGATCAGTATCTTAATCAGTGCCCAGCCTTTGTGCTGACTCCAGCCAGAGCGATCAATCTGAACCAGCACTAGGAGCTGTCCAGAAATCTGTGCTGTTCATTTACTCATCTACTCCTAAGTTGTGCTGTCTCATACACTTAGAGCCTGATGATCTAAAATACTGTATTTCTTACATTCCAGGAAATTACTTTTTCTTTTGCATTACTATATACCCCCATTTGGGCATTTTCAATATCTTAAGAGCATCAGTCAAGGTCATTGAAGTTGTGTGATTATCTCAGATGTCATGACATTAAAAGTACTTTCAAGATTTGTTTTTCAAATGCCTTACCATTTCTGAGTCTGTAGGGTGCTCAAAAGTAAGAGACTTCCAAGATTTTATCCATGACTTAGACAGAAGCAATAGGCTTCCAGTTTTAATTTGTGGCTGCACAGCCAAGGTGACACTTCTGAGATCCATCACTTTGCAGGGACATCCTGGCATACATCTTCTCCTCCAGCTATGTCCTTTTGCTCTGCTGTTCTGGCAGCAGTGAAAGACAGCACAAAAAGAAATCTGCTAAGCCTTCCAATGAAGAAAAATATTCTTTCCACAGCTTCCAGTATGCCCTGTGAGCACAATAAAATTTTCCTATTTACAGTATATTTTTGGCAACATTAAAATGCAACAAATGAAGAACTCTAGGCTCTCGGCTATCCTGCATTGACTACTTCTGTCAGTGCATAATATCAGCTAGCATATCATCATGTTTTCCTAGTGCCAGAAGATATTGAGCTCAGTTAGAAATATAGACCCTAGCAAAATGTGATTCTATAGACATTCAGGCAAAAAATATTACTACATATTGATTAAAACTACTATTTTTCATTCTTGACACAGCTTTTGTGTTGGTATCAGGGCATCAAAGAACATATCACTTCATCCGAAAAAGACAATCACATAACAGCAGGACGAGAAGTCATGTTGTGCCTTGATATTCATGGTCCAAGAAGAGTTCTCAGTTTGATGTGAAAAGCAACTATTTTTTATTTACTAATCTTCTGGGTAAAGATCTTAGGCCACTTTTACAACCATTTTGCAGTAAGAATTGAATGGTCAATGAGATAGATTTGAGGCACCACTTTTGAGAATTTGTTTTTGGAGAGGTACACTTGTAACTCAAAGTCAAAAGAGATGTAATCAGTAAAGGCCACTTGCAAAAATCATTTAAAATTGTTCAACACTTGATTATTAAATTCCACATTCTCTAACCAACGAATCAAAATTACACTTTACTGAAAGAAGAAAAAAACAGTCATATTAGAAATCTGTCTCTGTGAATTCTGGAGGGGAACAGATACCCAAATTTACAAGAGAGTTTACTCAGATAAGTCCATTTTATATCAAAATGAAAGCAGAACATTCAATCTTCACTTGTAAATAAGATCTACAAAACTAAAATATTATAAAATATGGTTAAATTATTTTCTCTTAATGCATTTGCCAGTGTTTTAAGTGCTATGAACAGATTTTGCCCTAGAGCTCTTAAGAGACCTGTTAAGTAACTGTTGTGGTAGTTGAATTCACAAAGACTACAAGAGATATTGCAGGTTTGGCCTACCACAGAATTCCAGCTATGAGCTATTCGTAATACAATAATTAAAACTGTGAACTGTATGTATTTGTTTTGATGAAGGCAGTATTTTTTTTTTTATTTTAAATAAAAAGGGTGTACTTTCCATTTAGATATATTTGTATCCGTAAAGTTGCAGCAGAGAAAATAAAGTTAATTCTTATGTTTCTTTTTGTTGGTATAACATGATATTTTGCAATGTCTGTGGAGTTTGCAACCACAGTCATATTCTGGCTGCTTTCTCTAATTTCTGACTTTTAGAAATTCTGATGGATTCCTTCACAAAATGCCTGAAAGTATGATTTCTATTTTTAAAGCAATAGAAGGGAAAAGTAATGAAACAGTTCATCAAATTCACTCTGGATAAACAAATATATCTTCCTAAAATGGATAAATAGTAGTCTTATAGGGAAACTATACAGCATGAAAAAGAAGATGAACATATGATGGTCAATCTCAGAAATTTTTCAGCTAAAAAGCCCCACTAAGAAAAAAGAAGTACTTGATTTGCAAGGAAAGCAAGCCACAACCTAAAAACCTCCCAGTAAGCTTCAAATATCAGAGCCTATTTTAAGTTCTGAATCCAGAACAAATTCAGTGTATTTGCTGAGAGCTTTCATCACCTTTCAAGCTCTCTGCACTTCACTGCATACATTTTCTGTGAAGACCTACTTCAGCACCATATAGACATTGCTTGCTTTCCAACATTTTGACTCTTTCCCAAAATAGCAGGATTTTAGGAACCTGATGCTATGCATGCACAAAACATACATATTACATGAGAAAAAACTTGACTTTAGACAAAAGGCTGAGAATGTCTTCAAGAAAGACATTGAGGTGCTGAAGTGCACCCAAAGAAGAGCAATGAAGCTGGTGAAGAGTCTGGAACATATATCTGATGAAGAGTGGAGTGGCTCAGAGAGCTGGGGGTGTTTATCCTGGAGAAGGTTGCGGGAGGGACTTTATTCTCTACAACTATCTCAAAGAAAATTGTTGTGAGTTGGGATTCAGTTGCTTCTCCCAAATACAAGCTATAGAAAAAGAGTAAATGGCCTGAAGTTTTGTCAGATAAGGTTTTGAAGAAAATTTTCTTTACCAAAGGGATTGTTAAGCATTGGACCAGCTTGCCCTGGGGAATTGGTTAAGTCACCATTGAAAACATGAAGTAAGTCACTAAGTACAAGGTTTCTAAATATCTAAATATCTAAGACCACCTTTTCATGAGGTTATTGCATCTGCTTTCAGTTAAAAATCGTTTTGGTATCTATCTAATTCTGTTTCAGAAATGCAATAAATGCAAATTGGTCATACGTCTATCTGTCTTTCCAGACACATTATACAGCATAAAGAGGAATAATTTCACAACACAACTAAGACCAGTTTTGCCAAACTAACCCTACAGATTTTTTTCTAAACTTTAATAACATCTGAATATATTTTTTTTAATTATAGCTTTATTAACCTGTCAAGAAAATGTTAGGTTTTCTCCTTTCATTTTCCTTGCACCTTTAAATCAGAAAGAAATTTTCACCTACATTAACTTAAGAGGCCCTAAAGAAATGATAAAAACATTTAACTGTTTAAAACTATACCTTTAACTTATAAATTTCTCAAGGGAAATTCTTCAAAGGGTGCTATGAGTCTGTTGCTATGCAGAGCCAGCTGAGCTAAATGCAGATGAGGCAGATTGCTGGCAAACACTCCTAACAAGATGTGAACCATGAAAACCAGAAATCTTTGCTTATTGTCTAGCCTGGTTCTTTACTAATCATTCTCTTCACTTCATGTGTAAAGGCTACTAAGACATGGCTATTGTCAGGAAAGGATAGAATACAAATAGGTAAATTCCTGCATGCTGAAATCAACAGGATCATTCGTCACATAGGATTTGCAAATGTACCCTAGAGTGACTGAGAGATATAGACACACATTCAAGTGACAGCAACTTCAAAAAACCCCAGCATATAAACAAAGCCAGGGCATCTTCATGTAGGCTTGCTCTTTTATTCCAGCAAATAGAAGGAAATTAATCCTAGCCTGGCCTGCAAATAAGAGCGTAATCAAGGTTAGTAATTAGGCTGAGGAAGAGATGAGAGCTACATCCCTCTTTTTAAAGATCTGTTTATGTGACTGGTTTAATCATGACTAACTGATAGTATTCTGTCTACATTATGCAGTTTCTCATGTCACCTCATTTTGATCAGCAACAATGTGGTCCATTTTTTAACATGAAACAATTAATTTTAACAAATTTCTTTCAAATCTGTCACCAAAGGATGCTGGCAATTGAGAAACCATCAATATTAAATCTATACTCAGCAGGTAAAGCTGCCTCCTATCATTGAAAAGTGTCCTTTGGTATCAACAATTTTATTACAGAGCTGCATTGGTTAATAGCTATTTTATTGCAAATGAAAGCATCTTGGGAACACAAAAGAATAGCAGTGTTTTGAAGAGAAAAATCAACATATATATACAAACAAAACTTCCTTATAACTTCACTTTCTATCAGTACTCATGGTAATTTGAAACAGACTGGTTCAGCTGATCAGTTGAAGTGAATAATAAAGTCTATTATTCAGGCATGATTTGTTAGCTCATTAAGATCTAAATACTCCAACACACATTTTAAAATTTGTTCTCTTCAGCAACGTAACGTTTTCTTTCTCAGTTTTTGTTCCTCAGTTCATTTCTGTGTACCTATATCCCTCACTACCTTTGAGATTATGTTTCTTGAAATCAAGTGGCAGCTGTAGGACACAATTTATAGAGAACAGTCTTGAAGATCCTGAAACATAACAAAAGGTTCAAGAAAATGCAAGAAAATCAACATTTCAAACTAAAATCCAGAAAACATAGGAAAAAAGTCTATTTCTAGGCCAGCTGTAGGATGGAAACAGAAAAAGATTTAAAAAATCCCAAAGAAAATATAAGCAACTAGTCTCTTTGAAAATCAGTTGAGTGAAAATATTAATGGCTTTCACAGAGACAAGTGTGCATTTATTATCTCTGACAGCCTGCCTTTTATCATGCTCCTGATATTAGTTTTCTCTCAGCTTTGTACATAGCGTATATTCACTTTGAACAACCTTTCAGAAAATAGTTGGAGATAAATATTGTTAAATAATTTGCAATAAACAGCAACACTTTTTTTTTAGAAAACACACTTTTGTTCCTAACAGGTATTTTCCACATAACTTTATCAAAAGTCAAAGTTAGGTTCAAGATTCAGAAAGTTAAAAAAAAAAAAATTACTTGTATGAGTAGTGGCATGACCAAGGATGAGCTACAAAGCATAAGCACATGCTGCCCACAGCAAAATCATTCAGAGAAGGCACTGGGCTAACACCCTCCAGGAAAAAAAAAAAAAAAACCAATGAAAATAAAACCCCCCAAACCCAAAAAATCCCACATTTATTTGCTTCACAGTTAAATATCATGTGAAAAAGACTTTAGAACATGTAACCCTTTTCTTTATAACTGAAAGCTGAATTTCACAGGAAAGACAGAATCAGGTCCTTGCTCCTGTAAATTATATCCCAAACATAATCTGCAAAATTAAATTAACAAAAAAACCAGTTAAACCTGCAAAACTCAGCTGCAGAACACTAGATGCAGCTCAGCTGCACCTCCTGTAGGTTACAGGTCCTTGCAGCAATAAGGAGGCTGAACTACCTGTGCCTCTGGATCTGATAGATGCTGCCTGTGCCAGTCCACATTCAGCAAAAGACATCCAGAATGCTTCCTTTATTTGACTTGATTATGTGTCTTTAAAAAGAAAAATAAACACAAGGGAACATTCAGGACAGCTGCAACTTGCTTACCTACTTACACTTAAGAATGGTTTCTATGCCAAATATCTCTGACAAAACTTCTGTGTACAGTTCAGGAACTAGAAGAAGACTACTCTAAATACACAGTTTGCAAATAGTGTTTATTGACTAAGAGACTTCAGATTTATGGATTGCACCAGCTGTCCAGTTCCCAAAAGCTGTGTGAAAAATCGCCTTTTCTTTTGGAATATAGCTATTTTGTGGTCTTTCACTTAATACCAAATACCCTTACTGTGCTTTTGAAGGCAGACAGGATCAGGTCTTGATACCAATACTTTCTGAAAGATAACAATGGTTTCCATATTCAAATCAAACAAGAATAGCAGGATTTTAAAATTTTAAATACATATACTTGACCACATCACAAAGTTTTGTGATATCTGAAGTGGTGAAATAATATAGAAGAAAAAAGAGGATAACACAAATGTATTGTTTCACTAACAATAGTTTTATTTTATGCAGGATGTTTCAGAAAATTTTGGTTGGACAGCGTATACACTGGAATTGCTCAGACACCGGTATCTACTTAAATGTAAGACCATATACATTTAAATCCAAATTCATCCTACTTCATCTGAGGTCTGTCAGTGGGTATCTAAATTAAGGGTTTCACCACTCCTGGCTTTTGAGTATTTAAAAAATAGCAGAAATGTCTCATTTACCTTTGAGGGCAACACTCATTTTCCATTGATTCTAGGGTGGCAAGATTCCTTATTTAGGTGTGAAAGTTAGATTATCTAACATGACATAGATTAATTCAGCTCATGTTCTTAAAACTCCACAATACCTTTCTCAGTAAAGGCAGTAAACAGTGTTGAATTTATGCCAGCATAAATGAAGAAGCTTTCAAAAATTATTCAGTATGAATGAGATCAGACTGTCTTTGTTCTCCTCCATCACATATAACTCTCAGCACATTGCCTGCTCAAAAGATGTATAGTTTCATTTAAAACAGCATCATTCAGCAACATGAAACAGCACTTTCCCATTATTAAGTATTTTCTGAGACAGCACGAGATTATCCATTCACATCCCTTCTGAGAATAGTGTGGATCACATACCAGCAAATATCTCCTCACTAAAGAAAATCAAAGTCCTGACATTAGAAAATCGTGCTTTGTAGATTATTTTGAGTATCTGTTTGTTTCTATACCTCCTTTCATTTTTATGGGCTTATAAGTTTATCAGACAGCCTACAGGTAGTTTTAATTAGAGTTACAGAGCAATTTATATTTTTTAAAGTATTAAAATACATTCCCTTTTGTCACCAAATATCAAGAAGAATAATCTTTAATGATCATCTAAGGTATTTACTTCCTGTCATTTCTTCCGCTTTGGAATGTTCAGGCTAACTAGTTGATAATAATCTTATGATAGTAGATGACAGTATTTTGTTCCTGTTGAAATCAATGGCACAACATTCACTGAGGTCACCAAGACATCATGCCACTTATGGTCCAATTCTGAACAGCTCACAACTTACAGATTTGATTAATAATTCATAGTCCATGTTCCACACTGAGATATGGTATTTAAGGTTGTAAGTCTCCAGACTCTTCACTTGGAAAACAGCCCATTCATCACGAGATTCAAGCAAATCAGCTTTTAGTCTGAACAAAACCTAAAAAGGAGCACAGAAGAAGGAATGAAAGCTTATGTTGTCCTCACTATAGAACTGTTAAGATCCAGTGCTTAGCCTCCTGAAGAAAATTTATATGTAAATAAAAAGAAATAATTTTGATAAATTACTAAGTCACATAAACAAGTGTCACAGCTTCTAGTTACAAAATGTTCTCACATATGGAACCCAACATATGGGCCACTTGCAAAAGGGATAATTTCTGCAACTTACAGAAATATTGACAACATGTTTTCATCCTTTATCTTGAACTGTGCACTTCAAATGTTTTCAGGAAATGCAGTATTATGTTCCAGTAATACTAGTAATTGACTGTAGGATGGACAGGAGATTGCTGCCATTATGTTTCAACAGCAAATGAAACAATTTTCAGTTTTAAAAAAAAATCTGATCCATGACTGAGGCTTTACAAATCAGTTAACAATAACTTTATAAAATCTGAAAAGCAAATTTTGTTTAAATTTCATTCTAGTATTAATAGAATAGCATTACACTGTCAAATGAGTTGTGCCATATATTTTACATAATTGAGGATCTTGTACAGAAATTAAACTCTGGATCTGGCAAATTAACTGTTCAAACATAAATCTGATGAGGAGTACATGCTAGCTGTGTGCAAAAAAGTTGAAGGAACCAATCTGACCATGATACGAGAATCATGTCCACAGACTGAAAAAGGCTCCTGGAAAAAGCCTACCGGGAGCAAGAGAGGCCTTTAGATGTGCTTAGAGACTATAGATTTATCCTATTTGATAGAACTCTGAATGCCAAGACCTATGTGCATCTCCCCAAGGCCAATGTCACTTACTCACAAAGTAAATAACTGAAATGTTTTCCTTGGTATTTATTTTTCTTATGCTTCCAAATATGATTTAGAGATCAGTTTTTAAATAAAGCCTGCCTTTCTAGAAAATACACCAGAATCTTAGCTGTGTTATAACTGGACAGTTCAAACTACAATATAGTTCAAGTAATTATCAACATTTAACAGAGGAAGAAAAAGGAAGAAAAGAAGTACTGAGGCTAATTTTCATGAGTGTATTTATGAAAGTGTTAATGAAAGTGCTGGAACACTTTTCAATACAATGCACCTAAACAGACATGTTTTTCAAAAAATTCAAACAATTCTCAAATTCTACTGACTGTCTTAAACATTATTATATGGAGAAAGGGGAGGTTAATGTTTGTGTCTATGTAGTGACCATTCTTCTTCTGAATTCTAGTAATAAAAGAGAATTTTAAGAATAACTCTGTAAACCCACAAAATCTTACCTTCAGCTGCCCTAAAACATCCAACAGAGAAAAGCCTTTTCATTTGTTCTGATTCTAGACTGTAAATCCTGGAAATAGAAATGCTGAAATTTGTTCGGTCAAGTACAAACTGTACAGACATTAATACTTTATTTTAACATACAATCCAAAATGGCTCCAGAGAGAAGTCTGTTTGAGAGAATGATCTGACTTATGGTCCGTAAGTCAGTTTGAGAGAATGATACTTTAGCTACAAAAGTTTCACT
The DNA here is from genome assembly GCF_021018805.1 of Prinia subflava. Classification (NCBI taxonomy): domain Eukaryota; kingdom Metazoa; phylum Chordata; class Aves; order Passeriformes; family Cisticolidae; genus Prinia; species Prinia subflava. The sequence goes on from NC_086247.1 coordinate 55,660,151, forward strand.
AAAGTGTCAATGTATATTATCTTGTTTAATATTTCCTTTAACATGGCACTCCACCTAGCCAAGGGTGAAATACAGGTTTGAAGGGGAAAATACAGCCACTGGTAGTAAATGACAGGTAATTTACTGTGAGACCACAAATTATCAATAGCTTGGTAGAGGCCTGTTTTGCCATACTAATGACTGTCTGAGAAAGAAGTACTTTCATCTAGGTTGCAATGAGAGATCTCAAGGACATGAAATGTACATGTGGGAGGGACAAAACAGCTGGGCAAGTCAGGGACATAATAGTAAGACTGGAAGAAACTCCTTTATATTAAAATTCAGCAAGGGTATCTGTAATCTCTACAAAGAATCTCACTGCACTTTTGACATTGCCCAACATTTACAACCCAAATAAATAACAATTACAGGCATATTTCAATATAATAAGCTTTGATTCCAGCTCCCACAAACCAATTGAAGCATATTTCAATACAATTCCACTTGTAAAAAAAAAAAATATGGTAAAGGAAATACATCTCTTTGTGATCTGATATACACATCTGCAGACATTTACAATATGCATGCATTTCCAGAGAATGATGAGCAAGTTAAACTGGGAAATGAGAATTTTTTTCTTAATGGACACACGCAGACAAAGAGTGTGACTCAAGAAGAAAATAAGCTGTTACAAATATCCAACTATCCTATCAGGCCTATCTGTTTTTAAACAAATATGATATCACAGTATAATGTTAAAGAAACACCAATCATGATAAAAATCAGACAGCTATAGAAATAGCTTGCTGCAGGGAAACATCACTCAATTGTGAGGTGGCTGAGGGTCAGGTGATTTTCAGATCTCTCCCCTCTGACAGAAGAGCTGGGGTTAGCAATGGCTGTCCTTCAGAAACTCATTACACAACAAGCAAAACATCCCACAGCAACATAGGGCTAGAGATTTATTTGAGGTCTTCTAAATATCTGATTGCATTTTATGCAGACATCGAAAATAAGCCACTGCCAATGGCATCACATAGCTGCACTGGTCCCAGGGAATTATGCACAAAAATCTACAGAGAAATGTGTTACAACAAAGAAAGATGGAAGAGTCTCACTCAAAAAGAGAAAATCCTTGCAGGACCTCTAAGACAAGAGGTATAGAATAAAACAGTTCAAGAAGTCAACATGTTAACAACCTTCAAAATTAGGTTGTGTTGAGGCAGGTCAAAACTACACAAATTTAACTGCTCATCTGAGGGATCTTGCTAGTTTCTTAGACTTCATCCCATTTCTTTTTCTCCAGAAAATTTACTTCAGCTCACAAAGGGTGCCACATTGTCAGGAATGGAGAATTAAGACTTCTCTTTTGTCAAACATCAAACCCAAAAATAAGTACCACATTTCTGACATGCAGGAACCACATCCTAGAACAAGATTTAATATCTGAGACCACTCCAGTCCTGGGCCTGTCTGTTCAAATGGTAAATAAGAAAATAGATTTACTCAAATGTTCTGTTTCTTCCCACTAAGGGGATGTTGAACAGCCTGAAATCTCAGCTTATGTTTATTTTGCACCACTGAAGTGACCACTGAGACAAAATGTATCAGTAAACCTGTCCAAGGGGGCCAATAATCACCACTGGGAACTGGACCAGTTTGACAAGTATATTTTCATATAAACCATCATACAATCATCACATGGTAAGTACTTTCTGGAACTAACCATTTGGGCTGGAGTCAAACTGGTGACATAGAGGTGAAAAGCTCTGTTCTACTACTAAACCCCTGAGCTACAGAGGCCCCAGCTGGCACTCCTGCAAAGGTTCACACAGCTTTTATTGAAAGGCTGCAGAAGTAGTTACAATATCTTTTAAAGAAAAACAAATCACAACAAACAAACAAATCTCTTCCACAGTTTCAGGAACAGTTACATTTTTCTTAAAATAATCTCTCTGAAAATAGCAGACTGTACACATTTTACAAGAATAAACAAACTTATCTAATATTTATCCACAAATTGGGAGTCAGAGATCATTAGTGCAAATTTCTGCTGACCAGCAGCATTTATTCTACAAACTTTGGGTATCCTAAGTGGTCCATCAGTGAACAACAGATATCTTCAATCTGTCTAATCTCTTCATGGGGCATGGTTTGTTTCCAGGCATGAATGCTACTTGGTGAAATTTCCCCCTCATAAGGAAGGTAGAAAAGACTGGTGGAGGTGGCAAATAATATTTGGTTTAAGCTAGCAGGAGGAAGAGGAATACCAAGAAAGGCAAAAATTGTTTCAGCTGTCTTCTGAGGAAAGGTCACAATATCTTCAAATTTGACCAGCTGATAATTTGTTGGCAGCAAGTCCCTGTTTATTCTCATTGCTGCTGCTGTGTTTGCTAGCCATAAATAAGACAACACAGAAACAGCATTTGAATTAGAATTTGAAATTTCTTTTCTTAGTGATTCAAACTCAGAGGCATAGCCTTCATTTAGACTACATTTTTCTTTACCTTTGTCCCCTTTAAACATCGCAGCCAAGCGCTGTGGAATATTTTTCAAGGAGTAAAGGCTTGGCTTATTTTTGTACAACATTGAATAGACCCATGCCCGTGGGTCTCTTACTACATATAATGCTCTCATTGATGGACCTAAGATTTCCTGAAAGAAGGGAAGCTTTAATGTCCAGCTCCCACTGCTTAAACTAAGCACAGGTCGTGCACTGGGGAAATAGACGAGATGTCTTCTCAGTTCCCTAATATACTCAGCATCTTTTTCTTGACTCCCTCTTGCCCTGCTTCTTTGCTCTAACAGGGATTCTCTCTTTTTGGATCTTTTCCTTTTGTCTTTGCTTAATGCAGAATGCTGAGCAATTTTACTTCTGCTAGCTTCATATAAATGAATGTTTTGTAAATGCAACTTCGTGTCTCGAACTAGAGACTGGAGCCACCCTTGGATAAGACGAAAATTGCCATTCTGGACATCAGAAGCCTTCCATTCACATGGATCTACAAAGGAATCAATTTCAAATTCAGTCTCAGGAATTTCAAGATAGGGTGTAGGTATCCTGATGTATAAAAAGTCACTGGTATTGAAAAACAGCTGTTTTAAAATTTCTGCACCAGAAGTGGGAAGTGAAGTAATGACAACATCTGGCAAAACAACAGGGTTTCCTTCTAATTGTTTGGCTTTATTGCCCTTATCACGTTCTAGCCTTGTCATGTCACTGCTCCACTTTGCACAGATGGGCTGAGTACACATGCTCCACACATCCACCAATTCAATAAGCCACAGCGTGACAACCAGTATCAGAATCCAACGCAACATTTTACCGAAGGAGAGGTAAAACCGCCACTGGAAAGCCAATATGACCAGACTGACACCCAAAATTAACCCTGCAATTATGTTCACTTTGAATCCAAATGGGAAAACTACCCTACTGTTTTTCACATCTTTTTTCACAGATTCAGTGCCGAGACCAAACTTGGTCACTTTATTTTCATGAACAACTTTAGCAAAACCACCAAATCCCAAGTAATCAAACCTTGCCTTTAAATTCTGATACTCAGTCACAACAGAGATGGTATTTTCAGTGTTGTTGACACTGAGAGAAATCTGAAATCCAGATTTTGCATTATCCATGAGTCTACAGTTAGAAACATTGACATACGGGCCATAGAAAAGGTAAACAATCCTTGTAAGTGTGTTTTTCATTGGAAAGGTAACATTTACAAACTGAGTCCATCGCTTTTTGAATTCAGCAGCTTGTTCAGCCTCCTGTATCCTAGCAACAGGACTACTCCCACGATGATCAAACCAAAACATCTTGTAGTGGGCATCCCACACATCCATCATAGCTCCATTGTACTTGTTCTTAAACTTATAGGGTATGTATTTAAAATCAATGTCAAGATTATGAAAAAAGGCACTGACTGAATTAACAGGAGAGTCTTCCTCCTTCTCGATATGGTCAACTACTAACAACGTCTGAGAATTTAAGAGCAGCAAAACGCGATACACACTTTTCAGTTTCATTGCTGATGTGTAAGCAGATACTGCCTCGCCACTCACAAACATCATGTCACCGGCCTGGGAGGCTGTTATAATTTCTCCAGTCGAGTCTCCAACCTCATCACCAATCCACTTCAGCCACTGGGCACACTCACCAAGCTGTCCTTCCCAAGGCTGGTTGCACTGGCTTGTAGGAGATGGCGCAAACACCAAGACATTGTTCAGGTGGCTGAGTTTAGGTCCATAAAGAGCCTCAGATACAAACACCTGTCCATTTGGAGCAAAAGTGAAGGAGTTCTGATCGGGATGTTCATGCCCTGGGTTGAAACTTCTCCACCCATCAATCCATCTATAGGGTTGAAAGTGAACAATATCATAGACAGCACGTCCACCAAGTTTCCCAGACTTGAAGGATACAAAGGTGTTTGTCTGACTGTTTGGCAATCCAGCCCCATAAGTAACAACTCCCCAGTTAGGAAACACATGCATTTTAGCAGTGCCATAGTCAGGAGGTGGCTGAGGAGTGATTTCAGCAGCATACCATATAAATTCAGTATGTAATGTGCTCCACCTCTGCGCAGTGGATGGCACCATTGGGCCATCCTTGGGTCTGTGTTTTCTAATTTGCTGTGCCAGCCAGTTACCAGCTCCATTCCTCATAATGAACTTATCCAAGAAAACCAGCTGGCTCTCAGGACCATAAAACCAGTTGTAATTAGAATCTGCAACACCCACAGTCCTCTGGAAACCTGGCAATAGGGTGGCATAGTAAAACCAAAAGTGCATTTTCAGCCAGTTATTCTCCAAGTTGTTAATACCGAAGTGGCGCTGGGCCAGGAAAACATACTGGGTTACTGACTTGGCCGTGTAACTCCCGTAAGCTACTCCCTCATCCAGAGACCCATCTACAATATGATTGAGCAGAAACATTGTTTTCTCCATCACATCAACAACAGTGTGTTTCCAAATATTTGCCTGAGATCCTTTGTCCACTCCGGCAACTAAAGCCCCAATAAGCAGGGCAAGCATGTTGGTTGCTTGGTGATTATGGAGAATCTGCTTTCCCCAGGAACGAACCTTGGAGTACTCATACATTTCCTCGCTTACAGACCATATCTTCTCCAGGTATTTTTGCTTTCTCTCATCTTCCAGTGAATTATACAAGAAGTCAAAAGCAGTGGCAAATCCTGTTAGGGAGTGGCCGAGTGGCACTTCATCTCCAGGTGCATTCTCAACCAACCAGTTTTTGTAACCAGCCATTCTATCCATATATTCTAGGGCAAAATCAAAGGCAGCTTTATCTTCGGGGCACAGCAAACAGTAGAACGCTAGAGGTGGCAGGTTGTTACCGTAAATCTCATTCCACTTGGCCGCAAAATCAATGTGCTTGGGTGGAGGTAGGTAGTATAAAGGGTTGGACAGCATAACCATCACTGCACTTCTGATGGTTCTGAAGAGATGCAAATGGCTTGTACGAGCCTTCTGCCTCAGCGCCTGAACATCCTCAGCATCAAAATATAAGCTCGGGTGAAGAACTGATCTTTTCAGCTTCTGCTCAGCACTAAGACTTTCAAGATGCTGTTTTTCATATTGATCTACATTTTCTATGAAAGTCACCCAATCAGAGTAATTGCTTACAGATTCTTCAGAAGTGAAGACATCAAACACCATTAATGCTAGAAATAGAGTATGCCCTGTGAACATCAGAGCCATGATCCATTAGGCAGCCTCTCTTCCCCAGACACACATTTCTTCACAAAACAGTGTTCAGACATGAAACTCTCATCCAGTTTGCTAAAAAAATATCTTAAGGCATATTTTTACGAGAAAAGACTTATTGTATACTGTGCATTACAACAAAGGCTCAGACTACTTGTAATCTGAGATACAACATTGAAATGACAATTCGCTTGAAAAGTTAAATCTCAGGTGCCTTGTCTCTTCACACTTTTTTCAAATACAACACCACAAGCATCAACACTAAAATCAGGGAAAAAGTGAAATCTCTAAGATATGCATATAAAGCACAGGTCGACTGCACATTAACAGACTGAAACACTATCTCTTGGTAACTTGAAAAGCATGATGTGAAAAGGGAACTGGAGTCAGATGTCTGTTTTTTTAAAAAGCTTTTGATCAGGCCAAATTCCACTTTTATAGCTGATGAAAACTCTTCTGATCACGAAATTATTTAATTTATTCAAAACAATGTGTTATATTTGATAAAATAGCGAATATACTACATCTGGAAAATAGATTCCAAAAATGAAGTTATTGTCTTCAGTCTTCGCTTTTTCTCAGTTTCCTTACACACTCTTTCCATCGTTCCCTTTTGAGATTCATTGAGGAATGGGAAGAAAAACAGTAATAATAAGAAAATCAACACAGATCCTCCATTAGATCCTTTTGATGAAACTACAGTGCTTTTAACCACTATTCCTCTCTGTTTGTGAAAGATGCATCTCAATTAAGAATCACATTGACATATTTTCAAGTCTTTTTTAATCTCTTCTTCAGCTAGCTTTGATCCCCAAATTTGGCCTCGATGATTCAAAAAATCCTGCTCCTTCCGTTATGATGCAAAAGGAAAACATGTGAAAAAGGCAGAAAGCCAATACTTTCTTTCAAGAGCAGTTTCAGGTTTCCTTTCACTTCGAATGTAGCTTCTTTCTGTGGAAAAAGAAACAAAAGTTCTCTGAAGCTGTGTAGATGTCAGAACATATTTAAAGTACTTCAGTTAACAAAGTGCTGCTAAGTTTAGAGCAAAGACGAGTTAATTCACCTTTTCTTTTACGAAAATTAAAAAAAAGAAAAAGGAGCGTTTTCCACAAAATTTACCCCTGGCAAAAGAGCAATTCAGATTGGCTACTGAAGCTCGCTTTATTTCACCATTTCCAGCGTGAAACATGAGGTCTCAGGGAATATTTTCCAGTTGCGCTACTCACGGAAACAAATCTGCCACACGCCCCCGAAATTCCATTCAGCTCGAATTAAACAAAAGCAGGCGCGTACTCACACCACGCGAGCGGCTCCGCCGGCGGGCGGGCGGGCGGGCGGGCGGCGGGCAGCGGCAACCGCGGCGGACGGGACCGCCCGGGCCCCGCCGCGCCCAGCCCGGCAGAGGGCGCCCGCCGCCGCCGCGCCGGGGCCGCACAACTTGGACAAGTTTCGGCGAGGACCGCGGGCCCGCCGCCCCCGCCGCCCCCGAGCCCGGCCCCGTCTTACCACGGCGGCTCCCGGGGCCGCGTCGCTCTGGCCGGAGCGCGGGGCCAGCCCCGGCCGGGGGCTGCGGGTGGCGGCCGCCGCGCCGGCCCCGCTCGGCTGGGCCGGGCTGCGCTCGGCTCCGGCCTCTTCCGCTCTGCCGCTACTTTTCCACCCGGGCTGGCCGCAACTTCTGGTCCCTGCCGTCCGCCGGCGGCTGCCAGGAGTTGATGGAGAGGGAGATGCGGCGGCGACCGCCCGGCGACGGGCGCGGGCAGCCAGGCAAACTCACAGGGATGTCGCTCCGGAGGGCGGGGAGGCAAGGAGGGAGGGGAGGAAGGAGGGAAGGAGGGAGGGGGGCGGCGGGGGGGTTGGCAGAGCCGCCCCCGGCGGAACGGGGATGTGCCGATCCTCCGCGCCGAGCGCGGCGGCGGCAGGGCTGCCGGTCCCGCAGCCGCTCCCGGCGGCTCTTCCCTGCGGCTCCCGGCGCCCAGCCCGGCCCCGCTCCCGGCCGTGGGTGCCACCGCCGCCCCTGCGCTGGGCAGCCGGCGGAGGGAGCGGAGCGGTGGGAGCGCCCGGGGGCAGCGCCGGGGCCGGAGCGGAGGGGCCGCGCCCGCCGGCGGCGCAGGCGGCGGGGGGAGGCGAGACACCGCCGTGACCCGGAGCAGCGGGTCCCGGTGCGGGGAGCTGAGCGCGTACGAGGGGGCTCGTGGAAGAAAAGCTGTCGCGGTGGGTCACCCCCGTGGCCGGCCGACAGCCACCGCCCCGCCGCGGACCGGCCCCCGCAGCTCCCAGATCGCGGCGGCGGCCCGGAGACTGGCGAGCTCCTCACGGCTGGGCTGGGCAGGGCAGGGCTGGGCAGGGCTGGGCAGGGCTGGGCAGGGCAGGGCGCCAGGAGCCGCCGCTCCTCGGGGTGCCAACTTTGTGAGAGCGGAATAACTACCTGGCAATGCGGGGACCGCGGGGATGCGCACCATCCGCTGTTGTTTTTGGCCATCACACTTCTTCATAACTGCGTTCCTGCGCTGGCATTTGGTTTTATGCGATGCATTAAATTGGTTCACTCTCAGCTTTAGCTGAAGGCTTCTGATGTAAAATACTGAGGCGTCATGAGGAATAAAACCCTCTGCCGCTGATCTCCGTCACGGTCAGTGGAGTGCGGAAGGGCCAGCAGAATATACTGGCCTGCCCCCCTGGTGCTGTGGTCTGCCCACAAAATCCAAGAGGTATAGCACTGTTCTCGGATTCGAATCAGTTTGGGTTGTCAGTGTTGACGGAATTTCAGAGCCTGATTTTGTGACCTGATATTTGTGACCTAGCTGTTCTTTGGTAGTCGAGTACAGGAAACAGAAGGCTGTGAGATTTTGGGTTGTTACCACTTACTGTGTTTATAATCTGTGCTTCAAAAAATGTGGTTTTTAATCATCTCCAAAGGCATAACTTTTTCCAAGGCATAGCCTATATTCTTCTATTTTTTTTTATTCACCCCTTGGAAAATACAGTTGCATATTTAAGTACTGCTTAAGCTACTCAGTGTGTGACTATCTTGAAATGAATATATGAATATATAAAGGCCATACATTATGGATACTCATTATGTTTCTTTGTGCTACAGAGTGCACCTTAGAAGGATTAAATTATTAAATTATGCACATTTACATTAGTGATGAAGTGTGCCTGGCACTGTCGTAATCTCTCAGATGTGCCCTATAGACTTGACTTAAAAGGGAAAAAATACTGATTATTGCCTGGATCATATCTTCCCATCAGAAGAAATTTGCATAATGAACAAAGATCAGCATATAATTCCCCGACCTTGAATCTTTTACAGTTGTGCCTTTTTTTGCTACCAGGGAAGTTATTCCAAGAGGAGGGCAAAAGGAAATGTAAAGCAACAATAGAGGCCACATTCCACTTTAAGTCTGTAGAAACTGAGTGGAATACACTACAAATGAAAACCTCTCAAGGCTTTCCTTCTATTCTCATTGTACCCATTACATTTTTTTTTTTTTTTTTGCAAGGCTGGCCCATTCTGGAACATACTAAACTCTCAGAGAATGACTTTTCCCATAAATTGTCAGGCAATTCAGCATGAGCAGAGTATGAGTAGGACTTATGTTAGGTTAAAAGGAGGAGTAAAGCTCTCCCGAGAGCTTTTCTCACTCCCTGGGACCTCCGCTGAGATCATTATATATACACTGTTCACTTGCAGTGTGATTTTTGTGGAGAAACATGAACACGATTTACTGACTGGACCCATATATTCACAAATGGTACCATTTAGAAAAAAGTCCTGTTTATATGGCAATGAAGGTATTTGTATGGTGTTTCACTTTTTCCGTGGCAGCTGTTTTCACATTGACGAAGATGCACTGGCAAAATAGTTCAGAATAATTTTTTTGCTAAGCAAATTGCAAAGCAGGAATGTCTTTAACCATGTATGATTTCAGTTTGGTTCAGTTTAGGCTACTTAGTTTCTATCATTTTCAAGTTACTTTGGTTCAAATACAACCTATAAAAAACAAAACAAAACAACACCCTGCCACCACAAAAACAAACAAACAAAACCAAAAAAAACCCCAAAAAACACCACCCAAAAGCCAAAACAACAACTACAACAACAAAAAATAAAAATAAAAACCAATCTCAGACCAAAATAAAAAAAACAATAGTGGTTAAAGTAGTGTTGTTTTCTTTTTTCTTTTTTTTCCTATTGGTAGTTTTCAATAGTCAGCAGAGATATGTAGTCACTGTACTAGAACTCATGAACAAAACCAAAAATTTTGGATACAACTGGTATCAAGGATAAACATGTAAGTGAAGCAAACTTCAAAGGCACTGGATTAAGGTGATCAGAAATAGTGATTCTGGTTTGTAACCAACTCTTTTGCTCAAAATGAGTCTGAATTATATTGGCATTCTGCCTTACCTGATTGCATAACGCTGTTTAGAGTGGTCACTAAAATCCGGGTCACTTTCAGAACAACTGTTAATTGTGAAAGTAACTATTAAAAAATTAACTAATTTTAAAATAACTATTAAAAAATTTGTAAAAGTTAAAGTAAGTAAGAGAGTGAAAGTTACCATTTACATATTTATTTACACTGACCATCTGGCAACAAATTGCATTATATTATTGGATTTTCAAATATTTCTTGTAGCTATGAATAGCTGAAAAGCAAGACTTATGGGCCACAAGCAAGAGAAAGATACTGTAACAGAGAAGTAAATTTTGAGTCAAGGGAAAGTGACCTCAATGTCACATCAATTTCTTAGTGTAAGAAATCATGGGTCATTGTTGGTGATACGCTGTGGTGTACTGCTTCAGGGACAGCATTCTGCACTGATACCAAGATCAGCCACCTGAATGATCTTGAAAATGCTGGTAGTGTTTTTTTCCTTGAGCACAGGCCAAGTGCTAACAGATGGAAGTGAAGAGTAGAACAGTCAGCTTGACTGCAACAAAATACTTGCCAGTGTCAAATCGAATAATAATTCAGAAGTTCATACATGAATGTGGTGCTGCTGTCAAATATGAGACATCGATCAACATTCACAAAAAGAGCCAGGTATTTAGGAAGGATCTGGATTGAGATAATTAGGTGCCCGTGGTGGTGAACTCTCGAACCTTCTAACTCCTTAAGTGGCACAAGTACATAAATTCCTAAGTTTAAAGTAGAAGTTTTATTTCAGAGGCATCACAAGTTTGGGTGAGAGTCCTTGACGACTCAACTCTTTCCATACTGGTGGGGCTTGGCACTTGTTTCATTACTATTGATCGAAAGATAGAGTTTTCTGAATCTAAATCTACTTGAAGACCCAATTCACTGTGAATTCTTGAAACACTCATGCACAGTTCCTTCTTTTACAACAGACAAATGAACAAATATTGGAAAATAATGCACTGGTGATGAGGATGCCCTTTAAAGCACTAGTCTATTGTCAGAAGAACCCACCTTTCACAAAGAAAATATGGGTGAAATGGACTTTTCCTCTTTAAGGATGATAACCACAATCTCTCAACTCTCAAATGACCTAATCTCTTGTCTCTTTCAGCAAACAGGATCTTTTTGTTTCAAAGTAGGAGCATGCTGTGAAATCATGTTACCTTTCAATAACATAATCACACATAGAAACTTGCACACATGAATTATTTTAGAGGGAAGAAGTTAGACCCTCTGCCACCCAAGAATAGCTCGCATGTTTTACAGTAAACAGGTATTGAAACAAAGTGTATACCACATTCTCAGAGAAAGGAACATTCCTCCAAATTATGTCTGTTGCTTGACTATGACACTTCTTTTTGCAATATCCAGGTCCATTTCCTCTTTGTGCAATGCCACCTGACAGGAACAAATGCGAACTCCACATTGTGAGACCACTAATTTTACAGGGAGAAAGCTGATGTTATTAATGAACATGTGACAAATAAAGGGGGTGAAAGATTAAGTATATAAATCATTGATTACAAAAGCTTCTGTCTTTTGGGCATCAAGTGATTTCAGGGGAACTGGAGAGTAGAGTACACAGAAAATAACATGTGGTGACACTCTTTATTTTTGTAATATATCATTATTTTATTTTAGATTTTTCTTTTCATTTAGGAATGGTAACTAGCTAAAAACAACAGCAACAAAACACAAAAAAAACCAGGCAAGAATATCCCTGTTTTATTAAAACTGAAAATTACCGTGTTTATCACACTGTGCAAACAAGGTATAAAATACATGTTTTTCCATATTGCAAAGACCCTTGTTAGTGCAGTTCTCCATCACTGTATGACTGAAGAGGCTGACAAGTGCCCGGTGTCACTGTCAGCAGAGAGAAGGAGGATGGAACAACTGCCAAAAGCTGTGGTGCTGCACTCCTCCTCTGTCCCAGCTGCGTGCTCCTGCCAGCCCCTTTGTGCCTGAGCAGTAGGCAGTCTCTTTGCTGCAGAATTGGGACTGCAGACTCGGCGGGGCAGCACAGTTTTAGGCCAGCTTAAGTAGATGCTAAACTGCCCCTTAAAAATGTCAGCTGCGTACAGGGGTAATTTTAAATCCATTTGTGAGTACCTCAGATGCTTCATATGAAGTGAATGGGACTATTTGTACTTTATTAGCACTTGATTCAAACAATCTTCAGTGGAAGTGGTTTAAAAGCATCAGGGATGATGTTATGTACAGTGGAAGGATCTCGAGAAGGTTCTCAGCAGCTGATCAGAACAGCACAAAGCCAGATTCTTAGGAAATTCATTGGAATAACATCTGTGCACATCTACATTGAAGCAAATGTTTCACTGTGAAAACTCATCAACAGGCAGAGAAAGAAGATTAATGCTATAAATGTTGTATTTGTGGAAACATTTGAGTTTTCAAGGCTTGCTGATGGTGTTTTTCAACCTTCTAGATGTTGACATATTAAGCACAGTATGTAGGTAAATTAATCATAACACAAAACCCAAAAGAGGAAAGAGTCCCCTTTTCTTTGATCCAGTGTCTTGACAATCTATGAAATTGTTGACATTTAACTCTCCACTGCCAAAAAAAACCCCAGAAAAACAAACCAACATAAAGACACAACACTAAATTTACCAGGCATTAGGTTTTGAACCTCAGTACAATTGGGACCAGAGAAAAGCTTAACATTAGAGTCTTGTGAGGTAGATAAGGTTTATATAATATTGCTCTAAGTAAGGTTCTCCTGTTGGAGTGCAGGTAGAGGTCACATGTGAAAAATCAGTGCATGGAGGTATATCTCTCCCTTGATTTTGGTATCAAAGTAACAAATATTGGTAAAAAATCTCATTTTTTTCATTCATTTCAGCAGAGATATCTCAGCTGTAGTTTTGCAATTCTAATATAAGCCCCATTCATGATGTGCATGCCTTTCTACTGATTTCATTAGCTCTGTATTTGGGCCTGAATCCCCGTACCCCACCACTGGGGTCCTTTCACCAGCAGTTTTTAATACAGTATTCTTACTCGCTAGCAACCATAAATTAGAATTAGCCCAAACATTTTTTTAAATATATTGTCCAGCCCATGAGGAATATAGATGAAAAATGTTCTTACTGGATAAGCAGAACCTACCGAGGTAGCAATTAAATCATAAGACTGAAAACAAAAAGTCTTATGATCTACACTGTTGTCTCCAAATTATATGATTAAGGAGATACTAAATTATACATTATAGTGAAAAGGTACAACTACAAATCTTAACTAAGCATATTTTTTGTAGTTCTCTTCATTATACTAATGTACTGGCTTATATTTAGCAGCTTTAGAAGCATTAGAAAACAGGAAAGCTACAGATTACAACCCATATGGGTATGCTCAGGTTGGCAGCAGTGATTAATAGTATCTCCTGGGTTTGCTTTTTATACTTAAACAATATTTAAGACAGATATTAAGATGATTTACGTCACAAAGAGTTCAAACACTGTATTTACTTGAACAAAGCATAGTATATTATAAGGAATGTCAGACAAAGTAGCATGTATTAGTTCAGTCATTATTACAGGGAAACAGGAAAGGTCTCAGTTTAAAATAGGGTATCTCGGTTTGCAGCACAGCACTCTGAATTCAAATTATACTTAACCCATTCTGCCTAAATATCCTAAGTGCTTTTATGTCAATAAAGGCCACATTCATCCACCTCAGTGGGATATCTTTGCACAGTCCTATGAGATTTAGTAGAATGACTATGAAGTAGTACTTAAGGGAAAAGTATGTTTCTACAAGAATTTTAACATTGATGAGGTGATCTGCCACTCTTGTCATACTTGGTTGACTATTCTCATCTCCCCCTTTCCCAAGGATTAGATAGCTGTGATGAACCAGGTAAGGGGACTGGTTTTGCAAAAATCTTACCTGACAAAATAGGTATTAGTTTTCAGCTAGAAAATCTCCCTCAGTTTAGTTCACTTGGTATGGACAATAATATATCTGAAGGTAGGCAGTAAAGAACACATTTTTGCAGATTACTTCAAGGTAAACAATTTTGTAACTTGGTTGAATTCTTCTACTCTTAATTCTGATGTTTTGTTCTGTAGGAGAAGAGGTCTAGAATGCTAAATATTTTTAATCATCCAAGGGATGTTGAAAATATAGACTATCAAACTTTTGAAGTAAGAGCTCGTATATACTTTCAAATACTTTTCATATGGTATCGAAAAAATTACATTCTCAAGTTCCTAGAGTTACCAGTCAATTTTAACATTTGTTCTGCTAAATGTTATGTAGATTGTCACTGGGCTTCTTTGAGTCATACCAGGAAAGTGGTGCAGAAATATTAACATCATAACAACATACCAGTACATATACCAGTGACTTAGGCTGGATTATAGACAGCACAGTGACTCTCACAACCTAGAACACAGGGTTTGTATTCAACTTCTTTGTATTTCACCCAGATCATTCAAAGACTAAACTCTGGGAAGTTTCCACTTTCATTGCCATTTTCCCTGCTAATGTATTTTGACCTATAGGTCTCGTTTAATGTATTGTTTCCATCTGTTATTCTGAGTATCTTTGTTATTTTATTTTTTTTAACCTGTAAATGCTGCCAAAAAGACTGATTATGTCTACATAACACAGTGCACCTCTGCACACAAGTACCCAAGCCAGCTGTAACAAGCTTAACTAACTGGAATACATAACATGCTCTATTAATGAGGCTGTTCCTCCTGGGATCTAAGCTGATACATCAAAAATTAGCCTGAATATTACTTCAGGGAGGTGGATGGTTCTTAGCTGACCCATGTTAAAGAGAAGACTCTTATTTAAATTTTGGATGATGAAGTTAGGATGCAAGTTAATCAGTCTATAGATCCCTACACAGAGAGGTCACACTGGAGGGTTTATATATTAATAGCAAGAGGGATGAAATGATCAGATAGCTGAAACCTGAAACTTGAACTTTAATGATATATGACTTTTACATTATTAACAGTATTTGTAATTAAGACTGGAAGAGTTTTTTAAAGTATATGATGGATTAGCTGTAATTGAAGCCCTTAATTAAGACCAGATGTACTTCTCAAAAGATATTGTCAAATTTGATACTAAAAGAACTATCAGAAGAAATTCACATGTCTTAAAATATGAATTTTTCATGACATCAGACTTTCTTTTACGACATTCATTTGTCTAGAAAAGTGGAAAGATACCGTGGACATTTATAAAGGTCATATAAATAGGTTTCTTATAATGGCAATTGAATTTCTTTCTGTTCTGCTAACATAACTGGTTTGGGAAGCAGCTCAAGATCTCTCAGGAATGTAAGACAAAAACTAATTTTGCCACTTCTAAGTGTGGGGAATCAAGTCTGGCAGTAAAAGAAGACACAAGGAGAAGTAGGGCTGAAATGTGGCAACAGAATTTCACGTCACTTTTACTGCCTCTTTTCTCCTGCCCTGCTTCTGCATAGCAGTAAGTCCGAGCCCATGCACCCTGATCTTATATTAGCCAACCAAAGTGTCTTTCCAGACATGTAGCATAGCTATAGGAAGAACATAGTTAAAGATCTTCTTAAAGAACATAATTAAAAACTATGGATGTTTTCCTGTCCATTCCAGTGGTACTGCCTACGCAACTGCCTCTACTTCCAGTGCCTGAAGTTTGCCCTGACAATACTAGTGATTCATTAATCTGGCTTGGGCTCATTCAGAATCTCACCTTAGAAACCATTATGAGGGCATCCATAACAATCTGCAGTATAACTTCTACAATTCATTTGTTGCATAAAGACTTTGTTTTGTTTAGGGGGCTTTATAAAGTTATAAACCTCCATATAGAGGTGGTGTATGTCAACTGACAACATTTTTTTTTCATAATACATACAACAGATATCCTTGGCACATGTGAACAGTATTATTTTGACTCACAGGAATGAAGTATTTACAGAAAGATAAATGCACTCAAGAGTGGTTTCTAAACAGCTCTACTGAAAACCAATAAATGTAAGAACAAAAAATATTCATCCATTTAACATGAGATACTTGCCATCACAAATGCTTCAAAGAAAAATTCAGCAGTTAGCATATTTCCAGCCTTTCTTCATTTCCAGAAGACGTGACAGTTGATAGCTTTCCATCTAATTGCCAACAAACATGGAGCCCTCAGTTTCAAATATTTTTCCCCTTTACTTTTCTAGTGCACAAAAAAATCTATCTTCAGATCATTTGTAATATATTTACAATCACAAGAGCAGCAAGCGAACAAATGCACAGACAAAGACTGTCAAAAACCAAGATGAGTTCAATTTTATGTGCTGAACTATGCCTCCCCCACAACCATGGGATTACCTCTGGCAGCCAGGAAGACTCTATAGTCTTCCTTCTTCCTCACAAATCCACATTGTTTTGCAATATGCTCAGAAAACTATCCAAGTTCCAGCTCTTACAGCCCAGAGCTCATTAGGCTTGTGACAGATAGGCACTGCTGCTGCCTAGAGTTGCAAAGAAATTACTGAGAATTGTTCAAAATTTTTCTGACACTTCCCTGTAGAAGTAAATGATTTATTGATATCACTGATTTGTGGGATCAAAACATTTGAGGCAACATATCAAATCTTTTGAAACTGTGACAATAACTGAGTAAATTTCTAGTCATCTTAGTACTTACATTCTTCATCCCCTTGGCAGTTCACTTGTCAGGAGCAAAGTGCCCAACCTTCTCCTAGCCTCTGATTCCTTAGCAACCTAATGAATAAGAAAATAAAATAGTCTGCTGTTAAATTAGCATGAGTGCTTTGAATGTAGTAGAAAATAGCACAGACCTCTTCAAGCAGTTTTTCTATCTTCATTCTATTACAGAATATACCATTTTTTAGGCTTCAACACATTAGATTGCCTGGGAACTTCAAAGAGGACAAATTAAATAAAAATATATATTATTTCCATAATCAGAACACGTATTAATAAAAATATGAAAAAATCAAAAGACTTGCTTTCAAAATATAAAGCATAGAACCACAGTCAGAAAAAAATGGAAGTTACATATTTAATTATTTCAAACATCAAACAATTATAATATTTCAAAGCAAATTCAGCTTTTTTTAAAAAAACTGGAAAATTTTCCTCAAACTTGATATATTAAAATTTATTTTTGTGTCTGAAGGCCTGCTCTAGAAATGGAAAAAAAAAAAGCAAATAAGAAAGGGTGGTCTCCTAAGTCATCTATCTTAGAATATGTGAAACAGTATACAAGAAATACCTCTTGCTCTGTCAGAGAAGCCTAGGTACAGGTTACTGGTTTAGATATGTGGGTTTAGATGGAGATGAATCCAATAGGTGGTTCCCAGTCCCACACTACCTGAAATCTGAAATCAAGGAGAATCTGTTGTCTACTCAGACATTAAATTAACCCCTTGGTCATTAACAGTGAAGAAAATCAATGTCTATTTCAATCTTGTGATACTACCATTTGAGTTGTACAACATCCTTTTAGAAAAAAACATATAAAAGATACAAAATGTGTGTAAAGATACAAGTTAGTCTATAGCTGTGGGATTTCTGTAGCATCAGAGTTTTGGTGAAATAATGCAGTACATCAGTCATACAATGTGCAATATTTTAAAGGTTTTCTTGACATGCTGCAGCAAATTTATTTTAAAAGTAGAATAGTAAGGGAAATATCCTGCCATAAAAGTAGTTTGTTTTCATCCTAACAAAAACATGAAACTGCAGTAAAAAGACATAAAATCATGGTGATGTGACTGTCGTCATTATTATTTTCAAACACAGCTTTATTTGGGGCTGTGAGATTTGCTAAGTACCCTTCAGTGGCAGCTCTATAAACCCATATGAGAAAGAGGCAGGAAAAAGTAGAGGTAAAAGTCTTGGAAAGAATTCTTTAATAAAAATGCTGAATTGTAGGAGAGACCACAGTAAAAATCAGTTATAACTTATACCAACAAAACTGTATGCAATTAAATTTATCATCTGATTGCTTTAAATGTAGGACATTTTTGTTCACAAGAGTGTAGGTGGCAAATCTCCATTACCTGTGGACTTTGTTTGACTCAAATTGAGGAGCAAAGGTAAATAATAGTTTTCTCAGTATATGTGAAATTAAAAGCCCAAACAAACAAAACAAAACCAAACCAAAACAAAAAAACCCAAATGAAATACTGAGCCATCAGTCTTCTTCATAGGCAGGTTTCTCTTGCTTTTCAAATACCACTGAGAGAAAGAAAAGTAAAGTAGCATGTTCTTCTGAAATAAGAGGCATCTGAACCTTAAATAATCAGAAAAATATTGTTGTTCATTACACTGACTTGTCCAGTCAGCTCTCTGAAGAGCAATTCTGTATTTTTTATTCTGAAATTCCAACCAAAGGGCAGAAGCAGAGAGTTTGCTATAATGTTTTAGAAGTAAATTGCAATGGCTTTCCTAAAATGGAGTTTGTTTCTGCTTATCCCCACTTATGTGGAGGCTTTGGTATCACTGAGCTTTGTCTTAGTAAGCATTTATTAACGACACTGCAGTTTTATACTGGACTTTGAAGCATTCTAATTTAACACAGAAATTAATCCAATTCAGTCTATTATTGAAACAAGGGGTGAATTTCGAGGGCATTTGTAATGTGGGAAAATAAGGGCACAAAGCCAAGTTCCTTTCTTCCTGAAGATGGATACTGTTGAGAGATAGCATTTATCTAGCCTTCATAGCAAATCTACAAGCAGATATTGAATATTTTTGCAGCAATCTTATGATTATTTTTGCACATAATTTCTTTCTGGAAAGATGTGTCTAAATACATATATTAAAATTTTCCCCCTACATTTTACTCTAGAACCAAAGGTGCCCTGCTGTTCCAAAATGACTTCTGAAGTATCCAAGATAAGAAATGGTGATACATCAAAATGAAGAGACTACAATAATCACTTTCAAGAAAACAAAATCCACAATAAAAGAGTGGTCACTATATATGTTTTTTTTAAATTACTTTACCAAGATATGAACTACTACACACATATTTTCATGCTTTATTCCTGCCATGTGGTTTCTCTGTCAAATTCATTACTCTATTGTTTCCTTAGGAATTTCCCAGTCTTGTTTATATGTTTGGTCATAGATTAGGATCTGCATTCAGACAACAATAAGCACAACAGCAAAACAATGGCATTAACATGGCTAAGGAAAAAGATATCATATGCTGACAAAATGTTCCATTTTACAAGTAATGTATTATAAGGTTTCCTCTTGCATGGAATGGGTTTTTCTTTCCTTCCCCCTCTTCTCCCAGTACTAGTGAAAAAAACATGCAGTGCCATGGTGTGGAGATTAAAGTATTTTTTATTCCAATTTCATAACTCTTACCTAACCCTCTTGTCTTCGATTCCTCAAGGGTCCTATTTTCCAACATCATAACATCTGCTTTTTGCTTCTTGACCTTGCACTCTCCCACTTTCCCTGTTTCCCTCCAGGCTATTCACTTATTTCCATTCAGCTTCCTCCTCCTCAGCAGGACATCAGCAGGGGGAAGTGCAGGTTAAGCAGAAGGCAGAAGCTCTTTGTTTGTAGTCTTGATTTTTATTTGGCATTTCAGAAAAACTTCTGCCTTCACTCCTCTCACTACAGAAGCTAAGTGCTATGCAGTTTCAACTTAATATATGAAAAATCCTTTTTTTACAATTGCTCTTTTGCTCTTGTATTTACCCTGACCCCTGTAAACTTGGTCCAACCTTTTAATTCCCATGTGAAATGACACAATAATCGTACTAGACAGAGAGCACTGTCTCAGCCTTAGTGAAGTCCTTTTCTTTGTTTAAAAAATGGGAAATAGTAGAGTTTTTGATGGACTTTTTAGCATCAACTTTTATTTTTTAAAAAGGAAAATAGGCTATTTCACCTCAAAATTCATCCAAAATACTCAGCCTGAGGCAGACACCTCCCAAACTTCAGCACCTTTCAGTGCTGAAGTTTAAGCTCAGTGATTATGAAAAAGTGTGGATAGAGTTTCTGTAACTTTACAACAGTTAAATACAATGGAGATGTAAGTGTTTAGTGTAATGAATTAATTGGAACTTTTCTCCACTATTCTTTTTCCACAGATTAAATTGCATATAACTTCAGGGTCCTCCAGCTTCAATAACTGTAGGGATAAAGCTGGGACCTGACTGACTTTTGCTTAGCTTTTTTTTTTTTTGCTTTTTAAAATGTGGATGCAAGACAATAAAAAATTGTCAATTTTCTACAGACAAAATGCAAATTTACAGGAAAGTCATTGCAAGAAACTCTCATTTTCTTTCACAAGAAAAGCAAACAAACAAACAAGCAAACAAATAAAGAGAAAACAAAGTTTTCCCAACCAGTTACCAACTTTTGCTTATTGTAAGGGGATTGATTTCTACCTCACAACATCTAATGGTAGAATAAGTAATTTATTTCTGACTGGTGTTAGTGACAATAACATATGTTCTAGTGTATTTGTTATGCATTATCAAGTTCCTGTCTAACTTTTTGATCCTATGGGTGCAAGTAAAGGGAATGTATTTAATAACTTCTGTAGTAAACAGGGATAATAAGACTGAAAATTGCATGATAAATCAAATAAAGGCTGAACTAAACATTAAATTATCTTTCTTCCTTGTCTTCCATTAACCTGGCTGAATGTTTTGTCCCTTGTTCTAAAGTAAATACATATCGGACAAAGCAACATTTTCAGAATTTTTGATTGAATTTATGGTCCTTTATGAAAGGAATGTGATAAGCATAAACTAAACTGTTTATTAATGCTTTTGTAACAAAAACTTTCATGTTAACAATTTGAGAACTGCTTGGAAAAGCTTTTCTTGATATAATAGAAATAATTCATAGCTGAAAATTTATATCTCAAGCTGTGGTTGACTGATTGGTTGCCAATTGATTTTTAAACAAGAAGGGAGAAGCTTTTACTTCTAAAAGTCAAATATTACTGTTTCAATTTTCTCAGAGTATTACAAGTATTACTTAGTACGTAATAACTGTTAAAATTGGAATAGTCTAAGTCAAAATAGTGTGCATATTTATATTTAAATGTGCATATTTGAGAGGCAGATGGATATTCAAAATGCAATCTAGTTATTCATCTAAAAGCTGTAAGAATATCTAGAGATATATAGGAGAAGACACCCCCACTTTTAAAATACAAACATTTTGTACCATATTCTTTAAGAATAATAAGTATTAGTAGGCATCTAGAAATGAAATGTTTTCGGACATCCATTGTGTAATACAACTTAATTGGTTATGAGGCAGATGTAAACATTGAATCTTCAAAATCTTGCTAATAGAGGAATCAGGAACTCGCTAATTGAAGATGAATGTCTACAACCTTTAATCAGCTTTAGAAACTGCAAGATAAGGTTTGTTTTCCAAATGACTAGCACTACATCATGTTCATAATGCTGATAGGAAAGTAATGTTTATGACTGTTCTTGTTGACTGTATACCTCAGTTTCCTTAAGAACTCTGGAAAACCAGCCTTGCTCCTAGTGTTGCCATTGAGGAATCAAATGTCCTGGCACATCAGGAGCACGCACTGTGTGTAGTCAGGCAGCCAAACCAGTAAGAATATTCCCCACTAATACGTATGACAATCACTGGCAATGTGCATGACAGCTTTCCTAGAAATGCATCCCCAAGTAGCTACTGGAAAAGGAAGCCTGGGTCTCCAGGGATCTTTTCCCAGATCAATCATCTCAGCTTTGCCCTTTTCCTCTGCCCTTTAGCTTCTCTGTGGTAGAACTGCAAAATTCAATTTTGCCTGCCCTGCTGAGAATTCATAGTCTACTCTGAGTGCTAAGCACATTCGTGAAGAATAGCACCAAAGTATTGAACCAGTGCATAATGAGTCTTTCTAATCATGCTCTTGCCCTTCATTTCCAATGGTCAACAGCTCTCAGTAATGTGAAGAGTGGGGTGTACAAACACATGAAGAGCTTGCCATCATTTATTTGTGTTTGCTGTGAATAAAAAAAAATGTGGCATCTCCATGGCAAACAGATATTGCCCTTCTTCATTAGTAAAGTATTTCCAAAAGGTTAATTAAGCAAAAAGAAAATGCAGTTCAGCATTTAGACACTGTATTAATACATTAATTATGTCTTAACGATCAGGGTCTGTAGCATTTCTGAGGGATTAATGACCATCTGGGAGAGTTCACAGCCCAAATCTTTTCCACAAGTCATTTATTCCATCTATTTGTTTATTTTCTTATAAGTGATTCAGAGTCAAGGTCGTTACTGATAGGTGACTTGTACAAAAATGAATTATAATAACAAAACCCCCCACCTTGTTATGTTTTTATTATGGAATGCTTATCCAAAGCAAAAGATATACTGTCTCTTTATCAACGCTACTTCTGACAGTAAATATTTAAAATGGTAGGAAAGCAATTACATAGATAAATTTTGAAACTCATTTTTGTTGTCACATAAAGATGGCTGTAAAAGTTTTTTCTTCCTGCTCACTCTGAGAAAAAGTGGGAAAAAACTTCAAAATCTGCTCCCATTATGCTTCAAAATCTGTCCTATTATGTATGTAGAAGTAATTCAAAAAGCTAAAATTCATAAACTCATTAACAAAATCAAGTCACCTGTGAAAACAAGCAAAAATCCATCAACATATCTCTCCAAATTACTTTGTTTCTGTTGGCTATCCTGTGATATGAAAATCAATTATAGTTGTCTTGATTAAATGCATGAATATCAAGCTGCAGCCTTTACTGAGAGCTCTGAGGTCACAAAGAGGTCCCCTTCCTGAGGTCCACTATCAGGAAGTTACATCAGATGGAAAGGAAGGCAAAGCAGCATTCACTGTCACAAAATTACCAATCTGATAAGCATTTGTCAGAGACACTACTCCTCACACCAAGTGATCTTGTGAATTTGTAATTTCAGCTTTCTTAGGTAAAAAGTTAATATGATTTTTTTCCCAAAATTTAGGCTTATAGTCATCACAAAATTTTGTTGAAATTAGTTTTGAATCCTATATGAATTTTTGAATCCTATATGATGGTGGGTAGGATTGATGTTTCCTTGATAATGAAAACAACAGTATATTTTGGGGATTTTTATCATTCTGATAGTACAAAAACCTGCATTTATTTTCAATAAAAAACTCATTATAACATTCCATCTTAGGAACACCATTTCATTATGCTTTTATGCTTTTCTTTAATTTTTATCTTTCATAGTTCTTAATTATTACATAGAGTTTTACATTCTCACTTTCCAGACACTGTACTAATTTCCCATTCATTTCTGGAGGCACATCTGTGCAGTGGTTTTCTTCTGTAGTTATATGTGGCTCAGGACCTGTCTTTCCCCTCCTGCCGTGTTTTTGAGGCTGTGTCTGCATCATGACAGCAGGGACTTCAGAGCGTTCCTGTGGTAGCTGCAAAAGTGAAAGCTTGGAGTAGTAGCAAGATGATGGGATTTGTAAGGCAGCATTTATTTGGTTCAGCACAGGGCCATGCAAAAAAGGCTTTTTGAACTTTCATAACTGAGCTGTTTGTCTTCACTGACCCTGTGGTTGTCATGATTTGGGAATCTCTGTCACCAGGAACTATTTCCTAATGCAGGCTTGGCAGTAGCCATTCCTATTAAGTAAGAAGATTCAATGGTATTTAGATTTGTATGTAAATTCAGCTGATAACAATGAGCTCAAAAAGTCTAGATACTTAATATTTGATTAACTATTGTTTAATAATTAACTAACGTTTTAATAATTGATCAGAGGAGATGATCTGAGCAAAAAGAATAATATGTGAACAACCGTGGAAAGTGGGCAACGTCCCTTGACTGTAGTCAATGTTAGGGCCTATGACAGTGCTTGAAGGTGTGCTTATTCTCTTTATTTGTTTTCTTTTGTGTTTCTTAAAAGGCTTTCAATGAATACGAAATAAGCTTCCTTCATATCAATCAGAAAATGTTTTTAAAAATGAGTCGACAGAGCTCAGATCTCATCAGAGGCTGAACTATTTTGACTTCAGAGATACTAGCAATGAAGCTTGAAATTCAAACACTGCACTAAAATATTTTGGAGTCTGCCACCTTTGCTAGGTTTTCTCCATCTCTGTTTTACACAACAGCTTTCTCTGCTGTGATTCCAAGTCTCTTTTCGAGCAAGGCTTTGTTTCTGTAAGCTGCTATTAAGGTCTGACAAGCCAAGGGAGGCTGTCAGATATTTAACTTTGATGCCATCCAGATCCAAACAGAGGAAGCCTTCAGTACAAACATATCATTATCATTTCCTTGCTGCCCTTTGTCAGTGGTCGGTACATATGCTAGTGGAACTAAACAAACAGAACCTCATCTAGTTTTCTCTGTTTGTTTGGGTGTGGGGGTTTTGTTTGTTTATTTGTTTGTTTTTTATTTCCTTTTCCAATAATAGGTGAGAATTGTGGAGGCCAGTACACTTCCTGATAATGAATCTTCTAAAAGTCAAATATTACTGTTTCAATTTTCTCAGACTTGCCCAAGTTTTTAGAATATATTTCCAGAAGTTGTGTATTCTAGTATGATTAATTTCTGGGCTGAAGACCAGACACATTTCCTTCCAATTCCTCCGTGCTTTCTGTTTAGTTTATAGATGTCCGGTTGTATGCTGAATCCAGATTTTACAAGGAATTTAATTAGGGTCTTATGATATTTTAATGTTCATATATAGTTCAATATGTCTTTGTTACTTAACAGGTCCCATTATATTTTAATTCTTTTCACAAAGCTCATCATAGAAATAAAATTAACAGAAACAACAGCCAGCACTGATAACTTTTCAAATTATGGTCAAATAAATTTTTGAAATCAAGACAATGGAATTTGATATTTTTCATTTCACTGCTTTGTCTCTTAGGTGCTAGGGCCTGCTTTTTTAAAATATAAATCTATACTAGATTGAAAAAAAATAAAAAAAAAAACAAGCAAAAGAAGAGAAACCCACTAAAAGCTGTTTGAAAAAACATAACTTTACATTTCTAATTAAACACAGAGACAGGAAATGCAATTTGATGTTTGTTTCTGCAGTCTCCATGCAGTCTATATTTGCATCTCCTCTTAGGTACTCTAGTAATTCATGTGTTCCAATAAAAAAACAGTCCTTCAGAATGATGTCAATAGAAAGTTCATATTCTGCTTGCTCCCAAAGAGACTTATTCAGACACTGTAAGGAATATTACATCCAGTATTTCTGAATTTCGAGTGCTTCCCTTGCAGGCTGTGTTGGAGTGATCCAGTTGTTGCATCATGAGCTGACATAAACCCATAGGAGTATTCCCCATCTGTCTTTTTCCCACAGAAGAGAAAATTTCTGTTAAGGAAGAAGTACTCTGCAAAGAGTCAAATGGCCTGTTCTGCATCAGCTAATAAGCCTCCCCAGAGAGAGAGGTTACTACGCTTCTATCACTCTGGAAGGAATGGTAAAGGAATGTCTGCCCCAACAAAATCCCTCTGAGTCACTCAGAGCAGCCCACTGCTGCTTGTGCCTCCGGGAAGGCAGAACCTAAGGGAGTTGTGGCACTTACAAAACACCTGGCTGTTCCTGAAGCTGGGAACCCATTCTGGTGTAAATAATATCCTCTGGTATAAATATAGTTCAACTTATTAGTTCTTAACAAAGAAAAATATAATCAGAAAAATCTCCCTCATATCCTATAAGGATAATGCCTTAGGCTTATAGCACAGGCTTTTATCATGTAAGATACATGATTGACTAAATTGGTTGACATCCAGATACTGTCACAAGAGGAAAAGATTCTGCTTAGGCCACAGGCATTGGGCTGATACTTTCACAATATTGTTCCATGCCTTGTGGCTCTTCCTTGGATGACATACTGCTGCAGCTGCATTGGTTGGCGAGATAATCCTGTCTAAAGTGAGTATCCTTCTTTATTATTTTCATACCAGCCAGAATGTTTGGGATAAATGCAGGTTAGGGAAAGGTTATAACACATTTCAACCATTCACATTGCAGCAAAAAGCCAAGCAGAACATCTCTAGTTGAAAAAAAATTTCATTTGGTTTTGGCTGAGGTAGAGTTAATTTTCTTCAAACTGGTGCTTTGTTTTGGATTCAGTATATATTCAGTAATGCTGATAACACACTGATGTTATGGTTGTTACTAAGTAGTGCTCACCCTAAATCAAGTTCTTTTCAGTGCCACGTGCTGTCAGTGAAGAAGTGCACAAGAAGCCGAGCATGGCCAGGAGAGTGGATCCAATTGGCCAAAGGAGTATTCCACATTCCTGAATGTCATGCTCAGTGTATAAAATGGGGCAGATGACCAAGAGGCACTGATGCTGCTCAGGGACAGGCTGGGCATCAGTCAGTGGGTGGCAAGCAACAGTACTGTGCATCACTTGGGCTTGTTTGTTTGTTTGTTTGTTTGTTTTTTAACTTGAGTTTTATTTCTCTCCCTCTTTTTGTTATATCAATTTTAATTGCACTATTTTTAGTAGTAGGAGTAGTAGTTCATTCCAATTATTAAAATATTCTTATCTCAATCCCTGGATTTTGCCTTTCTAAGATTCTGCTTCCCATTCCACCAGTGAATGAGTGCATGTCTGTATGGTACTTAATTGCCCGTCAGAGATAATCCATGATATAGGGAAACTCCTTATTGTATCAAATCAAATAGATACACTGAATTTCTCACAAAAAGCCTTTAAATAGTATTTTTATGACCAAAATGGTTTCTTCCTAACCAAAGGAGTTGTCTCTAGCTTCGATTTAGAACTAAGCACTATCACAACAGAACATCTTGTTTGCCCTTAAAGAACTGACTAGACAAAGGTTTTCACTAGGTCATTATTTTAGAGATAGCAATGAAGAATCATTTGGTTCCTTGTAGAAAAGCTGACATAAAAGTGCTAGTTTTTTAATACATTGGGGTAAATAAAAAGTAAGATTAAAAGTCTTACAGTATAACAGTTCCAAATTATCGAAAGTAAGGGAATGCAAATGGTTTACATTATCCTTTAGCCTGCAGTTTACTATCAGTGAATATTTTTGAACTGTGATATGAGCCAAACTCCCTCATTAGAGAGCTGAAGACATGTAGTTTGCCTTTGTGAAAGACATCAGCTTCTTATCTGGGAAAGAAGAGCTCAGACTCTGAAACTGTAGTGTATAAAGGGGAAAAAAAGTGAAAAACATCCATAGAAACAAAATCTGCCTTCTATATGTTTATCTAATGTTTATACATTTTCAAAAAAATGTTTACAGTAGCAAAAACTGTGACTGTGGTGTCCTGCAAGGTACAATTAAACAAAATAAATAGAAAAGATGATACCTGCAAAATGGAAAGATATACCTGGCTGCAGACAGCTACAACAGTAGAAATCATTTCAGCTGACAGTGGCTGATGCCGAAAACTCTGAGCTTACAAGCTAACTTAAATGTCAACATTTCATATCTTTCTGTGCCACTTCATTAAAAAAAAAAAAAAAGTATTTTGCCAGATGTGTGCAATCACTTCTTTTTGCCTTATTGTTGGGAAGATGGATATTGAGATTTGCAGTAGCTCCTTCTCTCAAATCACTTCAAATCACAAATTCCTTAGAGTGGGGAGAGACTGTTGAAATGCACAGATCCTAGACAATGCTGTCAGCTAATTCTGGGAAGCAGCCAAATCTTTGACATTGGTTCTGCATTAATAGAACTCTGCACTGTGTTGAACATATGCTTCTCAACAGGCAGTATAGTACTATTTACAGCAAAAACATGGTGCAGTTATTTGCAGAACTTTACTTTTTCCCAGAAGAAAACATGCAATCATTCCGTTGTTATCCAAAAGAATTCTGAGGCTGCAGTACTTTAAAAATCAAGCTGTTTAACTGCCCTAGTACGGGGCAGCATGGTACAGATTTAGAATCTTAATTTTAGGTACACATTAAAGCCTCCTGACTTCATTTTTTATTCCATTTACTGAAGGTTTTCAAATGCTTTCTAGAAACTGGGATAAAGTTTCTGAAAGAACTTACCAACATATTGTAAGATCTAAGCAACTCAAAACACATTAAGCCATTTAAAATATACTAAGTACACAGAAGCAAAATCTATGTGAAAACTATGGTTTAATTTATAAATTAGGTTTCATTCACTTTAACAAGCAAAATACTGTCAATTCTAACTGGCTTCAGTTACGAAATCCATATTCCCAAAACTGACTCCCTAGATTAGATATTAGTATGACTTTTCTCCTCTGCAATCTCTGTCAAAGAATTTTATTGTCATTGTTGCGGGTTTGCTTTTGTTTGCTTGCTTGTTTGTAATTATTTCTTAATATTCCCATTACAACCTGTGATAGCTGTACCTGCCTTAGGAACAACTGCAGATATTAAAATACATCACAACACATAGCCTGCTGTGCATAACCTCTGTGGAGAAGGATTTGGCTTAAATGAATTCTTTTCTTGATGATAGGAGTGCTTCACTTTGTGATGTGTTCGGGGATGTGGTGTGTCACTGAGGATTTAGAAACCTCGTTTGGATTCTGGAATGTTGTCTTTCTTTAGCAAGAGGTAGAGAGTCCAGCTTTCTTTCAAAATATCGTGGTGAGAGGTCTCTTTAGAGGATAAAAGCACTCATTCAGAATGTTGTGAACACTAACTGTACTTGTTTCCTTTGTCTAAACGGATATGGATCTGTAGTTGTACCCTCTAGGGAGAGTCTCTAATCAGAAAAGAATGGGGCTCTCAAGCCTTTTTGTTCAAGGTTCATGGGGCAATTTTAAGAAAGAAGGTAAAAGAATGCCTAATTTAATACTTGAGAAATTTACAGTTGAATAGAGAAACCTGTTTTACTTCCTACATTGATGACTGTCAATAGAGAGGATTCTCAGGTACAAATATATCATACTTTTTTGCAAATAGGAATCCGAATCTTGTACCAGCTGCTCTTGATTGTCTATTTCCAAGGCCCAGTACTAGTGCAATTAACAAAAATTCCTTCTTTACCTTTCAATTCCAACTCACCACCCATACCTATGCTCCTGCCCACAAGATGAGTGAAAGCTTCTAGGTGTTTCGTGATTGGCAATGGAGAAGCAGAAACTTACTGTCTGAGGGTTTCAGGACCTCTTACATGAATACACACACTGAATACGTGAATTTGTGTGTAAGGGAAATGCACATTACAAGGCTATTTCTTCCTTAACAGCAAACTAGGTCATGGCTTCATCCTATTGTAGTTACTGGAAGGTATCAGTAAGAGCATATCATCTATATCTAGAAAAAAAGATGAGCACTGAACTTTAAATTGCTGAGAGTCTAATTTGACATCTGGCCGAGGAAACACTTTCGTATCCTGAAACATGAGAACCTTACATCAGGAAAACACTTACTTTAAAGGGCCCATATCAAGCCCAAGAAGGTAGCTATCCCCATTCAAGCCAGGATGTCCTGCCCAAATCCCTGCTGAGTGATTACAGAAAATGGTATCACTCAATCAGTCAATCAATCAATCAATCAATCAATCAATCAACTTGACTGCAAGTTGATAAACACTCATAGAAAGGGCTCAGCAGCAGCAGCAACTCAAATTCCATTATTACAGTCTTGTACAATCTTGCTGTGGTGACCTATGGAAAGTGACCATGCAGCTTGTATAAAAAGAAACACCAAACATCTGTGCAATTTTCCCTTCTTTCCCTCCCCCTTTTTAATTGTTGTTTGGAATTAGAAGACACTTTCTCCACTGGTTTTCCAGTGCTGTTGCACACTCATTTCTGTACATCTGGACATGCTGACTGTTAGTGATAAAATGCTGATTTCATGTTTTAAAGTCTAAGTGCTTGAAATTTTCCAGACATCTGCAAATTTCTCAAAGTCCCTTAAAGTACCAAATGTGTTAAATTGTGAAAACATATTGTCTCCTCAATGTCTCCTCTGTGCACATATAAGAGATCAGGCAATAGATAAGGCAAAATGTCCAGATCATAACAGCACTCATGTATGGGATTAGATATTGAGTCACTCATCACATTCAAAAATGAGACTATTCTACATATTCAGGATTCTTGTTACTTCAGAAATCTCCATGCAAAAGTATAAACTTTATTTACCAAAAGAGTCAGGGTTAGGAGAGTGTTGAACAAGAATTAAAATAATGAAAATCTGGAGTCAAGGGAAATGGGACCTTCAGTCCTAGCTTATGTTCTTTGAGGTCTGAGTTCATCTTCACACAATGCCTAAAATTATTTTCAACTTTAGAAGGTGTTAATATTTTAATCTAATTTTCATTACATTTTCTTATCTATCTGTAGAAATTTCATTAAAACTTTTCTTGTCCTAGCCAGTATAGAATAATGATCACAGTCATTAGAAGTGAAAAAATAATTGCCTAGTTCCATTTTTTAATCTTTCCATTTAAACCTTTCTCTGTAATATCTGTGTAGGAAACACACATTGATTCAATATGCTTTATTTTAGTCATCTCTGTTTTTAGTAAGATAAATTAGCAGTTGGGAACTCTAGAGAACCTTTCATCTTTATCAGTTTCAGAACAGTTTCAGCAGGCTCTAGATCTTGAAGAACTGCTGGTTACTAGAATCATATTAACTGTTATAAAACCTTAGTAGCTGAGATACTTGTCCATGTGTACTTCTAAAATTAAAAAATAAATTAGTTTCCAATTTCACTTCCAGATTCCCAGGCCATTTATACCTCAGGTGGCAGATTCTGTGCATAAACTCCTTTTTTTTGAAGTTCCTGTTCAGGTAGGAATAGTTCTGGGAAGAGTTCTGTTTATGGAGTAATCCCAACAGATACTTTGAACACGATCCCACAGCGTATGGCAGCCTACATATGAAGTCATCCATCCTTCAGAATTGTAGCATATGTTGTGCTTTTCATGCCATGCACTTTTATGCCTCATGTCAGGGAAGATATGTAAAGCTCCTAAGCTTTAAGGGTTTAAAACATTACCTTTGATAGAGCCACGCACTGCTTCAGACATTGTGAACTGGACAGAAAAACCAAAAGCAAAACCAGAAAATCTCCTAATGAAGTAAGAGCAGCACAAGTAAGTCCAGACCACAAGCTATGCAGTGAGATCACAGCTGTCTCACCCAGGCAGATGCAGCTGTCGGCTGAGGAATGAGAACAAGAATTGCTGTGTACCACTGGCTATTGGAGACCAGGAATCTCCCTCTGGACTGATAGCTTAGCAGTACTAAGGCAGCTTGCTATTCCTAGACACGTTCCAATTCCGAGCAGAATTGTGTTGATCCCTTTGTGGCATCATGTCCTACAAAATTATTTTCTTTAATTATTTTATTTTCAGTAAACTAGATAGTAGCAAAAAAGACATATTAGCCTCTTTTTTGCTCTTTGTTTTGATTTTTAGAGGTGAGGGATGAGGATTCAGATGAAAATAAATTATGAGATAATAAAAGTAAGTATTTCAGTCAGGTTTCATTCTATTTCTTCAACATTATGGTTTCATTGTGGAAATTCGGGAGCATTTTTGCCTTACCTGAAGGGCAGTAGAAATGGCATATTAGGAATAAAGCAAAATATGTTATATCCATGCTGGATTGCATATGGGCAGAAGAAAACCTTGTGAGTTAGTACATATAATCAGGAGATGTTCGTGTTTAAGGTCAACTTGTGTTTCTTAGCTTAAATGTATTTGAAAATGCTATCTTCTGACAAACACACCTTTATTTATCCATACAGAAGCTGCAGAAACAAAACAAAACAAATCAAAACAAATCAAAACAAAACAACAAACCTTCTTACTACTACACCAAAATTGAGAACTTTGAAGAACATAGCTCAGGTTTCTGTAAATTAGCTTTCCTAAGACTACATTCCATATCAATATAATTTTGTTTCCTTGAGACCCTTCCCAGGATTCTATTAGAAAATTTTTTTTTTTCAATGAAATTGAAATTTTTACTCAGATTTATTCCCTAAAGGCTCTTACTTTTTTTTTTCTAATTTTTCCCGTTAATCTCAGAAGTAAATTTCTTCAGAAATTTTCGTCAGTTATGCTGAGTAGATGAAATTCATCATTCAGTTTTCTGTTTTCTTTAGGAAAAGGAGAATACCCATTCAGTATGGATCAGTTCCTGTGGTGTTTCCAGCTTGCTTAATAGGGCACTCAACTGTTTTATCTGTCAGCAAATGTATACATGTGGCTGTAATGTATTTTCTGTATTGTCAATGTTTCTCTAAGAAATCAATTGTAATATCCCATTTTGCAGTTTCCGTCTTCTTTGTTGTTGTATCTTCCTAAATTTGAATTGTGTATTAAAATCAAAGGAGAAAAAAATAAGTGTGGAAGATGATCACTTTTCATTTTTTTGTTGTTGTTTTTTGGGGGTTTTTTTGCATATATATTCTGTCTTCCCTCTTGGAGGATAAAACTCATGTGCTTTGTGACTGAAAATAAGGCAAGTAAAAGCTTTTTTTCCCCATTTATTCTTTTGTATTCTCTCTATTCTACTATTTGGTTTAGGGCAAAATTCTCAATATGATAGGTGAATGCTCATATTTTCTAACACTACAGAAGCTTTTTTTTTCTGTTCTTCCTACAACCTGAGGAACCTCTTTTATAGAAAGTTCTGAAAATTCTTTCGAAGTATGTTTGATTTTTTTCAAGGAAGTCACATATGCCTGTTTCTTATTTAATGGATTAAATTAATGAATTTACTTTTTCCACTAGCCAAACTGAGGCAAGCAACTAAAAAAGCAAAATATAAAGCAAACAAACAAAAAAAAAAGAAAATAAAACCAGGCAGAAATGCACTGGGTCACATGGAAGAACAATAGCTCTCAAAACATGATTCAATGACATTTGCTCTTGAAATGAAGGTTTACAACTTTAAAGTGGGAAAAAAACCTAAGTCAATCTATTCATTGGGAAAATGTGTTCCTTTCTTAAAATGCCACATATATGCTCAAAACAACAAACTAAAAAAAAAAAAGGAACCTATTTGAAATCTATACGATTCTTAAAAATATGCTGATGCCTTAGGCTTTATACTTTCAGTATTTTGAAACCTGTTTGCAAAATTCAGCCAACTGGCATTTGTTCAGAGCATATTAATTGTCTATTGACATTTACATGGGAGACTAGGAGAGTAAAACCCTGCACTGCTCTTTGTGCACCATCTTTTATTTTTAACTAGGTGGTTGAGTGTTATTGAGAAGGACAGTCTGTCACAGATTAGTACTGTTCGCTAAGTAATGTATCTCAGCCTCACATTTTTTGAATGAAATATAAATAATGCATAAAAAATCTTTTTTTTTTTTTTGTCGCTGTTTAGGCTTTTGATCCTTCCTGGATAAAGGCTAATTGTAAAGAATATTTCATTTGTCTGTGGTGACATTAAAGATTAAAATAAAGATTAAAATAAAAAAGAAAGAATACACAAGATGGTGAAGAAGAAGAAAAAAAAAAAGGAATAAAAACCAGAAAACTTAAAAAACAATACTCCTACTAGCATATTGAGCACTGTTCAAAAGAACCAGCTGATCCTTCCATCTGCCAGATGAGTCGAACCAGCTACATTTCAATTATCAGATGGGATTCTCTGAGGAATCTAGTAACTACAATAAACATTTTTGCTTGTTTTTGCTTCTTTTTCTCTGAGCATAAGCTGCACCCAGAATAAGTTTGAAAGCTGCTTCATTAGACAGAATTGCAAGGTGGAGTGGAAACATATTTCTAATTTTAAGATTATCCATGTTTAATGGATATATTAAAAGAAATATACAAAAGATGTATGCTATTCACCCTTTTCCCCCCTCCTTCTTCTCCCAAACATGCAAAAGCTTCATCAAACCTTTAGTGATGCTTTATAGTATTAAAGGCACTGTTTGTGAGCCATTAGTAAAGAACCATTCCTACCTGCAGCATTCTAGTTAAAGTTTATTTAATTATTTGTGTCTGCCAGAAAGTCCCAGTGAAAAACCCAGATGAAATAAAAAGAACAATTGGTTAAGATTCACAAAGTATTCAGCATATTTTTGGAAGTTAAAATAGATCAGTAAAACAGAAAATCACCATATGTCAGCCTTGATCTAATATTTCTTGGGAACATTTTAACTGTGGAATATTCATAGGCTTTGCATTCTTTGGATCTTTTTTTCCTTACAGCATGTATGCATGAATAGAAGAAATAAAAGTACTGAAAATCAGAGCCAGCTTCAGCGTGGTGTTCTGGCCAAGGTTCTTCAGAGCAAAGAGTAGAGAGAAATGAGAGTAGAAAAGAAAATCTGTTCTATTTAGAAATCCAGGATGGGACTTCAGAGGCTGTGTGGGTTTGCATAGATTCTCTTAAATTGTAGCTTTATAGTGAGGAACTGAGGTGTACTGGAAGAGTGATCTGAGAAAATTCAGTGGATGTTGGTAGAGACTAAACAGGCCCAAAGATCTGGTGATATAGGGTTAGCACCTTTTATGCACTAAATAGTCCAACCTACTCTAAATTAATTTCTGTAATCTGGCTAATTAATTCTCTATATATCATAAATATATGTAGTAAATCTCATAACACAAGTTATACTGAAGGTTAAATAATTAAAGATCCTTAAAAATCACAAAAAATCAAATGAGAAAGGAGGATTCACTATTAATATCACAACCTAAGATAGAGTAAAGAAAACTTGGGATTTTTCTTATAAAATATTCTTCTTCTACTGAAAATTTAATTGTGGGGATTTTTTAAAGGGTCTTTTGGAGGGGTGTGTGTGTGGGGGTGTGTGTGTGTGTTTAAAGGAAAGACAACATTTTAATACTTTAATTCAAGATCAACCTGATAATTAGTATGTTAGTCATTGAACAAAGGAATAAAGTTGCTAAATTATGGTTTCATACTTGCAGGTACATTTGTAGCAGAGTTTAAAACTGAATATTTCTTTCTTACAATAGTAAATTAGACTCCAGCAGATGAGAATGAAAATATTTTTAAGAGCTGGAAAAATCAATCTGTAAAAAACCTTGAAAAAATTTTGGCAGAACATACTGAAAAGAAAATATTAATAAAGAGTAGGAAAGCTAGGTAAAACAAAAAACCCAGGATTAAGGTTGTCTTTTTGGTGTTAAACAGTCTGAATTTCATCATATATGTATATCATTTATGGTGATATATACCATCCATGACTCATACCTGAATATAAGTCTAAAAATGAGTTAGCACAATTTCTTATTTTTTTTCTTCTGCTTTTCTTCTTCTTCCTATTTCCAGATTCCAATTGACTAGGAGGTGGTTTTCAAAGAACCTACAGGATAAATCTTCCTGTTCCAGAAAATACATCCCTAGAATGTCCTTTTTCAGTGCAGAAAAAGTCTCAAAATGCTCTGGAAAAGACAGTCAAGAAATCTAAGCTTTTATAGAAATGGTATTTTCCTCTCAAAAGTAATTATTGTGTAATCTGGTAATAACACACCCTTTAATAATATAAATTTAGAAGAAGGATGAAAAGTAAGTAACATGATAAATATATGTACTATTCTCACACAAAATATTCTCAATGTAGGAAGTTCTTGCCTTTACACTGCCTTTTATTAATTCAGAATAAAAAAAATAAGCCAAAGCATTTTGTGTTGAAATGCAAGTAGAAATACAAGTGGAAAATTGTCTAAGAAAACACAAGAAGGTGTTCTAGCAGATCTGGGAAAAACATAATAATATTTTATTTTTCTCATACTCAGAAAAAGGTTTGAAGCAGAAAACTCTCTTCTGAGATATGCCCAGTGGTGAAAAGGTCAGTGTTTCCTTCCAATTGAATCAGAAATGTTCACTTAAAATTTTTAGTAAAAAATATTTAATCTAGTTGGCATTTCCTTTTGTTCTGTAAAGTGTAAACTGTAAGGAAAAGTGTTTTTTTAACTAATGTAAAGCCATGTGTAATTGTCTTCCACCTTGTTATGGAGTAGATCATCCCAATTTCTGGAAGAACTGTACAAAAGTAGACAGTGGAATCATCACTTAGGTTCAATTAAGTCTTAGTAGAAAATGAGCTTTTTCTTAGGAAAAAAATCTACAAAAAGGGACAGTACTACTACCATGTTAAATCCACAGTTTTGAAACAGCAAGCAACAAAACAACAGCATCAACAAAACAAGATTTGAGGAAAAGAAATAAATGTTAATGTATTGTTCCAAAAATAGTTCACCCTCAGAATCTTGAAAGAATTATTTTTCTGCAGTGACATTTCATAGTATGTTGTCTTGTGGCTATTTATGCCATTTATTTCGCCTGAGACTACAAATCTTTTTCTGTAAAATGTTTAGATTACTATGAGAATTCTGAACTCTGGACAGGCTTTGGCTTTACTTTGTTAAGCTTTAATTAAAGTGAAAAAAAAGAATTTGTTCTCTTTTCTATTATTCTCTATTTCTCTCATCCCCATGCATTTATACTTGTTCTAATCATGAAGTTATTTAGGAATATTCTCCTTCAACTAATGATCATCTTAGCCCCAATTTAATACATATTTGTTTCTGTGCCATGATGTGCTTTTAAGCCATGAAATCTGGATTGTCCCAGTTATGATCCCTGGGTACTGATACAAGGAAATGATTATGCACTAACACTGGAAAACCGATGGAAGGTGTGGCTTCTAATGCAAAACTACAATAGGAAGGGGCAAAAGTATGTAGGAGAGAAAATTGTACGGACAGTTCTTGTCTATTTTTATTAAAAATAGTTATACGTAGAGATGTGTCCTCTTGAATTCATGTCAGTGGATCATCTGGTCCAACCTTCCTCCTCAGGCAAGGTCTGCCTAGAGCACATGGTGCAAAACTGCATCCAGGTGGTCCTTGAATGTCTCCAGTGAGGGAGACTCCTCACCCTCTCTGGGCAAACTGTTTGGAACACTTCTTTACCACACTAAAAGAAAAGAAAAGAAAGTAGTTTTCCTTTTGTTCAGGTGGAATTTTGTGGAAATTCCTGTGTATCTGTTTCTTTCTGCTTGCTCTTGCCCTATTGGCTGGCACCAAGAAGAGCCTGGATCCTTCCTCTCAGTGAACCCTCCTTCAGGTACTTACATACATACTTGTACAGATAGGTGTATAGGTTGTATTTATACTTACATAGGTTCTGGATTCTCCATCCCAGGGTTCTGGTAGAACACAAAGAGAGCAAGGTGTGACTAGGGTTACTAGAAGAAGAAAACCATAATACTTGCAATGGCATCACCAAAGGGTAAATGATAATAAACCCAAGTACTTTTTCTGGGGGCAACTGGGATGCAAGATGTAACGTGTCCTGTCCCCAGCTTATGACAGAAGTCTGGCCCCTCTCCCAGCAGCATCCCAGACCATTTGCCCTGGAAAGTCACTCCAAACATACATTATAGCTTACATTTCTTACAAAATAATATTGTCAAGAAAGGTTGGATGAAACCAGTTCTTGTAAATAAAAAAAAAAAAAAAGTGCTTCGGAAAAATCAAAGCTACATACAGAGAAAAAAGGTTTTGGTTTTAGAAAATTAGTATAATAGCGTTTTAAAAGGTAATGAAGAAAAGTAATTCCTTTTATGTGTTCGAACAAAGATGGGTATAAAAATAAAAATTTTATGTTGTCTAACATCTACTATATGAAAAAGCAGTACACTCTGAGCAGAAATAGGCAATAATGGATTTTTTAAATGAACAGCTAAAGCATTGTAACAGCCAACACAGCCAGTCTTTCCCTGGAAATCCTGACTATAACCAAAAGCTCATTCTGAAAGTCCTGAGTCCTATTTCACAAAAAAAAAAAAAAAATCATAGTACTAGTTAATTAGAATATGAATAATTTTATATAATGCAATACTTGATGTCTGACTTGTCATATATATTATTAAAAGTGATGGCCATTTTAAAATACTGAAATAAATGGCAGTAATAGTTTCTTTCCCAGAAAAAAGTGTGACTCAAATTCCTCTGAAAATTATAATTTGCAGAAAACTATTTTCTTCTTTGAATAGTGGAAACGTGCAGAAATTAAATTAAAAGTTATCTGTTACTGCTGATCTAAATTTCTTGAAAATTAACTGTGAGTTATACATATGTATTCAGTCTACTTCAAGAAATCTTGAATGACTTTCCTTTTGGAAACAAAGAGTATCTTTCATAATAGGATTTCTTTTTCAAAATACTTGGTTCTCTAGCTCTAACATTAAAAAATGAGATAGCTTCAGTTACTATTTGAGTATAATTCAATGAAATCTGAACAATGTCAGAGCCAAGAAATTATAAGAAAAACATCTGCAGAAAGCATGCTACTAAGTGTTGTGTGTTTGCACTTGAACTGAAAATAAATGTACTAATGGTGCATGTTACTATATATTTGCACATACATTTGAAGTGTCATATATATATTTGAAAAGTCAAAACAAAAATTAAATTAAATTAAGAATAATCATGTTTAATAGTCTAATATGAATAATCATAGTAGGTACATTTAAAAAACTGATTAGGAGTGGCCACATAGCTGTAAGGCACAGCTATAATAAGACACACTAAATACAGTAGTGGGAGAATATGTTGAAAAAAAATTAATTAAGTTTACTTTCCAGCCACATTTGCTTAATAGAGTTTAAGGATACGATGACTAGTAAAGGTCACAGACAGTGTCATGAATCTCTGATTCACAAATTATTTGTGGAAACTCCCATTTCAGAGTAGAAATATGAACACAAATATTTACTCAAGCCAGAAAAATGGGTAAGATTTATGCTTAACAGGAAATAATTCTCGAGAGGAAAATTATTGTTATGGCTAAAGAACATTGAATCTCAAATTGCTGTTTTCTGGTTCCAAAGCTACAGAGTCATCTGGGAACTGAATTTCCATTCCGTGATAGTAAGAGAATGTTAAACAGCAATAACATATGACTATAAAACTAGTTCTCATTCAGTTACTTTCAGACACTTCATATATGGGTATTAAGTAGGAAATTACTCCAAAGCAAAGCACATAACTATGACCAACTTTTTTTTCATAAAGCCAAAGCCTCATAATGTTTGGAAACACTCGTGTAAGATCACTGCTTTCAGCAAGAAAAAGATTTCAGCTTCATTCCACAGCTACCAGGGCTTCCAGTCTTGAGAAAAACTGTCCATGCAGCTACCTTTGAGGTAAGATTTCGGGCTTAACAGGGCTTCCACTCAAACCAATTTGTTTTCTTCAATGCTGTTTCCAGTTTTCCTGTATTGTAGAAAGCCACTGTTGACATCATTTAAACACTTTTCTTTTTTCACAAACAGAAGCAGGGAAATTTGTGTACGGAATTTAATTTGACGTAAGCAAATAAATTGTGGAAGTAGTGACAGAGCCTAAAATATATAACAGCTGCCCTGCTACGTAAAATGATTGCAGCAAGCCATTTTTTATTCAAAAAGAAAAAATATATTTGTAATTGTTCCAAATTTGAAATATCTATGCTATTTTATGGATTTATTTTAGATCAGTAAGTAAATATATAAATAAAATGTAATAATATATAGCAATAATAGTATGATTCTAAAATAGTGAAGTAAAATTGACCAAATAATTTGTGCAGTCAGGAAGAAGCATGCCCTGGACAATTAAGTAATGCAGTTGAAACATTCTTATGAAAACAAATTTATTAGATAGATAAAATATGTAATGCTTAGACCAATCACCCAGAACACATATTTTTATGTCCAATCAAAATCTAAAATATTTTATAATTAAAATGCATTTAATAGAACATTCCGTGAATAAAACACATGTATGGAAGGTCTATATATTTGTAGCTGTTAAATACATAAAGGTTTGTGTCCCTCTCTCTATGTATACTTAAAATAGAGATAGCATAGTCATCAGATTTCACACAAAAAAAAAAAATCAGGGCTGTTTAAGAACTTATTCACCAAAGCATTTTTCACATGTAATAAAGAATATAATAAAGCAAAACTAGACCATCATCACTGCCTAGATGTGGAGCTTCTGCACCTCATCAGTGCAAGTTAGGCAACTCCAGTTAGGATGCCTAGGGACATAGTTTTGCTGCTTATGGGTTTAGAAACATAAACACAACTATTGTGCTAAACTTAACCAAAAAAAAGACTTTTTTAGTGTTTCTAAACAGAATTCCCTCAAATTTTGCACAACAAAGGTGACACGTAGGACTGATGCCTCTCAGGATGTCCTGTAGCTACCAGCAGAGAGCTCTTCCTGCAGGAGCTGTCAAGATTGTTTCAAGGAAGTGTAGATCTTTACACTTATCATGAGAAAGGGATCCTGACGATATTTAAACCTTTCCAGCCATATGAGTAATTGAAAGGAAAACATTTTGGAAACTTAAAAAAAAATACTGGATAATAGAGATGATAAAAGGTTGCTGTTAAAGCTAACTAATAGAGTGGTTTTTTTGCCTGTTTCCTTGAATTTAAACTTTTGAAGCAGTTGAACTTTAAAAAATCTGTTTA
Source organism: Prinia subflava (assembly GCF_021018805.1). Taxonomy (NCBI): domain Eukaryota; kingdom Metazoa; phylum Chordata; class Aves; order Passeriformes; family Cisticolidae; genus Prinia; species Prinia subflava. Next base: position 55,700,701 of record NC_086247.1, read on the forward strand.
AGTTGAAAACTGTTTTGCTTTGAGGGTTTTTGGTTTTTGTGTTTGTTTGTTTGTTTATTCTTACATTAAGGCCAAGATCAACCAAGAAAGTTATATATTTCTTTACCAATTCTTATTTTTCTTTTCACCAGCAACTTATTCTTTTCCCCTGGTGTTTGGGAGAAGATTTCTAAAGAGTGGAAGACTCACCTCTATACTAACTTTTCCCTGTAGCCTCTTTACATTTCGGATAATTGTTTTCTCAGAGCAAGCCATTCTACACCAGCTTTAGTGAGCTTCACACAATGGAACTGTTCTAAGCAGAGGACTCCACAACTGCAAGAAAGCTCCTTCTTGATTTTTTGTTTTGTTTTGGTGTTTTTGGTTTTTGTTGTTGTTGTTGGGGTTTTTTGTTGTTTCGGGGTTTTTTTATATCTATATATTTACCCTTGAAATTGTGTTATTCTGAAACGTTTCTGAGAAAGAAACTGGGTCTTGATATGTTCATCCATATCCTAAACAAATGAAATCACAAAGAAATATATTTTACCACAAATTGCTTAATGCTGTTTTATTCCTCTCTGTAATTTAATCAGTCATGTAATACCTATAGCTAATTGCTGGTCTTAATGATTTTTATTTAATTAATACTGTCTTTACCTAGACTAATTCTGTTCTCTTCCCTTGGGAAGCATAAAGTATCAGGAATATTATATAAAGTACAGAACTTTTTTACAACAACTGTCAGTTCATTAGATATGTTTGGAGAATTTTATTCTATATTCTCCTGGGTGTTTTGGGTTTTTTTGCCCTCTTCTTAGAAGACAAGGGAAAGTTGTCATTCCCAGAAAGGTGGCATGCTGTTAAGTAGAGTATTCAGAACAGAACAACAACTTTGTATGGACTGTGGTACTCAGCAAATGGGCTAGACAGAGCCCCATCTATCTCACTTCAGTGTCTCCAACAGCAGTCAGTAGAGGAAAATGCTCAGGAAAATAACAATATAAGCAGAGAACACAGAGGACAATTCTTTTCTTAGTAGACATTTCCTTACTTCAGATATAGCCAGTAATTTCCTGAGCTTGCAGCTGAATTCACACTGTTGCAATTGATATTTATCCAAGTATATAAAGTGTATGGATTTGAATAACACATTTTTAACCTCTGAAAGCCGGTGCAGTCAGATATCTAAGTATATAGAAGCACATGGGAAGACAGAGATTTGGTCTTTTTTTCATCTTTGTTTCTAGATGCCATATGCTTGCTTGGAAATATCACTAATGCATTTCTAGAAGTGTTAACACCAATTTAGATCGTATAATATTAGAATTTATGCATACAAATAATTTTTGAAAAAAGTTATATTTAGTGAAAAGTTCAAGTTTAGTGTGTAGATTGCCAGTATCGCATCTCAGATTAGTCTCAACAAAAAGCAAAAAGGTTTATATGTAAAGAACAGTCAGCCTTTTAATAAATGCCTGTTTACAAATGTCAAGTTCTAAGGTTAAATTTAGGGTTTCAGATTTACAGCCTAACACTGCTGCTTCAGGTTAGCAAGAATAGATGATTGCATTGTAATTCCCATAATGATCTTTGTTTCTCCTGCCAGACAAGTTTATATCTGCAGCCACTGAGGAACATCTCCCACATCTCTCTTTTCCATTTCCCTATTATTACTCTGGTTTTCTCTCTTTGAGAAGAAAGCTTAAATGAGAGTTAAAAGAGAGAGAGCGGCAAATGCTTAGGAGTCAGGCACACTCAGATCCATTAAGGCACTGATGGCAGATTTTGTCCTGCAATTCTTTGCCTCAACTGAACCATAAATAGCTTGGAATGACATCAGTGGGTTTTTTGTTTCCTTTATTCTTTAGGATTTCCTAGAGCTCATTCAATGGCTTTAGGTTTGGAGGATGTTTCTGTCAGTTCAAAGATAATCTCTTATGGAAATACATTTTGTTTTTATGAGACATACAACTACTATGCTCTTTGAAAACAGATTTTAGACTACTGCAAGAAGTATTTGAATGCATTGTGCCAGTGGCATTTAAGGTATTCAGTTCACTTGATTTTAAGCCCTTTTTATATGAAAAAGTTATTTTATCTCCAATTCACAGTGATTTCTTCCTATTTATGCTTGTTTTTATTACCTCTGAAATATTCTGTGACCTGTGCAATACTCTAGTCAGGACAGGCTAGGATTGTGTTGATAACTGCCATGTACCTGCCTGTTTTTGAAGCATTTTGAAATCCTCAGAAGGCAAAATGTGTTAATAGTTTCCAATAAACATGAAAGTATTAAAAGTTTGAGTTTAGCTATTTTTAAGAACTTAAAACAATAATTTTAGTTGATAATTTATAATAAATTTTAAATAAAACATTTCAAATAATACCTTTTGTAAACTGGACTAAGCAAGAAAACAAAACCAAAAAAGCAAGTAAAAACTTTGAGTCAAAGCTGTATCGCATCATCATTGCAGAAAACATTATGCTTTTAAAATTATTATTTACTTTTTATTTATTCCCCTCTTCCAGAAGAATAATTTCTGTATAGTGGTTTTCAGTTTAGTTTTGATACACGAAGTTGTAAAATATGGACACATTTAGAAAACCATTTACTTATTCTTTCTTTCCCTCTTTTCCCTATCATGAAGCAGCAAAAATGACACAAATTAGAGCAATAATCTTAAAATGGTAGTTTCAGTTTTAATTAAATAATTTATGATATTTTATAGTCATGACAGTAGTCAGGTTATCATGTTAGCCAAAATCAGTAAATTATTATCCCAGCAGCAAGGTTTTGTATTTCATCTGATCTATGTTTCACATATCTTCCTAGTAGTGTTATGGGGCTTTTTTAATATATCTAGCTTATGCTAAAAAATATACCAAATTTTGTTACTTTGGTATATAGATTTCCTCTTACACCCTCAGTCAAGTCCAAAGGTCTCCACCTCCACTGCCCCTGAGAGTGTTCAATGCCTGGTGTGATTGTAATTACTGAATTGCTGTGTATTGCACTACAGCAACCATAAACAATGTGATAGCCTCAGATATTAACTGTGTCTATGGTGTTATTTGCCATACTGGCCTAGAAGTTGCTCTTAAAAAAAAAAAAAATAGAAGTTAGTTTACAATACTGAAAAAAAAAGAACCAGTGCCAATCCAGCCCAGGGTTTTATGGAGATCATGCAATATGCATAGCAGAAGGTAAAGAGATATTTTTACATAAAAAAATGTATTGACTGGATATTGAATAGGAACTATGAAACTGTAACTATTTGCTGATGAGGACAGGTTTGGGCTGGCCTAAGCAGAGGGAGACAGAATGGAGCTAATTAAGGTCAAATCAGTCCTAGACGTAGGTCACTGACTCTAACCATTTACTAGTTACTGGAAAGAAGTCATGAAGGAAAACATGAGTTGAAGAAGAAGAGGAGTAAAAATATGATCTGTAGAACACCCAGGCATCTGACATTTTGCCCTCAGAGATGCACAAAGCAGGTACCTGCCTGCCTGTCTGTAGACAGCTGATGTGAACAGGAAGAATTAATACAACAGGCATGTCCACCACAGTCAAGAGGAAAATTTTATGGCTGCGGCAAAGACGTCAAATCCTGTTTGGTTTGTTGTCTTTTCATACCATCAGCAAACAGAGAGTTTGCTCTCTGGGGCAATGTGCCACTACGTTTGTTGCAACCTAAGATGACATGAGCATTTCAGGTGTAGACTTTGTGTAGTAAACTGACCTGGTAATAGATAGCAAAGGAAAAATTTATGACAAAACACTGGGGAACTAGAACAGCTGAAAGGCAAGTGCAGGACAAAGATTTGACCAAGGGTTGAAGAGAAAGAATAAACCTGAAGATATTTACTCTTCTGTTTGATCATTGTATACTGAAGAGACTGCATAAAGCAGCACATGTCTTCAGGTAGTAAATATTTATACATTAAGTTGATTTCTGTCCTGTCAACTTGGTATCAGGCATCCATGACATTTGTGCTAGGTCTGTGGTCAGAGACAAAAAGTAAAAATACCGGTAAAAGTGTCTTGGAAAGCAACTGTTTCACCCACTGACAACTGATGTGAAATAGCTATGAAGAGTTATAAGCAACCAAATTACTACTTTTCACACCAGCCTCTCACCATAACTATGTTCTGTTTGAAATAAACTAGTGCATACAGTGCAAGTAGGATACATTGCTTCCTATAAATTAAGATTTATCCTACACTGTTCCTTGTGGGACCTTTCAGATGCAGCCCAGGGACACAGTGGAGTCACCATCCCTGGAGGTGCCTAAGGAAAGACTGGATGTGGCACTTAGCACCGTGGCTCATGGTTGAACTCGATGATCTCAGAGGTCTTTTCCAATCTAATCGGTTCTGTGATTCTATTTTGCTGAAGTTAATGAAGATGTTTCAAAATATCCAACCAAATCAATTACACCAATTTTTGTGAAAGAACCCAAAAGTATTTTGAGCTTTAAATTCTCAACGGACTTGCATTTCACTGAGTTAAAAATGCTTATATTGTGAATGAATCAAATCATAAACAAAACTAAGGATTCAGAAAAAATGACTGAAGCATCTTGCTTAGAATAAACAACCAGAAATAACAACATAAACTATAAACTAAAGACCTAAAAGATCTATAAACTATAGATCCAAAATAAGACATAAAGAAAAAGTTAGAAAGAAATATTTATTCCTTTTATTCATTTTACTTCATGTCATGCACCAGTTATTGCTATTTTATAATAAAATGTTTAGTGCTTGCTAATGGAGTACACAAGGAATAGGCATTCCTATTTCTAAATCTTTTTTCTCTTTGGTCTTAATCAAGTCACTTCACAGCTTGTAAAGTTTTTCTCATAACTCCTGTGTCTGTGCTAATAGGTAGAAATATGACTGAAGTTTACTTCTGGATCAGCCAAGCTAAGAAAAATTTTGCACTCTTAAATTCACAGCAGGATCAGTAGTCAAAGCACTGTATAATATACTATACTGGCCTTTAAAATAAAAACCTTCACTTTTACAGAAGAGACTTCATGGCAGATTCCGCCAATATGCATACTGGGACTTTTTCCATATTACTTCAACTGGAACAGACAACAGGGACACTTTTACATTTAAATGTACAGTACATTAGAGTTATTTATTGTCAAGTTTGACTTATTCCCTGCAGAGAAAAAGTCCAAGGACCATTTAGCTTTCTATGCTATAAAAAAGAATCGGCTTTATTTTCCAGGGCTCTGGATATTCTTTACCTAACAATGAAAGTGTCTCAGCTGTGAAATTTTTTTCTAGAAGATGAGGATGAGATACTATGAGATGCTACTATGATTAATGTTTTTGATAGAGCTTTGTTACAAAGATTCTACTGAGGAATTCATAGGCATAGTGTGAACAGGCTATATCAGTCTGCAGAGATGGAACAAAGAAGGCAAAAACACTTCTGCTTCTTGATTCACTTTGGCAGTCAGAGATCATTAATTATATTAGCCACCAAAATAAGTAGTGTCATAAATAAAATCAGAATTTTTTCTCATTGTCCTTTTCAATAAAATTATTGACTTTAGAGAATGCCATCATTGTCACTGTTACTAGGACAAGAAGTGATTATTTGTAACGCTGATGAACAGAACCATTAGTGGTAGGTAGAATACATGGGGAAAAAAAAGTGGCAATTTATACATACACCAAAACATATGCGAAATTAAAGGTCTGAAATAATTAATCAGTGTAAAAGCAACAAAAAACCCCCTAGTGTAACAGCAATATTAGGCTCTAAACAACTGACAACAAAGGCAAAACTGTCAGCCATTAATATTCCTATGAAAATCACATCAGATTTAAATCTTAACATAAAAGCCAAAGTTAACTTGAGGGTGTATTACCTTGATATCCTTATCTTTTCCATAATCACAAAACACAAAGGAAAAATATAAGCATACATTCCCAAAATTCACTTCCAAGCTGGGATAAAGTGGTGATCCCTCTTGGAATGAGAACAAAGCCTACTACTATGGCCTAATTATTGCCAGTAGCAGCACACAGCACACAGGCTTCCAGTAGGAATAGACAATCAGTTAAACAAGCACAGTAGCTGCAGTCTTTTCATTCTCAGGATATAATTTTATTTTTTTAAACAACATGTCAGGTACAAAAAACCCCATCCTATTAGAAACGTAGTATAGAGCTAGCAAAGGAAAACTGTCCAGGAATGAAAGAGAAGGAACATTCTTTGATTTGGATTACTCTTCTGAGATGACCACATTCTTTTCCCCAGCATGACTCCTACAAAACACCTAGCCAGGGCCAGTAAAATGCAAAAAATCCAAACCAATTGGTCTAGCAAATCTGAGTTCATGCAGGCCTGGGAGAATATTGCCTTCAGAGACTGTGTTAGGCAGAATGTTGTTCAAGACTGGGGAAAGAACATACTATTTAATACAAGCTTGATGGCTTAATTCATATGAAAATATGGAAAGTTTCTTTTTACATGCCAGACTGTAGCCACGTAAGTAGCTATATAAATGGAAAACACAAAACAATTAAAGCTATTGGAAATACAGTGAAAATTAGAAACTCTTTATGGAAGCTAAAGGAAAGAACCTAGAACAAGAACACAAAACAAACATACTTGATATTGCAATATGGAAGCTAATAATGCTTTCTTTCATATTTTGCTTGAAATTCTTCATACAGTTACTGTGAAGATTTGTCATACATTTTTTCTATTCCTTATTGCAATACTTAAATACTTTGAATTTTCAAAAATAAATGGCAATGGATTAATGGTCTCCTCAATTGGGAGGACATTTTGTAAAACACCAGTAAAAAAATTAATATTCCAGATTAACAAAAAAACAGACAGTGTGACAGAACACATTTACATTTTTGATTTTGGTATTACAGAAATTAATTTTCAAAAAATAAAAACAAAATTTAAGGTCAGAGTGTTTGTTAATTTGCTTCTCTTTGGATCTGAGAACCTACAATTAGTGCATAGCTTCAGTAAAATCCTTCCTCATCCCTGCCCATAATCCCATGCATCAATTTGATCATCTGTACCATTATTAAAGATAAAATTTAATTTGAAACATTGAAAAGCAAAAGAAGAGAGTGTTTTCCTTAGCCATTCAGTTATATTAAAGTTCTCGGAATACATAGATATAGATATAGATATAGATATAGATATAGATATAGATATAGATATAGATATAGATATAGATATAGATATAGATATAGATAGATATGGATATAGATGAGATAGATAGATAGATAGATAGATAGATAGATAGATAGATAGATAGATAGATAGATAGATAGATAGATATACTCTTAGTTTTCTATGTTATTATCAATTAAGCATTTCATTTGGATTCTTAAAATGTTTAAGAGTTTGCTGCTTTCAAGTTTAGCAACTCATTTAATCTTTTGGTAAACAGAAAATAAAACACAAAGTCCAAGGAGTCTTTTTACACTTGACTGTTATAAACCACCTGAAGACATACTGTCTTGAAATAACTGCAGTAGGAAATTAGTGTCTCTGATTTTCTCTCAGAGCTTGCAGTAGTCCTTTCTGAGTCTATGCAGTAGAGAATTAAGGCTATCTAAGCAGGCCAGAGTTTCTTCTGACTTCATCTTCCTCTGATTTCAAATGTAGACTGGACAAAATCCATTACAAAAAAAAAAAAAAAAGAAAAAAACTGATCTTACATGATCTAATACTGTAGTTCATCAGAAATTTTTCATGAATAAAGTAAGGAACAATAATACTTTCATCTTTTAAAAATACAGGAAAATAATGTTGAAACAAATGGAAACTTGAAGCTAGTGTAAGAAATAATGGAAATACTAGAATGAAAATTATTGGAAAAAATTCTTCAGAGAAATAATAAATTACAAAATGTCTGCAAAGAGGGAAGTTGATAATAAAAATAACATAATTAGTTTGATAAATATTTTTTACCATTATTATGGTGTATTTTTTATCATGAATTATAAATTTCACAGGGGATGAAGTTTTTTTGTAGTGTTAAATAGAACTGTGTGATAGACTGCCACTGATAGAAGAGTACATTACTTCAAAAAATGTAATATTAGAAATAAAAGCTTTTAAAAATTGAGACTTCCTCAATAAGTTATTATTGAGAAAATTCATGAGAAAATGAATTTTTTCTCATTAATTTTATTCGTAAGAAAATTACGTTATTTATTTTAAATATTTTTCTCTCCAGTAATATAAAATATGAATGTGGAAATTGTATATTAGACATCCTTATAAAATGTTGAGTTGGAAGGAGATCAAAATAGCCCAGTACCAGGAGTTAAGGAAAAAGTTGTCTATGGGAGGACACCCAGAAATTGCCATAAGTGTATTGTTGAAAGACAGGTAAATTTCCTGGCTGTTCTCTGAGCAGTAGCACAGTACAATTTATTCTAAGTCAATGATATGCTAATGAAAGGAGTTGATTGGACCATTATCAGACTATGTTGTGTAAATTTATGAGCTCTCTTATGGAGATGAGTTTCTGAATTTTCTGTTTGTTACTTTGCTGACACTGCTAAAGAGATTCCTCATTTCTTTACATTGTTGTTGAATTTCATAGAAGAAGGAAGAAGTCAGTGGGAATAAATTACTCAGAAAATAAAAATGCTTATACCGGGAAGGAAGGAAGGAAGGAAGGAAGGAAGGAAGGAAGGAAGGAAGGAAGGAAGGAAGGAAGGAAGGAAGGAAGGAAGGAAGGAAGGAAGGAAGGAAGGAAGGAAGGAAGGAAGGAAGGAAGGAAGGAAGGAAGGAAGGAAGGAAGGAAGGAAGGAAGGAAGGAAGGAAGGAAGGAAGGAAGGAAGGAAGGAAGGAAGGAAGGAAGGAAGGAAGGAAGGAAGGAAGGAAGGAAGGAAGGAAGGAAGGAAGGAAGGAAGGAAGGAAGGAAGGAAGGAAGGAAGGAGGGAAGGAGGGAAGGAGGGAGGGAGGGAGGGAGGGAGGGAGGGAGGGAGGGAGGGAGGGAGGGAGGGAGGGAGGGAAGGAGGGAAGGAGGGAAGGAGGGAAGGAGGGAAGGAGGGAAGGAGGGAGGGAAGGAGGGAAGGAGGGAAGGAGGGAAGGAAGGAAGGAAGGAAGGAAGGAAGGAAGGAAGGAAGGAAGGAAGGAAGGAAGGAAGGAAGGAAGGAAGGAAGGAAGGAAGGAAGGAAGGAAGGAAGGAAGGAAGGAAGGAAGGAAGGAAGGAAGGAAGGAAGGAAGGAAGGAAGGAGGAAGGAAGGAAGGAAGGAAGGAAGGAAGGAAGGAAGGAAGGAAGGAAGGAAGGAAGGAAGGAAGGAAGGAAGGAAGGAAGGAAGGAAGGAAGGAAGGAAGGAAGGAAGGAATGCTTAGAGCAGATTGCCATTTAGATAAATACATTTTTGAAGCCTTAAATATCTTTGCATCTCTCAGAAAAACCTTAGAATTCTATTTTTCCTTTTATTTAAGCACAAAAATAGCTAGGGTTTAATCAGCTTTCAAAGAACAATGTGATCTTTGATCTATCACGTTACTCCAAGACATTCAAACTAGGTCAAAACTTGACCGCTGCTTTTTGAATTTTGGGTTGTGCCAAATTTTGTTGTTGTTCCTGTTCCTGAATATTAGCTTGATTTTACAAATGCAAGAGTCTCAGGCACACAGTTTCTATGCTGCTGAACAAGTAGAATTCAAACATGAAACCAAATTAATTTTTTCTGTATTGGAGAATCATTTTATTCATTCCATGCAACAAAACTGAGAAGCAGCATGTAAACACTGTAATAATTAGAAAGTTTGGGCTCAGTCATGGATTTGGATGTGAATCTGGATCCCAGACCTCCACTGATTTCATCTTGTGTCTTTATTCTTTTTTGCCTTAAATCTTGGAAAAACAAAAAACTTAAAGGGAGAACAGGAACATTATGCAGAAAATGTCAGAATTGGAGTACAGTGCCTGCTGTAGAATAAAACTAAATAACAGTATGGCAATGTAGTGCCCTGTAACTGGTAGACTATGGTTTACCACCCAGTCTCATTTAGAATATAAAAGAAAAACTGCAGAACCTGAAAACATTTGTCAAAATTTTCAGAGTCAGAAATGGTCAGGAAGACAGTAACATTCAATGTAAAATGAAGTACCCTTATTTTTCCCAAGTTCTCACAATAGAAAAAAACCTAAAACCATACTACAGAACCAATTTAATCTTGTTGGGTCAAAAGTCAGGCTCTTTCCTTTCTCTAGCTCTCTATTAGCTCAAAGTCCCTTGAAATATTTTATTTTTTTCAGAATTTTATTTCTCTTTTTTTTTCTCCTCAAAAAGTCATTCTGTAAAAAAAATGTAACAATGGGAAATACTCTTTTCTTCCTTCTAGGTCAAGGGTTTGCAACCACAGTGACATAAAAAACAATTAATTTTTGTGTAGCTGCTTATCTCTTACTTGTAAGTCCATCCAACCATCAAACACAGAAACTACCAATCCTCAGTGCACTCTTGTTAGACTATACTGCAAACTTTGTAGTCATTAGTGGAATCTTGTGCACAACTATTTTCCTCACTGAATAAAAAACCCCAAAATGCTCAGAGAAACTTATTTAGAGAACAGAACAGAGAGAACATTCCTGTCTACAACCTCTGGCTTTCTGTGTCCAATCATTAAATAAAATATTAAAACTACACATGCTATAAAAATAAAACCAGCATTATTTTGTTATATATTAATATTTACTATATATCAGTTCTCTAAAAGAGAGTCACTTGACACTTTTTTTCCCTCATAGTTCATTAGCTACCATATTCTAATGTCATCTTCATATAAATATATTGAGTTTATGTAAAACTGAAAGTAAATTTTGTTCTTTTTTCTAATAGCTTGAGCAGACCTATTATTCTTCCTTTTTATTTTTTTCCTAAATTTATTCTTTAAATATGGATTGTGTCATAATCAAAAGCAAACTTTTATATGCAGATCTGGATGGTGATCCAACATATGAAAAAACCATGGACTCTAATTTTATTAACGAATTCATTCTCTTACTGTCTTTCAACCACTGTGACTGAAATAAAATTTTATTCAAATGGTTTCTCAGTCCCACTTCTCTATTCTCTGGAATAATTTTGCTTATGATACCACAGCCTTATTTACACAACTTAGACTGTTCTCACTAGATGATTGTATCAGAATCTTAATCATTTGGATTCTACTGCCATAGATTCAACTAATGCAGTAAAATATATAAATATATGTATATTTACATATATAAATGTAAAAAGCCATCTAATAAAAAATATAAGAAATAAGAAATTACAGACAGAAAAAAATGTGGCAATATTGGTTCAAAATTACTATTATTCTTTCCTGTATATGTGTGTAATATCTCTACTTAGACTTTGACTCTCTCTCTGGCTAAAACCTGTCTACATAGCTGGATATTTTGAAAGCTTAAATATATAACTAAGAACAGATCTTTTTTCCACAGGAAATACATCTATAAATTTATCTAAACCATCTAATTGATGGAGGACAGAGTCCAAGTTAAGTGATTCATCCACCTAAGCATGACTTTAGTATTCCTAAACTCTTCAGGATAGAAATAAAATTTAAAATGTGTTAAGTGGAAAAACTAGTTGTTAGAAGTGTATGGGGACAGAAAGAACGCAGAATGACAAGTTTAGGTACAGAATCTAATAGTTAGCAAGAAAAAAAGAGATTGAGGGATTTAATTTTTTTTGAAAGTTTTTGTACTTTCACATAGCTGTTTATCAGAGAGAATAAAACTAACAATCAACAAATAAATGGGAATTTTATATTCATTAAAGTTTCTTAATGCCATTTGTGGGAGAACTGACAGTGGTCAGATTTTAGGCTTCAGGCACTTGCTAAAAAGACAAGTGAGTGACTCTCATTCTGGCCTGTGAAAACCCTAAGGAGGAATCCAAACAATCCTTAAGAGGTGAAAAACAGCAGGTGGTGTTTTTCTAACTTGTTTATTGGCAAAGATGTTTACAAAGAGGTGTAGGCTCTGAATGACCAATCATATTCATTGGACTGAAGTACTATATAAAAAGAGTTTTGAAGAATAAAGATCGCTCTCCACTTGCTGTAAGCTGAGTCCATGTCGTTATTATCATGCAGTCCTTAAAACAATAATGGTACATTTGTGCTTGAATAAATTGAAAAGATGTTAGGTGAGATGCTATGAAAGTTTCCCTTTTGTAATTTTCCCATAAGAATTCACAATAATAGACAACTTTTTCTGAGACTATATCAGACGTAATAGGGGAAAAAAATCAGTATTACATCCATATAATACATTTAATGAACATTTCCTTTTCTTTCCTGGGAGGAAGAAGATGAAAGAGAATAAAAGAGGATGAAAGAATCATTTTGTTGTGTCTGTCCAGACAGTATTCCAAATCCTTACATACCTATTTTCTTACAACCCTATTTTCTCTCCTAATACTGGTACAGAGGCTGAAATAGCAAGCAATGGTATGTCATGCTGCTCCTCAAGTAGGTTTACATCTGTAATTTTTGCTTTACAAAATCTTGGATGATAATTTAAAATGTACAGTGGTTTATAAGAGGAAGAATAATTATTCAGGGGTAATCAACTGTGAGGATCAGATTTTTTCTGAATTTGCTGAGATTAAACTGTTTTTTTTTTTTCCTTTCACAATGTAAGTGCAAGTCCTTCAGCCTCAGACTATGGAATTATACAGTTCTATCTGTGTCAATGCACAGAGTTTTCTGGGATAAGTGGGATATCTAGGAGGGAAGGAAAAGCTATATACTACCCCACTGCAAACGAAGCAGTGCCATGCACACTGTCTCTCTGTCAAATCCATAACAAACATGTCCAGGGTATTCCAGCCCTTTACACCCACATGATATGCCACCAGGGAGGGCAGTGTCATCTATTGCAGAATGAGTCCTTTACAGGATCATTAAGGCGTTTCTTTCATAGTCAGAAAGGCATGAATGCCTTTTCTTTTGCATCTTTTGGCAAACATAAATTCCAAATGTCTATTTTGCCTGAGTGATTGAGAGTAAGAATTTGGTTAAGATAACCTAATGGCTTTTAGGTACTTGTAATATACATTATCCAGGGACTCACTGATACTTCAATAGTCTGAGCAAATGTTCTCAGACTGTGACAGTATTTATGTGGATTCCTTTTAGAAGATGATTTATGTCAAGATAATGTTATGCTTTAGCATAGAGTACTTTATTCTGAGAATAATTTTTTTATGCTGTATTTCAACTCTGTTTATTCATTTGTATATAACCCATGTGCACATATGCAATAAAATATGGGGCTTGTTTCCATAGTTGCAAAATGTATACATACATAGGCAGCACCCAGAAGTGCAAATGGAGATCATAAGTTTTTATATATCTTCATTGTCCCTTCAGTTCCTCTTCTTTTCAGCCATCCAGCTATTCACTTATCAATCCTGCAACACTCAACTAACAGGTTCTTGAATTTTCAAGTATCTCCCATCTTCTCCAGCACCTATTTCAAAAGGAAAGGACAGTGCTTTACTATACTTTATAAATGCCTGTCCATCTAACTAATCTCTCTTAACAAGAGTTTGACAGTAAATGTCAACAAAATAGTTACTGCTTGTTCTTGAAATCTTTTGAAGTTTTCAATGCAATAAATATAAGTAGAAGAGTCCTCAGTATGTAGAACTTTTCAATAGGAAAATTATATTCTTAAGCCTTAACAGCAATTTCAGACTATTCTTCAAGCATTTCTCTTGAATAAGCTGTTTCTCTTTGGACACTTGCAATTCAGCAATAACAATAGATGGAGTAATGCATCCTCCTCACACTTCAGTTTTCTCAAACTTTTATTCACTTATCATCTTCAATTAAGATCCACATATATTTTAAAAAGTGCTAGGGGTTTTCTTAAATATTTTTTCTTGGTTTTGAAGAAAACAGAAGATGCTAAACTTTGCTTCTTCAAAATAATTAAGATTTTTTAAGTGAGAGTCATATTCTGTTTCCTCTGGAACTCATTTTCTTCTTTGCACCCGCAGTACTCTATTTTTATTTCAGTAACTTTCTTCTCCAGTCATTCAACTAGAGTTTAAATAGCTCCATCTGACAAATAGTATTGAAGTCTGTAAAAGTCATGGACGATTACAGAGGAGCATATGGTATAGCTGAGTCATTGTAACTATGTGTCTATTTGCAATGAAAGTAATTTTTAAACAAAGTGCATTCTGGACAGTACGTAGATGCTTTGATCTCTTTTCCACAAAAATATTGCATATGAAATTGAGGTAGGTCAGCATTTGATCATACTGTAGATCTCCACATTGTGGAGTGTCACATCATCCCATATTAGCCATTGTTATACAGCAAAAATGTCCATTCATATTCTCCTTTTATTCATTAGGCTTTTTCTCAGTTACATTGCCTAACACAAAATATTAGCTCCAGCTTTTACAGTTTGTTGTTCAAACTGTACTTGTTTATTTGCAAACAGTCACAAAAAGTTGACTTTGATCAATGACTGCTACAGGACTTTAAGATAAATGTTGATGTTTGGCATTGTTGTTTGCATATCTTAGCATTGCAAGTAATTTCCTATATTTTCTCTAATGAAATATAATTATTTGCTCTGCAGATGCCTCCCACAAATCAGTAACAGATGATCCAGAATTAATGCACTCTATAGTCTAGTTGAATACTTAAAACAAAAAATAGGCCAGGAGCACTTTGGGACATAATCCAAATGGTTGGACTTTAAATGTGAAATAATTACACTGTGAAAGACATTTTTTTCTCATAATTGAGATAAGCCCATAACTACACTTCAGTTTTATTATGAAACTATTCTCAAGAGGGAAAAAATGGATGTGGTTAAATAACATTGTATAATATGGATTAAAAAAAAAAAAAAAAAAGAAAATTGTGAATTTTCATTCAACACAGGAAATTGAATGAGCATTAAGTAAATGCCTCAATTTCAAATTAAGTGATTACTTGTAAGAGTCTCTGAGAATTCATGAATGAATCCTGATTATTAGGAAGCAGGTAGAAGTGAAATTTATTAGCAGGCAGTCTCCCTCATAGTTCTTCATAGTATAGATGTAGGTCACAGCCTAACTGTGCAGTGTAAGAAGAAACCGAAACACTCTTTTGAAGTCTTCAGAAATGGATTGCAAGCAAACAAGGTGGAAGAAAACTGATTGACCATGCATGAATTTAGGAAAAACAAAGGTGTGGAAAAGGCAGACAAACTCTTTTTTATCAACATATGCTCATTGAGGATGAGAACATGGGAATAGAATTTGTAGAATAGGTGAAGGGCAAATATCACCATTTGCATTGAGTCTTATTGTGTCTTCTATGTATTTATGTAGATCTTGAACCTCAGTGCACTTAAGGATTTATCTTCCCAAATAAACACTGTTTTTTTATGTTTGATTTTTCCTGTGATCACAACATGATCATATTTGAGGAGGAATAACTTCAAAGTGATTGCAAAGAATATCCTGCTAACAGTTCTTTCAATACGATTAAAATGGCATTATATAATATTTGGGGAAGGTAGAAGAGAAGGAAAACACAATGGTCTGGCAAATTACAACTGTGTAGGTTTTGGCAAATAACTTGCTACTCAAGACTTTTAATATTTTTAGTGTTGCACTAAAACTATGGGGATACTTACAGTAATGGTTGTGTGAGTCATATGCTGTTTTTTATGCTTTGAGTTTCAATAACAACTGCTTAAAACACAAAAATAATACCTGATTAATGATGGAAAATACTGCACAGATTATTATTTTTCAAGTAAACATTTAGAAAAAAAAAAGAAAAGCAAATCAATAAACTCATTCCATAACAAATACAGCTACATTTTTAGCAGGAGCTATTAATTCAGAAACAGTCCATTTGTTCTTTCATTTGTCCAGCTCTATAAAATAATATTTCAGTGTCTTTGCTCTGTGTAGGATCCAAATTTTATCTAAAAACACCTCAAACAACATAGAATCATAGATTTAATTAATTTAGAAGGGATTTTGAAGCTTTGACCACTGTGGAAAATCAGAGCCAAATAGACCAAGTTGCTCAGAAGCTTTTCAGGTTACTTTATCTCTGAAGGTATAGGCTTCACCACCTTTCTGAGTCCCTGCTCCACTCTCAGATTGCATCAGCCTCATGAATAAAAATGAGTTATCTCTGCCTCTCCTTGTTTAATACATGTTCCAGTCCCAGTTGTCACAGTGGTCCTCCACTAGACTCTTTGTAGTGTGAAAACATCTTTTCTTGTATTGGGATCTCTAAAGTAAGGAAGAGCTCTGGATGCTGCTGATATTCAGCTTGTTGTTTACCATGACTGTCAAGCCCTGCAAAGGTCTTTCTGAGTCTTGTACAGTTATACAGCCAGGGCCCAGCCTACATGTGGTTATTTCAAACCAGAGCAGAAGTTTCCATCAGTCTTTGCTGAACTTCAGGGTGTAGTTTCTATCAGCCTGTTTCACCATGGCCAAAGTTGCTCTGCAGCAGCCCTGCCCTATAGAATGTCCATCACTCTTTCTCCCACATCCACAATCCATATACGGTTTGGTGTCAACCTTAAAAATTTTTCAGGGTGCACTATCTTTCTCCAACTGTGCCATTATTAGAGACACTGAACAGTATTGATCATTAAGCAACACAGCCTATAACTTGACACAAGTTTGACTTAATACATTCCTTGACTTCAAGAATTGGAGCCCAATTATTTAGCACATTTTACTTCATTTGGCAGCAAACCTTCCCAAACTGTATTTGACTGACTGTGAGGATAGAATGGGAGATCAAGTCAAGGCAAACAAATCTGCTACTCTACCTTCACAGGAGCAGACATCTCATTGTAGAGCGTTATTGGGTTAGTTAGATGCAAGCTGCTGGTTGTTCCTAATCACTTTCTCTTCCTCTTCCTGGGTATTAATACACAACTTTTAGGACAATGCAGTCCATATTTTTTTGGCTTAGATTTATCACATCACCTTTAGTTCTCTGGATCTCCTTTCATACCCTTTTTGAAGGTGATTTTAAGGTTTTCTCAAATGTATACTTTAGGGAAAATTTGCTTATAGCACAAACAAAAGCCATATTAAATAAATAAATATTATATTTATACTGCAAGAAGCCAAATAACTTTAAATATGTAGCATAATAATCTCTCTTGGTACTGGTCAACACCTACTTTGAGCATTCACTTGCTAATGTGTGATGCCCTTCTGAATCTGTCCACTGTCTGCCTGCTAAAACATCCATCCCCATTAAGCTATCTTTGATATCTCCAACTGCTGTTTTGATAGTCAATAAATTCTCTGGAGTTGTGCCTAAATATTCTGACAGAATACAATCTGAAAACAAAAAAACTATTTATACACAAAAAAAAATTAGTCAAACCTATTTAAGGTCTCCAACTGGCAAACTTTCCTCTTAATGCTAAATATAACAGGTCATCCAGCATAATCAATCATCTTCAGATACCTTGATACCAGAATGCAAATGGTATCAAACCTAAATAATTAAGCCTATCAGTGTACTCTTTCTATTGGATTAACATAAGGGAAAAAATTATTATAGCTATAAAGTCTTTTTTTTTTTATTACACACAGGTTTGTCTCAGATTATTCAAAAATATTTTTTTATCTTTTATAGCTCAAACAGTTATATATTGCAAATAAAAATTGAGAAGTTTAGGTTTATGGAGTGTAACATGCAAACATCCCAATATCTTCATTCAAGGAAGAAAATATGTAAACTAAACCTTCATATAGAGTCTCTCAGTGTCCTATTCAAAGTGCTGGCTTACATCAGTAGCAAATCTGCTCAGAGAGTTAGTACAGTTTACAACAACTGAGAATCTCCCAGTTGGTGATTAAGTTCCTGCCTGGTGGCATAATATCCTTAATTGTGAGGGGAAATTTTCAATTTCTAAATACCTAGCTACACACAGTTTTACATATATTCACTCGTACCGGAGGTGAGTGAACCCATAGAAACCATCTTATTTTAAAAAACTTTTAAGTCACATATCTCTCTATGCACTGTTTTACTTTATTCTCCTAAAGAGGTGTCAGTAAGTGCATATCTAAATGTTATTATCACTCTGGAAAAAATTCTAGTTTTGTTGATTTTTTATATGGTGGAATTGATTCAGAATATAGTATGAACAGAATATTTCACCAAGATGGACCAAAGTGCCCATTAAGCCTCATCACTGAGTGGAGGAAGTTTCCAGGAACTGGGAACTGACAGAATGAAGTTATAAAATCAAATTATTTTCAAAACATTCTTTCCTCAGAAGTGAAGTAATATATATACTGCATTATATATGCCAAGTAAAGTATAATGCTGAATTGTTTATTTGTTTTCAGCCCTATAATGTTTTCTTTGCTATTATTATAGTTAGTTTAAAATGTAGGAATTTTTCCTGTATCACATAATGCACAAAATATCCTGCCAGTACAGGAGAGTGATATGAGAACCCTAGGGGAGATTCAAATGTTTTCTACTTAATTTTTGTTCTTTTTTGATGTCTCAATCTTTGTTTGAAGTATACTGAAATATATTGCAAGTAATTTTCAAGCTGTTTGTGAGTCAGACTTAACAATATTTTGGAATGGAATTTAGAATGCAATATCCCAAACTCCAACTGATGCAGCCATAATCCTCTGAGAAGTTCTGCAAATCACTAATTCTGTCATTAGAACCAGCTTGGACACCTAACTGTCAAAAAATTAGATTCAATCCCTGCAGCTTATAATGAAACATCAAACTATTGTTATAGCTAAGTTAGTGTTATAAGTTTATCTGCTCTTTTGAAAGACTTTGTTATAACCCAAAGGTTTTCATTGGTATATGCATATGTATTTTCCATGGGTGTATATATAGAGCAGTTTTAAATTCAGCCATATCTCTGAATATTCTTATTTTTATTCAATGAAATAATTATAAATTACAAATAAATTATGATTGTGATGAAATAAACATTTCTGAAAAGCTTAAAAAAATTTAAGTTTTAAATGCAGCACATCAGTGCTGTTTGAGGTCTCAAACCAGGAGGTACCTATTTAGGAAATCACAAGACAGGTTCTTTGAATATACTTGTCTTGATATTAGAGAAAGCACTGGGGGCTTGATATCAGGAAAAAGGACTAAATTTTGTTTTTCTTTGGCCTATCTGATTTGTAATTGTGAAAATGTGAAATTATGTGATATATCAGTGATCATGATTCACCAGGTTCTGACTCTAAGACTCCACTTTCCTCTAGATTTTTCTGAAGTCATTACCTCCTGAGTTACCTTATGGGGAAAGAAGCTTAAATATTCCTTCATTTAGAGGTTGGGAACAGATCTGATGGGTAGACTTCTGTAGGGAAAGGAACACAGATCTTCCCTATACTGAGCAGCAAAAGGAGACACACAAAATTTGTTCCTGTATACAGGGAAATGTTTAAACCTGAGAAGTTTAAACTGTATTTTAAACATAATAAAAAGGTGTTTTGTGGTGGAGCTCTCCTAAAGAGAAAGTTTATCAAATTTTCCTATTATGTCTGTTCCTGCTTAGTTTTTCTGATATCACCCTTGCACTTCAGAGGCAGTATGTTTGTTTTTTCTTTGCTTACTGACAGCTGTGAATTAAGTGTCCTCTTCCAGTCAGTGAGGAGCTTAATGGGCACGTTGGTTCTGTACTATCCTTTGGATCCTATGCAAAACCTGGAAGGTTGCACATATTCTTCTGAACACCAGCAGCTTGTGTTCTCGTGGCAAGGCAAGTTAGACTGAAGGCTTTAGCTCAGCATTTCCATACATTAATGATGCTGTGGTATCTTTCACTTTAATGATTAATTTGAAATCCTTAGATTGGCAGTGCAATGTTTTGAGTAATAGTGCAACATTTTTCAGTATTTCTAGACTTGAACTTTTGGCATTTAATTCCTGGTTAATAGTACTTCCAAGATTTGCAATTTTGCGTACCACAGTATATTGTAATATGAAAGTACTTCACCTTCTCCAAAGGAAGTTCAATTCCAAAATTAGGTTTCAAGTGCAAATTAACAAGAACAGAAATTAGAACATGAAATAAATGTTCATTACAAGAACTTCACACAAATCAATGCCACTGACAAATTTTGAGCAGAGTGAGAGTGATGGGACTTTTGAAAGTCAGGCAATTAAATTAACTGGAAGAGATATATGAAGGAATTTACACAGCCCTTTCCAGTCCATTTGAAACCTCTAGTGCTTATCCCTACCATAAAAAGCACAGTTCACTTAGTGTATTTCAGAATCATACATTTATTTTACACAAAGCTAAAATGCAGAATAGTTCATTTAAATATGCAATTTATTTGTTGACATGATTAGCCTTGCAAAATGTTACTAATATTTAATGAAACTTATAAAAGTTGTAAATAGAGCAAAGTGACCACAGTCTCTTAGTAGCTTAAGTAAAATATATCACAATGATTTTTCTCTCTACAAACAACTACAGAAAATATTTGGGTGACTACTTATATAGTAGAAATAGCAAAATTGAATTTGTAATATTAAAAAATCTAAAACAAATATTCCTGAAACAACATTGAGATTTATTATTACTTTCTGCTGACTAGAATTGTCATATTATAATTTCACTACTGAATTTTTTGGCATCTATATATATTGCGAGATATTTATTGCAAAGTAAGAAACACTGTATGTTGTATGCCTTTAGATTTACAAAGAACTGTTTCTGTTACTAGAGCTTTACTTACAGCTTTTCCTCTAAAAAGGCCTTTTTTTTCATACATAAAAGAATTATTCCTCACACAGAACACACTGGCAAACTGTAGTGACAAATACATTAAGAAAGGTGTATTTCTGGAATCTACTTTCCTGTGGCTGCTGATGGCACCCAGAACAGCCACTAAACCTTGTCCAGTTAAGCTGTTCTCATGCCTTGTTGACTGCAAACTGATAATGACTGGACCGTTTGTCCTTACTTTACTGATCACATCACTCTCTGGAGAAAAAAGCTATTGATTCATTGATGACCCTTTTAATAATGCAATTATATTTCCTCCTGCTTAACTGATCCACTGCTTCTGTTGATTGTCCATTTATTGATTTCATTTGCTCAGCTAATTTTTAATCCTTTAACTTTGCCTGTTTAATTTCACTCCATTACCTGTGTATTTTACTTATAATGAGTTTTACAACTTGATTGACTCTGTACCTACATGATTTTCCCACTTAATTAATTGTGTGTTTATACAATTAATTGCATGGATTATACACCCTTAATTAATTGATTACTGCTTAATCACATAATTTCCTGGTGCTGAACTGCAGAAAATTTGGTGGCCATAGTCACATTCTGCCAATATTTGCCTACATTTAACCGTGCCTCCTTTATCCTCTCTACTTTTCTTCATCTATCACCGTCTACTCAACATTTTTAATGGCCCCACTTTCCCACTTTTACTTTTTTATTTTAATTAAATACTAATTAGTCTCTAATACTATCAGAACTTCTCTTTATGAATTCCATTGTAAGCTTTAATTAATTTTTTATTCAAATTTTGCTGCTTCTAATTAGAAGCTAGAGTATGGTTCTGCAAGGAACCTGGATTTAATCCCAGATTATGATATATTGTTCTACATTATTCCTGGCATTTTAATTGAAATTATTCAGAAAGAAACAAAAGAAACAAACCTGGAGTAGATCATAGGCCTATGATAGCATAGCCAGGAATCCAAGTATTTTTCCATACAGAACTACCCAGAGAGCTATAAAGTACTGCTATATATTTACTCCTATGAATCTTAAAGAGAACTAACATGATAGAAGTGCCTCACTAAAAGTAATCTAACCAAATCTCCTCAAAAATTTTCTGAGAATATAGATATGGCTTTGAATGTTTTGAGGAGAAGACAGGAGCCAAGCTTTTAAATGTCTAAGTATCTTTTTTTTTCTTTTTTTTTTCTCTCTCTACTTAAAGGATAATAACATCAATGCTTCCTTCCCAATTTCAGAGCTTTTCACAGTTATGCATCTCACTTCTGACTGAGTCTAGTCTTTCAAGCCCAAAGAGATGGAACTCCTTTATGTGCAGAACAAACTCTACTTTATGTGCAGACTGCTGCAAATAGAAAATGTCTTGATAATATGGATGGATTCTGTGGATGTCCTTTTCAAGGTCTGTAGTGTATAGACACAATATTTCCTGCTTTCTGAACCACTTTGGTGCAACCAGGCAGAGGTTAAGAAGCAACCAAGTAGACTTGTTGAGTGTCTCTGAACAGAAAGATTTTACTGGGTTTAACGGAAGGGAAATTTGAAAAGGATTTGATAAGAGAAGACTAAAATTACTCCTCCAGAGAGAATACCTTGATGCAACTGTGCTTCAAAAAGCTTTAAATTTCCCTCACCTGCTGTAGTAGGCTAATTTATTTATGGAAAAGTAAAACTTCTAAATAGAAATATTAAACAGCTAGTGGCATGTCTTCCAAGTGACAGATTCTATTACCAAATTAAAACTTTTGTTTCTAATTTACTTTAAAAACATTGTCAACAAATATAGCTGTACCCGCTGGCAATATATTATTTCTCCCACATATAACATAGATAAAATAAACATTAAGATAACTCATTGTGCCAATAGGAATACACACAAAAATCTTGTGTTATTTAGTCAAAAAGGCTGCAATGTTGCATTCCATTTTGTTTCATTATAGGCAAAAATTATGGTAATGTAGGCAGACACAAATAATGTCCAAATTTAACTTAGAAGAAATCAGACGAGGCTAAAGCAAAAGGTTAAAAACTATCTAAATACAATTTGTGGTGTCTGACGGGCTCTTTGAAATTTAACTTAGAATACCCAGGGAGATGAAATGGCTGAGTTAAGCTTAAAGTCATGTACTGTTATCTTTGAGAAAAAGATGAGGAGAGCCAAAGAACCAAGCTTTTCAGAAAGCACAGAAACAGTGTTTAACCCTAAGAAATGGAAAGCTGTAACTGTATAATCTTAAAGATAGCTTTCTCCATAGTCAAATAAATAATTTAGAGACAGCTAGAAGGCCATAAAGAGAAGAGGAAAGGAGAAAACATTTCAAAGATTTTTTTTTGCTTTTCATAGGAGGATAAAAGACTCTGGATAGAACAGTAGAATGATGTCATGCATATTGACTTATCTATTAATATATAGTCTCCATAGCAACATTTTCAAAATGTATCTCACATGATTGCATAAGCATATTAGAAGCACATTGGTTATTTGGAGTTACTACTGACTAGTATATTTTAAAAATATATTCAAAATAATTTTGTATTTTTTTCCTGACAAACTGTGAGGATAGAGAATAATTTAGATTATCTTGTATTTTAAATCTGATGCTATGCAAAATATCATGAATGTTTTTAAAGACTTAGTGACATTTATACTAAATCTGCAGATGAAAGTGAATCCATGTAGGCTTAGTAGCAAGCAGGACTAGTCTTCAGAGAGATATTCATACAGTGGAACATTAACATAGAAAATATAATTACAATAGCATTCAGTGTCCTATGTGTAATAAAAATATTTATTTAAATGGAAGGATTGAGGATGACTGGCACCAGGTTGACAAAAATTAACTTCAGGTCATAGTAGAGTTAAAACTGAGTATGAAACAATATTACCACAATGTTATGAGAAAGACAAATAATATACTAGGTTATACAGAAAAACTCTTTATTTGTAAAATTGGCAATAATCTTAAAATGTTTCGGGTTTGTTTTTTCTTTTTACAAATAAAGATGCAACTGGAGTGCTGTGATCAACATGCGGTATAAACTTTCCAAGAAGGACTAGAATAAGGTGAGAAAACTTATTATAAACTTACAGAAGACAGCTAAGGAAACCTTGTGAGACTTTAACATTTTAAGTCTAGAACGAGTGAATCAAGGATCTTAGTTCTAGGTCATGAGCTGCTCTTCACGTGCTCAACTGAGCATCCAAAGAGCTATGGTTTTATATTATAACTAAAGAATGTTAGTTTATTTTCAGAACAAACTTTCTAAATTGTAAGGCTTGCAAAGCCCTGACTATGATTCCTTTGGCAGAGCAGAATTTCAAGTGACAGCTAGATGTGGTTGTATGTTGAACAGGTGATGGACTATTATCACAAGATTCAACAGAAAATACCAGTATTTTCCATCTCGCCATATTACTTTTTAATCTTGTATAAGTTTATTTTTCCCATTTATTTTCCAGTTTTATAGGTTAGAAATACAGAGAAAAACTTTTTTTTTTCCCCAAGTAATGCTGGAATATTAAAAAATAAAATTCTATGATCTTTTAGTCATACTTTTTAGTCTCACTAGCTCACAAAGAAAATTGTTGCCATTTTTAGATGAAAAATGGTCATTATAATGGAATTATAATGGCAAAAAGTTGAAAGTGTTTTGTCAGGGAAATACTACTCAGTGTATTTTTCATTCTTCACTCAAGTGAAATAATAAAAAGCTACTTTTCACTTCTAATTTAATCAAGATTATCAATTTTATATTTGAGAATATCTAGAGCAGACTGCCTGTGTAAAACATTTGCCTCCAGGCCCAATTTTGAAGTTCTTACTTTTTTCAGCTGACAACCAAATCACCATGATTTTTTGAAGAAGCAGTCTTATAGAAAATGCCTGGGTACTAAACAAATGCTTTTTAAATTTCCAAGATCAAACAGAGATGGGCAGTGTATTCTGAATGCTTCACAAACCTGTCCATGTATTTTCTAGGCCTGTCTTTCCCATCTGTACTTCTAGTAAAATCAGCAAAGCTTCATGTTCTACACAGCTGACTGAAGAAATGAAATGACAAGTCAAGGTCCTAGAAAATGAGTGTTTAGGCAAGAGAGGGGATGGGGTTTTTCTTGCCCACAGTCTCACGGGGGCTATAAGTCCAAATGCAAGCTCAGAAAATACAGCTACAAAGACAGAAAACACATTTAGGGAAAGTAGGAAAATGTTCTTGCATTTTCTCATGTAGCAACATCCCTCCCAGTACCTGCATGCAAATAAAGATGTTCAATACACTTATTTCGAGTTAATCCACAAAAGCTTGGAACTTGCCTTTGAACACGGCTGAAATCATTGCTCAAAAAATAGAAAACCTTCAGGATGCCTTTACAACGGCTTAAAAAGTCCTAAGTAGTTTGGTTTCAGAGTGCAAATCCATGCAAGCACATATGGAGTTTTGGTTCTTTGTAGATAGCAGAAAGTGTTGTCAGATTATGAGATGGAAACATCCAGCAGAGTTTTCAGTACACAGAGGCCTGAGATATAAACAAAGCACAGTATTGTCATTTTGTAACAGCTTTAATCATGCACAACAGTTTGTTCTAATGAATATGTATGAGACACTGATGAACATGAATGATTGATATTTATGATTCACAAAATGAAGAAGCTTATCTATATGCAGATTAAGTACCTCCAAGAAAACTATTCTTCCTTTTCTCCCTCCTGTTTTGGCAAAATTCCTGCACCACTGAGCAGTCAAAACTTGTGACTTTCCTGCAAAAACCGCTTAAAGCTCATAAGAAAAAAAGTCATCTTCTCTCTTCGAATGTTTTGCTCCAAGATTTCTCAGAATAATTTGAAAGAATATATAACAATTGCTATGCAGAATGTTATTTTAAGGTATTTAGGAAATACAGCAAGGAAAGGACAAATGAAGTACAATTGGTTTATATTTATATTAATATTAATATATTTAACAGAGCTAATATTAGAGATGGAAATATTATGCAAAAGCACTACAAATTATTTGTATCAGTTATGATAATGAATATACATATATGGGATTAAAACTGTTGGTTAAAGACACCTAGCCTTGGAGAAAATGAACCTTTCTTAGTGCAACCTGAAATTTGCTTTACACCATATTAATCCATAAAAAGCATAAAATTTGTCCTCTGAAAAAAACCGTCCATTTTGCATATTTTATATAGTACAAAATGCCTAATATTTAAAAAACTTCTTGGTCAATGTAGTGAGATTTGTTCATATTTTCTATGTGATCTAGATCTTAAGTTGCCTCTCACACAAGTGCTGCAATTAACATACAATGCCAAACTCTATTATTGCATGTTGGAATAGAAAATTAGAAGTCTATTGAAATATTAAAGTCATATAGGTTTGTGTTGCATTTAATGCACAATATACAATGGAAAAATTATTAGAAGCAACAGCAAAAAATATTCAATAATAGCATGCTTTCTTTTGGGAATTAAAAAGAAATTACAACTTGTCTATACAAACAAGAAAATACTTTTTAAGTGGAAAACTACGTATAATGGTAAACCTTCTTTTTAAATTACATCATAATCGCAGCTCATTACCTCTTATCATATTTAAATGCCAGCCCTCTCATGCTTTCAGCATTTCAAGGCATGGTCAGCTTCAGGAAGCTGGATTAATAATGTAATGACACAATTAGGATGAAAAGAAAGGGACCTGCTGTTCAGGTGATAGATACTATGCATGAGATTTTGCTGTACCAATATGTGCCAAGATGCACAAGTACTTCTAACAAAAAGAACTATGTTTTGAAAAATATATTTTGCCTTAAACATGTCCTATAAATTCATCTAGTTACCTGAATTCATTTCCAAGGGCACTTGTCCCAGCAATTAGGCATTTCATTTAAATCCATGATCTGGTCCAGGTCTGTGAATGAAATTTATAAAAATTAAATAATCTGTGAATGTCCAGAAAGTGGCCATTTATACCTGTGAGCTTTGATGGAAAACTTTACAGGCTTCTTCAAATATGATCAATAAATATTCCTTTTAAATGTGGTTGATGTTAATGCAAGATGTTTTTTACTGAGTGAACAGCTTTTGGTTATCATTTAGAAATTTTAGTCCTCAGGTGCAGATTCAATGTTGTTACTATCAGCTGAATAATTTCATCTCAAAAACTCCACAAGAGTCCCTTCTGAAAGACACTTTTAAGCTTCTGGGGTTTACCTTGATAATGGTCTGAGAAGTCTTGTACTGGTCATCAGTGCCAAGCATTGAAGTGTGAGGAAGATTATTAGAAGTGTAAAAGGAAAAAAAAGGTGTGAACAAAAGTTAACAAAACCAACCAGAGCGGTCAAAACTCAATTATCATTAGAGCAAAGAAAGCAGGATGGAGAGCTGAAAAAGAGTGAAGAAGGAGTTCTATTTGCTATTGGTAATGACCTAGTTAAAATTTCCATACACTATATTCAGTACAACAGCTAGAATACTTCAGACTATTACACTGAAATGGTATTTTCCTTAATTAAAAAAAAAAAAAATAAAAACCCACTTTTTTTTTTAGATTAGTACATCTGATATACCATAATGAAACAACATTATTGTAATCTTCTAAAGCTGATTGTTATTAAATTAAGATATATTACATTAACAGTAATTTAACACTTAAGACCTGGACTTTGTTACAGGAGTGATCTTCCGCATGAATGGTCATTTCCTTTAAAAATGTTGAATATTATATTGAATTAATGTTAAAGATGATATGTTTCTAATTTTTCTGATGGGAAAATATCAAGGGTTGGGTTGTTTCTTTTATTCTATTTTAAGGTTTTTCATTACTTTCTGGAGTAAATTATATGGTAGAAATGTAATTTCTGCCATAATATGGTAGAACTATGAGTTCAAGAAGCAGTTGGACAACACTCTCAGGCACACGGTGTGATTCTTGGGGTGTCTGGCACAAGAATGGGAATGGGACTCAAGAATCCTAATGAGTCCCTTCCAACTCAGCTTCTTCTATGATTCTATCATTCTATCATTCATACAGTTAATTAGCAAAGCCAAAATATCTAGCTTTTGGCATGAAAATACACTCCACTCTTTCAATTAGAAATAGCAAATACTGATTAATAAAACTTATGTTCTATAAAAAATGGAAGATCATTTTTGATTGCTTTTTATTAGATAACAAAGTGGTGTTATATTGGAGATAGAAAACTGCATATCAGAAGAACACCACTAGAAAGAATAGTTACTTAACTAAATAATTTTTGGTGTAGTTGATACTATTTTTCTTATCATGTTTAAAGATTATATAAACATTCTAGTAGCTAACTGGGACAATACTGGTCCCAAAGCTCTGGAAGGGCTTTTAAGCCTGTGTGTTGCAGTTAGTTGTTGCACAAAATATTTCATGTCTGCATTCAATTAGTCTCTAAAATTGTTTATATATATATTTATATATATATATGTATATGCAATCATACTTCAGTCTTTTGTGAAGATTTTAATAGAGCCAGATAGAGCAAAAATGCAAGAACAAATTGTCTTCTAGCGAGGAGGGCAAAGATTTAGTGTATAATGAAATAAGAGTTTAAAACAATTATTTTGGAGAAATATCTCTTTTTATGATGTTTTTAATTTCTCCTTTTGTGTGTATATATATATACACACACACACAAATATAAGCAAAATCTCAACACTGTATTCTTTCTACAGAAACAAA
The DNA here is from genome assembly GCF_021018805.1 of Prinia subflava. NCBI lineage: Eukaryota > Metazoa > Chordata > Aves > Passeriformes > Cisticolidae > Prinia > Prinia subflava. The sequence continues at coordinate 55,729,191 of NC_086247.1, forward strand.
ATCACATTTGCTTTAAGTTTAGAATATGTCAAGTAAACTGGTCTATTGCAAATACACTTAAACATTACAATAATCCACACCTTCAAAAAGAGGACAATCTGAGTTAATATGTTCATTCTGCACTAATGTATTGGCACTTATGCCATCGTTTCCTGTCAACCCATTTTTAAAACAATCAGTTCAAGAATAGCATTCCTCAGATTTGTCACTTTGATGGCACACTCTGTGTTTAAACATGCCCATATTAAAATGAATATAAAAGTTCCTGCTGACATAAATACAAAGGGATTGATCATTTGGAGCCATTATTAGATGCCACTAGCTTTGAATCCACTAATTTTTGTAGTTGGACAAAGAATAAGGAATTGGATTCTCAGTCATTTTTTATATTCCTATGAAAATTGAAAAATTGTTCATATGTTTACATAAAACACAGGAATCATCTATTTCTTATGTACATTTATTATATAAGAATTTCAGAATGCTTTGTCTTTGTGAAATGATTAGGATACCCAAAACTACTGTGGGAAAAAAAATACAAAATCTGTTTTTTATTTGAGGTAATGCCAGTTATACTTCTTAGGAAGAAATTACCACAAGTGTATAGGTTAGAATTAAAGATCACATTACCTAATTTACATTTAATTCTGTAATATTCCCCAGGACTTTTGATTCAAGTAAATAGATTCACGTAGGGTGATAAAGGAAAATATAAGACTCAGATCCAGAGGTGTTCCAGTTTTAAAAAAATATAATTTTCACACGAATATGAAGTTAAAAAAGAATCCAGTCGAGTCACAAAATTATTAATTATACTCTCATTTTTCAAAATATTTACCCTTAATAACTGACACAGCATCGATATAATGAAATTATCAGGGTACATTTTCACTTTTGCAGGCAATATTTTGTTCAAGATTTTTGCTCTCAGTGTTCCTTATTCAGCAGGGGAGTGTGTGTACTGGAAGACTTGCAGATATTGGCCATTATCATGTATTTCCATGCAAATAAGGTTCTTCGCCCTTAGACATTATAAGATATCCTTGGCTCATAGGCAGCACTGCATAAATTAGGGGATTCACCAAGTGTGAACAATAGGTCTTAAAAACTTAAATGACCTTGTCCTCACACCAAACTTGCTAGCAGTATACATTTAAAGCTGGGAAGAATGATGAATAAGTATGATAAGACTAACATCTTCAATGAAGGAATGATAAAAAAAAGAATGGAGAAAAGAAATGTTTCTTCTTTTTCCCTTCTCACTGTGGAATGTGAAACCAGCAGAATAATGACTTCCTCGACATATCACCTGCATAACAATAACCCATATTAAATTTTCCTTAGATAGTTTGAAAATTAATGGTATTAGTATTGAAACATCAGGAAAATATTGTCACCAGTTGTATTAAAATCATATAACTTTCTGCTAGATGTCCTTGTTATGCTTCAGCAAATATATTTCATTTTAATATCAGCTTTTAAATCAACCTCCAAGTACATCTCAAGATAACAAAGGGAGTTATAAATTAATTTGCATAATAAAACAATAATCCTGGTGCACATTCAGAATTGCAGGGAATATTTTAATACCGTTATACCTGTTGATTTAAAACTAATCATTTTCTATTCTTTCTAAACAGATGAGTTACCTAAATTAATATGAAAATTTGAGAGGAAAGTACTGTTTTCCTAGGATTCTGATGACTTAACACATTTTATGGAGAAGCTAATGGTGTCTTCAAGTAAGATATAGTATTATGACTCATATATATAGTAATGTGACTCAGAGAAATATTTTCTCATTAATTATATTTTCATGAGAAACTATTTGATCAACAGTGCCTATATTGTGCCTTTCAATAACTAAAGGTATGCAATAGAATTAAAACTCAGTTTCTCTTTATTTTTCTATTCCATATTTCTTAATCTTACTTAAAATTCACAAAACTCCTTGTTTTAAAACCAAAATTATAATCCATAAAGCTCAGATACATTGTGGCATCTCTTACGTCTAATGTTTGCTATGACAAAACTCACACATTGTATAATAAATTACTTCAGAAATAAATTTTACTCCAATCCTGCCTTTCACAACCCTAAAAAAAAAGTCAAAAATAAATATGATGAGTCATTTAAAGTAATTATTTTCTTAATTGATTAGGAAAAATTCTAGACAAGTTTCCAGATGTTTTTAATTAAATTATTCCCTCTGTATCTCAAAATACAAACCAAGAGTTTAATGTATTATATTCTTAAGGAGATTACTCATGCTTCATCCAAGCAAATAAACTATTGAAACAATTTATTTATTTGGTCAGGTAATAAATCTCTTTCATCTTTTTCTAATTATTCCTGGAGTTATCACAACCGATGAAACTCTAGGAAAACCAGTGCTTTTCTCCCATGTACTTTCCCTACCCATAGCTGCTTCATTTGTCTGCTTTATCTATTTTTTTCCCAAGTGTTAATTGGTAAATTTATTTTATATTTGTGTTTTTACACCATCAGCAAATTGCTAATATCGGTCTGAGTGACAGTGAGCAAAACAATTTTCTTTACAGTTTAAATGTTTTGAATTATTTCTGCTAACAATTTTTACAGTAAAACAAGTGCAGATTATTAAACTGAAATAAGCAGGTATTAAATGATTAAAATGTGTCTGAAATGATGGGTTTAAAAATAGCTCATAGACAAAATATAGCATGCTATTTCCTGGTCACAATGAAGAATTTGGAGAAAACCAGATATGCATCTACTTCTCAAATAGAAATGTACCATTGATGAGAGTGACCCTAAATTTAAGTAGATTAGGCAAATTAGAAGAATTTGAAAGATGAGAGGGCTATGACTGTTGGAGTGTGCTTTTACTTTAGGTTCTTGGCTAGCTTTCTGTTTTATGTGTGAGTTAGCAATCGTAAAGAGATAGCTTGAAATTATGGTTATGCTTTAGGATTTGCTGTTATATCTTCCCTAAGCACATCCTCCCCCATTCCCTATAAAGGTGCCTGTCTTTATCTGTATCAGCTTGTATTATATTTTGACTCGTACCCTAACTGAATAGCAATTATATGTCAATTATAGTTATATGTCATATAGTTATATGTCAATCCCTTTCACTTATTAGCTAGCCACTCCTCAGGGATTCTCCTGTTGGTCCCCAGGTGCCTGTCTTCTCCCTAACCTCCACCTTTCCCAATGGTCAATCCCCTGTATTCATGGATTGAAAAGCTGTCCCTGTCCCCAGAACCTTCCCTATCAATATTTAGTTACTCGATGTCCTATTTGTCCCTGTGTATCATTCCCTCCCCTGTTCCCCCTGATAAGTTTGTAAGATGTAAACCCTGCCTTGGACCCCTCCCTAACTGTGCCCTCATGGGTTGTTTGTTCTGCACCATCCCCTCAATAAAACCCACTGTCTGACCCTGCTCAGGGTCTTGGGTGTCTGGCACACCTTCAGTAAACCACCTCAGCTTCACCCCAGAACCATCTCGCCTCTGTGTCATCTCTGCACCCTGAGAAGCAACAGCTGAGAGCAGCAGAGCTCCGGGGGAAGTGTCTCTCCCCGAGGTGCTGCATGCTTGGGGACCCCCTCCCAGAGCCACGGACCATTATATATTACCTATGGTTGAGGAGGATGATGTGGAAGCAGAGGAAGAGGTGATATGGTTGTTAACTGTCACAGGAGAGAGACAAGTAGAAAATTATCACTCCTGGAACATTAAGCTATTAAGTGGGGGTAGTGAAATACTATGGAGTATCTCTGCTTGACGCCATGAAAACATGATGTTTATGGATTTTCTCGGGCTCACCTTTCAAAGTGGCCTAAGTGTTTAGAGATGGAAAAGCTGTTTGTCAAAAATATTCTAGCATTAACTGCATCTTTCCATATCTTCATCTTAGGCATGAAATCTTTCTAACATGTAGATGTTCAGTTTCACCTATGTAATTACCAGGCAAGATCAATTTTATCCTGGTAAATGTCTGTATGACAACCAGCAATTCAAATTTTTCTGTTGTTTGATGAGGGGTAGAAGGGAGAAGATTACTGAGATATTTTTAGGACACATAAGGCCTTTCCCAAGAACCTGCCAACACAAAACGCATGCATATATCTGTATCAGATGATATCACAAAGGATATCCCCTCTTCCTGCAATATTCGTCTACGTTTGTACAATGCTGTGCTAGTACAGCTATAAGAGCAATGCAGCTGCCTGTCTTTAAGATGAATCATTCTAAATAGACAAAAAACCTTTTACTCCATCTTTCTCTTTTTTAAAATTCAAAGTATTTTGGCAGCTGTTTTAGATGAGTCCAAACCACTGAAGCACTGATGTAACAAAACTCCACGTTATCTTCCTGCACTGATAGAAATATAATCATCATACCCTCTTATACCCCTGCGGGCACTGTCCATACTGATCTTTAAATAAATAAAAACCAATTTGTCACTATAAGATGACATTGTTCTATTCCCTTAAGGGAAACTGCTGACTTCTATTTGTTCAGGGTATAACAAACTGCTCCAAGATGGGACAGAGATTCTTACTGTCTCACTTTAGAAATAAATGTCTGAATGGGAAGAGAAGAGACACAACATCTGTGCTCTGAAATAACTTGCTTGAGTTTATATCCAAGGGGAAGAGAAAGTTTCACAGAACTGGTCTAAGTGAGAAGCACCTTTCACAGCCTATCCCTCAATAACTAAACAAAGCTACTAGAGATCAGGAATAACAGAAACACACATGAGGATATCCCCTGCAGTTAAGAATCAACCTTATAGCACTGATGAGGTTGCAAGCTCCTTCTGGGTGCCTGAATGCATGAATGGAGATTAAAAGAGAACATGTGGGAATGATCATGCATGATCTTCCTACATTGTTGTGATCAAATGGGATTTGGAAGCTAATGGAATGTTGAAACCTTTCTACCATGTCCTACCCTAAAATCATAGCATGTTTTTTGCTTTGAGGAGACCTTAAGGCCCCCTTAGTCTCGCCACTCTCGCAGTCAAGAATTTCTTCCTAATAGCTAACCTAGACCAACCTTCTTTCAGTTTGAAGCCATTCCTCCTTTTCCTGTCACTACACATCCTTGTAAAGGATCCCTCTCCAACTTTGTTTAGGTCCCCTTCAGGTACTGAAAGGCTGCTATAAGGTCTCCCTGCAGCCTTTTCTTCTCCAAGCTGAGCAATCTCCAGCTCAACATGTCTTCATCAGGGAGGTGCTCCAGCCCTCTGATCATTGCTGTGGCTCTCCCCTGGACTGGTTCCAACGGGACCACATCCTTCTTATATTGGAAGACTCAGAGCTAGACAAAGTACTCCAGCTGGGGCCTCAGCAGAGCAGAGCAGAGCAGAGCAGAGCAGAGCAGAGGGTTGGAATCACTTCCCTTGCCCTGCTGTCTCCACTGCTTTTCATGCAGCCCAGGACACATTGGCTTTCTGGGCTGCAGGCACACATGGCAAACTCATGCCAAGTTTCTCATCCATCAGCACCAAGCCCTTCTCCTCAGGGCTGTTCTTAATCCATTCTTCATCCAGACTATATTGGTGTTTGTGAATGCCCTGACACAGATGTGGGACCTTAGACTAGGCCTTGTTGAATTTCGTGAGCTCCCAAATAGTTGTGGTCAACAGTTTGTTATTCAGATGGAGACTGGTGAGGAGTGTTGCTCCCCAAGGGTTAATATTGGAATTGGCACTGTTGAACAATGTCGTTGATGACATGGACAAGAAAACTGAGTGCACCCCCAGGAATTCTGCAGGGGACACCAAGCTGAGTGGTGCAGCTGACACCCTGAAGGGATGTGATGCCACCCAAATGGACCTTAACAGTCTTGAGGCATAGGCTTTTGCAAATCTCATGAAGTTCTATGAGGTCAAGTGTCTTTCATCCTTGATTTTTTTCAAAAATATGTGTTTGGAGTAAAAAAATCATAAGGAGATATAAAGTAAGAAAGTAAGTTGGAGACTAAGGAAACAACCAGCAAATTAGGTTACACATATAGATGAAGCTCAAAATTAGAAAAATTCCAAATCTTTGTTCATAAGAGAGGAAATCAGAAAGACAGGCAACTACTCACAATTGTTCATATTACTGTAGGTTTCAGTTTGCATTTACAGTGATTTATGCAGAAGATGTATAAACTGTCACAACATCTAGTTGGGAGAAGATGAATTTCAATAGTTAAAGGGAGAAAGAACAGCCTAAGTTTAGTAAATAGCAATCCCTATGATATTATTACTGGAAAAAAATATTAACAAGTCTTATTTCCTTTTCATCAAATTGAATACCTCTTCAGAATGGTTTTTAATTTGCATTTGAATGACCACAATGCTTTATCTGTGGAAAATGTGCCTTCTAGGAAATTATTTTTTGTGACGTAGACATATGATGTTCTGATGTTCCCAAGTGAAGCTATTTAGAGAAGGCTTGACTTTCTTGTTTCTAGCTTCCTTCACCTCCCTCTTACAGTCTTTATTTTTTTAGAAATATTCTTTCACAGTCAGAGCTTCATATTGGGGGGAGAGGGTGGCTGAATGGAAAATGGAAAGAAATTCATGGGTATAGGTTAATATTAATTTCCTAAGCTCTCTATTCCTAAAGCAAATATATATGAGTTGAATATCTAGCAGGATTTATAAATATTTTCCCCTGCTTGCTGCACAGAATAACTACTTATATCTCATAATTTTCTTGGTGTAAAGAAGATTATGATAGCTTAAGCCCAGAACTCACTCAGCTGCAGCTTTTTCAAAATTCTGTAGCATGTGTGAATAGATTGTCTTCTGACAAATCATTCTTCGATATGTAAATGTAAGCTTCAACACAATTATTTGTACATTTTATACTTATTCTACACATAATTAATATATTAAAAGAACAAAACACAAACCAGATAATCAGTGTAGTAATCAATTAACATGATCTTTAATATCTGAAGTTACCTTTTTACTGCACAGTCCTAGGAGTAAATGGTATTAAGCTTTGACTCTTTTCCCATTAACTTCTTTCCCTTTTAAATGTGTTAATATAAACAGAAAGACTGTGCAGCCATAGATCTACTCAAAATCTTATTATACATATATTATATTTTTCTGTTAAATATTATTATTTAATTTGCTAAAATCCTAGGTCATCTAAAAAAAACTTACAAGCTTGCAACAACTTACAAAAATGTCCTTTCTTCCTGTAGAAACAGACAAATTGTTTTTACTCTGTAGTCCAAGGCCCCTAACTGAATTATATTGTTCATATAATTATTTGTGGTCAATAGACCTTGGCTGGTTGGCTGGCAGGAGCATACCAAGCTGCTCTGTCACTCCATGCACATCACATCACAACAGGACAATGGGAAAAAACAAAATGAAACTCTTATGGGTCAATACAAGAACACGGAGATTACTTACTAATTAACAACATGGGCAAAAAAGACTTGATTTGAAGAAGAATAACCTAATTAATTGTCAATTGCTTGTAACAGAGTGGGATACTTTGAAATACTTAAAAACCATTAAAAAACTAAATCCAAATTCCCTCATCCTTCATTTCCTCTCAGGTTTGATTTTCTTCCTGTTTACCTTCTTGACCCCTGCTGTCCCTTCCACCCCATGAAGAGCAGGAAAGGTAGTTGTGGTTAGTTCATAATTCTCCATTCATCTTTTCCACTCCTTCCTCCTCATGCTCCTCCTCTGCTCCGGCATGGGATCACTCCATGGGAGACAGCCCCTCATGAAATGGTTGAGTTTGGGCCACTTTCAAGGGAATACAGTCCTTCAGGAGGCTACTACACCCACATGAGACACAGCTACTGCCAGAAAACTCCCTCCTCTGTAGGTTCCTCTCCACAAGTCACAGTTCCTGCCAGGGGCCTGCTTCAGCTTGCCATCCTCCATGGACTGCCATGGATATTTACTTTGCCATGGTGCTCCACGGGCTGCAGGGGCACAGCCAGCATCACCATGGTCTGCACCACGGGCTGCAGGGGAATTTACTCCATGTCTGGAGCACCTCCTCCCCCTGTTCCTTCTTCTCTGGTCTTGATGTCTCCAGGGCTGTTTCCCTCACATTTTCTCACTCCTGTCTCACAGCTATTGTACATCATCTTTCTCTGTTGTGTTTTCTTTATTATGTTATCACAACGGCACTACCAACCTTGTTGACGGGCTCCTCTTTGGCCAGTGGAGGGCACTTCTTGCAGATGGCTGGAACTGGGTTTTTCTGATCTGGGGGAAACTTATGTGGTCTTTTTAGAGAACCCACCCTGCAGCACCTCCAAGGTACCAAATTCTTGCCAAATAAAGCCAATACAACATTACAGTCAAGAATTTTAGTTGCCAAAACTCCTTCCAAAAGAATAAAAGCTCGTGGAAATTGGAACAGAAAATACATTTTGCACAGAAATTTTTAAGACATAAAAACTCCAACTCAAAACAGGAATTCCAGCATTATTCTGAATTCCCTACTTTCCTTCCTTTGTTGCTTGAGTAGTGCTTGTTTCCTTTAGGTTGGTCAAAACTTTGTGTAACTCAAGGTGTGGAGACAAATCAATCTTGATCTGTATATAAAAATAAAAATGCTTTCATGCATTTCAAATCCAACTCTTCTGTAATAAGCTTGCTTGCCTTCACTCCTAACTATGAAAACTGCTTTATGCCTAGCTTCTCACATGAAATTGAGACTCTGTCTCAGATATTGACTCACAAATGCTTTCACACAATTCACAGGTGTTATGATATACTCTTGTATATTTAAAAAAAATGTAGTCAGGCAAGATAATTTTAAAAAAATCTGTTAATTCAGCATGTTTAGAAATAAAACATGCTGCTTAGTATAATAATAATTCCTGTTTGCCTTTTCAGTTTTCTGAAGACTTCAGTATAATATTTCCAACTGAATTAGTGAGGCAGTTTCACTGATCTGTCTTAGTTATTCTGTTTCTGGATTTAAAGTGTGTCTTCTTGCTTTATACATCCAAAGAAGGAATATTTCTAGTTTGCAGATTTATCTTTGTAATTTGAAAAAAAGATACTAATACCATCTTTTTAACAGTTGAAATTTTGACACAGAAAATTTCACTTTAAATTCATAGAAAAAAATATTTCCTTGTCATTTGCACAATAAAAGGCTCAGAAATTTTCACAGCTTATTATTGTAGGAGCAGGTAAGAAGAAAGGTTAACTTCATGCGCAAGGCTAGAGTATGGAGAGGTAACAATCTCAGGAGAGGCCATCACTCCTAAAGACTGAGATAGCAGGAGCATTTACTTAGCCTTGGTATGTGAGAGAGGATTAGCTCTTAAATCAGCTAATAAAATACTCTCCTTTCTCTTCCAATTACCTTCTCAGCCTGTTCCTCTTTGTGTTATTGTCAAGACTCTACAGGCTCCTGCCTTCTGCTCATGTGTGCTTTGGACAAGCTCAGCCTGCAACAAAATAACCTACTGCTGTTCTTCAGGTTTCCAGCTTTTCTGTTCCCTCCTGCATTCACTGAACATGTATTGAGACATATGAAAGGTAAGGCATGAGTCCGTTTTAGATCAGCAAAAGGACAGTTAAGATAACACATCTTCTGAAAATTTTTAAATACAGAAGAGAAGATAAAATGCATTTAGGGAAGTGAGGTGCAATAGGCACTTTACCGAGTGTTGTTTCCTTTTCTGTTTCAACTTTTTGTCTTCACAAGAATTTAATCAGTTTCTGTCTTTGTAGAGATTCACAAAGCCCTTGTCATGTCTTGAAAAAGTCAAATATACATTAAAAAAATAATGATACTTATAACAACAGTAAAAAAATTATCAAGACACTAACCTTTGCTCAGTTAAATGTTATTTGTGAGGTGAAAATTTGAGCATATGGCTTAATTAAATCTACATCCATATATATCACTTTTTAACATTAATTATAATTAATACAAATAAGACCTCAATAATACTGAATTGCCCTCTAGATATTTTATATTTGTTGATAGAAAAAAAATGTAAAATTATAGTCACACAACTGACAATGACATCACATTCCAGGCTGGCAATGTTCACACTTAATGTGGTGCCTCATATTAAATATATATCACTTTCTTATTTGTCAGGCTACTAGAGAAGAGAGAGAGAGAAAGAGAGAAATTGCTAGATTTCTCTATATTTTGCTATATTCTCTGTATTTTGCTATATCTGCAAAATACAGATAAATCTGCTTGGTCGTTTATTATGGATATCTCAGTATCAGAATGAGGAAGACAAAAAAACATAACAAACTTTAGCATTGCTATGTAGAATACATCTGCCTATATTTCTGCAACTAAGACACTTCATATGCCCATTTAGGGTGATTATATTTTATTTAATATGATTGCTAAAACTATAATGCTGAATAGGTTTAAAGCATTTGTATAATTTTGAACCCACAAAGTAAGCTATTGCAACACAGATTTAAGAATCTTTTCACTTTCAGAGTTAGTTAAACAACTGAATTAGAAACTGGAGAAATACAGAGTGTCAACTTTAATTTACTGTTTTGAGTGACATCAAATCTGATGCTGGCTGTTATGTCATTTTGTTATGTCATAATGAAAGCCACATTAGAAATTATTTTATGAGGGAGTGACTTCAGCTGAATCAATATTTCTAAACTAAACAATGAAATAAACTTGTTACTTAGTGGAAACCAACTACAATTATTAAGCAAAGCTGTAATAGTACATGACATTATATTACGCCATAGATATGTCCTTTTTGTCACATAGATATTATAACACAGAAGCTAGCAAAAGCAGTATTTTCTTGGATATGCTCAAATTGTTGAAGAAAATGTACTCATCTTAGCTTGTCCTACAGTTCTTAATTTCTTTGCATTGTTATGTCTACATCTGCCCTTTCTCCAGTTATGCAGTTCCAAGTATAGGTCAGAAAGTTAGTGCAGCCCAAAGAGAATGGGATCAACAGGCTGTCTCACAGTGGAAACAATTATTTAAAAAAAAAGCAGTGGGAAGCAGGAAGAATGGAAATTCCCTGCATGTACACATGAACTTTGTTGCCATAGCTAATTGGGCATTTCAATGACTGACATGTGGTGTGAATGTTCAACACATTTTCTGTTGAACAGAGCCCTAAATTAAACACAGTTCGTGTCTCTCAAAAAAATTTAACTCTTTTTCATGTAATGAGAGACAAGCATAGGTAGGAGTGCAGAAAAGCCTGATTCTCTGTTCATTCAAATTTTCATAAGGAAGAAATCCATATTATAGCATATATCAGTCTTAGCTTCAGAAACTGACCTTGGTTTCCTCAAAATAAATGGCATATGTCAGTTTTCCTGCCCTCTAATTATTGAATATCTCACAATGATTATAGATTAGTCAATGACAGCCCTTTGGCTTGTGGACTGAGAAGTTCTAGACATATGTTGTGGTTGCGGGAGGAGGTGAATTTTTCCAGGGGGATGTGTGCAGGCCAATCAGTGATCAGCTTTTCTGCTGGCACCTGGATTGGTCACTCGGAAGTTTGGACACGCCTCTGAGGACACAAAGAGTTAAAAGCAGGACCCCAGGGGGGGTTCGGCCTCTTTTTAGATTCTGGTTTAAGCAGAGAGAGGTCTCAGGCCTCCTTCCCCTGCCCGGCCACGAGGCTGGGTGGGGGAGGGGAAACACGTGGTCGGCTCAGGTAAGCCGGAGCCCCGGGGGGAGAAGAGAGGGGACAGGACTGGAACTGAGCTGCCCCGTCCAGGATGGAGGGGTGGAAAACTGTGGAAGTGCCTTCTGTGTGTGCTCACCCCCCTCCCCCCCAAACTCCGGGAGAAGGTGCCCAGCCACGTGGGGGTTGCCGAGCCTGGGAGTGCCTGAGCCTGCACCCTGCCGAGAAGAAACTGTTAACCCTTGTGTGGCAGAAAGAAACTTTTCTTAGACATTGATTCTCATGACTGGTAGTTTCAGAAGAGAGAGAGAAGCGGCCTGGGACCGAGATGATAAAGCACGAATAGAAGAAACCCGATAAGCAAAGAATGAGAGGAGTAGCTTTCTGAACTAGACTTTTCTTGCATAATGTCAGCCATAGACTAAACTTAATCTCTTTTGAACATAAACTGCATTTGGGTGGATACAGCTGCCCTTGCTTTTGCTACAGTGACTGGCACTTGAAGAGTGGAGCGAGCAGAGAAGAGAGGGGGAGGGTGAGGTGGCGCCCTCTGCCCTCAGGGCAGACCTGCTCTCGGAACCTCGGCCCCTGGGTAAAAAGGGGAGAGCTCGGCATGCAGTATCCTTAAAAAGCCCTGTATGCAGCTTTAGACTATGGACAGCGGTGAGAGCGCTGGACATAGGAAAAAGAGAGAGTCACCCTGGCAGACTTCTCCGGGCGGTGCCACGGGTGACATGGGAACACATAAGGGGTGGACCCGTGTTTTCTGAGGAACAGTCTGTGGTGCGAGAGAGACTCCTCTCTCCCTTGCTGAATTAAAGATTGGTTTGTTTTTGAGTAGTGATTGTTTGATCTAAAACCCAAAAGTTTGGTCTGTGAAGAGTAATGTGTGGGGAGTAGAAACTGAGAGAAGAAATGTTCTGAGAAGTTTTTATTTCTGTCTCTGTGTGTGTTTAAGAGTTTTTTTCTGCCTCTGTTCTTATGTAATGTAATAAAGTTTTGGTGGGGTTTTTTTTGTTTTGTTTTCAAGATTTAAGCCTGCTCTGCTCTGTTCCTGATCACATCCCACAGTAGTTGTTAGGGAAAAAACATATATTCATAGGTGCATTAACATCTAGCCAGTGCCAACCCATGACAACATATGCTAACCATCTCCATCATTTCTTGTAACTTGTAATTCCCTAGAATCAGATTTCAATTATATTCCCTTCCATACAACTGAAAAACATTTCCATTCCATTATCAGCATCTGGGAAAAAATAAAAACCACAAAATGAACAGAAACAACAAGAAGAAAGGATTTCAAGGCTTCCAAAGTGATTTTGTCTTATTTAAAATGTTCCGCCTTCAAAGATTCTAAGAACGAGTGTATTTTCTCTTCGCTTTCACTTAATCCATTAATAACCCCATAGTAACCATGAAGAAAATTAAATTCAGACAGTGGAGGGGACCTCTTCATGCATCATTTGATGCTCATTTATCCTTAAAATATCTGTTAAATCATACATTTTTCAATGTATCCACAGCAAGGTGGCCAGAGTGGCCCCACCTAAACTTATTATTTTCTTAGGAAGCTCATCGTCATACATTCTTCCTGTTGGATGATTAAAGCACCCTTCATCCTTCTTAGAGAGTGATTACATTGCAGATTATTGCATTTGCTCAAAAAATGCAATGGTCAGTCACTAGTCATTCACTTTGTCAGCTGATACTCTGGTAATCGATACAGAACTTTCATAACGGCACATCCATATGTTGTTTTACTTCAAGTAAAAGATACTCTTTCTCTCCTCCTTACAGAAAAAACAAACAAACAAACAAACAAAACAAACAAAGTCTGACTTTGTTCTCAAGGTTGGGAGAACCAAAATTGTAAAGACCAGAAAGATAGGATTCTAAATGCTATGTTGGAAATGAAATTAGGCAGATAATCAAAGCAAATATAGTAAAACCCAAACATTTACCGACTAGCAGATTTTATCAAGTTTACAATGTTGGAATGCTGTATACCATGCAAAATTGCATGATTATGCATTAAATATTGACTGGGAACATTTACAGGAAGTAGATTGTGAATTACAGTGTCTTTGAGATTTATGTAGATTAACCTCCAGATATTAAAAACATTGTGAAGACAGAACTCTAGGGGTTGTTTTGTCTTGAATTTTAGCAAAGGACACAAAATAGCAAAAAATAACTATGGTATGCCCTCATAGACACATTAGTTTTGAAACCACTCTTCTGTTTTTCTCAGAATTTTTAGTTTTGAAAAACACTTCTGTACAAGAATGAAGGGTTTTTTTGTTGGTTCATAGAATTCTATGACCCTGACCTGATTGTTTTAAGCTTAGAGATGCAACTTCAAAGTCACTACAACAACACAATACTCCCAAATTCTTTTCATCTTGTTCCCAGGAAGCTTATCATTTAAGGGTAGCATATTTAGCTAATTCGGGCATAGAAACAGCACAAAGCAGAACTCAAAAGCTACACAGTAGATATAATTCACTGACATTTTTATGTGTAAGATGCATTTCTTCTACACTGTCATTACTTCTAGTCAGTATATTATTCTTTCTAAACAGCTCCAACACCATTGTATTAAAAATTTACTCTTTTTATAATGAAAAATTGCATGCTTTATCATGTTTCCCTTTATTTCTGCAGTCTGTGGGAATAACAGAAGAGTATATGTGCAAGCATTTACCAGCAGAATAGTTAAGGAGCTGATATGGTCCATCAAGATGTCTTCTACATGTTTGGGACTCCTTGGGTACATAACCAATGACCATTGACAGACCCATTTGACACACACTACTGCTTGGCAGTTCCTCAAGCTGAATGAAAAAGGAGAATTATACTGTTCTTGACCCATCATATCCCTTTGGTGAACATGACTGGTCTATGGTCTTAAAATGCAGGAAGGAAATAGGAGCTAGCTGTGAATATTCTTTGTTTAGATGGACTTTATCACTAATTGTTACTTGTAACAACCTGAAGAGCAGGAAATTCTTCTGCAGACCTGTAGAGAAAAGAAATACTTTAGCTGTAGCACAAGCTTAAGCAGCACAAGCAAAAGCTCCACTTTTCTTAATCTCTCTGGCTTCTTCTAAAAAATCAAGAGAGGGACAAGGATAATGAAAAAGAAAAACAATACAAAATGTGGAGTTGGTTACCTGAAGTACCAAAATGGTCTATATCTGTATGCTGTTCACTTCCATAAGAAATAAAAAAACTCTCATGAGGTTCCCATGTGCTCACTTTTTGTGCTTGTCCAGGTCTCTCTGGAGGGCATCACTATCTTCAGGTGTCTCAGCTGCACCTCTCATCATGGTATCATCTGCAAACTTGCTGAGGGTGCACTTGATCCCCTTGTCTCTGTCATGGATGAGAACACTTAAGAGCACTGGTCCCAATATGGATCCCTGGGGGACACGATTTGTCACCAGTGCCCATTGGGACATTGAAACATTCACAGTACCCTCTGGGTACGACTGTCCAACCAATTCCTTGTCCACTGAACCATCCACCCATCAAACCCCTCTCTCTCTAATTTAGAGGGAAGGATGTTGTAGGGAGCTGTGTCAAAGGTCTTACAGAAATCCATACAGAAGGCAAGCCCTTCCCTTGTCCCCGATGCAGTCATTCCATCACAGAGGGCCAGCAGGCTGGTCAGACAGGACCACGCCTTGTTTTGTCAGAAATGTTGCTGCAAGGTCAGCTGTCACAAAAATCTCAAGAGTCTAACTGGCTCAGTAAATCTGCCAGCAATTGGGTTTCATCTCTTTGGAGATCGGGTCAGTAATGAATACTCATAAAGAGGAATGGGAACCTGTGGCCAGTAGTAGTTCTACAAGAGTAGTGAAGCCACTCACCTCTTTCATACTATCACTTATTTTCCAGTCCCTTTTCCATGCTGTTTTAGGGATTGAGTCTGAAAGTATTTCCAATATAGGACTTGAAGAGATAGATAGGAAAAGCTGAGTTACAATCAAATGGATATCGTGCTGAGAAGACAATAGTGATTTCATTCAGCAAATATCAGGCTTTCATTTGAACCTCATTTCTTGCCGATCTCTTGTTTTAATTTCAGAAAAAGCTAGAAACTGTTGACATGATGTAATGAGCCCATTAGGTTTAATCACATCACTAACACTGCCTGGCACAAGTTAATGAACATTCATTTGAGATTTTGGACTCCTTTTTATTTTAGTCATTAAAGCACATAAACATTGCTATCAGTGAATAGTCTTACTCTAAATAGAAGTTTGTGTACGTGACCAGCTCTAGTATTTCTTATGCAAGTTGTGATCTCAGTAGTGCTTCAGACTTATACAAATATTACACCTATCTGAAACCAAGGAGTTTGTTCTATAGCTCAGCTGGATAATATCCTGAACTTCACCATCACAGATTTTAGCTTCATTTGATTTGATTCTATGACCTTTTTGTGTTTATTTGGTCACAAGCAACAATGTTTTCCTGGTTTTGGCTGGGGTAGCTGATACAGTGCTGTGTGTTGAATTCAGTATGAGAATAATGTAGATAACACACTGATGTTTTGGTTGTTGCTAGATTGTGTTTACCTGAAGCCAAGGACTTTTTTTGTGTCTTATTCTCTGCCAGAGAGAAAAAAAATGCTGGGAGAGAGCATAGGGGGGACAGGTGACACAAACTGGCCAAAGGGATATTCTACACCATAGAATCTTATGGCCAGTATACAAACTGAGGGAATTCTTGGAAAGGGGAATGATCAGGGTTCAGGGAGGGAGTCTGACATTGGTCAGCAGGTGGTGAACTAATTGTATAGGTACATTATTTGTTTTTTCTTGTGTTTTATTTATTTCCATAATAATAAGAATAGTGATAATTTATTAATTTTTATTTATTATTTATTTTTGTTTCCATTATTAAACTGTTCTTATCTCAACTTTTTATTCTCCTTCTTATTCCACTGGGGTTGGAGGTGAGTGAGCAGTTGGTGCTACATTGTCAGCTGGGCTTAAACCACAACAAATGTGAAAATCAAGTAACTAAAAATTCAATGTCTAATTTCTGTGTATTTGCTTTTATTGATAATTCTATCAATCTAGTCTGTACATAAAAAATTTATTTAAAGGAAAAATTCTAGTTTTCTATATAGTGAGCTGCAACAAAGTTTCATTTGGTCCTTAAGCTGTCATATATGATGGTGTGAGATTCTAGTTTAAGATGTGTTTTAAAGGAATTTCACGTGGCACTGACATGTGGGCTCTTCTTTATTCTTTTAAAAAGATCACTAACAGAAACAGTATGCTCCTAGCATATACAAGAGCATCAGGTTTGAGCAAAATGTTCATATTAGGGAAAGTTTACAGTTGATACCATACCTTTTTTTTTTTTTTTCAATACCATTGGTTAAATTAACTTAAACAAGATTTGTGAGACTACACACCATAGTCATATAGATTGTACGGTATTATAATAATTATTTATAGTATTCCCACAATAAGAACAAAAGAAAAATAGTTTCTTTCCATTACAAACATAATTGTAATTAACAATAACAATTTATAAATCATATTTCATATATTGTATTATCATTTTCCATATCAGGACACAGAAAAAATATGAAAGGAAATTTTAAATAAAATGTCAGTCTGGACAAAAGCAAAATTCCCTAAATGTAAGGGAAACCCAAGTTTCTCTCTTTATATTTCCAAAAGGAGAAGAAGAAGCCAAAAAAGATCATAAAGAATGTTTCTGTTTTAAGAAAAAAATTGAAAACCAGTAGCAATCAAGCCCTTTTTTTGCATCACCTTTATATCATTGCACTTAGAAACAGTCCTTTAGTATATGGAATATTTTTGCTTGTGTATTTCTCCACTTACTGAGCTTGGATTGTAATTACCTAGGTGTAAACATGCCACTACGTTTTGAATAAATGGAAAGGTTATTCTCCAAAGTGAATTCCTCCCAATATGCAGTTAGAAATAATCTATAAAGGTGGACTACAGTGCTGGGTCCTAATTAAAATAATTTCAATAGCAAAGTGAATGTATTTCTTTCACACATAGTTTATTGGTTAAGCGCTGTAGTGGAAAGCTCTCACTACATAATCAGTAAATCATTGCTGATGCCCAAAAAGAGTCCCATCCTTTCTTCTTGCCTTCCTCAATTCTCCCTTGTTCTCTTCACTTAGGATGAACAAATTATCAAGGGACATCTCAGGCTGCAAACTCATTATCTCGTCTCTAATTATAGACACATGCACACACAACTACCAGGCATTTGTTCCCACTTATGTGATTTATCAGAATAAGTGCCTGAAAAGGGTGACCTAGCAAATTTAGCTCAGACCTGACAGACTCAATTCCTATGAGAAGAAAAAACAGGATACCGTCTAGCAAGGTTCAGATGACTAGAATTTTTTTAAGTGTCAGAGACTGCTTAAGTAGGAAGGATTATACAAAGGCAAACAGCTGAGACCCCCTCAACCCCTTGCAAAGGCAAAACAAACAAAACAAAGAAAAAAGCTAGCTACTGTTCATAAACAAATTCCAAAGAAGTGTAAATCTAAATTTTTCCAAACTACGAATTCTAATATAGACTATTGCACAAGTATACCTAAAATTAGC
This sequence comes from Prinia subflava, assembly GCF_021018805.1. Classification (NCBI taxonomy): domain Eukaryota; kingdom Metazoa; phylum Chordata; class Aves; order Passeriformes; family Cisticolidae; genus Prinia; species Prinia subflava. The sequence goes on from NC_086247.1 coordinate 55,747,435, forward strand.
TGCGAGTGGAGAAATTAAAAATGGCATGAGTGTAAACAGCCATCAAAAATAGATTCAGGAAGAATGCAAGTAGCCATTAACTTGAGGTTAAAAGTTCAGTATCAAGCAATAAAAAAATAGTCATGCAAATATATTATCTAGTCAGGAACTGTCTATCTAAGTGTTTTAAAGGATTAAATTTCTCACCAACAAAGCAGCAGTCTTTAAATGAGAAGTCACTTAACGAGGTAAAGATAGATTCAAGAATTTTTTTTTTTTTATAACTTATAATAAACTTTCCAATTAAGGGTGCTTAAGGCCTAGGAATGTTTTTTTTTGTGGATTAAATCAAGAAGTAAGAAAAAAATAAATATTTATGTGTAGTGTGCAAATTGTCAACATATGTTACCAACAGAGTTCCTTAGAGTTCTATGCTGAGACCTAAGGCATTCAACATAAATCTATTAAAAAAAATAACTAGTGACAAGGTTTTCCCTGATAGAAATTCTGAATTTAGGATGAGGAAAATAAATGGTTACTGTAAAGAGTACACAGATGTAGACAGTAGGGAGAATAAATTGGAAGAATCAAAAATCTATGTTAAATCTCATTACAGTTACAGAGATGTGGTGTAATAGTTCACATGACTGGAATGTTCTAATGGATGGCTCTGCCCTTTTTAGGAAGAACAGGTAAGAGAGGTGAGGTGATGGATTTGCTCTTTATGTGAAGGAGCATCTGGAATGTCTCAAGCTCTGCCCAGGGGCAGACAAATTAATTGAGAACTTACAGATGAGAAGTAAGGGACTGGATAATATGGGTGACACTTGAGGGCATTTGCTATGGGCTGTCTGACCAGGAGGAAGAAGTTGATGAGGCTTTTTATGGAGAAGGCATTTTTCTGTGCCCAGGGAGGTCCTGGAACCTCCCTCTCTGGAGACATTCAAAACTCACCGGGACACTTTCTAGTGTAACCCATTCTAGGTGGTGTTCCAGAGGTCCCTTCCAACCCTAATGATTCTGTCATGTTGTGATCTGTGGCACCAAGGCTCCAAAGGTAGAATAAATTATCTAAGCTAAAATCTAAAGCCATAGGATACACTTGCAACAGGGAAACACATCTGGCTCACTGGTGATTGGCTGTCAAGTACCTTTTAAATATTCAGTCAGAAAAATATCTGCAATTTAAATACCTTGTTAGAGTTAATAACAGTTGTCAAAAAAGCACATTAACATGCCTAGGGGATCAATTCCCAACTTCCTTAACTGCATCTATGTGACTAAGATAAGATTCAACATGTGCTGTGTAGTCCCAGGTGTATATATTTCCATGTTTTATGCAATGGTAATTCGAACTAGCTGAAATCTTTTAAAAACATTGTTCAATTAAAAGACATACTTCAAATATCGAGAAATGGAAATTTTGTAAGTCATGTTCATTCACACAACAATCTGCACATGTACCAAATCATAACCTTGTTTAATCAAGCTCAGTCAACAAACTTCCATTTGACTGAAGTTTCCCCTAAGTTTCCCTTAAGAACTTCATAGAGAAGTTGATGAATTATGGGCTGAATGAGAAAGCAGTTTGGTGGATTAAAAAATGGCTGAATGACTGGCTCTGAGGGTGGTGATCAGAGAAATAAAGTCTAGTTGGAGGTCAGTAGCTAGCAGTGTACCCCAGGAATCAATACTGGGTACACACCTTCAAAAAAGATTGGAGTGCAGAGTTCATCCTCAGTTTGCAGATGGCAGAAGTGGCTGATATGGCAGAGGACCTTGCTGCCATCCAGAGGGTCCTTGAAGAAATGATTTGAGAAGAACCTCAACCAGATCAGCAAGAGGAAGTGTGAACTCCTGCAACTGGACACCAAGCTGCACATGAGCCAGCAATGTACCCTTGAGCCAAGAAAAGGCAAATGCTCTCCTGATGTGCATTAGACAAAGCATTTTCAGCAGGCCAAGAGAGGCGATCCCTCCCCTCTATTTAGCACTGGAGTCCAATAAAGTGCCACTAGGATGATGACAGGACAGGAACATCTGTGTCCTGAGGAACGGCTGAGACAGTGGGAAAGGCTGTTTCTGCATGGGGGGAAGAAGGCTTGGGGGAGATCTAATTAGTGTTTTTAAGTTCCTGAAGGGAAGAAATACAGAAGATGGAGCCGAGCTCTTTTAGTTGGTGACCAGTGTAAGGACAACAGGCAGTAGGCAGATACTGAAACAAGGAAGCTTCCTCTAAACATCCAGAAGAAATTTTTTAATATGAGGGTAACTGCACACTGGCATAGGTTGCCCACAATAGGTTTGGGTTTTTTTCATAAAACAGTGTATTTTCCATCCTTGAAGATATCCAAACCTGGATATGGTCCTCGACTCATCTGTAGGCCTCCCTGATTGAGCAGGGAGATTGGGCAAGGTGACTTCTAAAAGTTCCTTTGAACCTCAACTTTTTGTGATTCTGTGTCCAAAGTTTATCTCCCTCATTTTTAAAAAATACATACAAGGTGTAGTGTGCATGACTGATAAAGTTATTTCTCTATCATAATTTGGTTTCAATTTCGAAATATTTGGAAAACAGGTTAAAGAGCAGTAGGTTTGACTTTGTGCACAGTAGCTCGAAAGAACAACATGGTTTTAGGACAAATAATAAGACATTCACATTGGTCCAGATTCCAGTAAACCGTGGAAACTGACATAGCCTTACTGAAGTGGAAGCATCTGACCTTTTCATGCACTTAATATTGTTAAAGCTAAGCAAATAATTTTTAAAAAATCACTCAGAATTAAAATGTATGGTTGTTCTATTCAACTACATGACTGCACAGCATGTGACAGGCATCAGTCACTTAAGGAAGAAAACATAATGGGGTCATAAGGGCATGAAAAGCATTGTTCAAGAGAACAGAAGGTAAACAGAAGCAGGTACTACAAAAGCTAAACACTAGCAAGAAAGACAAGTTTTTTAGTTTGCAGAACTACAATTGTACACAATTTCATGAAGAAAAACAATTACAAATTTTGTACTTAGGTTTCGGGTTGGATTTTTAAATTGAAATTATCATTAAAAACATATAATAAGGAAAATAAAAGATCAAAATTTCACACACTGATAGTAAGAGGGTTATTTTAAGGGGTTGGATAGCACTGCTTTCTAGACTAGTTTAACAAATACAGTTTGAAAGAAGTACCTAAAAGCCAAAAAAATCGGTTTGGAAACAAACGACTGACTTAAAGATGAAGTTTTAGTTTAAAATAAATGAAACTACAGCAAGGTTAGAAACCGAAATTTGGCACCTTCACAGATACTGGAAATCTCCCTTTTGGTGAGAAGTTTTACCTTTGCTGTAGAATCAGAATGATTTGGGTTGGGAGAGGCCTATAAGGTCACCTAGTTTTAAAATGCATGTCTTGGACAGGGACACTTTCTACTACACCAGGTTAGCTGTGTATCTCTTAATCTTTGTCTTAAATAACTGCAAGATGGTTCATATGCACATTTTCTTATGACGGCATTACCTACTAGTTTAAATATCTTTTCTTCTTTCCTGAAATTTAGCTTTCATATGCATCTAAAGAGAGAAATCATAGCTGTTTTCTGCTTCTGTTCTGTCATGCAGAGGAAGACAAATTTTTCGCATCTATTGCTTTTTTATGATGAGTCCTTCCTTGTTCTAAGCTTCTTAATAGCACTTCCTGACCTTATTTTAATTTACCTTTGTCCTGGTTTGAGGGGAAATGAGTTTTTCAGGAAGCTGAGGTCAAACCAATCAGTGGCCAGGTTTGAATGCTGGCACCTTCGGTGGCCACTGAGAGGTTGGACACGCCTCTGAGGACACAAGGGGTTAAAGCACAGACTCCCAGACAGACTTCCTCTTTCTGGCTCTGCTTTCAGCAGAGGAGCATCCTTCTCCTCTCCTCTGCCCAGGCTGGCCAGGCCGGGTGGGGAAGGGGGCCAGGTGGCCGGGCTGAGGGAAAAGGTGCCGAGCTGCTGCTGCTGCTGCTGCGTGTGGGAGCTGCCAGAGCCTGCCAGGGCCTGAGCCTGTGGCCTTGCCAGGAGACAAAAGCTTTTAACTCTTTCTAAGGCAGAGGAGAACTGTTCCCAGACATTGATTCTCATGGCTGGTGGTTTCAGAAGAGAGAGGACAGCCTGGGACCAAGATGATAAAGGAAGATGAAAAGAACCCCTCTTGATTGCTAGGGATGAAGAAGAGTGGTCTTTTGGGCTGGACTTTTCTTGCGTAATGTTAGCCACAGATGGACCCTGGACTTTCCTGAACATAAATAAGACTGTATTTGGATGGATACTTTTTGGTTCAAAACCATAGACTTTGTGGCCTATTCTTGAAACCCTCAGCCCCAGGGGTAAATGTGGGGGGGACTGTTGTCCCAATATGAGAAGATGGCTGGTTTTTGGTACTTGTCCAAACATCCTTAAAAGAGCCCTATTGCAGTTTTGGTCCATGGACAGTGGTGAGAGCACTGGACATGGAAAGGAGGGTGTCACCCTGGTAGAGTTCTCCGGGTGGTGCCATGGGTGACATGGGAACACGGGAGGAGGGACCTGTGTTTCCTGTGGGGGATCTGTGGTACGAGAGAGACTCCTCTCTCCCTGGATGGATTGAAGATTAGGGTTTTTTTAAGGGATGATGACTTGGATTGGGAACCCAGGGTTGTGGAAGGTTTAAGCAAGTAGATGAGGGTAATGTGCTACTGTTAACTGTTAGAGCATGCAAGGGATGGAAATTGGGGGGAGGAGAAGAAGTGTTCTGGGAGGTTTTCTTTTCTGCTTCTGGGTGTTTGGGTTTTCTTTTCTATTGTCTGTTGTTATGTATGTTAATAAAATTTTCTTTCTATTTCAAGTTTTGGGCCTGCTCTGCTCTGTTCTTGACCACATCTCACAGTAGTTCATTAGGAAAAACATACACTCATGGGTGCACTGGCATTTGGCCAGCTTCAACCCATGACAACCTTCTTGGAAAGAAACAGGTGAGAGTACACATAATTCTGCGATTTAAATTTTTTCTATGACTGTTATGGATTAGGAGTGTCCCAATGGAAATAGCTTTTCTTGCTTATCTAAGAACAATCAATTATATTGTCAAAGAAGTATAGCATATTAGTCAAGTAAAATTATTTTGCAATAAGCCATATTAGATTTTATTTCAGCTTCCATTAACTTCATCATTGTAATTATTCCCCTGCTCATTTTTTTCCCCTAATAGGTCTGTTCTGTCTTACTCTTTGTCTTACTATTTTTTATATTTCTGATATTATTACTTCTGATTTCTCAATTTACAAAAACTTTAACCTAGTTTTTCATATCAGTTCATGCAGTATTATAGAATAAATATTTTAGACTCTATACTTTTCATGGATTTAAAGAAATGCCTTTCAGTTACATCAGTTCGATTTTTCAGAACCTTTCTCCTGACACCAAAATGAATCACCCTCTTAGTTCCTCTATTCTTACAGGTTAACTTTTGTTGTATTTACTGCAGCTTTAGTGTCTCGTCTACTCTTACAACACAGCAGCTGTATCCTAAACTTGAACTTTATACGGTTCAACAACCTTCTCCTATCTCCTTCAGTGTCAGCTAGATATAGTTAGGACGTCTTTGAGTAGGTCTCATTTTATCCCAAATCCATCTGTTAATTGCAAATGGTTTTTTAAAATTAGAAATATGTTTAAGAATAGATATTGAACCATTATCCTTCTTTTTCAGATCACTAAAGTAAAGTCTAGAAAGAAGTCTGAAATGTCTCACTTTATTAATTGGAATGTTTATAATGGATTCATATTAATCCATACAACAACATTCTGTTTGCAAGATGGATCTAGGAACTCAGACTACATGCAGTAAATTCCACAGTGCTAGAATTATGTAAGTTTTCCATTCAGCTCAGTAAATTAAAATGTATTTCTGCAGCCTGAAACTAATGCCAAGGATTTGTTTTAGAATTTAAATAAAGCTCAGTTTTGACTGCTATTAATTAAAAAGGAAGATATTTTTGTTTATCTGACATACTTTAAAGGAAAGCAAGCAAATCAAGCCAGAGCAAATAGATTTATATGTGAGCACAAACACTCAGTTATGGAATTGCTCCAACCTTCATTTCATTTGGTCAAGGTTCTCTTTCCCCTTGAGCAGCAAAGTAGTCTGCTGGCAGCTAATGAGGTGAAAACAAACAGAGATAATTAGAAATTGTGTAATTAACATTTTTACCACTATAAATACTTATTTCATAAAAATTATGATTTTGACAAATTTCCAGATATAAAAGTGGAAAAGAAGAAGTAGCTTTTTAAGGAAAATATATCTGATTCTATAGAGTATGAACTAATCTTTATTTTTCATTTGTTGCTTCTGAAATGTTGCTTTTTATGTAATGTGTTAATATCTCACCAAGAAAGAGACCAATGCAGACTATTTTACCCAGTGTCATTACATATTAAATGTAAATAATTCAGTAATTACCATATATGCTTTTCAGTATATTTTATCCTTCTTTTCATTGGGAAAAAATACAATCAAAACAGTCAAACTATACTATAAACATCCCATACAGTACCTTCAGCTTCCATGGGACAGTAAATTCACCCCCACGCAGGAAAATAATTGTGATTCACAGTAGTTCCTTAGTGTTATTTTGAAACATTCAAAGGTTGAATTTAGCAAGTTAAGGTTTACTTTACATCAGTGGAGATCTATGAACTTCTGAGACCTTGTCTTAGGTTGTAATGCAAGAAGTAACCAAATATATGTATTTTATTACCATAACCAGGTAGGGCAGTATTCTTTATCTCTTCCATGACCCGTTCCTCATAATTCCAGGGGTCATCTTCTGTAAATGGGCCAGCTGTTAAACCAGGTGGGGGAATGTTCTGTATCTCTTCCACCACTCATCCTCCCTTCTGGGGGATATCTTCCATTAAATGACCATTAAGGCTCACTGCATGATATGCATATCATCATATAATGATAGATTACATCATCCCATTGTGAGATGCTCCACCCAGGGGGAGGAGCCAAGCATTCCTACTTAGATATAATCTGAGATTTAGAGCACCAGAGGCAGTCTGTTTCCACTGGATTCCCAGGGAAAGACTGGACCCATCTACACCACTACTGGACCTTCAGAAGAAAACTACACCCTTCTACAGGATCATGGCTTCAACACAAGTTTTAATTACACTGCTACCAACACCCTGACCAATAGGGCATATGGTTGTATTCTGACTCTGTCAGCGATTTTTTTGTTTGGTTGGTTTTTGTGGGGTTTTTTGTACTATTGCATTTTTATTTCAATTTTCCTAGTAAAGAACTGTTATTCCTATTCCCACATCTTTACCTGTGAGCCCCCTAATTTCAAAATTATAATAATTCAGAGAGAGGGGGGTTACATTCTCCATTCCAAGGGAGGCTCCTGCCTTCCTTAGGAGATACCTGTCTTTCAAGCTAAGACAGACCTGAACCATCTGTTGGAGATGGTCTTCATTTTATTTTCGTTTATGATGTATGGAGAGCCTGGGAAAATTAGGATATCAATTTACCTTCCTTTGGGTCACTGAACTGCTCTTGGGCCAAAGCTAAATATCACGTGGGATATAATATTCACTCTATACAAGACATCCAGGTTTGAAACTTGACATTAAAAAACTGTAAAACTGAAGTCTTGGCATTTTTTTCCCTACAAAAATACTCCTGAGAGTGCAGGTGGAAAATTTTAATTAACTGAGCAGGTAATTGCATTTTTTACTGTGATCTTCATTAAATGCCTCTTGATTATTCTGCTCTCATTGTCCATCTGCAGGACCCCCATTGACAGAAACATGAATATTGCATAAGGAAATAGTATATGAAGTGATTCTGTGGGTGGGAATGAGTAAATGTCCTGCACATGTAGCAGACTCAGCTCTGTTTCTGAAAAGGCTGAGACAGACTTGGAGGAAAGGAAAAGCATGGTGTATTAAAAAAAATATAAACAGAGTGTATTCCTTCCATACATCTGACTTCTAGTAATGTTACTGCAATGATTTCTATAAGGCCCTGATGACAGAGAAAGTAAAAACTGTAGTCATTACTTTATAGGGAGAGATCTTGAGAGAGAGTGTATATCTGTTATAAAGCCAGCCAATGTCTTTTAAAAGTCAAAGTGCATTTGCACATATTATGTTCATAAATTCTGACAGAATAGCAATAAGTGTCAAAATCAGGTTGGACAAAACATGCTTTTGGCTTAATTTATTTGCCCTTATCAGTTAGGTTTAGGAGTTCCTAAAAGTAGATTGTGTCCACCCTACAGGAGCGGGGTGATATGCCCTACTACACTCGTGCAAGAGGCATCAGGAATAATCCCTAATCACAGAGAACTACTGATGTACAAGCCTTTGAACCTGGTACATCTCTGTGAGATTGACAGGCTTTCTTTATCCTATGCCTGCATCCAAACAAAGAGTAATTACCTTCTATTTTCCTGTGCTCCCTCCTTGACCCCTGCCACAAGATCTATTTACATTGCCACCACTACAGTCAAACAAAACCATGAAAATCTCTGTCAAAGAATACACTAAAGACCAAGTATGAGCAGTCTAAGCCATTTCATTTAAAAGGGACAGGTGTTGTTTCAGAAGCTAGACTTGCAAACCCAACTGTAATTCAACACAGATGAAAACCAGACGAATTGGAGATTGAACAGCAGTAGTCTGGAAATAAGTCCTGCAGAGAAACATCATTTTAGACTAATGCACCAGTGAGGGACATACATTTTAATGAGAAAATCCAGAGGCCTGGAGATGACCCTCCAAAGAAATTCAGTGGCTTTCAGATAAGATTTCAAGTCAGACTTGATATTAATACCAGACATCTAAATGTGCCCATATTAATTTGATTTCTTTAAAAAGATATGAATAAAATCCGAGGCATTGTGTTTACTGTATATGTCCTTATGAAGTAACCCATTCTATATTGCACACTGAGCCCACCAATATTTATTAAAGCTTAGATAACAATCTGAGTAAGAAAGAATCTTTCTTTCTCATAGTAAAAATGTAATCTAAATAATAATGGGAAAGTATATGAATTTGATCTCAAATTTTGTCACTATATTTTTCTACTAAACCAAGTACATCAATCAGTCTCCTTGGAACACATGTACAGAACTGAGCACAAAAAACCACAAACCACCCTGAATAGTATTTGATTTATTTAGGAGGATGTTTACTTACAGAATTTCCTAACTTAAAATTAGAATTACAAAGAATACTTGTAAATTATAGTGACATTATAGTGCATGTTCATTATAGGCCATCTAATCAGAAAGACCAACCAAATGAGGCCCCAGAGTCCAGGGGGAGAAGCTGAAAGGAAGACATATCATTATAGAAAAGATTCAATTCAGGAAGGACATAGGCAAATGGGACACATATATAATCCATGGGCCCTGATGGGATTCACCCAGAAGCCTTATACGTGCTGGGGTGCTGGCTGATGTCATTGCAAGGTCACTCTTGATAAACTTGGTTGATTGTGACAGATGGGAGAGAGGTTCTCAAAGACTGGAGAGTTCTGTAAAATATTTCCTACCTTCATCTCTCCTGAGCTGTTCAGTGAGAAATATACAGATCTTAATTTATTTATTGCAATAGGCATGCTGAAAGAAGAGAAATTTAGAATCAATATAATGTGTCTTGATTAAAGTACTTCTATTCATCTTTATGGTTAACAAAATTTTACAAATGCTCTCACAGTTAAAGGCAGTGGGAAGATCATAACAGTTTTTCAGTTCTTAGGGGAAAATATATTGCTAAATAAAAGCAAGTACTGTACCTTAGACTATTAATTTTTCAGAAGGAGCAATCATCTGTGGCGCAAATATACTCCTTCGATGGTTTTTTAATGGCAATGGGTCATACAGATGAGGATTCAATTTTATACTGTTATTAACATTTGCAACCATTCCACTTCCAGACAATGCATTCTAATTTGGGACTTGCTACTATTTTACATCTCATCCTGGCATAGGCATACCTGGAGCACTGAAGGAACAATTTAAAATTTTTGATGGTTGAGATAAAAGGTGTGCTCAGTCCTTAAAAAAAGTTCTGGTCTTCCAGCTGTAAAATCAGCTAAATGAATATGCTTATTATTGAACTTGATTTCAGACATATTTCTGCCATACTTTCTTTATTTATTTCACTCCAATCCAGGGCAAGAAACAACATTCTTTTTGTTATTATCGCTTTTTACATTTACTTTTGAAAATGTATGTTATTCAATGAAGGAAACCTTGAAGTATAAACATTTTTCTGAGTTCTTTGATGTTCCTTTCTTGGACTATGTCAAGATTCTCATGCTTAAATATTCTTATCTAATTTTCAGTTAAAAATTAATTTAGACACTTCTGAAAAGCATAGTACTATAGAATGATCCTCTACAGAGTATTTCTAGGCAAATTTAAATTTCTATTCACTCTCAAATAAAAGGTGTTTTAACAGCTGGACTCAAAAATACATAACCTATATTACTATTACCAGAATTATTACTGATTATTACTGATATAAAAAGTTTATAGGAAGTTCATTCCACAGAAATTCACAACAAATAGAAAATCACCTTAATAGTGATGACTTTAGCCACAGAAATTTCTAAATATAACCTTTAAAAAGAAATAAAAAATAATCTGCACTTGAAGTAAAATTTCAGTCAGACCATCAGCAGTTAGATTATCTTCTTCTTTGTTTGAGACTTTGAGACATTCATAAGACTATTAAAGAAGTATGTATTATTGAGCTCCCCTGATTTACCTCACAAGCTATTTTTGTTGCTAACCTAAAGTAGTATCTTTATTGAAAATTTTAACCTATGATAAATCTGATGAAAAATTATGTTTAGAATTTAGGCGCTTTTGAACACAAGTGAACAGAATATTTGTCTTATGTTAAAGAATCCTTGAGTCTTTCTTTCATGAGCAGGAGCAAAAATGTGGCAAATTTTAAAATATGGGAAGCCTTTTCTTTCAGATACTGAGCCTTCTTAAAACAGAAGACTGATGTCAAAAAAAGCCCCCAAGCTAAAAACCTTCAGGACACATACTGCAGCCTCTGATTAAAAAGTGTGACAATGATTTTTTTTTTGTCATCTTAAGTGAAATTCTTGATTCCCCAAACCCTATATGTAAAAGTTATTAATCCATCACCTAAACTCAAAACAGCTATTTTTTGAATTCATCTGTTGAATTCACAAAGCTTACAGGGCATCATATATTTTCCACACAAAATGTCCCAGACATTCTGTTTGAAGATTTGACATTGCTACTTTTAGAAAAGGCTATGGGATAGCCTTTTCTATGTGTCTGCACAGCCATGCTCTACTACACAATCTCAAATCATGCCTTTGTAAAATGTTGCAGCAATCACCACTTTCTTTCAAAAGAACAGTATTTTGTTCTGTTCATTCACCAGCTCCATTCAGAGCTCTCTCGGTTCTATTCTCTGCCTTAGAGGAGTTGAACACTTTTCTTCCTTGATATCATTCACCTACACCTAGTGTTCTGAGTTTCTATATGATGGGAGGGCAGAGCACACCACCTTTTTTGTGCCATTTTGCAGTAAAGAGTAAAATAATTTTTAGGCTAACAAAGCCTGTGTACAAGACTTTAAGGTAGACAGCTCGTAGTGGGCAAGAAAATTACATCTTGATTGCTACAGCAGTCACCTGCAGATATCCAGGATCCAGATCATGTTGAAGAGATTGTGTACATTTTACTGAGAATGGAAAATCTGCTTTGTCTTTAAACATTTATATAAATGTGTGTGTGTGTGTGTGTGTGTGTATGTAATCTGATCTTGATTACTTGTTGCTGCAGTTAATTTCCTTGACATGGTTTGTCAATATTTTTTTTTTAATTTTTGTTAACTTTGAATGCATATCTTATTAACAAAAGCGACGGTTAAGGAGACCTGTATGGTACTGAAAGAGCAACCAGTGGATAATGGTACAGACAAGTTGTAGGGTGAATGAATTATGACCCTCACTGCAAAGTAGTATTCTGCTCTGATTAGAAAAGCTCTTTCCTCTGTGCTTTTAAACCCAACTAGTTTACTATTAAAGACTAGTTTACTATTAAAGGCCAATGAAAAATGCCACTGAAGACTCCTGTTAATAACAATGAATGAACATATAACAAATTAGTTACACTTCAACCTTGGACACCACTTTCTTTCCTGGGTCAACTATAGGCATTCTGCCTCTCCAACTATTGCAAGGAACTTTATCCACATTTTCAGCTGTTTGCTTTCTCAAACTTCATCTCAGCTCTAAAAATCTAGTAGAGTTTTTGTTTTGTTTGTTTTTTGTTATTATGTTTTGTGTTGTTTTGCTTTTGTCACTATCTGCTATGGATGCCCATTTTCTGGAGAAAACACATTTGACCTCCATGATTTTTAAACATTGCTGGGTTTCTTTTTTACTGAAGAAAATAACATAAAGCAAGTGTTTTCATATAGCTGCATATTTATATATTCAGTTTTGTGTCACAAAATTACTACCACTTCAACAAAAAAAAAATCAGAGTAGTGTGTGTTTTTTAAACTGATACCTTCACTACAGACAAATATGTAGCTTTTAATAAACAAACAAACAAATAAACAAACACCAGGAAGTGATATTTTGTTGTGGTGGTTGTAGTTGTAAGAAAGTAAACAAAACTACACTGCAACAAAAATCCAAGCATATTAAAGTGGATTCTCAACACTCTCTGCACAGCAACAAATATCTGTAAGAGTTCTTTTACGCTTGTAATTCAAACCTCTCCTTCACATCTCACTTTAAATGGAAAGAATACTCTGGTATTTCCCAGTCATTAAGCCTTCATAACAGACTGTTAGGTAGAACAAGGAGACAGTACCCAAAAAACTCTCCACTTGTTCTAGCATGGCAGACTATGTAAGGGCTGATAGAACATGAATGTAAAGCTGGAGATTGAGTTTTCCTTCACATTACAAAATAAGCACTGGTAGAGGAATAGATTTTAAGCATCAAGGAATTATCCCAGTTCATTTCAGCAAGCACAGTATCTCATAGGTGTCCAACTCATTACTGCAAATTAAGCCACTGCAGGGCTGTTCCAATGGCAGACAGGGCTTTATGCACATTTCCACTGTGAGGAGTGCAGGTTGTGTTGACTGTATGGAAAGGAAAAGGAGGTGAGAATTAAGGAAGGTTCAAGTCCGTCTCATTGCCATTAATTTTATAAGTGAGTACAGTAAATATTTTGTAAGTCTGCTGCATTATAAGTTGTTGAATAAAAAAGGAAAAAGAGCAGATAGAGATTTTGCAGTCTCTTCCTGGTGTTTCAGACAGCACAATATCCTTTACTTCAGGCACACCCTTAAGCCACTGTTTGGCTGAGACCGTCCAATTCTATTAACAGACCATGAGCTCATTACCATGAGATACATGGTAACAACCTCAAAGAAATTCTATTAAAACAACAAATTATCTTATCTTTGCTTAAAAAATATTCTTGCAGGAGCAGAGAAGAAGGAAGTAATTTTTTATTTATGACTATCTATTCAAAAGGATCAAAACAATAAAAGCGTTCTTTAACACATCAAATCGTAACTATCTCTCTTGCAGAATGCCCTTTAGCAGACTTAAACTATAAAAATTAATATGGCAAACTGAAACAAGTAAAAAAATTGCTGTGTAGCTTATTTTAGAATTATTTTCCTATATCCATTTCCTCTTGGGGTCTGGACAGTTGCATAATGGAGCTTTCTTGTATATGTTCTTTATTTCTCCAAAAAATCCTTCTTTTATAATGAGTCTGACATGACCAAATTATGCAGCTTAAAAATCTTTTCCTTTCTCCTTTTCTTTATGTTTGACCATTCGAATTTAAATGGAGAGAAAAGCAGGCATAGCCATTGTAACACCAAAATCTGCTGTGAGGCAGAGATCTGGAAGGTCTTATATTTCATTTGTACAATATAATTCAATGACTAAAAAAACCTCATAGTATATAAAAAGGACTTTGAAAAGTCTGTGGATATTGAAATGGCATAATCTGTGTGTTCATGGTATTACTAACCTAACTGGAGAAGAAAACCTCCAAAATCTAGTCAGCAACCCATGGCTTGCACTGTGGCTTCATACAAAGTCGTATCACCTCACTCTGGTTAGCTTTTTTTGTTCTGAGTTCTGTGACTGAGTCTGCCTTCTATGTTTTGGGATTATAAATAATTCAGCAGAGACTCCTTAATGCAGCTTGACTTTCTAAAGCTACTATGGTCTGCCCTTATATGTACATATATATATAATTTTATATGTATATAATTTTTTAAAACCTGATCTGATCCTATGTTTTTTCACAGCCTAGATAGAATAATTTGCCCTTCATTAGGAGAGCTTACTTCAGACTCTGAATTGGAATATTCAGCTGCATATGGCCTACATTCTAAAATTCATTTCAGTTGGAACAAATGCAGAAAGCAAGGAGGTTTATGTTTTATTTTGTGGGTATTTTGTTTTGTTGTTTTGTTGGGGTTTTTTGTTTGTTTTCAAATGGAATATGCAATTCAATGCCATGAGGTTGTTAGCAGTAGAAAGTGAAGTAAATGATTTATTGTATGCTTTTGCAAATCTGTTGGAAATGATTTCTACACAAATCTAGTACTGAGAATTTTAAGAGGCAATCACAAGTCATAGCAACAGGAACATGAAGAAGTACTGTCAAATCACCATTTGATTTGAGATGCCATACTGTCTTCTTTCATCTTCCAAAGGTCTTGGAGACTGAAAGTTTAAAAAGCTTTTAGTTCTATCTGTCTTTTGGATATGTCTAGGAGCAATTTCAAAAGTGATGCTATTAATGCATCTGGACTTTTCTCATTGCCATTATATTCTAGGACTTTTCATTGTGGAATCTGGAAGATTTTTTTTCTAAAATGAGAGGGCTTAGAGCTCTTAGGACTTGCTCTGACCTTTAGAAGTAGAACAGGAGTTACAGTCCTTCCACTAATGAAGGACTTTTAGCAACTCAATTATTTCTCTGAGCATCATTCAACTATTTTAGCTTCGGGGAGACCAACATTTCTTTGATGAAGAAGGAGAAAATAGACATGATGTATGATATACTTTTAATATCTTTTCCACAAAAACCTCTCTCTGCACCCAAGAATTACCTGATGAGATGAACAGATTCTTCTATCTAGTCTGCTAATAACTGTCAAGAGAATTGGCATTTAGCTGCTACTTCCATTCTCTGATTCAGAAAAGTGCTTATGCTACTGGCTATGAAATTTCTATTTTTTTTCCTTTAAATAAAGAACATTTTTTTTAGTCCTGTATACACTAATTAAAGGAAAGTTTACCAAAGTACAAATCATAATTCACATAAATGAACCCTAAGGTGGAAGACTTACTGCACTTCAACAAGAAGCTCCAATCACTTTTATATGCCTGGCATAGAGGTTTAGTTATGGAAATTATGTGTAAGCAATCATATATAAACAGACTTCACAGTAAATAATTTCACAGCTACATAGCAAAAAAGACAGATTTAAAACCAAAATGAATATAAATAAATAAGAATAATTAAGCAGAATATGAATAGGGAAAATATCATAAATATCACTGAATATATCAACTACCAGAGTAAAATTCTTAGGTGTCATTTAAATTGGGATTCATATTGATCTCAATAAGATTTCACCTTCCAAGTTTTACTCCAAATCACCTTCCTTTTTCTTTAAATTAATACTTTCAGAGGTAAAAAAAAAATAAATAAACTGAAATATATCTTATCTAGACTCTACACAAGAAACTGTCTGGCAGCAACAAGCATTACAAGACATGACAGGATGGAATTTTAAGCCCAACACAATCATATCAATCAGAGGGCACAAGCCAGAGCAAAACTTAATAACCTGCTGCCTCCTGCATTGATGAGAGCAAAAAGAAATCCATAAGCCAGGCAGTTTAAGGAAGATTTCTTCTGAAGCCCTTTTAAGGAGTACAGGTTTCCCTACAGCCACAAACCAGAACAAGGTGCAACGAAGTAAAACTGCACTATATTTTAAATCAGCTAAATGGGTATTGCAAAAAGCCCTGTTCCATGAGAGCTAATATGAGCAGCCAAAGAAAAAATAAAAGCAAAGAGCAAAGAACAGAAAAAAAGGGCTGACTTATTTACTAAATATAATTGAAAGATATTGTGCAGGATAATTGTCTTAGGATAATTGCATCTTTTACATGGAGAATATGTTAGTGAAGAGCAATGTTCCATACAATCCCCTGGGAAATGTTCTACAGCAAAAAGGGCTGTAGTACTGCAGAAAATTGAGGGACACCATTGTCCAGAACAACAGATTTGAAGCACCTACCTAATAATGTGTATTTACTGATTCTTATTCTGAATTCTGACGTGGTATGAGGGGCCATGAGGGGGTTACACATTCTTTTCTCATTGTACTTTGAAAAAAAACATGGTCAAAACCCTAAAGCCACAAATAAGGGAGTACGCCCTTGTCATGAAGTCTGACTTGTCTTTGCAAGATCATTTGCCATGTCATGCAGTTTTAAATGGAAACTCTGACTTTAGACATAATGCAAAACTAGATCTGTATTAGTTTTGGGATTTTGAATAAGAAGCATAATTGTAAATTTTGACCTATGCTTGCTAATTGACAGTCACATGAAAAAAACCCTATTTAAGATTTAATAGGATTAAACATAAACTTTATGCAAATGAGAATCGTAAGGACCTGTCCTGCCAATATTATAGTTTGAAATATCACCTTCAAAATTAGCAGTATTTATAGCTACTCAATTTTACATCAAAGAATAGGGACTTTAAATTGCAATCAGACATGCTTCCAGTGCTACTGTAAAATTACACTTGTACCTGTCCTGCTCAGATAGAGGCAATTTTGGTTTTAGTCGCAGATATTGTCTTGTGTTTCAGTTTTAGGATGAGGCTGATGTTGATAATGCACTGATGGTTCTGTTACTGCTGAGCAGTGCCTACACAGAATAAAGATCATTTCTGATTCCCACCCCACTAGTGAGGAGGCTGGGGGTGCACAACGAGTTAGGACTGACCCCAACTGACCCAAGGGATATTCTATACCATATGGTATCATGCTCAGTATAGAAAGGGGGAAGAAGAAGGAAGAAGGGAGTTTTAAAGTGACAGTATTTGTCTTCCCAAATAAACCTTAGACATGGTGGATCCATGCTGCCCAGGAGATGGCTGAATACTGCCTGCCCAGGGTAAATGTTAAATGAATTTCTCATTCTGTTTTGCTTGTGTCTGTGACTTTGGCTTTACCTCTTTAGCCATCTTTATCTCAAGCCATGAATTTTCTCGTTTTTACCTTTCCAATTCTTTCCCCCATATCACTGAGGGGGAGTGAGCAAGTGGCTGTGTGAGTGAGACTTAGTTGCTGGCTGGGGCTGAGCCATATCAATATCCACTGAGATAATCATAATCAGTTCTCACTGTGAGACGGTTGGAATCTGCCTGTTACAATTAAATAACTGCAACACCATTCTGAAAGACATAATCTCCCCAGAGCATTGCAGAAATTTAAGATGAGCCAAGTGAATTAGCTGCAGTATGTAGGTGGCCTGCTCTCTGCCTCTAGGTATAATTTTAAGAATTCCTAAGATCTACTCAATCAACTCATTCCTTTTGTGGCTCATAACAGTAACAAATACCATTTTCCTTTTGTTGAACTTTTGTCTCATTTTCTTGAAAAATGTGTATTTGATTTGGCAGTTGTACAAGAGTCATGATTTATAATTATAAACTTGAATATTGAGGCCTGGATTCTTGCAGAGGTGCAAATACAAATAACAAAACAAAACAAAGTAATGTGGAAACAACATTCAGTCTGAGATCAGGACTAATCATTCTTTAATGATGACTTAATGACATGGATGAAAACTACACTGGGGTTTTTGTTATAATGTTGACAGATGATAATTACCTTTGAGCATATTTACTTTTATAGATCAAAGGAGTGCAATATACCCATCAATAATTGCAGAACAAGGGTTCAAATTAGTGCTGATGCTGACATTCATATCCTACTCTCTGGTAGGAAATAGAGGTTTGGAATTATAAGATCAGGATCCCTAAACATTTCTGACTTACCTCTAGGAATAGTGCAGAGCATTCACCTGACTACAGTTGGTAGAACATGCTGCAGTTCTTTCCCTATCACTATTTAGGCAGTGACTGCAGACATGTCTGCAATATACCTTATTTTTATCACGGTAAGTTATTTAAATACACCTCAGGCATTCATTCACTTCCATTATAAAAACACTGTATTGCAGCATTGCTGAGTCTGTGATAAGAATTGTAGTCCTCCCCTCATTATATTAGGAACCATTCAAATGGACACTATATATATATATATGTATATATATTGCTACTCCAGGGTTCATAATTTTGTTATAAAATTTATTCTTTGGTGCTAGAATGAAAAGGTGTATACAAAGTTAGTGTATAAGCAGACATAATTGTCTCGGAAATTAAATACATGAAAGTCAGGAAATTAAATTCCCAGTGTTAAATTTCAGTGTTAAACCAATTCACTTGTGATCATATATGGAAAAGTGATTTCTAGAGGATGTCAATTGTACTTTGCCCTCTGTAAAATTATAAGTAGAACTGATAAGGCAGTTTGACATTTTCTGTTAGAAGAAGCAGTTTTAGATTATCACTAACATCAAATTTGAAATATACTAGCTTGAATATCTGCTTTAGGAGTACTTCTTTTTCTATTCATGAGTGCTCAGTGGATTTAGTTCATGAAGAAGAAGACATAGACAAAGAAGAAGAAGAAGAAAAAGAAGAAGAATCATGAAAGGTGACTTCATCTTGTAGTCACTTCCATAACAGATAAAGAGCTCCTCAGAGAATAGGACAGAGCAAGGACCAATGGCTGGAAGATAAAATGAGCCAAACTCAAATAGGAAATAAGTTTGCATTTATTTTAAACTGAGTAATTTATCTATAGAAAGAAAACTATATCTACTAAAACTACTAACCCTATAACATCCATATTTTTAAAGAAAGCAAGTGTGCTATCTTTTTGGAACAGACTTTCATGGCACAAGTTCATGACAAATACTAGTGAAAAGATATTTTACTTGATGACCTGAGCTATAAAAGAATGTAGTCTGCAAGTCCTGAGAGGCTGAGGAGCATTCAGCAAATTGTACAGCATGAGTGCCAAGGCTTGAGCAGAATAAGTCAGCAACTAAAATCCATGAGTTTCTATCTAAGAACATTGATACAAAGACTTCGAGTTGCCTGGATTTAGAAGGAAAACAAAATTATACATGTAGTCCTGTAGCACATCTGTTCTGTAAGATGTGACAGTCCTAGAGCCTTCCTATGTAAGCAGTTTGGCAGGCATACAAAGAATCTGTGACATTCTCATGCTCTTCCTCTAAATGCATTGTGATCGCTTCCTCTGATATTGCTGGACTCAGCTCTGAGGTCATACTCAGCTGTCTGTGACTATTCTTACTAGCTGCTAAGAGCAGTGATAAATTATGATTTCTGAGCTTTAATTATGATTTTTTGTTGATGTTGTTAAATGCTTTTTTTTTTCTCTCCACAATGAAATGACTATAGTTCTCTTCTCTCTGCCTGCAAATTCTCAGTTTTTTCCTGGGGATGTGCCTGGCATTTGAAAGCCAAGTTCTTAATGCTAATGCATTTGTTTCTGATAGCAAGCCCCAACATAAATCAACTGTTCTACCTACTAGGTGGACACATGCTTCAATGTCTCATAGAATGTAGCTTAGCTTATTTTTATACTCCCTTTAATCCATTTAATGAAACTAAGCAGCAGGGTAATAGAAATTCTTTTCAGATGTAATGAAAGTTGTCAAGCATCTGTTCACTCTGCTCAACACTCACATGGACTACATGCAATCCACATGACAAGTCCAAACATCTTAAAAACCTTTTCAAACTGTACCCTGAACAAGTAAAAAATCAGAATTCAGTAAAATTCTGTCTTGTGCAGTAACTGTAGGATACAGCTACAAAATCCTGAGATGGCATGTAGACACCAAGCTTGCTAGAAAACTACAGGTTGAACTTGTGCCAGAGTTGGTCCATAGGCAGGTCAGAAAAGTGCTACCACTCTTGCAGTACAGTCACAACATTACTGCATTTGCACACATAACAGATTATGACGTCCCTGAATATATTCTGTTTGGAATTGCTAAGGGATTAGGATGAAAGAGAGAGGGAAAGCATATGTGCGTGAATGATCATAGGCATAGGGAAAGACATAACAGATGCAATAAATAGTAGAATTAGAGAAAAAAATTGTGTCCATAGCATTTTTAGGGTGATTTCACTGTCCCCATCAAATCTAGCCCTGAATAGATGTGGCATTTTTTCACTCCTCCCTTACTATGAGAGAATGAATGAGACAATATTTTTTCTCCCTATTGGTCTATTTCAGCTTTTTTTGTCTCTCATTGGTAAGGCAATCTTAGATTTCATAGTACTTGCTGACTTGAAAAATTTTTGTTTACTCTATTTTTATTTTCAACTTCTACTTTATGCTGCTTTATGATAGAGTTAAAATTCTTCTAGATCTCATGTTTTCCCAACAAATGGAGAGGTAACTGGTTTCACTACCTAATGCAAAAGAATAAGAAATTGTTTCTTATAATGTGAATGCAAGCTTACTGTATTAAAAAACCAAAACAAAACCAAAAAAACAACAACAAAAAAAACCTACTTGGTTTTATTAGTAACAATATTTCCATTAAAAAGCAGAAATAAAAGTTTCCCACATAAAAATGATATATCTATATGGATATTGTTTTCTAACATACATATCTTTCATTTTTTAATCTTTGTCCTGCACCAATACCAACATTCAATATTATCCACTTGTTTTTGTGTTGTTTCTTCCTTATAGCTAGAATAGTGCTTACAGCTTAATTTTAATTCATAGTGTATCAAAAAAAAAAAAAAAGGCAATAAACATCTTTGTGTTAGTAAATAAGTAATCTTTAAAGATAAGATAGATGTTCATAGAAGTTATATTTACCGTAATTTTTGGCTATTTTAAAAGAAGTAATCAAATTTTAGGCTTCCAGGGCTATTTATTAATCTTTTAATCTATTAATCTTAAAATTGCATCAAGGCCTCTCTGTGCCATATGGGTATACTCAGCACAACTGATGATAAGTTAGAAATCTCAGATATAGTCTACCACATAGTATAAATGTGCTTACTGACAAAATTATCAAAGTCTTCCCAAACTACTTACTACTGGTTACTGCTCAGTGTGCTATATGGAGCTGTCGTCACAAGGATCATTGGCACCACGTGGAAAATGTCAAGATGCTGGTGGCATCACTTTCAAGATAAAAAGCTATATAATGCTTTCTTTTTGCTTTGCTGATAAGAACATTTGCTTTATCTTTAAGAACAAATATTGTAAACAAAATCCTGGAAAGATAATGGAGTCCCATATTTTTTTCTCAATAAACTTGCCTTTGATTTGTAACTATGGAATAACATTATCACATTGAATACCACTGCATTTTTTACTTAACCTAGTAAAAGACATGAAATATCATATAGCTAACAATAACACATTTAATCAGTGAATCGAAGTTAAGCAACAGTTTTCTGGGGAATATCTATTATATATTTATTTTCTGGGATATCTTTTTCTGGCCAGTCCCAACAATATTCTTAACATTCTTCTGTAAACCTTAACATTTCTGCAAACAGGTTTGTTGAGATCCAGAAGTACCAACCCAAGCTACATGCTGACATCTTGCAATGGATTGAAATCCTTACATTTCTCTGGGTGACTCAGTCCTGGCTGGCTAGCAATCAAAACTTTCCTCCCAGGAGCAGAGGAGACAGACTTGCCTAGGGTTATGCTGTCTGCCACCAGAATCACAGCTCTGTGGAGACAATGGCCCAGGCTATTTCTGGATGTGGTTAGCGCCAATTTTGTCTTGACAACTCTGCTCTGCACTGACAATGCAAATTACTGATGCCTCCATGTCCAGCCACTTCTTATTCCTTTTTGCACCTCAAATTGATGATTATAGCAGATTTGGAGCATTTTCATGCTTATTCCTTTCTGCTTTGTTGGAACAAGACTGTCAACAAGATGACCCTCTGATCTTTCAGCTGATAATCACTATGTCAACCTAGTTTGCTTTTGGATAGAGCTATCATATTGAATTAACAGTGTCCTTAGAGAAAGTTGTCATTTTAAGCTCTGCCATATGAGAAGCATGAAAGCCATTAAATTGTAAGTGATTTTAAATAAAGAAGCCTAAATAAGTAATATCTTAAAAGTTTTGCAGATACTTTCATTAGAACTCCTGTGGAAGAGCAAAATCATTAAGCAATTTTATACTTAAAGACTTTATAAGATGTATTAATCTAGAACTTCAAGTTAACTAGTGGTTTTGTTTCAGTTACACTCCATGATGTTTATAGTCTAATTTCAGAAAATAGTATCATATTTTAGATTCTATTACACTTAATAGCCACAGTAGGAGCCCAAACTCAACATCTTTATTTTTTTAGCAAGTAAGTTGCAATTTTAACACACAAGTCACAGTTTGTACCATATAGACAACCAAAAGAAAGTCCTCAGCATTTCAAGTTAAATGTTGAAAGAAGAAAGAAGTTATCTGTGGACCCTCTCTTTTGTTGTCATAATTCTACATCTTGAAAAACAAGATGAAGTTCTAGCAAGGACCAAGAAACACCTACAACATAATCTTTATGAAGCACCTATATGATGGTGCATGTGCATAATAATATCTGTATTATTTCCATTATTATGTTACAGAGTTTAGAAGAAAGAGAAAAGAAATAAAATTCCAAATAAATACCATTACTTGATTCTAGATGAGTAAACTGCATCATTTATACAATGTTTGCCCTGCTTGTGCCTGAGAGTTGACTGAGTCATTGTGTAATATCAAGAATTGTCTGTCCTGTTAACAGTGAGGAGTATTACTGCAAGACAAGACATGAAACTCAATGTAAATTTATTACTACAAATGGAAGTTCTAGACTAAAGAGGAAGGAATTTTTAAATATGTAAAATTCGTTGTTTGACTGAGATAGACCCCACTTTTTTACTTAACTGTTTCATTACTACTATTAGCAGATAAGCAAGGATGTTATGATTTATAATTTTTAAAATATTGAGAATTATTTCTTCTTTTCTTCACCTAACAATCAAATTTGGAGATTTGCAATTTTTTTTTAATATAACATACAATCTCAGACAAATAAAGGAAAATGTCACTAACAGATTCTGAATATATGTTCTTCTAGAGATAAACAAGTCTGTGGATTAATTGACAGGTGCACTTTGTCTGAAATATAATTGCTTAATTCTTCAAAAAAGAAATGTGTTAAGCTTTCAGTGGATGATAAAATAATAGGCTAGTAGAAATCTTTAAATAAGTACATAAAGTTGTTACGACCTTCCCCTGCACTTAAGTTCTTGTTAATAGATCCCTTGGGGTATATTAGAATGAATGATTGGTGCTCATAAACATATTTATAGAACGATGTGGTTGTGATGGAAAACAGGTATGTAACCATTTTGGTTGCTATTGTTATCTATAGTGATATAGAAATACAAAAGCATAAAAATAACTCTCAAGAAAATGTATAAGGAAAAGAAAGAAAAGGAAAAAATGGACAAGAGTGTGAAGATATCACCACCTGTGGATCTGGCAAAGAGACTTGATTGATATCCTTTGGTTGAGGTGATGGTCACAGTCTTTGGCCATTGGGGGTGGGAGTAAGTCAGCAAAAAACAATGTTCAATGGGTTAATACACATTTAGATGTAGGTGGAATGCCCAGGTACCTCTCCTGGGCATGAGGGAATTTTATGCTGCCTTTGTAACATTGTGATTCTGTCGCAGTCCTGTGGATTCATGGGCAGCCATCAGGTGGATGGCCTCAGAAACGGGTCTGGGGCACTTTGTGGGGCTCTGATGGTTTATGGCTTCTTCTAACTCATGACAACTGCCTCTCATGTCAGCATAGCTGTGTGAGTCATGTCCCATCAGAAGGGATGAATTCTCTCATGCCTATGTGTGAATGAGAATGTCCTCTGTGAACGTGACCTTCCCCAGGGAAGGGGCAGGGGAGGACATTGGCACAACAAAAAACGCTATCCCACTGCGCAGCATCTGCTTTTTATCAGATTTCTCCTTTATCTGGCTCAAAACATAGAGCCTCCTGTTTGGGTGCTCACCCCCTCTGTCTTACACAGATCAGAGGTTTTGCCACCACACACCCAAAACTCATCTTCTCCCCCTTGGGATGTGCAAATCTGGCCCCAGCAAGGCTGCCTGCTGCATCTGCACATGGTTGATTGTTTTGAGTCATTAAACTTTAGCATTTCACTCTCTTAAAGTTGCTTAGCATAAAAACCAGCTTTTTCCTTAGAAAATTACATTATTCCTATCCATCTGTTAGATTCCATAGAAAATGGATAAGCTAAATGCTTTTCACAGCTAAAACCTACAGACCTTTACTGGAAAAGAAGATAAATTTTCCCATTAGAAATTAATTTTGTACTTTTATTGTGTCAAGATGCAAACCAATGTCTGCTGTTTCTGTGAAAACATAGAAGTAGAAATTATTTCAAAATCAGCTGAAGGAAGAAAACCCCACATTTGAGCACTCTATAGTTCTTGAGAAAATAACAGATCATCAGAGATGTAAAGAGCTGATAAAGGGGTGGACTACAAAACCCAGACCTGCAGAAGGCATGCCTGAGTCCTGATGGAATCTGGTTAGAGGTAGGATGTCTTTGATTTGTTTCCTCCAAGTTAGAGTATAGTCACATGAGGAAAAAAAAAAAGGATCAGAACAGTGAAGGAGAAAATAGACCCTTAAATAATGAATATCTGAATATGGGGTATTGAATATTACCCCATTAGATGCTTTGGTATATTAGTAGTACTTTGAAAGACAGCAGTTCTACATTGGTCTTTTGAAGTATTTTTGGTGAGGTTTGTGCTCTACAGGCAACATCCAACCAATATCACTCATAGCAGGCTGTGCTTTGTTTTCCATTGTTCCCTGTTCTATAGCTCATGCAGCCATTCAGCAGGACTTTCATTCAGAACAGTTATTGATATTCTGACCTCAGAAGTCACAAATCATATGTGGGCAATTTTGTTCTTAAACCACTAGCCCCAGTACATCTGTTTGGTTTTTTTTATAGTTACTTGGAAAAAAACCTCAAAACATTATTGACAAAGGAAACAGCTTTGCTAAAACTTTCACATAACTATTCTATGTGTATCAATAGTGTAACACTTGATCAAATACCTACTGATCAGAAAGTAAGAACAGAACTACTGATTTCAGTAGAATCTGAAAAAATAGCATTTTCTTGACACATATAATCCCTCTTGCTAAGAGATAGCTAAACATTTTCATTCTGGTTGATAGAATTATGATATACATTGGAGCTTCTTGCAATACTTCAGCCAAGAGTAGGAGACTTTTTTTCAGTTCCTAATAGAAACTGAATTTTTCCAGAAGTTTGAAGTTATAATGATGCTTGCAAATAGTTTTATTTCCTAGTTATGAGTCACAGGGTGCATTTCAGATATTCTTGACTGTTTCTTCTCTTTTAAAAACTTCTTATTAATGTTGAAATTCTATTTCAACATTTCTGAAATTCATCTATTTTTTTACTAGTTTTCTATAGTGAATAGCAAACATGCCATACAGAGATTTCCTCAGTAAAATAAAGTCTGTAACCATCACTCCTCTCACCACTTGTACGGGATTTCTAAATCAAGAGTTTCTATTTAATCCCAGCATCCTGATATATTTTATTTCAGCAAGCTTCCATGTATAATGATTGTCAATGTCATGCTGACCTTCCCTGAAGTCTACTTTCCTGTGGCTCTACCATGGGAGAAAGAAATCCTTTATTATTAATGGACTATTTTGAAATCTTCTGCACATCTACCTTGGAATCACTATAAGTCAATATTCAATGATATATGCTGCTCTGTCTGTCATTTCTAATCACAAACTGCACACTCCCTGTAATAGTTATTGTAATGGTGAATGAATCATGCACTTTGATAATAGTAAGGTCTTTCAATGCATGTAAAATAGATGGGTATTTCCAGTGAATTTTAATGACTGTATTTTAGTAACTATCATTCTGACATGTAGTTGGCTTTGCTTTAGTAGATAGTAGTTTTAGTGGGCATGCATAGATTTTTAATTTAAGGAAGATTAGGATAATCAGAAATGGACTACGACATTAAAAAAAATGATAAAATTCATCAGGATTTTGCAATCTAAAATGACTCTTTGTGATAGAAATTGTAGTTAATTCTAAAAGATAATGACAACTTGCAAAACACTAAAGGATATGATAGTTTCCTCTGACTGAACTTTTTTTTGGTTGGAGCTGGGGTTCTGGGTTGTCACATCATCCCTTCTGGTTTAAATTCTTTGAATTAAACAAAATTCAATAATAACAACAATAATAGTAATAATAGTAATAGTAATAGTAGTAATAATAATAATAATAATAATAATAACCAAAATTAAATCCTCCCCAAAATGCAAAAAACAATAAAAGTATCCATTAAAAAATCCTAATTTTTCATATATCATATGAAACCATATCACAAATACTTCAATTTTACTTGAGAGACACTTAGCATATCCCAATATTAGGAAAGAATGTAAAAGAATATTATTCCTTCAGATTTAGAAGGATTTAGAAAAGACTAAATTTCTATTTTGTTACAGATGAACATGAACTTCGTTTACATCCAAGTATCTTAAAAAACATTTTTATTGTGGTTTTAGTGGGGTGGTTTTTTTTGTTTTGGTTTTTTTTTTTTTTTTTTTTTTTTTTTTTTGGTTTTTTTGGGTTTTTTTTGTAAAATACATAAAAAGCAGTGAAAGAATGGAAAAACCTAAGGTTTATTAATAGAAAAAAAAGTTAAAAAATATTTTGAAAAAGAATTATTTTTCTTTTTCTATTTTAATTAACATATGACTGAAAGAAGCTATATGTTTTATACACATTATTTTTTTGTGGGCTAAAATGCAGGATATTGCTTCAGAAAATAAGAAGCAAGAGGAGAGAGGAAGTATCTTTTTCCCTTCTTACAAATCCATCCAGATAAAGTAATGCTAAAAACGTTTTTGCAACAACAAAGAGTCTTTTGTATTTCTGGTGTATTTTACCAGAACTTGAGTTTAATACAATGTTCCTTTCTTCCCTTTTGGCTTCAAGAGTTTCACTCTTGGGCTCTGGAATCACGAAAATGAAGAAATTGGATAACGATGTCATAATTCATCAAAGATAAGTAATTGTATGCATTTTAATGAAGACTTTGTACTTAGACTAGAATACATTTGAATGTTTTGTAAAGCATGGACAAACCATATTTATTTCAGGATAAGATGGTCCAAGGTCCAATGTAAATCTTCAAAACCATGTATTACTTGCTACTGATCCTTCAAGATCTTTCCAGCTCATATGCTAGTTCTCTTCCATGTTAATTACACTTTTTAAGAAGTCCAGATATGAGATGATATTTTATATCTGCAAAAAAGAGTTTTCATATTATATATCTTACATTGAATAGAACCAATACTCTGCTTTTTGGATGCAATTTTAGTTTATTCTGGCAGGTTTGTGATAATGAAGTGTCTTTTGGTCTAGCTTTAAATCTCAATATTTACATGAAATTTAATTATATCTATTCCTTACAGTAAGGTTAGAGGAGCGAGACTAAATGCATGCTATTTGATATTAAGAATAAGTCACAATCCTTGCTGGCTACAGAGTTAGTGAGGCAAAGCTAATAAATTAAACTATGAAGTTGGAAACTAATAAACCTCCAGGAGCAAAAAGTATTTCTCTCATAATTGAAAACATGAGATTATTGTGAGCCAATGGCAATCACACTACAGAGTTCAGCGAATAAAGCAAAATCCCTAGAAGATTGAAAATGTCAGGTATTCAGCATCAGGAAAGAAAGGGGAGGGGAAAGATTTACAGGGGAATATATTAATTGCAGAGCATAGTCAAATATGCATTTCAACAATATCATATGCTGAAATACAAATATGTTTAAATCGAAGGGAAGTATTTATGTAATTGATCTTCTATTACTTCATAATTCTATTTGCACCTTACTTAGGTTCTTTGTATTTCAGAAGACGTAAAATGGATTTCAGTCGGAGGCACTGCTGAGGACAGAAATCCTTGTTCCAGCTGGGCTGTGTTGTAATTATCTCCAAATAGCAAGCTGGATTTCTTCTTGCTTTGTCCGTGGCCATGGTCCCAGCGTAGCCATAGTGTAAATGTACAAAACTGACCTTGCTTTTGGAGCAGTCAAGCTCTCTCTCCCCAGCACTCGGGCACAGTCCATATGGTCACACAGCCCCCCACTGCGTGGTCCATTTCTGAAAGCCAGCAGGGAGCTGCTTTGCCCCAGCCTGGCTCCTCTCAAAAGTTCAACAGCACCATCCTCCTGCAGTGGGCGCTCAAGACACACCATGAGTACCATCTAATCTAAAAGAAAGCAGGAAATACTTAGGCTCTTTGCTTCTGAATTTTTCACTTTATGTTGTTTAATTTAGCATTAGATTTTAGATTTTGGAGAATGAAGACAACCTGTCTGTAGCTGTTTGCTGCAAAGTTCAGTGTTCAGTGTTAGCTTACCATCCACAAAACAAGGATATGGTCTTCACAGCAGTTAATGACAGGTTTAGAACTGCAGTTTGAAATACATAAGGAAAGATGTAAAGAAAGCTAAGAGAATTTCAAGGTATGGCTGAACTGAGAAGATCAGCTCAGTTAGAAACTACTAGGTTTTGACCACAAATAATTTCCATTGCCGTTTCCTGGGCACATTTCCTTGTTAAGAGTGAAGAGAGGAGTAAAGATGAAAATTAAAATTGAGGATTACCGTAGGTTTTGTTATATATTTCAGGACTATATGACCTAGACAGAAGGATCAGCAGCTAAATAAAAGTTTCTACAGAAAAGTATTCATGCTATTTTTGTTGCCATAATACTGAAAGAAAGCTGGTCAAAGAAGAGATTGCCAGGTTAGGGTGTCTAGTTTAAAGTAAGCATCTACAGCCTGTGCAGAAGAATAGCTTCCCATACTGAATTATTTACATGTCCAAAGACTATATTAACTGCATTCAGAGTCTTAATTTCAATGGAATCCAAACCCTGTCATCATTTGTATCCAATAATTTGTTTGATGGGTTTTTTTACCCAAAACTGTTATAGAGGAAAGCAAGTCTGATGGTTGGGTGTGAGCTGAGTATGATGGGGAACATGAGTAGAGGGAAAGAAAGTGATTGCTGAGGATTTTTTTTTTTCAGAAATCAAAAAGGAACTGCTATAACAGTTATCTAACCCTTTTTTATGATATTTTCAAAATTTCTTTTTTTTTCAAAATTAGAATCTTCTTTGTGTAGTTTTCGCCATCCTTATAAAGAATTTTTTAAAATGTCTCTGCCTATGAATTGTTTTATGTGTTTAATTGAGAAGCAATAGGACAATCCTGTATTAAAGCAGTTCTCTAAGGGTAAAATCTTCAGGAGTTCTCCTTAAAAAAAGAAAACCTCAACAAAACAACAGAATAAACACTAAAATAGTCAGTATTTTACTTTACAAACACTGTACCTGTGAGAATGATAATAGGAACTACAGTGCTGAAAATTTCTTAAGAAACTGCATTTGGAGAAAGACATATTGGAAGAGACCTCCTCTCTTACCAGTTTTGTTTGAGCTAGCAATACTAAAACATCAATATTTCAGCATCAACTGAAAATTTCCTTTATATTTACTAAACTTAATGTTTTCTACTATGATTATTTTATACAAACTCTGTTGAGAATAAGATTGGAAATGTAGAAGAACCAACCACAAAAAAAAGCAGTTTTGCTGATTCTTGAAGTAATTTTATACAATAAGAAAAATGCTTTTCTTCATCTATTTTTCCTCTGTTAGATCTAATTATTTTTTCAAGAGATACTAAATTAATCCACATGTAAAAAATGAAGAATTAATTTCCTTGCAATACGATATAAGTATTTTCCAGCCCTTCAGCCAGTGGTTGTTTTAGTCTGTATTCATTTATAAAATATTCACTTTATCCCTTAAAATATGATAAACTAATTTGATATTGCTGATTAGGAAGAAAAAAATTGGAGAGAAAAATGACACGTCATTTTTACTTCACTATATGACAATTTTCAGTGACCTATTTTATTCTTTTTATTTTCACTTGTAATGGTTTAATCAAAGTTCCTAAATTCCTCAAGATTTCTTTTTAAAGAGAAAAAACCCTATGCAGATATTAAATAAACACCTGGTTGTATATTGCAGGGGTTTTTTTTAACAATAAAATTTTATCAACCATGTGATAGCATCTGAAAAGCTAGCAGGTATCGTATGCTTAATTACCCTAGCATATGGTAAAGAAGTAGCTGCAAGAAATTTCTAGGAAAGAGTCTTGGCAGCATGGGAAATATAGCCTCCAGACCGACAACAGTGGAAGGTTAATTGCTTGCTGTAATAATATATGATCATTGCAGTCCTGGGCACTTGTTCTGTTGCCCTCTAGAAAATTTTAATTTCTTTAGATCCCATATAATAACTTTAAGAACTTTAATGTATATTAATATGTACAGATACACAAATAACTAATATGCATAGTTTAGTAGAGCATATGTAATTTATTATCAATTATTTTGTGTACATAAATATGTGTATGTATTTATAAATATCTGTATAAATACATATAGACCTATGGCTGAGAAATCATACTTCTTAAGTGTCCTTCAGGATGATAGTAAGAAAAAGAAATAACACCTGAATGAAACACAAGAAGGGATAAAACACAAGAAAAACATAATCAAGGGAATAAATGGGATATCAATGACATCACAGAGTTTGAAATTATCCAAGTCATTTTCTCTTCTACTACTGAGGATATCTTAGAAACTTAGCTTAAATGAATATTAATACTATTTCAGCATCTTTCTTGTTCCCCAGACATTCCTATGATGAGAGCAGTTTTAATTAACAAGCAACTTTCTTCTTTTATTCATGGGAAGAAAGGGAAGACAAGAGGAAGAGAATGGAAAACAACTTTGAAATTCTGCAAGACGTTATTAGATATTTCTTTTCTCTGTTATAAATAAAAGTTTTTTATATCAAAGAGATGTTGACACAGACTTTTTTTTTTATTCAGCATTAAACACTTTGATAGAGTTTGGAATTGAAACTATGATGGTGTATTTGCTTAAATGTCATATGATTTCTGATGCCTTTCTGATGTCTATTTCTATTGTGTTTCTAAGCCTGCTCTCAGCATATCTGAGTTATGGTGCTTTCATTACATATATAAACATAGTCTGTGTTTCCATAAACATGTTGTCTTGGGTTATGTAACCAAAAAAATGTGTATTCTATTTCATCTGTAGAAAACAGTTGGGAGATGGTTTCTTTTTTTTTTTTTCTTTGTCTCTTGTAACTCCAGAGGGGAGGAGGGTGGATGCCTTCTGATAATAGACCAGCTGTTAAAACCAGGTGGGGCAGTGTTTCTTATCTCTTTCATCAACTTTGTCCACCCTCTGGGGGATATCTTCTGTTAATGGGCCATTAAGGCTCACCAGCGACATGACACATTACATCATCCCATTGTGAGATGCTCCACCCAGTGGGGAGGAGCCAACCATTCCCTACCCAGATAAAAATGGGGACACAGGGACCTCAGGCAGCCTATTTTCTACTGGATTCTGGGAGGAAGACTGGACCCATCTTGACAGCACTGGAGCCTTTTTCTGCAGGATCATCTCTACTCCACAAAACATCTGTTAATCCAGGAGGATTTATCTGGACTGCTTCCAACACCCTGACAACAGGGTGTCAGGTCATATCTCTGACTGTCAGGGTTTTCTAGGACTTTTGTTTGTTTGCTTGTTTTTTTTGTACTACTGTATTTTTTTTTAATTTCTTTTTTTTTTTTTTTTTTCCTTTTTCTCCTTCCTTTAGTCTGTGTTAATAAAACTATCTTTACAACTTTTAAGTTGGGCCT
Organism: Prinia subflava; assembly: GCF_021018805.1. NCBI lineage: Eukaryota > Metazoa > Chordata > Aves > Passeriformes > Cisticolidae > Prinia > Prinia subflava. The sequence continues at coordinate 55,779,578 of NC_086247.1, forward strand.
GTTTTGCCGTTTTCTTCCTAAAAGTCTGTCTCACAGAAAGAAAAGTTAAAATTGGTCAATGTGAATCTACTACAAATGCACTCATCAAAATTTTACTTTATTTGAAAATACCAACAATGTATATTTGGTCAATATTCACAGCAGAACATCACCAAAGCCATGTACCAGTTACAAAACACTGTTTATAAGTCATGGTCATTGCTTTGCGGAGGGAGATTCAGCTCTGCTGACTTTCATGGGTCACTGTGTAATTAGGCATAGCAAAATAAAAGAAGCAACATAGGTAAAGGTTTTTTCATGAGATTGTTCAGGGTGATCTAAGCCCACTATGCTAATTAGTCAAAAGTAAGACATCATTCTTGTCTTTCTGGAAATAGCTCAAGAACAAATAAATAACTCATTATTGGTTCTAGGTTCTGAAAGAGGGGATACAATTTCAATGAGAGATACAAAAATAAAAACTACTTGGTTTGCTTTTTTCTTTCTCCAGAACTTACTCTCTTTGCTGCTCTTTGTCCATTCAAAGTCAATTTCTGGTCATCTGTAACCCAAAGGTTTTGCACATGTGTAACCACTGGCTACATCCATCATGGTTCCCACCAATTTATAGAAAAGGATTGTAAAAAACTAGCTTTCACCAGCTATATAAAGATTTGCATGCAGTATTTGAGAATTAGCCCTTGCTCATTATACTGGGAAAAAAGACGAGGTGGGTCCATGGAATATTTTTCAGACAGGATTTGTTGGACATTGGAAGCTTGCTCAGCTCAGCAGCTTTTGGTCTCTCTCAGGTGTGAACAAAACCACTAAACAATTTCTAATAATGACTGTGAACCCTTGCTAAATAGTAAAACAGCACAACACACAAATGCAAATGAAAAAAAAATACATTTACTAGAGCTGAAAATTTCTGGGTTTTTCCCTAAACACAAATTCAATAGATAGGCTACTGAAACAAACTATGAGATAGAGTGGCATCTTGGCTCAGTTCTTTACCCCAGGCACATATGCGTTACTGCAGGACGCAATGAAAACTGCAGACAAGACTGAGCTCCATATTTATCTCAGTGTCCAAAAATCTGCACATATTTGTGTAGGCAAATATTCACCTAAAGACCTTAGGATAAATTCCCCTAAACCATATTTTTAGTAAGGAACACCTTCTGATTTCATTTCAGCTTAATAAGCATAAGGTTCAGTTTTAGCCCCAAAGTAGTCTGAAATGCAAAATGTTTTGCTATTTTGTTTGTTTTATTATTTGTTCTGAAAAAGAATAAATCTTTGACCTATTTCCATCCTGTACTCACCCTGCTTGCAAAGAAACCACTACTGATGGCAAGACACACAAGTAGGACAACAATCTGGATTTTGAAAAACATAGTTTTATTATCCATGCCAATGCTGACAGAAATGTTATGGATTTTGCTAAAATAAACTTAAAAGAAATATGGAAAATATTTCCTTTAGACAGTTATGGACTGATGATAGAAGAGAATTAGAATGTGGAAGAGTTAATGGTCAAAAATAGCCAATATGCCTTCTTAAAATCAGGCCAGTACAAATAGCAAGAAGAAATTAATTAGAGCATTACTTTATCTATCATCATAACTCATGGTAGGGTATAGATAGAATCTCTCTTTAATATCAGTCCAGACTGGATTAGTTTATCAAGATCTCAGTATGATGTGCTAAGTTTCTCTGTGCAGACAAGTGAATAACCCACAGAACATTATTACTTTCACTCACTATTGAGTTGGGCTGACTTTGAATGCCATATTCAATTTATTCCTCCCTAAGCAGCCTATCTGCAATGTCAACACTTTTCCAATCAACTTGCATGAAATTATGGAAGGCACAATGATTTGTTAAATATTTCCTATAAGCAGTTATTACTGTGCCATCAGCGTGCATGTACTCTGCATTACTCATGCAGCATGTTTATAAATTACATTGTCATCATGAACCTCTTCCATGCACTTTGTTTGTCCTTGCTGTCTTAAAATACAGATTGGTTATCAGTCAAAACTGTAGCAAATATTCTGCAAGGTCATTCAGTGCAAAACAGATGTTCATATAATTTATGGAGATAAACATGTGCTTGTGCTTTATTAGTTCAAATATTGGATAATAAATTAAGGGAAATATTGTCTTTCATGGGTTCATCAACCTAACTATATGTTCTTTAATTTAATTTACTGTTCAGGATTTTAAATACTTTTGGTTTTGACAAGCTGTTTATTTAACATAGACATATTAGTGCATCTGCAGCAGTATTTTATAATTTCCTCTATATCTGTAATAAAAGACAAATGTTACACTAACTGGGATTATTCATCAGGACATTAATACAAACAATTTATTGATGATCTTTCATATGTAATATTAGAAAAGCAAATGTTTGTCTCCATTTCCTACCCTAAGTTTTATGGAAAAGTTAATAAGCAGTAGAAACATGATAACATTCAGAGTAGGTTTCCACCTTTAGGTTGTAAGACTCAATTACCCATTCCTTGTAAAGAAACTCCTCTCAAAGACCTATATTGTTTGGAAAATTAATTATTTGCATAATTGTTTGTTACAGAATTTTTCTCAAAAAAATAAAATACACAAAATCCAAACAAATTATGAAAAATTATTTGTACTACTAAGTCAGGGTTTTTAGCAAGTTTCCTCAAACTAGTCAGAGGTATGAAGTTTCTCCCCTCTGTACAAAATTATTGTGTGACATATTTTCAAAATTAATAAGACGCTGCTGTTTCCTTTGGGGCTTTTTTTGAAAGAAATCTTGATTTGAATTCTGGTGCCTGATGATTGGTGTATCAGTCCAGTGGAAGAACAGGCTTGTGTTGATGTCCTTTCAGTCACTCACATTTAATGAAGAGAAAGGACTTTTGATGTGAATCTCCCTCATGACCATTGGAAACTTCCAGTATAAAATGCCCAGTACAGCACTGCAACAACTGCAGGTTCTGACATTTCTTTCCTGTTATAAGGTAGCAAATGCCAGGTGCTGCTGGATTTTCTGTTTCCTCCTATCACAGTGACAAAGTGAGCTGGGGATGTAACCAAACTGGAACAAATGCACACACACATATGCACCTGCACACACAGTTGCATTTGCACAGTCCTCAGCGCCCACTTGTTGATGACTTATAGGCACTGAACCAAAAATGTCAAGTCAGAAAACATAGTGGCAAATTCTACACTCACCGTGCAAAACCAGATGTCTTTTCAACAGATGAGAGTCTTGTTTCTTAGTCTGTATGTAGAAGTTAAACACTTTCTATTTGCCTCTAGGTGAAATTAAGATTTGCATTACTGAGTGAAATGCATTGGCCAGATTTATCTAGGGTATAAGGGGATGGTCCAAGCAAAATTCACAGTGTAACTGACCTGAGGTGAACACAGAGGACTTTTGACAAACTCCAAAGAAATGCTCTCATCAGAACTTGTAATTCCTAGTATAAGTATTCTTTCAGGAGAGTTTGTTCACTTTTAAGGTTTTGATGTGAACTTGTGCTGTTTAAACGAATTTCAATATTTGGGTGAAGGAATTAAAACACAAATAATGTATAAAAGCCAGTCTTTCAAATTTACTCTGTCTCTGTAAAGACAGCAGCTCCTGATGATTTCCTGTGGACATTTCAAATGCAGCTTTTCTGTCCTTACTGCCCTATCAAGGAAAATGGTGATGTTCTACACATAATCAGCCAAATGGCTTACTGATTCTTTTTCAAAAGCATGGGACTGTGGTTTATGAAGATAAACACATTACTCAAAGACCTCACACAAGGATTAATCTGTCAAGTGGATTCAGAACTTACTCTTCCTTTCTGTGTCACTTGGTATTTAATGACATGTTATACATAAAAAAGGACTTTTTTGCCATAGCAAAATGTTGACAACAAAAAGGTTTTCTATGATTTTAGTGGACAGTTTTCTTGCACTCTTTTTAGAGGTGTAGCAACAATAATCCCAAACTCTCTCTCTCCTTTTGTATATGGAGAATCAAATCCAATTTGTAACATGTAAGATAAAGGAAAACAAGTTTTTAACTTGCTTATACCCGTTAGACGAGTTCTTCAAAGTCACCAGCTATACACAAAGAAACCTGGTACAGTTAACAGGTACTTCTCATATAAAGTAGCTTCAGGAGAGCATCTAGACATGAAGCATCTACTTCAATTTCTGCTTTACTAGAGAGACACACTTCCACTCTCACTCACTTTCAGGCTTTTCTGCACACAGTATATATCTGTCTCTAGTAATAGGAAGACTTCATTTTCACCTCTTTCCTTCTAAATGCCTGGGTGAACTGGCTTCAGAAGCATAAAATATATGTTTTACATGATGGATTATGATTGGACATATTAAAAATACTGTCAAGAAGCTAGAAAAATTATATTAATAGACCTGCCAAGTTTCATTCATTTTCAATGAGTCTCTATTTTACTGATGATTTAGGATCATTTGGAGCAATTTGGGGTATACGAATTGATTCATAATAATTTTTGTGCTCCTTTGAGAACTAGCACCTTTCTAGTCTTATCAGGACTATTTAAAAAGAGTATTTTCATGCATCTCATAATTTGTTTCTGCTCTCCAATGATATGTTGACTATTTTCCTAGTGTGCTCTTTTTTTATTGTGCTATGCATAGGTGAGAGGTCAGGACATGTTCTGACACAGAGTGAAAACAGACAACTACCTGAAAATGTTAAGGTAAGTTCTATTCTACAGAAATTTATATCAAACTCCAGAGATTTCCCTCAGCAATGGCAGGCAGGAAAAGAAATCAAAAGGAAAAACAGTAATTATAAAAGGGTCAGAAAACCCAGCTACCAGAAAAATCATTACATAATGGAAATAATAATATCATTATTTAAAAGAAAAATAATATTTATCATAATTTCCCAGATTCAATGTTCTCTGAAGTTAATTTCCTATTTCTTTTTGAATACTAAGCAAACCAAAAATCCCACAAACAAATGGTGGAGCAAGCCAAAAGAGTATATCACTTTTCAAAAAGCTTCACTCTCTTGGTTCATGGGAAGACCTTACCAGTATATCCTTTAATCTGTCACCTCAGTAGTACCATTATCATATGAAGGAGTTGATCCTAAACTTTATTTGCATACAAGTTCTATTCTAGACCTTCAATTACCTACTGGTGAAAAGCCAACATTTTTGAAATTCGGAGTCCTGTCATCCCTCAGCTTTTCTACTTCCACAGCATTTACAGGTAGAAGATGAAGGTTGTGTTTGAAGCACTGACATGGTATAAAATGCTAACATCACAAAAGGAATAATGGTGCTCATAAATCATTGCCTGAGTAGTAGATTTTAAGAAGAAAATCACACTTTTCATTGTTTTGCTATTCTTAAAATAATTTCTTAAATTATGAATTATCTTTACAGAAGACTTTAAGGAAAAGTTAGACTATTCTCAGCTTTTCTTTTTATGTGTGCACAATGGAAAAAAGGAGGCAACACAAAGACTTACTCACATATTTAAAATAAAGCTAATATATTTATTCAAGAGATAGGGTGGGTTTTTTTGTTTTTGTTTTTGTTTCTGGGGTTTTTTTGAGTGGTCAAGGAGACAAGATAGAACTTGTTTGGTCTTGTTGCCAAAGATTATAAGTGGTTCATCTAGAAAAATTACACCTTCAGCAGCACTGCATTTTTCATTTCTGTGCCAACTAAAATGAAAAGTTTGAACTAAAAATCCTGTAGTGTTTAATATCGTTGATATTTCAAGAACTATTAAAAACAATTATTAAAAAAATACTATGTGCGATATGTAATCTTAAAAATTATAAAATGTATCTAAGCAACTTATATCAAGCTGTATAGAGGTTGAAAGTGTTGATCAGGTGGAGAAGAGAGCACAATTCACAGTGCATGACTGGAGTCCCATCAACTGATCTTAAAAAATAGTACAGACTTTCATATGAAATAAATTATTAGTTATTGGAATGTAACAAATAATTACTGTGATATTTTTTCTTTTTCTCAAAAATTGTGGTAAAATATGAATATTAAAACCTGAAACACTTTTTAAAGCATCCTAGAACTGTGTCCTAATATGAGGGAAGCTCATTTGGGATCAGGACCACAATAATAGCTATTTTCAACTCTCTGGTGCTATTTTTCTTTAAAAAAAAATGGCATAACACAAGTAGTATAGGCCCCAAGATATTACAAGGGTTTTTTTGGGTATTTTTAAAAGATATTTAAATAGCTTTTGTGCTTAGTTGTAGCTGAATAATATAAAATTTAGCACTTTAAAGTGTCATGCTTATGGATCACTCTACTCAGCAAGCCAAATTCTTATTATTTCATGTTTTACTCAGACCTCTAGGTCTAATATTGCAACCCACCATGTTGAAAACATCAAAGCTCAATATGCTAATTCATGGTTATTAGTAAACTTTGAAAAATGAGAGAAATTAATGAAAACTGTCTCTTACATCCATGTAAGAAAAGCTAAAGATTGAAAAAGGATTATATAACATTAATTATGTTTCTGTTGAGCCTATGTGTGGTCAAGGACTAAGACTTAAAGGAAGATACAGTATTTCTCTTTGTTTGTTTTCCCACTGAACAGCAGGGATTAGACTATGTGGACTGACTGAAATATCAATATTACGTGCTATCCACCTGAAAGATGATGAGCACAGGGTTTCTAAAGCATTATTTCAATTTTTAATTATAACCTATTGCTCCTTTTGGGCGAAGAGCATAAATCACCCCAGAATATTCTGTACTGTTTTGAATTACTCATAAACACCAGTTGTTGCTGGCAAAGTTTCTATCTTTATTCTTTCTCAAGTCAGATGAAACACTTAGAAAATACAATCATAACTCCAGACTCTTCAATTTCCTTTTGTGGCAAGCAAAGCAACCTATATAATCAAGAGTCAGGAATATTGAAGGCATGTGATTTTACATTGCAGTGTGGAAATAGGGCCCAGTTGCTAACTGGTGCTGTTGCTCTGTGTGACTATCTGGTGATATAGATTTTAAAAATTTGAATATGTCATTAAATTTAATATGAAAATGCAGATCAAACAAACCAGTCACCACTGTCATACCTTAGGTCTTTCTTTTGGTCAAAGATTTAAGCATATTGAGAGAACCGATTTTTTTTTTTAATAGAAACATCATCAACATCAGTTGTAGTTCTCAAATTGAACATACACCAGGGATTCAGGGTTTATGATGATATACAAGAATAAGATTTGCTGTTAAATAACCTTTCATGACTGAAAATGAAATACATTCATTTTCCTCTGTATAAAGCAGGGAGTGCCATTCTCAGAAGAGCAATTTCACACTGTCCTTCTCTTCGTGAAATAAGGCTGTTTCTATAATTTTTCTATAGTTTTCTCTCATGTGTTTCTAGCTTATACCTCTTTATTCCTCTCAGATTTCATTTATCTTTAAAAAAAGATGGCCTAAAGATTTGGAAGCCAAAAAAGATAGTTTAAAATATTTCTTTCAAAAGACAGCATAACAGGATGAAAAGATAAAGGTAGCTGATGTGAAGCATTAGAGGGATTTAATGATAATTTTTGAGACTTGTATTAATATTCATAAGGCAAATTCAACTGATATAAAAAGTGAAATTTCTACTCTTTAAATACAGAGAATTCTATGCACCAGAAGAATTTCTAGGTAAATTGGTTGGCAGGTCAGGTGCAGAAGTAATTCTGCATTAATTAGTTCAGGCTGATCTATAGTCATGCAGTTCTAGGACAGAAGTTAAACTTGTTTATTATTAGTCTGTGAATTAATTCAGTCTTCACAGTATGTGGATACTCTTTGGATTATAATTGAAGGATAGTGGACCAATCATTTAAAAATAGCTGGAACTTAACATTCAAAAAAATCAACTGCTAGTCATAATCTCTTCTGAACTTCTTATCACAAAGGAAAAAAAACCCCATCTTTGTATTTCTGAAATAATTTAGTGAATATTTTTTTATCTAGGATTTTAAATTATATAATATTTTGATGACTGCTACAAATAACAAATGGCAATTCACTCCAGAAGAGATTCCAATTGGACACAAGAAGAAATTTTCACAATCAGAATGACCAGCCATTGGACAATTATGAGTTTTCCTGTAGGCTTCTCTCATGTTATAAGTGAAAAGCATTGCCAAGGAAGTTGATACCCTTTCTATTTCAGTCCATACCAGTCTAGTTCCTTACAGATGGACCTTATTCTAAATTTGGTTTGCTGCTACAGGCAGAGGTTAATAGAACTCTTAAAATAGAACCATAAATTAACACTACTACATGAGAATATCACAAAAAGTAGCTGAAAATTTTGTTTAGGATAGCAGGCAGTAATTTCACTACCTAAAGTGAATGAAATAGTCACATCAAAACTATGAGGAATGAAATGTTCTTGTAAAAGTAAGCTATTATGCTATTTTGTAGGTCTGTATTTGATTAACATGGTAGCACTCTTTGTATAAGCTGAGCCATGCAAGTACATTTCATCAGGAGACTAACACAAAAGACATTCTACTTCAATATTAGTATGCTGCATGCAATCTGTAGCACATTCATGTTAGGTACAAAATAGGAAATTTTTCGTATGGGTGTATTTTAATGGATTTTGGCATCAAAATATCACTGCCAAGTCATTGGGACTCTGACATCTTTAAAGCTCATCACCAGCATACCAGATGGAACTGGTTTTGCTCTGTGAACATTAAGATTCCAAGCAATATCCTCAGCCTTGTTTAGCACCCCTTTTATGACATGTTTATTTCTCCAAATCTATTTGCCCTAACCTCTTATGACAGCTTGGATTGCAACCCTGTTCTTTCAGAATACCCTGCACTGCTGCTGTGGGAATTGATTGGCAGGTTATCATATGTAAGAAACCTGGCACCAGCATCCCACTCAGGACTAAATCTGACACAGCTGGCCCTGGCCTGGTAGCTGAAAATTGTTCAAAAGTTCAATTTCTGGGCTGGGGAAAAATAATACCGATAGAGACAGTCAGTTGCAACTCTGTGAAATGCTGATTCTGATCTGTTTATTAATATCTTAAGTAGTATCATTATGAATTTTCACCGAGGACTTTGGACTCAAGAGAAAATTCTAATACATAATGACATCTAATTTGTTATAGTTGCAGCAAAGTGTAGTCTTTCAGACAATAAAAGGTGTTGACAGAACATTAATGATGGTGAGGAAGTAATATTTTTTATAATGAATCTCTAAGATTTCTGACACCAAATAATATTTCTATCTAGTAGTGTCATCAAGACACAATGCCTCTAACTACGCTTCATAAAGGAGAAAATTGCTTGTATCATTACACTGATGATATTAAATCTTATTTGTTTGTCAAATATGTGTAAGACCTTCAGCATTCGGCAGCTAATAGTAAGGTTTAGTATTCTCGAATGAATGCTGGAATGGCTGAGAAAACAACAACAACAACAAACCCTCTTGTAATTAGACATATAAGCAAAAAAGCTTGCTTGGCAGAAATCCAGTACCCATATATTAATGTAAATAGCCATTACAGCAACTTTCTTTATTGCTATTCTCATGAGATCTAACAACACAAAAAACAAAGATGTGCCAACTGTTGTCTACCATGATAATCTGTCACGGAATGAACACTAATGCATAAAATGCCATTGTTCTCACAAAATCTCTCATATATAAAAATAAAATGCATTTTAATTTCACTTTTAGATCATAACAGTATTTTGTGTTGCTATCAACTTTTCCAGTCTATGATTGATACTATGATTCCTGGAATTTAGTAAAGTGTGACAGACAGAGGAGCAACAGATGCTTTACTAGGAGTCTGTCCTGCTGAATAAGAAAGGGAGTAAAATGTAGGTTTTACCTTTTTTGAGACAAAAAGGTATTTTAAATAACCTAAGTAAACACCTTTCCAAATATTTCCCGAAATGATCACTAAAGTAAAATTTTAATATTCCTAAGAAAAAGAGAAAAATATTTAAAAGTGTCCAAAAGTATATTTAATTAGCTAATCATGTCCCTAGTCTGAAGTAAAGGCAATTTCTGCTCTTAACTTTTGAAACCTTATTGCACCAGAAAAAGAAGGAACAAACATGACTGTGCATCTAGATGATTTCTGCTTTCACACCTCCTCCCTTCTTTTACCACACTGAGAAACTGGTTTTGGGCACAGATTTGGATTTTTAAGACATATCTGTGCTCAGATCAAAAGATTAAAAGAAAAGGCTTATTTTGTGTTCCTCTTTCTTAAATATTTACAAATAGTTCATGACTTAGACCTACTAGTCCTACGGTATACTTTATCGTATTCAATATACTTAGTACAGTAAGTGTGCCTTAGATACTGAACTGGGAGGAGCTGTTCACTCTCTCAAAGGCAGAGAGGTCCTGCACAGAGACCTTGATAAACTAGAGGCCTGGGCAATCACCCTATGTATGAAGTTTAATAAAGTGCTGGATGACACACGAGGGATGGGGCAACCCAGGATGAACAGACAGAGTGGTAAAAGGTCTGCGGGTCCTGGTCCATGACAGGTTGAACATGAGTCAACAGTGCCCGGGCAGCCAGGAGGGCCAACCCTGTCCTGGGGGGCATCAGGAGCAGCATGGCAAGCAGGAAATGGAGGGGATTGTCCCGCTCTGCTCTGCACAGGGGAATGTTCTGTTGAATGCTGGGGGCAGTTTTGGGCACTGCAAAATGAGCAGGATATAAAGCTATTAGACGGTCCAAAGGAGGGCAATGAAGATGGTAAAAGTTCTCAAGGTGAACTGTATGAGTGGCTGAGGTCACCTGGTCTGCTCAGACTGCAGAAGACTGAGGGGAGATCTCATGGCATTCTACAGCTTCCTCATGAGGGGAAGAGGAGCGGCAGGCACTGATCTCTGCACTGTGGTGACCAGTGACAGGACCTGAGGGAATGCCCTGAAGCTGTGTCAGGGGAGGTTTAAGTTGCATATTAGAAAGAGATTCTTCACCCAGAGGGTGGCTGGGTACTGGAAGAGGCTCCCCTGGGAAGTGGTCACAGCAGCAGCCTGACAGAGTTCAAGAAGTATTTGAACAATGCTCTCAAACACATGGTGTGACTCTTGGCTTGTCCTGTGCATGGCCAGGAGTTGGATTTTGATGATCCCTGGGTCCCTTCCAAGTCAGGATATTCAATGACTCTGTGATTCTATGATACATTCTTTGGTATACTTATTGCATTTTGTCAATAAAATGTATTGAGATATAATATATAATTTATCATTACTATATTTCTTATAAAGTTTTTTATAAAATCAACAAATGAGGACATCTATTTGACCTTTTTTTTTACAGTTTCACTTGATAAACAACTTGTACTGTCCTTAATACAAGGCACAGTTATTTGGTTTTTTTGTTAAAAAAACAAACAACAACCTAAATTAGTTTAGAATTTGGTAAATTTTTGAACCGTATTAATCATAATTATCCAATGCATCTTTTCTTGGCACCCATTTTGTACAGAAGTTCTATCCTGGTTTGATATTATTATACAATATCAATCCTGAAGGTTAGTAAGCATTGTGGTAGATTCAATCAATATGTTTTTTGAGGGAGGTTTTATTTATATACCTCATTTATATAGGCTTCACTATATAAAGAAATCCTCTACAAAGTGTTCTTTCATCTTTTTGGAGTTGAGGAGCTATCTGAACAGAGTATTGCAGTCCACAACAAAGTATTGCAGCCTACAAAATAAAACTAGGTACTCAGTCTTCCAGGATTAATTTTTACTTCTTATGCCATTAGGTGGCTGGATGATTATAAATGTACAGCTTGGTGAGCTGGATTGCAAAGCCAGGTTTCCTGCTTACTGCACACATGCAAGACAGGTAAGAAATGAACTGACATCAGGCAGTAATCAGTATTTTGGGAAGAGCGTAGAAGCTCCACTCTTTTGCTTCCCTTTTGTTTCAGGTATTTTAACCATCATTTCCCCCATGGTGCTGAATCATTGAGAGAAAGAACAAGTTCTCTTAGCTTTTGCCTGTTTCTCTTGATACCAAACAGAAATCAGATTACTAAAATTCTCCAAAATGAATATCCATCACAAAATGGAGTTCTAAGTTTATAATCAGAGACAGCTCAGAAAACAAGAAACAGGGTTGGGCATCTGGTGAGAATAGAGGGGCAGATGGGGCCAAGATCATCATTGGAAAAATTGACAAAGATATTTAGTTTTGTATTTATTTTTGTACCTAAACCTAGAAGTGTGTAGAAATGAGCATCTGGGAGGAGACAGATGGGGTAGGGCAAAAGGTACAGCTGCCAAAACCATAGGAAACAATAGAGTAACTTCTGGAGAGATAGTTTGAATGAGAAATTTTGAGAAAAAAAAATTAGGTAAAATATAAAGCAGCAAGTCACATAGAAATCTAGAGAATAGAAATGGGAAGTGTACATTTTGCATTGCTGAAATGTGAGTTGTATGGTTCCTGCCATATAGAATGAATTAAAGTTCATCTTACAAACCCTTCTCTGTGTGAGTTCAAGTATTACATTTCTTCTCTCTGTTTAAATCAAAGTGAGCTCTTGAATCAGGAGAGAAGGTCAGGAGAGTACGCTAAGCAGTAGGATAAAATTCATTAGTACTAACAGCATTTAAGAAAACTTTCCAAAATCAAGTTAAGCCAACAGCACTGTCTTCGTTTGAAAAGACAGGTATCTGCCAGGGAAAGCTGGGACTTCCCTTGGAATGGAGAATGTAAACCTCCTCCCTCCAAATTATTATAATTTTGCAATTAGAGGTTTTCAGGCAAAGATATGGGAATAACATTTCTTTACTAGGAATATTAAAAATACAAATGTAGTCATAAAAAAAAAAAAAAAACAAAAAACAAAAAAAAAACAAAAAAAAAAAAAAAAAAAAAAAAAAAAAAAAAACAAAAAAAAAAACACCCAAAAAAAAACCCCAAGTAAACTAACAAACAAAAATCCTAGAAACCCTGACAGAGTCAGAACACGACCTGACACCCTGTTGGTCAGGGTTTTGGAGGCAGTCCAAATAAGTCCTCCTGGAGTAACAGATGTGGTTCTGTTGGAGTAGAGATGATCCTGTAGAAGGGTCCAGTGGTGGCAAGATGGGTCTGGTCTTCCTCTGGGAAATCCAGTGGAAAAACAGATTGCACTGCTGGTCTGAGTCTCAGGTTTTATCCAGATAAAATGCTTGGCTCCTCCCACTGGGTGAAGCATCTCACAATGGGATGATGTAATTTTATCAGTCATGCAGTGAGCCTTAATGGCCCATTAACAGAAGATAACCTCCTGGTGGGAAGATGGGTCTTGGAAGAGACAAGGAACATTGCTCCACCTGGTTTTAACAGCTGGCTCATGAGCAGAAAGATACCCTCCCCCCAGAGTTATGAGATAAAGAAAAAACACCTCTTCAATTAGTTTCAACAGATTGGGAATAGAATATATGCTTTTGGTTATATCTTACATTGCAACCCAAGACAAGCCCAGACAAAGAGAATCCTATAAATTATAGAGCAGAAGTATAAGAAGTTTATTAAATGTAAGAGATTTTCATTCAGGAAAAGGAATACAAAAATACAAAACTTGATAACTCATACCCTTTAATAATGTATTAAACAAAGAGCTTTTCATCGAAAAAGGGAAAATGGCCAACTCTGCAGTGTGACAAATCTAAACATTACTTATGAAGCTTCAGCTGATTTATTCTGGGGTTTTCACCTTTATATTTTCTTTTGCTTCTAAGTTTGAAAATTCACCACCCCACCCTCCACACCTCAGTTTCAGAAAATAAAAAAGTTTTTCCGAATATGATCTGTCAGCAAAGAAAAAGTATCTCAGAGAAGTTTTGCGGCTATAATAATTGCAGCTTTTATTTACCAGGGAATGTCATGCTAACCAATAAACTGGGCTGGTAGAGCTTAGACATTTGGGATAAAAGCAACCAAAAGATATTTTTGCAACATCTTCCAGAGTAGTTACTCTCATTCTCAGCAGCAGAGACCCAAGATTCTCTTCAGGACAGAGCACTTCAAGCAACAAATGAGCATAAAGCTGTTACAAATAAGCATATTGTTTGCATGGTAATATCTCTGTGACAGATAAACTTGTAAAGGAGAATCCCTTGGGATCATCTGAGCATATGCGTAGCCACCCTTATCTTACATTCATAACCTCATTCTGCTATCAGCACTGTGCTAGAAAGCAGACAGCAACCTTTAGGGGACAGAGCCAGGGTCACCAGGGCTTCAGCCACCAGAGGAATGGGAGACCCAGGGGCTGTGCACCTGGGTTTGTGTTAAACCAAAAGCTAGTAAGTTCATACAGAGCATCATTTGTCTCTGTTTTCCATTCTCAAAACTACTGGAATAACAAAAATTATGTATGGGGCCCAGCAAGAAACCTTTTTCTCTCTTAGGGAAAAGGGGTAATTGCAGCCATCAGTAGAAATATGAAGGTAACTATCATGGTCCGAGAGAAAAGGGGTGGAGTTTCTACCACTGTTTAATTCCACACCACCCACATCCTGGCAGGGGCGTGGTTTCGAGAGGAGAATGATGGACTGGAAAGTGGAACAGGATAACACAGATGGGCTTCATTTTCCTGCTGGGTTTTAAACCAGTATAGCAACATAGCCAGAAGAAAGAATTCAGCCACTCCATAGCCAGGCAAATCAGTAGCTTCATATTAAAAAATTATTTAAAATCAAATCCCATTTTTTTTTTTAGAAAACATGTTGCAATTGAACAATTTTGCTAACTGAAGAACATAAAACTGAAAGTGACTCACAAATACAAGAAGGTAGAACAGATTGATATTCTTAAATTTAAAACATAGTATTTCAGCATTTCTGATTTCACAAGAATAAAGGACTAAAAATAAGTGTTAATGTTAGAATACTTAATTTTAAATGATTGATATCATTCCTATCTGCAGCCTGACACTACTATTCATACTTGCATTTGATTTTTGTTGAGAAATAAATTTGCCTATTGTACTATTACTGCTGAAGGCAAGCCAATTATATACTTTTTTTAATGCTGCCTGCTGTATTTATATAATAATTTAATAGCCTATATTACCTCTTACTGCTGCTTTCCTGTAATCTTTAGCTAGGTTACCTAGCTAAACATTAACCTTTAAATGTTAGGTTAGCTAAAATAACTATTTAAAACTAGAATTTATCAGAAGACTTTTTCTGTCCTGAATTCCATCTCAGCTGAAACAAAGTCCATTTTTATGACTTTTTGATATAGAATTTTTTTATGGAAGAGAAATAGAAAAAAGCTTCCATTTTGAATTATTATAAATGCAAATCTATTGAGCCTAAGTATTTTAGTATTTTTAAATCAGACTTGTTTTGCTTTGGGTTTTTTTCTGTCATGAAAACAACACCTTTCTAATTCATATCATATTACATACACACAATTTACAAGTTTTTAGTTTATATTTGAACTTTACAGATATCATAACAGAAAATAAGGGATGTATAAAGTTAGGATTTAAGCTATGCATACACCTTATTCTTCGATTACATTACATTTCTGGAACATAAGAGCTAACATTTCAAAAGGATTAAAATAGTGCAATTTCTCTTACCTGTCCTGTTCCTCTAATGATTTTTCAATCTTATAAGGGTGATTACGCTCAAATTAATCAACATAATAAAGTTTGAAAGTCTGAATGACTTAGGAGAGCCTTATAAGAAGCAATATATAGTTGTTTCCTCATGGAAAATCAAAAAACCACTGTTGTTAATGTCACCTATTAAAGCCGAACAGTGGTAAAGATTTTAGCCAGAAATAAAATAATAATTTTTAAAATTACATGCTCTTTCAACAAGATTTATTTTACCCATTTAAATGCCCATTCCCTATTTTGATACATGGTCATAAAAACATGGTTTCCTTAAAGATACATACTTAGCAATATATTGGGCCTCCCAGGATTTCACAGTATGATTCATAAGCTGATTACAGATGCCACCTAAGAAAAAGAAAAAAGTGCATTGCTTTGTCTTGTTAACTTGTGTTGGAAAATGCCTCCTAGATATTTAAATATGTCTTTTTAAAATAGGCAGACACTAGGCCTAGTGAAAAGTGATATATTTGTTTAATTTATTAAAGAAAAGGACTATTTGCTTAGTCAATTATACATTTGGAATATGTTCTCCTTTACTGATTTTTTATTTTACAATTAATAAACAAATACAATTACCTTCTATCTCTCCCTCCCCCTTATCCACAAGCAAGCACTTCAAAGGCAATACTTCCTGTTGCTGGAGATTTAAACTCCAGATGTTTTCTTGCTTAAAGACATGACTGCCTTACTGAATTACTTCTCCTGAAATGCAGCATTGACTGAGCCTATATGAGAGAAAGCCAGTTATTGGAGGAGAGCTGAATTGCTGGCATCTATCATGAAAGTGTGACCAAGCTGAGCAAGTCAGACCATAAAGAACTGCTACATGAAACCTTCAGAATCTTAAAATCTTCAGTCTTAAGGCATTTCCCAATTCCAGAATTGAAACCTTTACCTGTATATACATTTTTACCAACTCTCCCATTCATTGCTGTTTCCATAAATACATTAAAAGATAGTGGTTAATATAGACATAACAAATTAAAACATAATTAAAATATATATATTTATTAATTTTGAAAAACGATCATGTGAAGGGTAAAAAGTCATGGTGAATTTCAAAGTTCTTAAAGGATTGCTAGAAATTATTGTCTCAAAACTATAAACTCGGGTGCCATAAATGGAATTTGTTTTTGTTTTGTGTTTTGTTTTTTGGGTTTTTTTAAATGAATGATTTAAATGTGGGGAAGCTGAAAAAAGAGCAAGGAAAATAAAATATAATCACTAGCATTCATTGTCTAGTGCCAAAAACTGATTGCATAGAGAAGAAATTCCCATGTCTGGACCTCAAAATTAATCATTGTCAGAAAAAAAAAAAAGATATTTCACAGTCCCTTCAGGGATTTTTCTTGAAGTATCTGCCACACAAATACAGCTCTAAATACTTTTATTTCAAGGAAATTAACCCTCAAACATTTAATTCTATTTGCATTTCATCTCAGGGTAAAAATTTATGAACTACAGTTCACAGGTAAAATTTTGTACGCCTGAGGAAGTAACTCTTAATTAATAGTAGGAGATGAGGAACTGAAATTTAAACCTTTTAAATGGATGAAAGTTTATAAACATGTAATCTATCTGTCTGGTTTGGTTTGACTTTCCTAGCACACATACATAAAAATCAATAGGTGCCTAAAGTCTGATAAAGGATACAGAGGAAGAAGAAAAGTTTCTGCATTGTAGAAATGCTGATGCTACTGAGACATTGCAGTCATGTAGCATGTGATATTCCATGAAAACAAAAATTATACATTGTTTCTTATAAGGCTGTCCTACCTCTATTAATTTTAATGTTCCTGCATCTGATTTTCCTGGCTTATGAAGTCCAATACTGGTCTTTAAGGCAGGGAAAAAATGGAACTGAGGCATAAGACTGGAATATTTCAAAGCCTTATATATCTTCCAAGCCTTACTGTATATTTGGACATGATTTGTGTTGCATAAGAGGGGAGTGAGATACCACAAAGTCTTCAGAAATCTTTCCCTCTCCTTTATCTGTTAGGGCATTTAAATGAAATAAACTTAATATTTTCAGTGATTGATTCTAACAAGAAGATTCTTCATTTAATAATGATTTCTAAAATTTGGCAATGACTGAAAATGGTGAGAATAGTCAGTAACAGATAAAGAACAGTCACATGTTTCAGGCAGTATGGTCTCTTCTACTGTCTAGTAATTCTGAATATCTTAACTCCAAGCTATGCATGTCACAGACCTTGAGAAATTTTCTTTCTTCACTGATGAACCAAAACTGACTTTGCAGTTGCAATTTTTTTGGGGTTGCACACCTGATCTTGGACTTAGAGGTGGACATAAATTTTAAAATCCTCCAGTATCCCCAAGCATCTAAAGGAAGGAGTGCAATGGATAACACATACAGAAAACGTGCTGAAAAAAAATCATATGAAAGAGTACTGGCAGCAGGCTAATTTTAGACATCAAAGACTGTATGGACAACATAACACAGTACCAGCTTGACACAATAATAAGCCCACAATAAACCTGTTAGTGTTGTTGTGCGTTTGGTGTGTTTTTTGTTGTTGTTGTGGCTTTTTGGTTTGGTTTGGTTTGGTTTTTTTTGGTGGGGGGGGGTGGGGTGGGGTTTTTTTTGTTTTGGGGTTTTTTTTTTTCACCTGCCAAGGGAAAAAAAATTTGGGGTTCTTTTGTTGTTTTTCTTTTCTTTTCTTTTTCCCTACACCAATTCATAAATATTTTTTTAAACCCCAAGAATAAATTTCTGCCTCTTTCTCAATTGAACAAGTAATTTAGCATTTCAGCCATAGCTTTACAAAAAGAATTCCCCCCTTCTCTGTCATTACAAGGACTTTGAGCCTGGTACATTTTGTACCTGCCCTTAAAAAGTGAGCCCAAACCACAAGCAGCTGCTGAGCCATGATGTGTATATCTGCCAAAAATTCAGAAAGTATGATGCAAATATTTCATACAAATAGGATTTTTTGTTAGATATGCTTAAGAAATTTTGATTTTTTTCCTAAATGGTAGTTGTATTTTTAAACTTAGTGGTCCATATTAATATTTTAAAGTAACAATAATTTATGAAAAATGTCAGAATGTATGTTTCATACCTACAAGTTTTTCTACTTACTTTTCTGTTTTAATAATATAGCAGAGATTCTTAATAATGCTCCATTTCTTCCTTTCTCGTAATATAACTTCACTTTTCTCTCTCTCTGTCTCATATAAATTTTGTCAATTATTTCACTTATCGCAATCTGCAAATCAATTTATCATATCAGGATTTTCCTACTTTCTGAATATAAATGGGTGATAAAAGAAGTTCATAGGATGAATCACAGAAAAAAAACCTCAAATGTTTTAAACAGTGGATTTTTTCAAATGTCCTCAAGAAGCCTGTTCAAAATGAAACACAATAATTTTCTCTGCCTACCCTATGCTATTAACTTTTGTGTGGGTGTATTTATAATTTTACAGATTTCCACAGGAGATTTAGAAAACAGGTCAAGGTGACAGTAACTCTGTTATATAATTTCCATTACAAAGCTCTAAACCACATAAAAATCAACTTGAGCTTTTACCACAAATTAAAAAGGTCCACAAAGAAATTGTTTTTTTGTACATGTTTAACATGAAGTGTTAGACTTATGGACATAAAGACACAACAAATTTTCTTGTGAAACAATGAAACTCTTAAAGCACAATACCCTTTCTCAGGAGCCATATAACACAACCCTTTCTCAGCACTTCTTCCTCTCTGCTCTTCTTCCCCTCAAATTGGCTGAACCAACTGCTAAAAATGCATGAGGAAAAATTAATTATGGGATCATAAAATGGTTTGAGTTGGAACAGACCTTAAAGACCATCTAACTCCAACACCCCTGGCATGAACAGGGACATCTTCCACCAGACCAGGTTTCCCAATGCCCAATCCAACCAGACCTTGAACATTTCCAGGCACAGGGCATCTGCAGCTTCTCTGGGCAACCTGTTCCAGTGCCTCATTACCCTCACAGTAAAGAACTTCTTCTTCATATGAAATATTTCTCCATCTTTTTTATAAGATCCTTTTTATATCATGAAAAGTCACGATAAGCTCTCCTTGGAGCCTTCTCTTCCCCAGCTGCGCTTTATCTGTCATAACCAAATCCCCACACAGCTGAAGAGTATTCCTACATTCTTCCCCAGGGACACATTCGTGGTTCCTCTGTCTGTGCATTTTCTTTTTATTCTTTACTTTGACCAGGAGGTCCTCATTGAGCAATGCTGTTCTTGGGCTTTCCTTGTCCAAATTAATTCAAGTGGGAATCGAGAGCTCCTGTTCTCTAAGAAAAACATCCTTAAAGAGCTGACAGCTCTGTTCAGCTTCATTGTCCCTGAGAGCCATTTCCCAGAGGGTCTCATCCATTGCTGCCTTGAACAACAGAAAATTTGCTTTCCTAAAGTACAGCATACTGACTCTGCTCTTCACATGGCCCTTGTCCCTCAAGACTCTGTATTCCACCAGGATGTCATGACTGCAGCCCAGGCTGCCACCAATCTTGACATCCCTAATTAGTTATTCTGTGTGGGTGAGCAACAGGCCTAGTAACACTTCTCTTTTGGTCAGAATAAAAAATTATTCTTGACTACCTCTAAGACTGTCCTGAGCACCTTACAGTTTGCTGCGCCACTTTTTCAGCAGATGCAATGCTCCGGTTTTGCATTTTATTCCACCCTGTGTCAACAGCAGCAATTAGGTCATAATGTCCAGCTCCTCCTGCTTCCTATCCATGAAGGGCATTGTTGTGGAGGCATTTCTGCAGGGATATTGACTGTGCCACCTTTATGGGGGAACATGTCTTAATTCACTTGAGGAATTTCACAGCTATTTCCCTCTTGGTTCTTAATACATTAGCAGCCCCTGTCTCTTCTCAAATAATCTTGACAAGCTATCATGAATCATTGGTTTGGACAGCTTAAAGAATCACTATAAAACATATCAGAAAAAAAGTAGGTTTTAATATAAATTTGTGAAAGTGCAACTTAACAGAGTTCCATGGCAAAGTTCACTCATTTATTTACTTCATAAATTAAGCATATGCAGGAGAATTGGAATAGAATCAATTTAGGATGATTTACAGGGATAGCGGGGATGCAAAATGGTAAAGCTGTACAGGATATAGATACAAAAAGAAGGGTGCAAAAGGGGTTAGCAGCTCTTAATCATTAACTAATTTAACATTTATAGAATTATTCAATAGGACTTACTAGAATTGTAACAATGACATTTATGCCAATTCACCTGCATGTACCCAGGCAGCAAGATACATCTCTATTTGTGTTGTAAGGGTACCCATCAAAAATTCCCACTGGGTTCAGTGGAATACTCACAGCAAACCCTTAGCATTTCTCACCAGGCAAGGGTTACACCTTGAGGAGTATGTGTGTGTAGGGCATCCTCAGACCTCTTCAAAAGTTTTCATAATGATGTTACCCTTTCACTCAGGCTATGATTCAGGGGAAAACTTTTCCATGGCTAAGAAGTATAATTGCTAACCCTTCATTCCCCGCTTTGTTCAGGCAGCTGATATTCCTGGTATGGTCAGAACTGTTTCCACCTTCACCTTGCAAGAGCTCCTGATACATTCAGGGGACACTTCACCGCACAAGTGGTGGGGTATAGGGGCACTTCACCTTTCAGCTCGTTTGGTCAAGCCTTGCCAGGAGCTCCTGAGATCACAGAGCAGCTCCAAGGAGAAGGGGGTTGGGATGGGGGGAGGACGACACATTCGAGAAGTTAATAGGCATTGATCCACACATACAAGATGTTAATAGACATTGATTCCTTGAGAAAGAGGGAAAGGATGTCACCACTGTTTGACAAGATTTGGAATTGAACATTTTATATAATGATATTAAGTGCTCTAGGTTTTACCAGTAGCTCAAACAAGTACAAAAAAAAAATTAAGAAGTGAAGACCCTTACATCATACATCTATGTAAATCTCAAATATAGATATAGAAATGTATAAGGTATAGTCACACCAAGTACTTGCATTTTCTTGTAATTAGAAATCAAAACCAGCAACTTTTTAAATAATAATAATAAAAAGACAAGACCACTTGGATTATGCAGCTTAGTCTTCAATAAACAAGATCCATTTGAAATGTTCAAATACTTGCTCTTCCTTCCTATCAGAAAGTACAAACAAATGAAGGACATTTTCATGAATTTGATTAATTCCACTACAAAGTTGCATACAACACTGAAATTAATCATATTGTCTGACTTATCCCAGCAAATGTGAAATGCATGGCTCTGTAAATAGGATTTCTTTTAAACACAGCATTTGAAAGAAAAATATTTACTTCATTTTTTTTGGAAAAACACCAGAATAAAAAAGGTTAGCAATGAAATATGCATAGGCACTAACAAAAACTTTATCCCAGCATGTTCTATTAGCAATTTTTTAATGTTCTATTGGAAGAATATATGACCCAAACTTGAACTCATTTCTATCACAAGTGATGATGCATTGCAATAATCTGGAACCATGCCATGGAAAAACTCAAAAGCAGAAGGAGAAATCTGGCCCTGTTTTTTTGAATTGCTGTGCAGACAGAACTGGGGAAATATTTTTCTGCTAAAGGTTAAAGGAAGAAAAAGAATATTTGAAAGCTGAAATATGAAACAAGATCTGACATCTTACCTCCCCCAACCTGAAAAAGAGTCAGAACAGACCTGTGAAGGTTCAAAATTGATATCCTAGGGCAAGTTTTTCTTCAAATATTTCAGCTACAACAGAAAAATAATTTTTGTAACAAATGAAGTGGTGAACCAGTCACTTTTAGGTATGTAATGATGTTCCTAACACATTACTCAGTAACTATGCTAGCACCTTAGAATTCAATCCTTTTTCCCACAGTATCCCATTTAATTTCAGTTTTTAAGAAAATCATGGTGAAAAGAGCATTTATTTATAAAAAGATAATGAAATATTTTTTTAAAGTCTGTCTAGAAATGCCAGTTATTTCTGTTTTTCTCATACATCCAAACCTTTGGTAGGCAGACAATAAAGCTGGACTAAGAAGTAAGGAGAAAGATGGATGAAAGACAGCACTAAAATTTAGGAGTTCTGGTTCAACTAAAGGAATGGTCTCATGCAGAGGCAGTAGACAACTTTCACTTTGACTACTTCTTCCCTTATCTCTAAACAGGCAGATATGCTGCTAAAATCTAAGAACACGTACAGTTATTTTCTTGTGCCTATGTGCAATTTGCATGAAGTGCTCATTCAATCTCTGAATTTCATCAGTGTCAGAATAGAAAGAACTCTTTTTATTTTAAAGCAATTAACTATTACTTTTAAAAAATAAGAAAATTAAAAATTGAAATAGAAGTTCTTGTATTATTTCTTTCTCATTTCATGAAATTGGGACAAGCTATACAGCAACACCTTTTATCCTCCATATTGCCACTAGCCTTGTATAGCTAAATAAATATGCAGTTCAGCAGAATTCAGGAAAATTTCATTCTTTTTGTACAAGAAAAGAATAGAACCCAACAACAGTTTCAGGAATTGCTTTTCCTTGAAAACGCATTAATCATGTGTCTATTGCAATCCTTCCCTGAACTCAAAAAAAACTTGTTCACAGAATCAGAAAGTTAATTTACATATCATAGATACTCAGTAAATGCATGTCTTACCCTGACAGCAGGTATATATCCTGGGGAAAAAATTAATTAGAAGTTAAACCATAGCAAACAGGCATCAGGATGCACTTATTCAGTATGAAAAATAATCTGTTGGGAAAAAAAAGTCAAACAAAAGATTTACTGCCCTAAACCTCTCACTCATACAGACTTCTACTGGTGTAGTTAAAAGTAAAATAGTTTGGTATACTTGGTCAGAATGTACAAAATATTTTAGCTAAATACTTGGGCAAGTAGATGGCTGGATCATAGGCCAGCTAAGGCCTTCTGGACAAGGAAGTGATTTGTCTTCTTTGAGAGTAGAACATGCTAATCTCTAAAAAAAACTACGTGCATTGCAGACGGAGTTTGAAGGAAGAATAACCAGAAAGGCACAAGTGACAAGTGTGCAGATTGAGACACTGAGAGTACAGGCACAAGATGACACCACAGGGACACCAGAGGCCCAGTGCAGCACACTGAGAATATCTTCTGAACATTTAGAGCCAGATAAAGCAGTATTCAGAGCAATCAAAGCTAAAACAGCATATGCAAAACAACTCCTGTGGTAAAAATGGGAGGGAACAAGCAATAAAGTATAAAACCCCAGACTCTAAAAAATGTTAACAGATAAAGACTGTTGAGCAGAATTTCTTCCACCTTTAATGACACCATGTTTCACCAACACCACTGCATATCTGCCATAAGGTTTTTCTCAGTGCATCTCTTTTTTATTAGTCTTTGACCATATTTTGCTACTGAAACTAAGGAATAATAAGTAAAACACTATTTCTTATGGCATTGATAGCTTAAGTTGATTAAAATTTTAAAAGCAGCTTATATGTATAGGTTTTTTGCTCCAGTGCATATGACAAAGTGGTTTAATACAGCAGCCCAAAGTCAGAATAAAGTTCTATGCAGCACAGACAACAGCACTAATCAGAACAGTGCTGGAAAATAGATGGAAATTAGATCTATTTACCTCATAGCTGTTTCTCACAATAGAATATTCTACTTTCACTTTTTCTGGAGCAGAAAAGACTGATGACTTTTTCTCTTGTCACAGGTTCTGGATTGCACTTCTAGAACTCTCTAGTAACTCTTGGTAATGGAGTAGTTTAGCCAGTTTAGCTTGTCTGGTACACCTCATCAGGGCAACAAGGTGGTTTCAAAGTAGGGTCTGGTTATGAATGAGACCAAAACCTTCTCATTATTTTTTTTCTGTATGGATGGTACTTTGAGAAATGCATTTTTTAATTTCCCCTGGAATATGGTGAACTTCCAGTTGGACAGAACAATGGACCTGATATGTCAACCAAAAGAGTCTTCTAGGAGGTAACACAAACACAGAGGATTTCTTCATTTACATAGGTGAGCTCAAATCTTTCCAAATTAGGCAGAGAAGGCAGAAGGGAGTGTTCCTTCTCTCTGCTGTTCAAGTGCTAATTTCTCACTCAGCCTGGGTAACAAACTGGCCTTACTTAGGCAAATTCAGTCTTTCTTTTCTTGCTGTGAAAGAGTAGAAAGACTCCCTAAAAAGGGTATGCTAATGTTTAAAGTAAAAAGCTTATGAAAATCTTGTTTCAAGATCGATAGCACTATATTACCCAGAGGAAAAATTCAAATGATCTATTCTTTTTGTAGACTTGGCAGGAGGGAGGGAGAGAAGGTCCTTAATTAGACATCTCTGAGGTAAGATCATAACATACTGAAGCATCACAATAAATTTAATAGCTAAGAGAGCACAGTATTTTCTTTCCTTCCAGTTTTGCCTCATGCAATTTATATCTCCAGGGGAACAGCTGAATATTATTTAGGAAAACTGTTTTGTTTTTCTTCTTCTAAAAGAAATACTATTTATATTTTTTTACATCAGATGAAAAAAAATGAAAGGTTGTTATGGCACATATGGATCATCATGCAAATTAACCTAAGAAAACTAAGGTCCCTGAGCTGGTGTTATCCAGGTTGAAGATGCATTACTGCTATTTTTGATTGTAAGGAATGATAAACAAAAAGGAAGACAATCTGTTTTCCAAGCTGTTTTAGAACTCCCTCTCTTTCTCAGCAAGGAGTTGGCTGAAAAG
The DNA here is from genome assembly GCF_021018805.1 of Prinia subflava. NCBI lineage: Eukaryota > Metazoa > Chordata > Aves > Passeriformes > Cisticolidae > Prinia > Prinia subflava. The sequence goes on from NC_086247.1 coordinate 55,804,972, forward strand.
GCAAAAATTCTTCCCTTCACTTTTTGCAATAAATAAACAGGAAGGGATTATGGTTTATTTCCACAATAATCTCTATGCTTAAAAGTAGGGGAAGGGTATTTACAGTTCCAGTTCCTTGATGATGTTTCAAAATGTGTCAGCATTATTTAAAAATAACTGCAATATTTTCCAGTGGAAAATAGACTTGTCTAGCACTGAATTAGCCAGACAAAATAAATTTGGAATTATTTTACACTCTTTCAGAAATGTCAAATATTAGCATATGCATTTGAAAAGTTCAGTTATTGTTATTCTACATCTAGCAAAAATGGTTACTAAAAAATCAGACAAAAGGAAAGAATTCTCCAAGCTCTTGAAAATAACACTCTATTTTTGATTTTCCTTTCATTTACTTCAAAACTGTTCTCTTGATCTTGTGGTCCTAGTCTACAGAATAGTTCACCTCTGAGTCTTTGCCTTCCTGTTTGAAGCAAACATATTAAGAGGTAAGAGAATACTTTCATAGCTTCTAGTGTAGCCTGTAGGACTTCCCTGCAACACGAGGCGGAACACAACCACTGGGTTGTGTTGGGAGCACTGTGTCCTTTGTCCTGTTTGCAAATCCAATTTCTTGGATTGGGAAGGGAACTTTCTGCTGATAAAAATGTATTTCAGTCCTTGTTGGGATCACTTTTCTCAGCAAAACCAACAACAACAAAAATAAAGAAAAAAACCCCTTTTTTTTTTTCTAATACTCTGAAATCCTCTTATTTAGCTCACCTAGATACATTCAAAGGCAGTGGGAAACCGAATTAAGCCAATGAACCTCAGAACACATTAAACCAATCCAAATATTTTTAGATGCTACTTTATTCCCCTTGCATATTATTTCACAGAAAGACAAATATCTTCTTGTTTTCTTAATCCATCCTGCAGAAACAAAGGTAACTATTCTTATTTTATTCTACCTTGAATTTGGGTTCTTTTAGTTTTCAAATCACTTCCTGAAGAATAATATGCAGCCAGCATGGCCACCTGGCAGTGCAAAAAATGAATTTGAAATTAAAGCTGTGGTCATGTGAGTGAATTATGGATGCCAAGGCCCTCAAAAGCTGTTTATTTCAATTTATTTCTCTCTCATCACTGAAAAACAAAATTTGTTCATTTTAGACAAATTTTTAATTTCCTCAGTTGCAGAGGCATTGCAAATATGGAGCTCAGACACAGAAATAGCTCATCAGATTTCATCAAGCAGTAGATTATTTATGAAAAATTCATTTGGCATGAGCATAAATATATGAATTTTTTGCCTTTGCTTTGGACCTTTTTCCACCTTTTCACATATTTTCACATGTTATTCTTGTTTAACAGTTATGCTCAATTAAGGAATTATCAGCAATTTAACACTTTAAAAAATGCCCAGTAGGGAAGACTATATTATTGTACCAATTTTACTGTAAAAAAGGTTTCTTTTGCTTCAAAATGTAAATGTAATTTTCAAAAATTCTTTCTCAGAAAATGAGTTATGTTTATGGGTCTAACGTTAGTGATAGGGATTAGAAATGGCATTCTGGATTCAGGATGCTCCTGGAAAAAGGCATACAATGTAGAGCACTAAACACCATTTCTTCTCTTTTTTTATGAGTGAAGACATATTGTGAATGGGCTGAGTTACAAAGCTGGCAAAAAAAAAAATTTGCATTTCATGTGATTAGAATAGGCTTCAAGAAGAAAACTATGAACCTCATATGAAACAATTCAAGGCCTAAGTATAATCTGCAAACATGTATGCTTTCTGATTAAAAATCCAAAACAAACCCAACCCAAACATTTTGCCTTTTTTTCCTCCATTTACATAAAAATAACAACTGAACCCATGGAAAATTAAAATCTTGAATCAAGCCTCAGTCTTTTTGATTAAAAAAATCTTTATATCAATATATTAAACATTTCTTCAGACATAACCAATGTAGTCTTATCTCTTTCTCCACAGCAAGATTTAATATCAGCACTATGACACATTGTCCAAAGCTGAATGCAAGGCACCACATCAACCTGACCTGGTAGCAATGCTTTTTTCTCCTGTCTGATTTAGAGATATTATTCTCTCATAAAAGGCTTGGAAATAGCATATCAATTTGCATGACATTAAATAATCTTCTTGGAATTGTTGCATTATAAAATACTCAGCTTCGGGGTGTCACTTAATTAATTGCAAATGAAAATACTTGAAGGTCTGGTTTATATGGGATAGAGATACTGTAAATTCACCTTCCATAATAAATCTGCTGTGAATCAGAATCTGAAGGCTGTGGAAAACAATGGGAAAAAGTAATTTCTGTTTTATTCACTACATCTTCACACCTTTCTTTATAATCTCCTGTTCAGAGACCTAGATGACACCGTGGCTTGCTGCTCTGATTTTTCATGTGTGAGACAACACAGGATGTATCTGACATTCCAGAAGGGAGAATGTATTTGATTGTCTGGAAGTTGTTTGGCATGTTTGTGCATGTCACAACACTGTGGCTTGTTTTATTGCAACTATCTGTCCTGATTCAGAATAAAACTCACACTGCTGTGGCAGGACCGTTGGACATCAGGTTATTTCTGTGGAGAAAATACTGGAGGGAAAATTTAGCCCTATTGGGCTAATATCATATTTCAATACACGTCATTATGTGCATCTAAGGAACTCTGAAGGAAAGCTTTTTGGAGGGAAATTATGATTTATCAAAACAGAAGTTTTGTAGGGACCAATCAGGTTTAGCTAAGCTTTTATTCAGAAGGCTTACAGATGCAGAAAGAATCAGAAGTATCTTGAAAGCATACAATGTACACTGCTGGCAGCATGATATTAAGGGTGTTGACCAGTCTCTTGGGGATGTGGTTTTTTATTCAAACTTGTTCCACAGAAATATTTGACCACTCTGTGCCTGCAGGTATGCAGGATCCCTAAGTCACAGGCAAGAAATTAAGATATTTAGTATCTTAAGAAATTTTAAAGGCTCATATGTTACATGTATACGACAGAGATTAAAGAGAAAATAGAAATTGATTTTCTTAAATCCTCTGATTTTTTTAATGTACTCTGTATCTTTTCTATAGTAAATATACAGTCTTGTAACTACTCTGTAGTGTTATTCCCTCACCAAAAATGTAAGCCTATCTTTGCACTTAGACATATCTTATCCTTTCTGCTTTCTCCATTTGAAGTCATATGAAGACTTTATGATAGACTCATCTACCGCAGTTTCTTGTAAGAAAATCTCATTATCTGAGTATGTGTTCAGTCTTCCAGTGAGAATCATTTGCAGTAAAACCTCTGTCATTTTTTCCATATATCCATTTATATAAAATAGATCCAAGTCCCTAGTTCCATTGGGACAGAGAGGATTTCTGCCTAATTTTGTTCTGCTTTTCTCTCCTATAAATTTATTTTAGTAAGTTGCTGCTTCTGTCACTTTGGCTACCACAGACATTAATATAAATTTTCTCCTATACCATTTGCACCACATTGTTCTGAAAGGGCCATGAGACCATCCATGGAGTTTTTAACATTTCCAGCAGGAAAAACAATTTGCTATCAAACCACCTATTCAATACCATTGATTGTCAGCTACACAAGCAGACTTAGGTGCTTAAAAATCAGGGTGTTTAAAAATCTTCTAGTACACCTTGTCAGTGTTCTAGTGCTGATGCTTGAAAGCAATTTGAGGCTACTCTGAGTAATGTTCTTTTGCTTTGATAGTCTCAGCATGAAAGAAGGAAGCTGGAAATTAAATAACACTAAATGCAATGCTTTCATATGTAATGCATAGTTTAACCTGTGTGACATCCTACTCTTAAGGGAAAGGGAACACCCAAGATTCATACATGCACGTGGTTGAAAGACAATCAGAGGATCTGCAAAAAACAAAGGTTTTTAGTAAATTATACACTTGGCCTGGAAACTGGTGTGTTAGTCAGTTATTGGCAATAATCCTTGGTTGTCTCCACAGCTATCCAGCTATCAGTGTTTGAGACACACATTAGTCCCTTACACTCAGGGAGTCTACAGCTATGCAAGTCACTTCTGTAGGACTCCAGTCAAATGTCTTCCAAAGTTAGATCTTATACAACTAAAAGTTGCCCATTAAGCAGCACTAGTTATTATAAATTTAGAAATGCTATTATTAATCCTCAAACCTCAAGGAATGAATTTATTCTGAATTGGATTTAGGAAGAAGTATCTTATATTAAGTACACTATAGTTAAAATATATTTTGAGTGTAACATAAGTTATATAAGTTAAGTATACTTCAAATACACTGCAGTTTCCATAATACATAAGTGGTACAAAAAAAATTGAATCTCTTTTAAAGATGAGTGGTTATACATGTCATGAAATTAAAAATGGATAAAAATAATTTAAATTGATAATGTCTTTTTTGTTTAATTGCATATATTGCCTTCAAAGAATGAAGTTAACACTCACTTAATAGATTACCTGGAGTAGTGGCTCATATTAAAGCTTCTCCTCATTGCTTTAGGTCTGTAGTTCAAAGAAGAAAAAGAGCCTGGGTTTTAATTCCAGTTCTACTGCTGTTTTAACATATTAATATCATCTCTTTAGGGCCAGATGTTTTAATTTGATGTGGATGTTAAGCTTGCATATCTAATTTACTAATAAATGCCAAAATTTACACACGGGAAGACGTTCACACACAGAGAGGATGACTTCCAGAGATCCTCCAGACTGGAGCTTTAACTTCTATAACTGCTAGGTTACTTGCAATTAACCATTTCTGCAAAAAACGTTAGCAGCAAAATACAGTTTTATAGCAAACAATGTTATAGCACACCATTTCCTTTTCACAGATGGAAAATTAAAGCAAGATGGATTTCTTATGCCAAATACTACATAAAAAATCTTGTAAGAGCAGTAAAAATAGAACAGAGAAGTGTCAGTTTCATGCTTTGGTTCTTTGTTTTGATGGCAGTACTCCCCTGTAGAAAAATCTTTCCTTCAAATTAAAAACAAACAAACAACAATAATCCAAACAAACCAAGGCCGAAGCCCTCCCAGTCTTAATTTTGTTGACAACAAGAAAAGGGATTTTTATTCTGGTTTTATCCTTCTGTGAATTCATGTTTTGAACACAATATAAAATTTTTTTCAATCACATTTTCAGCCAGACGAAATTGCAAAAATGTCTAACCTATTACTTCAAGGTAATGAGTCAGAGTGATTCACTGCAGCCTCTTGGTGATTTCTGTATGAGCCAATCAAATGAAAGGGCACAAAAGACATTCACAGTGAAGATAATCCTTAGTTCTAACTATTGCACAATCTGATGCCATTAAAATGCGCAAGATGAGAGCAAAGGAAACATCAAAGTCTATATCCTCTCCTCCCCAGCCTCCAAATTCCACGACACAAACAGCAAAACCTTAAAATCAAACAAGACCCTGCTGCAGTGTGGGCTTCCCACAGTGTCACAGCTTCTTTTGGGAGCATTCCCTGCTCTGGCCTGGCCTCCTCCCTGGGCTGCAGGTGGATCTCTGCTCCACCATGGTCCTCCATGGGCTGCAGGGGCACAGCTGCCTCACCCTGGGCTCCACCAGGGACTGCAGAGGAAACTCTGCTGCCGTGCCTGGAGCACCTCCTCTCCTCCTTCTTTACTGCCCTTGGTGTCTGTAGAGCTGTTTCTCTCAGACATTCTCACTTCTCTGCTGCTCTTACAGTTGCACATTTTTCCCCCCTTCTTAACTATGTCATACCAGAGGTGTTACCACTGGCTGCCTTGGTCGGTGGTGTGTCCATGTTGGAGCCAACTGGCATCAGCTTTGTTGGACACAACAAAAGCTTCTGGCAGCTTCTCACATCTGCCACCTCTGTAGTCTCCTCCACCAAAACCTTGTCATACAAACCTAATGCTCTGGTCAACAGGAGAAAAAATATCTAAGGTCCCACATTTAGTCCTTGTGAGGAGGTTCTGCATGAACTGCTAGACAGTGACCTCCTGCATGGCATCTAAACACCAACAGAGGCTTTAAAAAGAAGTAAAATGCCTCAGAGTTGTGTGCAAGCAGTGATAATGGCAAATATTTTGCTGCTTAGCAGTCCTGTCCTGCACACTCCTGACTGAAAACGACTGCAAGGTAAGCCAGAATTCACCTACCTAGATCCTTTCCTTAAGGTAAATGCAGTCACTTTTCCACTGAAAGCTCAGAAATCCCCATTTCATTGTAAGCTAGGGCTTGATTTGCTTATTTATTATTTTTCTTAATTTCCAATGTAAAACATTAAACATCACAAGCAGTGGATAACAGATTTATGAAGCAATTTCCCTCTGAACAGGTTTTCAGGAAGGTGTCAAAAGATGACAAATGGAACATAATGTCAGTGGTTAGTAGAATGAAATACAGTTGTACCCATCTTAAAGCTATTTTCTTCTACTAAGCACCTTTCTTCTCCTCTTCCTTTCATTTTCCTGTTCTCGTTCTTCCTTTTTTTTCCTACTTTCTTCCTGCTCTTTCTTTTTCTTTCTTTCTTTCTTTCTCTTTCTTTCTTTCTTTCTCTTTCTTTCTTTCTTTCTTTCTTTCTTTCTTTCTTTCTTTCTTTCTTTCTTTCTTTCTTTCTTTCTTTCTTTCTTTCTTTCTTTCTTTCTTTCTTTCTTTCTTTCTTTCTTTCTTTCTTTCTTTCTTTCTTTCTTTCTTTCTTTCTTTCTTTCTTTCTTTCTTTCTTTCTTTCTTTCTTTCTTTCTTCCTCCTTTCTTTTTGTCTCTCTCTTTTAAAATCTCACTTATTTATTTTCAGTTTCTGTGAGATTTTTATCTGATTGACCTTATGATATACATTCCCTGTTCTTGAAGGAAGTAGAAATGCCTCATTCAGGATTTCCTTGTTATCTTTTTCTATTTTCCTATGTGCTGAATCCAAAAACTTCATTTGACTACAAATGAAAATATCAAGTGTTTCATCCATGTTCATAATTCCATGTTCATAATTTAATTTTATGTTGTTGATAGAACACAATAATTTAATATATCTAAATTTCTTAAGGGTTCATGGTGTGTGTCAAGAAGAAGTTGATATAAATATTTTTTAGCACTCTTGTATATGGGGGGGTTTTGGATTTTTTTTCTCTTTGTCATTGTTGTTGTTGTTGGGTTTTTTTGTTGTTTTGTTTTGTTTTGTTTTGTTTTGTTTTGTTTTGTTTTGTTTTGTTTTGTTTTGTTTTGTTTTGTTTTGTTTTGTTTTGTCCCAGGGAGTTGTTCATTACTTCAGCTTTGAATGGTTGCCTATATTCAATTTTTTCATGGCAAGCATCCTCTTTCTGGGTAAAGAAGAGATTTCAGATCTGAAGTATGTATGCATGGTTGCAAGGTTCTATTTTTTAAAAGGACATATCATTCAGAAGAAATAATGTTGATATTTTTCATCCTCTTTATATATGATCTTTGATTCCAAGACACCAAAGTCAAATAGAAAATGTAGAGCTTATAAATGGAAAATGGCTTATGTGATAGGTCCACTTTTGTCTGTCCCCATATTTAATTTAAAGAGTTTATGATGTTCCAATAATTTTCTAAAACTCAGGAGTTTTTAAAATTTTTCTACAATATGCCTCCTAAAATAAAGTCTAAAAAAGCAATCCCTTTTCACTGAGTGACAGAAAAAAATCTCTAAATTTTACATTAAAGAGCACTGAATTGAGTTATATGATTTTTACATTAGTCAGTTTTGTCTCATTTTTTCTTCCAAGAACAGCCTGACAATATCAAAGGATCTCTTTTCATATCCTGATCTGACTCTGAAGCCTTTAACTAGAATCTTTATATAACCTTGCTGTAACATTTTTAACTTCTTCCTCAATATAATTTGACATCAAGCTTGGATTATTAAATTATGGCATCTTCTGGGGGTGTTTGTTTGTTTGTTTTCTTTGAGTCATTTATTTAATCAGTATGCTCTGCTATCGTATTTATTGAACTATTTCAGTCTCTTCTGTGAAATACTTTATGCTGTGTTCATGATTGCTCTTTCATTGCTTTTGAACAAGACTTACAGCCTGCATCAACATGACTTATAGCAGATTTAGCATATATATTTCCAGCCTGAATTCTGTATTTTCTATAGCTCGTTGGGGTGGCCAACACTTTGTGTTTTTTGGACTTCTAGGTAAAACCTTAGTGATTATTCTTATAAGGAAAATCTTTGGTTACAGGGGCATTTCTCAGAGTTGATGTAAGTCCCTCAAATATTCTCAGGTCTGAGAAGAATTTGAATTGACTTTTTGGAAACCTCTGGTTATCTTCCCCTCTTTCACACCCTGCTATTATATATATGTCATCATCTTCCCATGGGACTAACTAATTTATTCACACTCTGTAGCACTCTGCTTTCTGACTGATGAGTTTTCCCCACTCTTTAAGGAAGTCTATCTTCTTTCATAACTTTTTTCCTTTTGATTTGCCTCTTTTCTCTGCCTGACTTATTCATGTGGCCACATTGTACAGCACATCACCCTTTCTTAAGAGTTTGTCCTCTAGACTCTCAGTAAATTTTAAGAGCAGAGATTGGAAAAATAACTCATCTTGCAATTGTGTTAGAAACATTTTCTGGCATCTGTCCTCTCTCTTTGGTGCGATTTTATTTCTGAGATCTATTTCTCCATGAACTTTACCTGTCAATATTTCATTCATAAATAATTTGTGTCAGGTAGCCACTCAGAAACAATGTACATCCAGCACTGTTGGCATCCCATAATTCATTTTATCTCCTTCATTTTTCAGGTTGCTTTCACTGCTGCCTCAGGTTCATCTTTTTTCTAGTTCTCACATTTAAAAAGAAAAAACGTATTCCTGAAATCTGCTCCTCCTGGCCAGGATATTTCTCATTTTCTTCTCTTTATGTCATTTGACCTTTCAGGTTCAAAGTGCATAAACGAAGCTCTGCTCCTCAGCAAATGGCAAACTGCCATTTGGGGACTGAAGAATTGTATTTCAGCTGTAAAAGAAATCTCTGAACAGATTCTGCTCAAGGAATTTTAAGAGGAATGAGCCTGTCAATGGAGCAAATGCACATGGATATAAAGGTTTGTCTAATATTTATACTAAATTGTTTATACGTTATCGCCTGAAAATATAATTTTGAAATGAGTATAACAGTGTCATTTCTAGGCATCCATATCAATCTGTGACTATGCTTGTAAGATAAAAAGACAGTAAAGGAATAATAAACATTAAAAGCAGTAATTTAAAGGAAAAAAAATGGAAGAATAATGTTCCTGAAACTTGACTCTACAAGCACACCCACATCAATTCATACAAGTAAGTATTTTAAGAGATTTTTTTTACAGATGTTGTGCAAGAAAACCAAAGACACGTGGTTATTATCTTTACAAATGATTTGGATGATCAGACGGAGTGCATCCTTGCTCAGTTTTCAGATGACACAAATTGGACAGGAGTGTTCATCTGCTGGACAGGCTGTGTCGCGGTGTGTGACTCTCCTCTGTCCCAGGGCACACAGCGGCCAGGGGTGCGACACCTTCCCCCTGGGGAGCTCTCACCTCCCCACCCAGGGACTCCGATGTTCTCGGCAGTGTCTATTTCGGAAGCAGAGATGGAGTGGAGGCGAGACGGGTCTTGGGGTGAACTGAAGAGGTTTATTAAGGAGATGAGCAACTAAAAGACAACACCCCAAGAAGCCCCGAGCAGGGCTCAGGCAGTGGGTTTTATACAACAGGCTTAGGGGAGGGGTAAAGGGAGCGGTAAATTTAAAGCAACCAATTAGGGTCTGTATCTAGGGTGTTACATCAGTGGGTAAAACTAACAGAAACCAATCCAGGATGTGTGGGATGGGTTTACATAAGGCGGGAAAGATAATAGACAGATAACTGAAAGTCACATAACATAACAGGTGCACGCATAACTTAAAGCAACTGAAGGAGACAAAGGAATACTAATGAGGGGGGTAGGGGTACACAGAACTGAATTGAGGGCACATAAAGAAGGAAAATGGGGTACACAAAACTAAGTTATTACAACAAATATGAAATCATAATAAACCTAAAATAATGCACTGCCACAAGGCTGGACAATGGGCTGAGGCCAATTGTGTGAGGTTTGACAAGGCCAAGTGCCAGGTCCTTCCCTTTGCGTTACAGCAACCCCAGGCAGTGCCACAGGCTGGTGGCAGAGGAAAGCTATCCAGAAGAAAAGAGCCTGGGGGTGCTGTTGGACAGTGTCTGAACACGAGCCAGCATGTGCCCAGGGGATCAGGAAGGCCAGTGGCATCCTGGCTTGTATCAGAAACAGTGTGATCAGCAGGGCTAGGGAAGAAATTTTCCACCTGCACTCAGCAATGGTGAGGCCACGCCTCAAATCCTGTGTTGACTTTTGGGCCCCGCACTTCAAGAAAAGTTTTGAGGTGCTGAAGAATGTCCAGGGAAGGACAACAAAACTGAGAAAGGGTCTGGAACACAAGTACTATGAGAAGTGGATGAGGGGGCTGGAACGGTTTAGCCTGGAGGAGAGGAGGCTCAAGGAAGGTCTTATTGTTTTCTGCAACTGCCTAAAAGGAGACTGTAATGAGGTGAGGGTTTGTGTGTCCTCCCAGGTAAGAAGTGGTAGAATGAGAAAAAATGGCCTCAGGCTGTGCCAGAGAAGTTGTAGATTGGATATTACAAAAAAAAATTCTTCTCCAAAAGGGTTATCAAGCACTGGAACAATCTTGGTGGAGTCACCACCCATCAGGTAGGCAATTAAAAGATATATGAATATGGCATATAGGGATATAGGGACATTTTATAGGGGTGGACTTGGCAGTCCTGGGTTTATTCTTGGAATAGATGGTCTTACAGGTCTTTTCCAACATAAATTATTTTATGATTCTGTATTTAATTTTTTTGCCCATTCTGCTGATTATACCATTCCTCATTAAATAATTGAAAAGAAACTCTTCCTAATTTTATTAGAGTAAGAAATTGAAGTTCTTTCCCAGAAACAAAATTCAAGCTGCAACTGCATAACCATCTTTTGTCACAGCCCAATCAGAAATGCAGCCCAAACTTGTTAAAGTATAGATAAAGAAATTACTGATTAACAGTGCTTTGGAATATTACAGTGAAAACTGGAAAACTCTAACTGTCCTCTAATGTATGGACCTGGGCCATAAAGAAAAGGCCCAAACATATGTAGGCTAGAAACTTCTCAAGGAAAATCATTCTGATGAGTTGAAAGACTAAATATTCAAATATATAAAGTTTTACTCAGGAACCACTCCACTGACTTCTTGGTCTTAGAAGATTGAAAATGTACATGCTGTGTAGAGGTAATAGCCCAGATATTATAAGTGATTGCATTCCAGAGATTATTGTGAAGAAAAAAAAGTTGTTTTCCTTTTTGTATAATTTTGTTTTCAAAAAGCTTAATTATCTTCAAATTTTAATAAGAACATCAAAGGAAATCCCAGAATAACCCATACTTGCAAGAACTCTGTAGTAGGTGCTGCAAGATTATTACCAATCTAGTGAAAAATGGAAGAAAAATTCAGAGTTCCAAACAGTTCCATGACAAGCTGTTTGGAAACAACTGTTCTTTAATTTTTAGGCACAGATTTTAAAACTTTTTATTTTCAGCAGAAGGAGTACATCTTTATCATAAACAGAATAAATTGTATTTACCTTGGAATATGGTCTAACATATGAAAACATAAATATTTATTAACACATTAATGCAAGGCCTGTGAGCTTTCTGGCATCAAGCCATGCTAAGCTGTACATCTGCACTCACAGAGGACAACACATTAGCATGTGTATGCTAAACCTTCTCCAATCTTTCCTCCTCCTTTGTTCTCTGTGAAAACTAATTATATTTTGAATTACTAAGCCTCTTCTGCACTTTGTTGAGTAATAAATGGATAGTTAGTCAAAACTGAAAAACTCACACTGCAGGGTGAGTGTCAATTAGACCATTTTTAAATTGCCCTTCAGCTTGCTGGATTAACTTTAATTGATGTCCCAGTAAAATCCCCTGTTAAATAATTTACAATGGTTTTGACTCCCCAAAGCATTTCCTAATGCCTTGCAATTATTAAAGTAGCATGCACCATCAAATTGGCCAGACAAATTAGTTGAAAAAAGGGTGAGATTTCTTTCATGTGAGGAAGTGTACACTATGGACACAGATTTTCCAGTATAATTACCAGATGAGGCTGTTGATGTTTGTTGAATGGACAAAACCTACCAAGAAAGATACTTTATTTCTTCATTTTCAATTTAAAAAAAAGTGTATTTTGTCAAGCCAAATTAGACTCACAAAGGCAGATTTCCTTAATTATAATATACAGCTCAGTGTCACAGAGGCTGATTTTTTTAGTATTTGATTTTAGCAAGGTCTCCCTAATGTACTTCTAGAATAGGAGCAATAATCAGCTCCCAATAAATAAAAAGACTGACAGAATGTTTGCTGAATAAATCCAAATGAGCCAAAATGGCTTAATATCATATACTTCATTTCTTAATACTTCTGTATTGAAAAGTACTTCTGAACAAATATTAAGACATGAATTACATGAAACACCAAATGCTCATGGGAGGAATTTAGGGAGAGAATTCTGCTTTTAAATCGTTGCTGTTGGAGGTGCAACATAAAATATCAGAGCTGGGGTTCTTTTTCCACTGGAGAAAGAAGTTAGAATTTCTAACATAAGAAGTAGCATGATACTGATTACTTAGATGAGTGAATCGCAGACTTTCTCCTTTGAAGAAAAAATGTACCAGATCTCTTACAAGTTTAAAATTCTACCCAAATTTACCTGAGCTATTTTAATAATCACGATTAAAATACCTATTTATGAATCACCTTATCATTCTTCAGTTAAATCTGAATATAAAGTATGTAAGTCAAGATCAATTTTATACTACTGACTAACTGAATCAAATCCAGAGGTGGTCCCTCATGATAAGGGATCATCTCTGGATTTGATTCAGTTAGTCAGTAGTATAAAATTTATCATCCAGTAGACAAAATAAGAACCTGACCATGCTTTCATGGACATCAATCCTTTTGCAACTACAACTATATTGACCTTAGTTGCATTAAGCCTGATTTATCTAATATGAAAGGGAAAATGCATTGTTTATTTTGAAATGTTACTCCTCTGATTTTAATTATGCAAATGAAATGTATGCTTGCCAAAGGCAGCTAATAGATTAGCCTTAAAAATTATGGTAAGGGCACTGCTGAAAGCACAACAGCTGGAGAGCAGGACTATAACTACATCTACAGCTGAATGAGGTGTTAGAAGGACTAGATATTTGTTCTTCTACAAGAGCTGACACCAGTTTCTGAAATCAGTCAGAAATATATGCTTTAGTGAAAATCCATTTTCCTTTATTTCAAGGGTATTCATATCATCTTTTCTATCAAGCTTGTTTCTGAACACAGAAACGAACAGACAAGACTACGTCTTGACATTACATCACTGAACTTCAAGTCACTTGTTCCTCCTCTCTTTCCATCCTGCTCCTGTGCACTGGAGCAAGATCAGCCCTTAGAAAGCCACCTTTGGGAGATACAAATCTGACATCAACAAGCTCATCTGTATGACATACAAAAGATTGACCTGTAGTCAGTAGATCATGCCATAATTGTCTAAAATCTCACTGCAATTAGAAATTTTAAGATCAATTTGCAACTTATGAGTCAGGAAAAAATGTCTGTCAGAGCATGCAGCAACATAACCTCAACATAACACAGAGACTGATCATTGGCTTCCTCCAGTTTCAGGTTTTTGTAGCTTCTTCACTTCCTTATATGCATTTTGTCAAAGAGTAGTTAGTGCTATCATGCTTTGTATTTTATTCTCTTGGAGCAGAAAAAAGACATGAAGTGAGAAGGAATTTTTCAGTCTGTCACAAATGAACAGGAAAAATGTAGTCAGTGTAATGTAAAAGAGTAAACCAATTACAGAGGTCATTTTGGTTTGAAGAGGGAAAAGGTCAGGGTCTATGATTGAAATCCTTCCTAACTGAAACATGGCAACCTAAGCATATCTTTAGCATGACATCTGAAAAATGTTTCAAAGTACAATCTGAGCACATGATGAATGTAAAGTGTTGATCTGTTTAACTCAAGGAGAATTCTGACAAGATTTTACCTTCAGCATTTTCTCTGAAATTTGCTTCCCGCTTTGGGAGCACATTAATTTCACAGTCTTTTCACATGGCATTCATGCTCCAGTTTAGACAGTGTGTGCATAGACATGCATAGTTATGAGTTCTCCTTTTTTTTTTTTTTTTTTTTAATTGATAAACGTTTCCTTTTACTAAGTGTCTTTTTCCTAGGTGTCTTATATGATACTGTTTTTAAGGGAGTTACAACTGAGTTCAGGATTCAGTAAAGTTTATTAAAGACAACTGAGAAGTAAACTGCTTTTGCTATGACAAAACAAAAATGATTCTTTTCCATATGTATGGATTGTGCTCCATTTATTTTCCCAGTGGAGTGAAAAGTGTGGCTGAGATGAGGAATGCTATATTTCAAGTGTAGCCTAAGTGCAACTATTTCTTAGTAGCAGTAGTGTTGTTTCACAGTTTGAGATTTGAGAATTATATCATCTTTTCTATAATACTGACATCACTAGAGGTCAATCATGTAAGGATGACCTTTATACAGGAATCTTGATCTGAAAACTGGGAAGGTATTGGTACTGTGAAACACAAATATTTATGTGAAGTAATTTCTACCCTCTTTTCATAGACGCCTGGCAATAGCCTCAACTGTATTTGTCACTCATAAAAAAAAGGAAAATACTTTATAATATAGCAAGATACATTTACACAATCACAGGTGACCTAATTTCCACAGGTTAACAAAACAGTACTCCTCAGGTAAGCAAGTTCCAGCTGAAACTACCACGCCATGCAGCTAACATTATGTATACATTGCATTGACAATGAATAAAAATATAAGTCAATTACTGTAAGTCTGCTACTGAAAAGCCTCAACATTTTTAAAGCACACTTATGATTTATGCTTACTTTTTCTAATTCCTTTTGGGAAAAAAAAAAAAAAAAAAAAGAAAAGAAAGAAAAGAAGAGTTTTCAACAAAATTTACCAGAACTGCATTTGTAAAAGTTAAGAAAAATGCACTAACTTTGTAAATAAAAACACATACAAGTATTTTTCTAAAATATGTTTGATTATTGACTGTGATTTTTTTCCCTTTAGATTTGTCATACTTATATTACTGAAGGGAAATTCATGCCAAAATTAAAAAGACGCTAAATGAAACAAATTTTTTTAAAAAATGTATATAACACAGCAGGAAAGCTTGTGCTTCTTATAACAAAATATCTGGTACTATCACATTTTCTCTACAGACATTTTAATATTAGGAGACTGCAAACACATAGTATTTCAGTTTTATAGACTGCCCTCATGAGAAAAATGGAAAAAATATGGCTCTGAAATTAAGGAATTGTTTTGTATAGTGAAAATAGTAGGTGGTTGTGCTGTTTGGAATTTAAACAAACAAACTATCAAACAAAAGCCCCACAAACCTCCAAAACATAAAACCAAATAACACCTCCCCCTTCTCCTTGTTATGTACTCATTTTGCAGAAGAAATGCTTATCAGGTTCACTGGGAGGCTGGGCCTGCTTTTCATCTAAGTTCTCTTTTGCCTGTATATAATGTTAATTAGTGGTACAGAGACTTCATTTTTCTTGTTTTTAGTGTTATTTTCTACGCAATTAAAAACATTAGTATGTTGGCAATTGCAAGGGCAGAGAATTTCTAGATAAGCATCTCAAAGTTTGTTACCAAAACGAGTTACAAAGTTGTTTCCCCCAGAAAGACACTTATGCACTTCCTCTGATAAGAGTTCACAGCAGAGCATCTCACAACCACAACCGAGAGCCATGAGGGCATCAGTAATATGGACAAGGCAAATCCAACAGATTTCTTTTGTTACATAGTATCTGGAAGGTTAAATTGTGGCAGTGGACCAGTTTGCCTTTGTGTTCCCTCCCTTCCTGTCAAGCACTGAAAAATTTTATCTACCCTAAGAGCGGGAGGTATTCCCTTCACGATACAGTCTGCAGAGCAGTGACTAGTTACATACTGCTGGTGTGTAACATCGAGCCTCCAAGCAGCCATACCACTCAGTTACCAGAGGCTGATATGCTCTTCTTTCCTGTTTCCAACACATCCTGCTGAGAGCTCCGTGCTGTTGCTGTAGGGGCTCGTATTGCCTGTGCTGGAATGCCTAGAGTCGAGCAGGAAGGGGATCCTTGCCATACTGACATACTGCCTGACCAAAGCATTATGTCCTAAAATAAGTTTATTTCTAGCATGATGTTTTTATGTGAGATAAGCATCAGTTGTGTAAACAAATCAATCTATTACCCCTGCCAGTAAGCACTTTGCTGTCTTCAAATTTGTTGTAACCAAAAGCTCTCCTTTTTAGAATGTCAAGGAGAAGAATGCCCATTTGGTCTCTTCAAATGAGAAAAGGATTTCTTTGCTGATGTCCTTCCTTCCCTGAGAGTTCATCCCACATCGCATATGCAAAAAAGATATGTATGTGCAAATATGTCAACAACTGCATGGTCAAAATCCATTACACAAATACTGGGTGTACCTTCCCAAAAGACACCATGTTCTTCCAAGCAGGTAGAGGATAATGACAGGAGTTTAAGGTCTACAGTTATGTGCAGTATTTAGGCAGCTCCTGAAATACTTAGAAAGTTCCTGAATTCCACTGCACCCCTTGGAAAGGATACATGCTGGAGCAGTTCTTGAAGAGCTGCATCTCATGAGAAGGGGCCCACATTAGAGGTGTTTGTGAAAGATTGTTTCCTGTGGGAGGGACCCCATGCTGGAGCAGGCATCAATACTGGAAAGTACAGATACAGCTGAATTCGGAGAGGAAAAGAAACAATATTTTGATTTCACTGTTTTTTTCTCATTGTATAGATTCATGGAAGACATTAAAATTAGGTGGTAGACTAGGGAACAAGAAATTTAAAACCTCCTATGCAAAGGAAAGAAATCTCCCTCAGTCTATCAGAACTAATAAATAATAGTGGAAGGTAACCATTACTGCCAAAATTGAGGGCTAATAATTTCCCCTTTCTCCCTGCCATTGTCTGCCATCCATACCCTAGCCTCTTCTGTTAAGTAGTACTCCAGGATTAGTTGGACAACACTCACATTCTCCGTGCTCCAGGTAGCGAAGTCTACATAAGATCAGACTAACGAGTTTTACACCAATAAATCGCTGTCAGTGGTTTGTCAGTTTTACACCAAAAAACTGTTCAGACAATCCCAATGAACACCTTACAGTCAAGGGCCTTTTGGTAGATGCTTGGTCCTTGGTTATGCACACAACACTGTCACTCCAAGCACATTTCTATTATCTTCAAGTACATACTTTTCTCTTTCTCAGCCTGATGGAGAGAGGAAGCTTGATTGTCTCACTGGGAGAGGATTAAAGGCTAGAATGATAGTGTATGTTTCTGGGAATTACTTACTAAAGAGGAACTACCACACTGGAAAATCAGCTTTGCCTTTAGATTTGAGGAAGAAAATCTTTAGTTATCCCAGTCTCAACAGAGATATCAGAGTTTAGGTTCTGCTGTAGTCATACACTTGTCCTTCCAGAATGGTTTAAATGTCATTGAGACTGTTAAAAGAACAGGAAATCCTGGGTTTGGTAGAAATTTTGTCTTTAAATTTTCACCAAAGAAAGAAAGAAATAGTGCTCTTCAATTTTGAGCAAAAATACATATTATGGCTTTTAGCACTGTTTATGTTGACATTGAAAAATACAACGTGAGAGAATCTGACCTTACTGCTAAATATTGGGATTTTTTTTGCTTACGCAACAAATTATTTTGAAAGCATACTAATTAGACCTAGTTATGAGTGTTGCATTAATTATAGAAATGTTATGCATCAGTAGTATGATTAGAAAGCTTTTAAATTATAAAATAAGGCTATATCAAAGAAATTAATTGCATAATCTATATTAATTCACTTGCTATTTGAGTTACTAGGGGGCTTATTTTATAATTAAAAGCTTTCCAGGATATTATTCCTATAGATCATTTATATATATATAGTGAGAACCTTCATGAGTTAATTTACAGATAATCAAAATCACAACCTTTTCTACAGAACAAATTAATTCTAGTAAAATAATTAAAACCTTCATTTATTATGTTACACTGATCAAAATAATTCTTTGTTAGCTCCTGACTCAGCAAAAACATATTAACTTTGTGCATATTGGCATTTCCATTCAGATGTTACTGTTTAGTAATTTTATGATTAAAAAAACAAATGGAAAATAACTATTCATAAGTGTATCTTGAGCTGAAAAGAAATTCTAAGTGGTCTTTTTGAGACAAATTTGTGCTTCTGTGTTTTCCATCTGCTGCTGCCTTGCAAGAAGTAAGAGGAGCAAAGTAAGGGTAGATACAGCAACCACAGAGCTGCTCCAAGTTGGGCAGCTGAGATAAATGTTGCCACATCATTTGATCAGAAAATTCAAAAGGTGCATGTTCAGCTCAACTACCTCTCCTCTTCCTGACTGGCAGCTACTTCAAATAATATGCTGCCCTAAATATCAGTTTCAGTATGGAATTTGTGACCAGTCCACATGATCCCAGAGTCATCAAGAGGGGATGCATAGGACTGAGGCATCTCGTTCAAGATGAATTCAGATAAATTTGTTTTGTGTAAATGTGGGTTTGTGTAAAAGGGATCCATGTGACAGAACTATTTATCAAACACACTCATATGTATGTCATGATTTAGGAATGGTATTGCACAATTTAGTACTTCCAATAAAAAAAAAAAAAAACCACCAAAGCCTTTCTACTCCCTTCTCTATAGGCAGATGAAACAGGCAGAGATTGTGGGTTGAGACAAAAAATAATTCACTCGAAACAGGAATGAGATAAGAGAATCAACAGTATCAGCCTAATCAGTTTTGCTCTGCTGGAAAGCATTACAAGGATTTGAAGCATTTTTAATGAAGGGAAAAAAATCCTTCTTTGCCATCATTCAAATATTGCAAAGAGTAAACATATTTTTTAATGCTACTATAACTATAAATGAACTTTACTATTACCATCATAAAAAAAGACTTCTCAGAAAATTAATACTTTAAAGGCACATAGAATATCTGAACTTAAATCTGAGAATTGCAAAATGACACTGTCAGTCTTTGGGGGTAAAGAAAGAAGTCTATACTTTTCAATTTTTATTTTTTTTTTCTCCTTGGGTCAAAATCGAAGAGCAATTCCTTTTTCAAAATTAAAATATGTTTTGTTGTTTTGAAATACCTAAATTTATTTTGGAACTGTTTTAGACAATATTTTAAATAAATCTTGTTCTTATTGAAGAATAAAAAAAGAAGAAGAGGAGGAAGAAGAAGAAGAAGAAGAAGAAGAGGAAGAAGAAGAAGAAGAGGAGGAAGAGGAAGAAGATGAAGAAGAGGAAGAAGAAGTAAAAGGTGTTATTATCCTTCTAAAATCTCTGACATTCAAATTTCTTTTAATTTTTTAAGAATAAGTTAGTGTCATAACCTGTGTGATGTGGACAAAGAAATACAATCAGAATTTTGATGGGAAACTTTCCTTGTGCAGAATGAATATCCAATATAGTACTCTAGTTCTTATATAACTAGATCTCCATTTTGTGGCAAAATAAAATGGGAAACAATCATAGATTTTAAGCCTCTACTTTTTCTGTAGAATTTTTTGTAATATAAAGCAGTGATAAAAAAAATCTTATCCCAAATTTGATTGGAAACGCGGCAATCCTAATTATACCTTGGCCTTTTCCTCTAAAAGTTTTGTTTGCTACATCCCTGATCACAGGTGCTGCCCCACCAAGGTGAAAGATGTTCCATGTACTGCAGGCAAACTCTTTTGTACATGGGAAAATGGGAAAGGTTACACTGGGCTGTGATGTCATAATCCAATGCTGGAACCCCTTTTCCAGCCAAGACACCTCACATTAGGCTGATGTGTGGTAACCCTCTCACAATCCTGAACTCAGATTCCAGGGAGGACATTGCAGGAAGGACATAAAATGGGAAGTCATGGAGAGATTTACATATCCTAAAAAAATCAAACATGAAACAATGTGAGGCCATTAGAGGGGTAATTAAATTGGTACTGGGAGAGAAAATGAATGAACCACTAAGGAGATGTAGGCAAAATCAGTCCGTTTCCCAGTTCTCTCTGTTTTCTGTTCCTCTTGAGAGGGATGTATCTGCATTTGCTGTTCAAAAATGTAAGCATTCTAATAACAGTGTGCTGTGCTACTGGTAAGAGTTTAGAGCCTGCAGAAAACCATATTTTATGAGTTTACTGTTTATCTATGTTTAGTAAAAAAGGGGAAAGGGGAAATGTGGGAAACTGAAGAGAAGTATCTGCCAGTAAACACAAACACTATATCATGGCCCTGGAAGGTTGTCAGTGGGTTTTGTATAACTTTTAAAATGTGAGCCTTAAACTTTACAAATTAAATCAATTTCAAGCGCTATGAAAATATTTTTAGAGCAAACCAAGAATGAGAAAAATCCAGAGCTAGAACAAAGCGCCAGAATGGAAGAGGTCCCTGCTAGTGAGCACTGATCAGGTCCTCTCCAGCCTGTCGTATCAGGAGCAGACACAGCTCCTCTTGTACAGTTGGATTTAGCCAAACAGGCTTTGGAAAGCAGAGATACTCTTTGCCAGAATGCCAGGAAACACACCAGGAACATTGTCACCATTTAGGTCATGATCCACAGTTTTGTTCAAGAGCAGCAAAGACTGAAACACTAGTTTGAGAATTCATCCTACCACAAGTATGAAAAGCAGACTTTGAATTTCCAGTGTCTCTGCCAGCTGGCAACAAACGGAATTCAAGATGTAAGATGCATTATGGAAATCAGATAGAACTAAAAGGAGGAAGAAAAGAAGCTTTCTACTTGAAAAGGAAAGAAAAAGTTACTGAGTTTTAACTTGAAACATTTTATGGTCCCAGTATAAGGAGAAAGCAAGTCACTTTCAGTGACTTTCATCATTTTTCAAATAGAAGGAAGCTTGTAAAGCTGACATATAATGATGGATAAATGATCTGGAAAGAAACACTGACCAATTGCAAACACGTGAGGGAGGACAATTGCACGTACTGACTGAAATAAAAATCTAGTTTTTAAAAATGTTCTTAACTTTCCTATGACAAAAAATGTTAACCCCATGAACACTTTTCATGCTGTGTCTTGGGTTTTTCCTTTCAGTTCTTCATCAGTTTTGCTGCTGCTCAAAACACTCAGCCTCACTTTGAATTAGTGTTCAGTGTTGAGCTTCACACAATATAAACAGGATATAAAAATGTTGGAATATGTCCCAAGGTGGGCAAGAAAGGTGGTTAAAGGAGTAGAGGGAATGCCTTTGTTCAGAATACAGAGCAGGAGGCTGAGTCATGAACTCATTGCTGTCTATGATTTCCTCGTGATGGGGAACAGAGATGGAACTTTCTCTGGAGTCTGATAGTAGGACATAAAGGAATGTAAAAACTGAATCAGGGGATTTCAGATTGGGTGTTAGGAAAAAAGCCTTTACTGAGAGTATTATCATCCAGTGGCACTGCTTCCTGGGGAACAGGTGATGTCCTCAAGCCTGTCAGTTTTCAAGAAGCATTTGGACAATGCTCTTAGACATGTGGTAGGTTGTAGATTGCTCTGTGTGGAGCTAGAGGGTGGACTGATCATCATGAGTTCCTTCCACCTCAGCATATTCTTCAAGATCTTCACGAATTTTTCTTCAATTCCAAAAAACTAGTGGGCATATTTTCCTCCTCAGTAGCTGTCTGAAAATCAAGCTGCCGTCATATCTGTTACTTACTCTTCCTTAAATGTCATGCCTTTCATAAGGACAAAAAAGAATGTTATGCATTTTGTTGGAATTTTAAATCTTTGATTCAACTGACATTTTCCAAAACTTAATGAAAACATCAATGCAAGTTTCTTTCCAATAAAAACTTGCATTAAAAAAAAAAAAAAAAAAAAAAAAAAGTCCCAACACCCCTAAAATACAAGTATTCTCTTCCTAAGTTGCTTTGAAGTTTGTTTCTTCTATCTCACAAGAGGCTGACCTCTGAACAAAGCCTGTGGGAACTGTGGTCAATTTAGTCAGGTATATTCAGCATGCAGTACTGAAGAAAGTCAATTATTAAACAGAGCAATTATTTTTTTCCATTTGGACAATAAAAGAAAGCTTCCTCTTATCAATTAACATATAGGATTGGTAACACTTTGAATTAATAAATCCTTGTTAATGGGCTGCTGGAATAATTCTTAGATAGGTTCCAAAATATTTTCTGTTGAATATTACTCTGCATAACTCCTCAGAAACACACTGCAGTGAGTGATAGAAAGATACAAAGAATACAGAACTAAGTGCTTTGACAAATTGCAAGAATAATACATATATATTCTCTCAGGGGTAGGTTCTTAGGTTCATACAATTTTCCCATTTCCAAACAAACACTTCATTCAAATAATGTTGTGTATCATTACAGAAATTTTATTTATGATGCTTCTTTATTCAGTATTACAATTCTTAATACTGTACTAACCATATATTTTTTTACAGTATTGTACTTATTTTTCATAATTGTCTGCATTTTTCTGTGAGCCTAACACACTTTTTCCTCCTGGAAGGAATGGTGGGATTTAAAAATTTTTAGTTTTAATACAGCTTCTAGAAAGTTGCATATTATTTATAAAGGCTTGTTGAAACTATTCGAAGAAAAATAGGAAAATTATTTTCCATGAGAGGGAAGACAGTTAATTCCAAGAGTCATCCATTTTTATACCCATCTTAAATTTTTATCTTTGAAAAAATCGGAAATTATGAATTCACCTTTTTCTTCTAAGCAGGAGCTGAGGGATACCAAACTAAATTATCATTTCCAGGTGGAAGCTTTAAAATTACATTGTGCAGTGGTCAATGGACTGGAGCAGCAGTTCAGCAAGCTGGCTCTAAATCTACCTCTGATGCTAAAATGATCAAGTATTTTTAGTGCTCTATCTTCTTTCCCACACTTGTTAAGTCATACAGGAAATGATTATCATCTAAATCCTAGTTTGTACATTCACAGCAGGGCAACAATGAAATTAACCTGATTTTGCCTTAAACATTTACATGATGAGGACGATAGAAGAAATTCACACTTTAATTACAATGAATTTTAGATTTTTCATACTCCACTGAAAAAGAAGAGTGATTTTTTAAAAAATATGTTATCCTGAACTATTCAGATGGTGAATAAGTGCATTTACATATATGTAATATATATTCTATAAAACATGGAGACAGTCAAACCATGAATGTAGGAGATGAAAGATGAATAATTGTGTGTCCTTCTGACCTACTGTCAATGTTTGATTTTGGGCAGTTAAAGAAGCTTTATTTTAATACCATTCTTAGCACTACAAAGTGCTTCTTTACAGTTTTTTATGCATAATGAATATTTGAAATATATTTGGATGAGCCAAAAAATAAATACAAAAATGAGCCAAAAAAAAATACAAGCAGCAATGTTACTTGTTTATATTTCACATATTTTTTTACAAAATGCAAAGAAAGTGCAAAGTATGCTGCTTCAGCCTCCAGTTCTTCCCATTAGTCTTGTTTATCACTTGTCCTTTAGGAGGACTGTCTTTGCTAACAAACTGTCTGGATAAAAGGTTTTTTCAAACATAAATCCTGGTGTTGAACTCAGTTAATATAGCTATTCATACAGTTTTCTTTAAAACCTTTAAAATCCTTCTAATTCAGCAGTATATAGCTCATTTCCTTCATACCTGGAGTTGAAAATTACCTTAAGAAATTTCTTACTGAAAACAATGGTAACTGCTAATAAAAAATCAGTTTAAATTCGTCTCTTAGAAGGGTCTGCTTCCTCCTTGAATATGAGGCAAATCCTGCCAGCTGCGATTATCTCATTCACCTACACAAGGACTGAAGTTGCCGTAGGTGACAGCCAAATTCTTCCTGCTTATCTGTGGGCCCAGCATCTTACTCTGTAACCTGCTTATTTTCCCACGCTGACAGGTTGTTGGCTCACTGGGCTGAATGAGAAGCGAATGTGGAGATCATGCATCAGTCACCATCCATCACATTCTCAGCACAAATGTGAGTGATTGGACAAACTTGCTGTGACAGGCATCCTGTCCGGACAAACAGCTTGTCAGTTTTCGAACAGGATTCCGCTGCGCTCTCACCACCAGCTTCACAACCTGAGTCACTTCAAATATTCCCCAGGGAAAAGGGGTGAAACTGAGTGAACAGAGAAGGCATGGGAAGGGTGGGGTGGTGTCATTTTGGCAATTTTAGAGTAAATTACAACTTTCAGAACTTTGGGCAATTATTTTGCTGTAAAAAAAAGAAAAGAGAAGAATTGCAAATTTAGTACTGGCATTAACCTTCAGCTGTTAGGGTATTTTTTTCTTTCAGCAAATACATGGATCAGGAGATGTCCCTGATACTGAGGTGATGCTCCTGGTTTAGGGGACAAGCAACTTTGAGAAGCATGATTGCATTTCCATGAAGAAACTAAAAAAACAACCTTTCCTATAGCAATCAATTCCCATGATAATCATCATAGCTACATTTGAGAGATCAATTTAGTTCAAGGTATGTTTTCAGACCAAGGATCTTTGCTCATTAGCGAAATACATACTAGAGTACAAGAAAAATATAATGCAGAACTATCATATTTTCTTATTAAGTGCATTACAAAAGGAAATACTTGGCTTGCACAGGGACACACTTTATTACTATGTTGGGACTTTAATAGGAAAAAAACCCAAACACATTGCAGCCAAAAGCTATGATTTATGTACTTGAAAAAACATGAATAAGAAATGTTTTGCAAAACAGTGCAATTTTTTAAAATTAAACCTAAAAATGGTTTCATCTCAGTTTTATATTGATCTTCTCATAATTATAAATACTGAACTTTTAGAAAAATCTAACGATGACAGCAATGATGACATTTCAAGTAAGTATAAATCAAAAAATGTTAAATATAAATTTAATCCTAGAAAATTTTATTGATTCTGAATCATACATAAATGGACAATTACATCACCAGTTTGAATGCCTAGAAATTTGGAATAGTTTACGAAGAGAGTTGTAAATGAATAGCTCAAGAGGTTGTTACCAGAATACAAAGTTGTCAATAAAAACTCAATTCCAATATATGCATAATTACACAGGAACAGTAAATTTGCATAAAATCTTAAATAAATAATTTTGCTTATTAACAAACAAACTCAACACTAATAATCATTACTTAATCCTGTACAGGTCCCGTGGTGTTGACACAGAATTGTGCATGTGCAGTTCACTTTGCAGGAGCAGAGTCCAAGTACAATGTTAAGAACACATCAAAAACCTGATGCTACAAGGTGTTTCCACTCTGCTGCCATTTGGGCATTGTGGCTCCATTATTTCCACTACACAAGGTAACTTTGATGCCCTTTGGCCACTCTGTGGCTTAGATCTTATGTCTGCTGGCATTTCCTAGTGACATCAGCTCCTCCCTTTTCAAAGGCAGACTATTTCAAATAATTGAAAAGCTCCATATATTAACTCCAATTCCCCCCCACATGCACACTGCTAGTATAGTATTTCTCTTTTAAAGGGAGACCAACTATAGCAGGAAATTTAACAAAGTTCTTGAAAAAAATAGCTAAGGTGATGAAAAATATTACTGATATTTTTCAAATTACTCTTGTAAATTACAGTGTTTCCTTTAAAACATAAAAAAAAAAAAAACCCACAAAACAAAACAAAAAAAGTCTAATCTCCAGCATTTTAGTATAAAGAACAAAGTGGAAAAAAATGCACCTTAATATGTTAGGGAGAAAAATACGTGTGGATAATGGAATGATTTCAGAACATGCACATAACCCAGAATAAATTTGAAGCTGCTGTGATTCATTGACACAAACACTTATTTTTCTGGAAACAATCTTTATAATTTTACCATCAGTTTGTCACAAGAAAAATAATCTGAAGTCAGAAGACACATCATAAAACAGCTCTATAATAGAGATGTATTCAAATAGTTCAGATACACATTTAGCACCAAAGAAACACAACAAAAAATTGTATGCAAAAATTGTAGAGTGATCCAGAATCTCCTCACGTATCACCACTTACTGAACACCAGTAGTAGCAATGAAAAAAATGCTCACTTTTGTGTGAACTTAGATGATTGTACATGGTAAGGCCAGAGAATGTGAATGTGAGAATCTGATCATGTGAGGACATGATCATGTGAAAACACAATAGTTTACTGGGAGCTTTTACCACAGCAAACTCCCAAAATGCCATGTCCTCATGTTACAAACCACAGCTTTTCAAGGAAACTGTCCTGGTTTCCTATCAGCAAATTTTAGTACACAAAGTTCACTTCCACCAAAATGGAAGTCTCCAGAGGCTAAATGACAACTTCTGTTAAGAATATTTTGAGTCTAATTTTGCAATTATTGTTTCATAGGCTGATTATTAAGAATTTTTGACCTAATCTGTAGAGGATGCAAGTGATTAAAAGTCCAGTTAACTGGAAATTCTGTTTAATTGAAAGTTATGGTAATTGCCAAAAGTTTTGTGCAACAGTAAACTACACTAACTGTTGTTGTAGATAAAAAATAAGCTATTATTTTTTAGCATATATATAAAAATATGTTATTTTAAGCTATGCTTAAAATATTTATTTAATAATAAAGCTCTAATTGTGACTACGACCATGTGGCCAGTCCTCATTCTACCAAGGAGCCCTAAAACATGTATGTATGTTTTATGTAAAACATATATACGTGTATATAGTATAAATAGCATACATAAATATGTTTTATGTAAAGGATATATAGATGTGTGTGTGTGCATATAAATACTTTTAAAAACATATATAAAGATAGGTTTTATATACATATACGTATATATATATGTATACCTTAAAGTGTTCTCTATCTATTCTGCCCAGACACAAGGTTCAGTTATGTTCTGGAGTAACAGATCACACTATGCAGCTTATGAAGAAAACATACTTAAAATTCTTATTTTTCTTGTCATAGCAAAGTCTATGACAAGCATTCAGTCCAAGCCCTGACCCTACACATCAATTAAAAGAAAATTTCTAGATAGAAGCAATTATTGTTCTAGTGTCTAAGAAATGGCCAAGAAAACTCTGGTGCCAATGTATTTAATTTTTAATTGGGATAAATGTCATGTGTCTACTAAGAACAGACTTAAGTTGCAGGCAGGCACTTAACAAAGGTAGATGGAAGAACGGACTAAAACAGAGAGAGGGAGAGGAAAGGGAAGACAGATGTGCAGGCAGAGAATGTTGTGGCTATAGGCTGATAATAGAGAAGTCTGAGAAGCTTTGGGATGGGTGGAGCTTTCTAATACCTTTGCCTCCTTAGGGAATGCAGGAGGCATTTAGTTTAAATAAAACAAATACAGTAATGTGTCACTGCTCCTAGCACTGACTATTAACAGCAGGAGACCAGTTTCACAGAACTGGTTTTCAGATGATCTTAATTTTGACGAGATCTTTTTCATTCCCTCCCTGTAGGACAGAATTATAAGATGCAAAATCTTGCATCTCAGCAGGTTTGCTCTGTCTCTAATGAGATAGAAAGGAAAACCCTGTCAAGACTAATACCTAAAATGAGAATGATATAGTACTCTGCATGACAGCTTGCCTTTAGGATGTAAGGCATGTTTTACTTTCTCTTCTCTTTTCTCTTCTCCCCATCAAATTAATTGTCTACCTTACTTAGTAGCATGCTAAAAAATTTTAAATAAATAAATAAATAAATAAAATTGAGTTTAAGGATCCTTTAAACTTCCAGACAGTTTTAGGTGTGAATGAGTAACTACCCTTTTTTCTTTTACTGTTCCATACATGACCTGACCACACAATCCCAGTAACAATTTGAGTTAATTCTCAGCCAGAAGTCATGTAGAAAAGTTTTTCACATAAGATTTACACATTTTTGTAAATCTGAGGTACACACATTTTGTCCTTATCTTGGAAAAGTGAAGTAAGACTATAATGGCTTCATATAGCAAAAATACATATACACAAGCTGTTAACAGTATTCATCCTAGTGTAAAAATAATATATGGTGTGCTTTATGTGGTGTATATATATACGCACACACGTACCATGTATATGTATATATGCAGTATATACGGCTTCTCTACTATTCCTAAAAAATATTATTTTAAGCAGAAATTCATCTAAGCATTTTAAAGTAGCATTTGTCTAACAAAAATATTTTTAACTGCTAAAAACTAGGAACAACAGACCTCCTCTGGACAAAAAGCTAGGATGTTTGAAGGATTTTTTTGATTGTTTGTAATATTCTGTAAGAAGTATAGATTTAGATTAATGTGCAGAACTGGCATGAAGTGCTTTCAACACCACCTTATATCAAATATATTTACTGATTTTATTAACTGCTCCCATACTCAGAGCTTGTCTACAATTAAAGAAGAAAAATCAAATTAAAGACTCAAGTAAAAGGTGCAGTTAAACAACAGCTCCACAGTTAGGAAACCTGCAAATCCATATCTGAACAATGACAGAAATCTATTTTATTTCAAATCTGTTTCACTTTATTAAGCAGTGAAATATGCAATGTAGAGATAAAAATCTACCTTAGCAAGCAAGAAAAGCAAGGTGAAGGACATGGACCTGTCCCAGCCAGAACTCATGTGAGTGACTAAAAAAGAACCTGGAATGAGGCAGGACTCACAGATGGTGGTAGCTGGCTTGTGTTTGTATAGACAGACAGGAAGAAAGATAAAATGTTTAATAAATTATAGCAAATATAGCCTACGAAACACAAGTCTAAAAAACGATTTGGCAAAACTTTTGCATATATCTGTGCATATATATCATCTTGTCCAGAGGAACAAAACTCAAAACAAAACGTGAAATCTTTGGATTGTATGTATGGTATATGTGTGCTGTTGAGTATTGTGAATATATGAAAAGTGAAGAAAATAGAACTTTATGAAACAAAACTTTATCTAACCTTTCATTTAATTTTCAAATCCTTTGATAGGCTTTAGAAATGTCACGGGAAACCTGGCATTTTCTGTTTGTTACTTAATGGCTTTTCCTAGCTTCAAAAATTCAGCATAATGAAGCTCTAACATTTATAGGCTCTACGATCTTTATTTGTGAGAATTTATTGCATTTATAATTATATGAAGAGAAAGAAAGTCTCCTCAAACGGAAGTGCTCTAACAGAATGAGTAGTTATTCTTGAATGATGTCAAATTTATTCTTGAATAAAAGGCTTTAAAAGATAAAAGAAGTTGAGTCTGTCAAAAACATTGTGGGGAGATAAAGAAAAAAACCCTGTAAATCTGTGTGGATAGGAAATCCTCTCCAGGGGCTGTTAAGTATTTCTGTGGTCCAGGGAAAGTGCTTCACAGGAAGGTGTTTCACATGGCAGCCATGCAATGTGCTACTGGTTTGCAAACACTTGTTCTGGCTGGGATTATTCTTTGCAGTAAGAAATAGCCATGAGGGGTAAACAAATATCTCAGTTTTGCTGCTTAAAATTTCTTTGGCTCTATATTATAATGCCCTTAACAATGGAATATAATTACTTGTATTGGCTCAGGTAACATACTGAGGAGTATATAAATCCTTTGCTACTTCTAGGTAGTAGAAGTAAATCAAGTAAGCATATATAAATCATTCCAGATGAAAGGCTCCAGAATTTTGGGGCACTTCCAAATTCCTGGGTATGGTGGATTTCCTGGATTTCACATACAAGAGTCAAAATTTTCTTACAATTCTCTTGGGCATGCTGAAATAATGTGGGAATTTTGAGTCTACAGGTCTGCCTCTAATTTAATGTGTGTAATTTCATCCTTTAATTGCTGAAAACCAAGAAAATTATGCTTCTCATTCCACAGTAGAACAAAAATAATTTAGATAGGATTTTATGTAAAGAAAGGAGTGCATCTGAATCTTCTCTTATAGCATTTCTTTCATTCATTCCAGCTGATATCATAATAGGTTGGGATCTTTAGGCAAGCACAGTCTTTTTTGAGATACCTCCATGATTTTTTGCTGTTAATCCAAAGAGAATTGCATATATTTATTTACTACAAAATTCCTCTTAAAAACATCTCCTAGGAAAAAGTAGCCATGATAAGAAATACTCACTTATAACATTTTTGGCCTCTGCTTATGTATATTTATTTGTAAGGGCAGAGAAGATATTAAGTAGGAAGAAAAGCTATCTCCTATGTAAAATTCCTAGAGAACCTTAGTCCCTGTGAACTCTGACAGATGAAAAATATCTCTTTTTAAAGTGAATTTAGTGCAGAAGCTTGTACTTTTTTTATTATTTATCCCCTGATTCTTCCCAAATGCATGGCTGAATCCTGAGAATATGGATAACCTAGGATTGAATCAACTATCTTTTACATTTAGCATCAAATTGAAACAAAATTAAACATCAATTGGCATACTCATATGGGGAAGCAAAATGCAGACAACTATATTAAAAAATCTGAATGTTTAAAATGTATTAACCACACGCTTTCAGTCATCAGCCCTCTAAAGAGTGTGTGCAAGTTGTCAAATGGGTTTTTGGTAATTATTTGGCAATGCTGCAGTAGCACAAGTACAGTAACAAAATTTACTTGTGCTATTTTAAAAACAAGTTTGTTTGTTTGTTTGATTTAAGAATAACTATATTTAATTTACTCTTAACTTATAAACTCCTGTGTTCTGTGCATAAAATACAGGGAATTCTGAAGACAGATGTCAATCTGCTGGCGCAGTATAAAAAGCCAGTGAGCCTTCATCAGTGAATGGAAGAATTTCACAGAATCACAGAATCACAGAATGATAGAAGGGTTCCAGCCAAGGTGTGTGCAAATTCAAGGCCAATGTAATTTCATCTGATACAGTGGAGAGTCCTTCCTGGTCAATGCCTCACTCAGAAGCAGCAGACACCAATAAAAAATTCTAAATGTCCAATCTGTTTTATGAGAAGACCTAAACAAGACCACTTTAAGTTCAATAGTCAGTTAATGTAATAGTTTCTTCCTATGATTATATGTTTTATAATTACAGCTTTAAAGCCCAGACACATAGGAAAACCATTAAGGGAAAATGTATTGTAAGCTCCTATAATGGAAAAATATCAGCCAAGGAAAACATAGAAACTTGATGTGCCTTCTTCTAACAGTAATTAACTTGATTTCACTGAAAGGAGAAATAATAAAAAAATAATTTAAGAAATATAAGCATGTTATCTTGCTGCTCTTGTGAAAGAAAATGAAGTAACAATATTATTTTTTTTACTTTAATTTTAAGTTGAAAAAGTTTTCTATATTGGTTTTTGTACTTTTCAACAAAATAATCTCTATAAGAGATTTTTTAGTTTTTATACTATATTTCCTATTGCTCTACTAGGAATCCATCCTAAGAGTTATACTTTGTTTAATATTGACCTAAAAATAGTGCAGTAATCTAATCTCTAGGCAAACAAAATGGATAACATAAATATTTTTTCTTGATGTTAAATGTACCAAAGTTCCCTTTCAAAAACTCATTAATCGCTCTAGCTCAAAGCCAGTTTAAGCAGTTGGGTATCAAAACACTTAAGGTCTATTTATTGCTTATTACTTTAGCTATGTTTGACTGAACAGTCACATTAGAATTACTATGGGAAAGATATGGTCTTTTCCTCTTTCTTGCACTGGTGCACATCTTATTGCTGTTAAAAAAAACCAGGCACAGCAGAAAATGATTCCCTTTTTCATTTTGTTTTTCTTTTGCTATTTAGCCTCCTGAGATGGTTCACAGTAGGATCAAATAAGAAGCAGCTGAGTTACTGATAAAACACCACCACATTTATGAGAATATTAAGCAGAAACCAAGGAGCAAAGAGTATTTTATTTTTTTACTATGGTAACAGAAATATTCCTGCAAAGCTAAACCTTGTTGTGATTTTTATCAGATCTTCTTCACTCTGAGAATAATTTTTTGACCAAGAACATGATGACTAAACTCATGTGAAAAGCTGTCCCTCCGCTCTTGAGGAACGTCTGGAAGGTGAGTTCTTCCAAATACAACTGGAAATCTTGTTCTAGAACTTCTACACTGCCACCTTTCACTGCCACCTCTTCTACATTATTACAGGATCACAGCTACAGAAGTGTTTTACCTAAATCAGAGCAATATAAACTCAAAAACCACTGGTTAGAGACTCGCACCAATACATCATCAAGAAATACAAACATGTCAGACCAATTAACCGTTATATTTAAGCATTTGGTAAGTTACTATGCAGTCAATAAAAGCTTAATATAGAGATGGGGTTTGTCATCAAAGCCCAATATGTTAATGTGGTTTTTTTCAGCTGCCTTCACAGCCTCTTTTCATTCACTTCATGCAACCACAGTCACCAGAAATGTGAATCTGCTTGCTACTAATACTCCTCCCAACCTATGTGGGAGCTACTAATTTTGAGACTAAGCACAAGCAATTTTAATAAGCATATGCTCCTTTTATAGCACAAACCACAGTGATCCCCAAAATAATCTTTTCAGAGCATTGCCTACTTTGTGAAAATATAGCCTTATCTTCATCACTCTAAAAAAATTGAAAAAAAATCTGAACAAGTCTAAAAAAGATGAGAGTACTAAAAAACATTTGTTATGATTAAATAAAAGAGTTTTTTTTAATTATGACAAAAATCATAATATCTTTTTTAAAGGATAAATTTATCAATTTCAAAGAAATTAATACTTAAACTACTATGTATAAAACTAATTTTTAATGCAAACACAGCTGTAGGTTTTGTTTGGTTTTTTTTTTTTGTGTTGCTGTCTTTTAACCACTATCTCATTGAATTAAAAATAGTTATACTTACAAAAAGTCAAAAATATTTATCTTATTTGTATGCATCTCATTTTTGGACTTAGAATTTCTAATTAGTCTTAAAGTTTCTTTTAAAATATATTTGATTTTTATTATTTCATCTTTGTCACTACTGAATGTATATAGATTTAGGGCGTCCTGCTTGCTTGATGTTCTGGATGCAAAGATTTGAAGTATATAGAAGCACATCAGCATGTACTGCACACTGCTCTAAAAGCTGTATGCAGCTCTACAAGCTGTGCTGCTACTTTTTTGAATACTAAACACCCAGCAAGGTCACTCCCAATATCAATGAACAGAGTAATTTCATAAGTTATAACCAATATATAAAATGGATTCTAAGTGTTTCAAGAAAAGGAAACCTCTGTTTTCCCTCCCACTACTGAAAAAAGAGCCTGAGAAGTTTTATGTGTCAGCTTTTGAGTATCCAAAGGCAAAATATTCAATCCCTGACAAGCACCTCAGTCCTTATGCCCTAGGAAGAGTTTAACACCACGTGTTCCTTTGCTTACAGATCCTGCAAGGAGATAATTTCTGGTATCTTGCCTACAAACTCAGTCTCCACACACAGTATTTGACTGTGCTATTGTGGCACCAAACAGCCCAACAACTACTTAATTCCTTTGTTAAAGTGGTCCATCTCTTTTTTTTCAGCCCAATGGAAAGGTTGTGCATTATCCAGTTAAATGTTTTTGCACAGAGATGCAGACCCAAGACTTGCTGCAATAAGGCACATCTCTGTTATTATTTCAGCGGCACTGTGTTTATAGCACATGGCACTGGTAATGCTGATTTCTTGCTCATTCCTTGCAGTCAGAGGAAAGATCAAGGGGATCC
Source organism: Prinia subflava (assembly GCF_021018805.1). Taxonomy (NCBI): domain Eukaryota; kingdom Metazoa; phylum Chordata; class Aves; order Passeriformes; family Cisticolidae; genus Prinia; species Prinia subflava. The sequence continues at coordinate 55,838,787 of NC_086247.1, forward strand.
CAGACTCAGCTAGTCATGGCCTGTCAGCTCCATGGCACAGATGAAGATCTTCAATCTTACCTGTGGTTGATCCCCTGCCCAGATTTGCTCCCCAGTTCTCCCTGACTTTACTGGAAATACTCTAGTGTTCTGACTCTCATGGCTTCTGCTTTTTCAAAAAGCACTGTTGTTTCCTACTCCAGTTACATACAGGTTGGATTTCTCAGTAGAGAAGTGAAGAGGGAGGCATGACTCTCCCTTGACACTACTGACACAAAGCAGGAGGAAAATGGTACAACTTGTGCTCAAGAGGCTAATGATTTCCACAGTGGTTTTCCATAAAATGTATAGAAGAAAGTGTTTGGTCTGGTTATTTTAAGGCAAAACACATATATATTGACATTCTTTAATATTACACATATTAGTGTGTAAACATCTTAGTAGAAAATTGGTTGTTCAAAATGTTTCTGTCGATACCCAGATAAATAAATTCTTTGTTTCAGCCCACAGTCCCACTATTTCTGAGAGCAGAGCTGCCCATCTGCAAACTGAGCTGGACAATAAAAATGATGCTGATATGTTTAATCCATCAATACTACAGAACCAATGGATGAAAACAAGAAATGTCAATGGGACAAATACTTATCAGACAAATCCTACCCATCTTATTTTATGCAACCTGTTTACCAGACAGTGTCCCAAAAAAACTGTGGCGAAGAGGGTTACCTCCTTGTTCTGCCCAGCCTGCTCTCCAGTGCAGTGTTGTCAAAACCTCTAGGTGACTTCTGTCAGAAAGCTTTGTCCAGAGGTGTTTTCTAAAGTCTATTATAACTCAGAAGGCCAATAGGACTTGGTGGAATGAGAGTAAGAGTGGTGTGAAGATCCCCACCCTGAGAGGATATGCTGTACAGGGAACAGATTTGGTTTGAAGTAATTTTCTTTTTTTTCCATCTTTCCTAGAGGCTATTGTTCTCTGTTTCAAAAGTTCCCCCTCAAAAAGTAGATGCATATCAAGGTTCTGGCTCACTTGGAGAACTGCAGCAACATCATAGAGCATTTTAGAGGTTTTCACTGATGGCTCTTTTAAGTAAAAAATAACACATCTGAACTGCTTTCACATTTAACACTTAATTTTTATTTATTATAATTTATTCAGGAAAAAATAGTATAAATGACTGGCTGTAACGTATGTGTAGCATTTTGGGACCTTTTAAAATATCTTTTTCATCCCTTTTTAATATATGCTTAATATTTAGGCTTTAAATATGCTATCATACTAGTTGGAGACTAAAGAGGTTTACAGCCTTTACTAAGGAAGTGGGGGTTTAGGCTAATTAAATATTTCATCCTATAAGACTGATTTATTGTTTGACTCTAATCAGTTTGACTAAAATCACTGGAGTCAGGTTAGGCAATGATTTCTGCATTTGTTATGTGATGAATGGAACATCACATAAAATATGAATTGGCTGGAAAAGATTCAAGGATAAATCACAGCTAGGAGCTGACATTGTGTCTGACTCTGTTCATTTAAAAATAAAGGAGAAGGAGAAGGAGAAGGAGAAGGAGAAGGAGAAGGAGAAGGAGAAGGAGAAGGAGAAGGAGAAGGAGAAGGAGAAGGAGAAGGAGAAGGAGAAGGAGAAGGAGAAGGAGAAGGAGAAGGAGAAGGAGAAGGAGAAGGAGAAGGAGAAGGAGAAGGAGAAGGAGAAGGAGAAGGAGAAGGAGAAGCAAGGATATATTTTAAGAATTCTGCTACATCCTAAAATGATTTTCTTTTTTTCTCTCCGTCAGTAGAAATATGCATATATGTATTCTTGCAGCTCACCAGTCTGTTTTTTGGCTGCTCTTCAAAGTAAAGAATAAAGACATTTGGCTGTCTAAATTTATTCTTATCCTGAGCTCCCAGAGTTAAAGTTCAAGACATAAATATATTTCTAAAATTTAACATTTCCTTATTATTATTAACTTTCAGTATAATTCTTGATGTGTGAGATTCATATAAATGCTGAAGCTCTTTTTTAATGTTAATCTAAATTTTTAGCCTCAGTGAATCCATTTGGAATATTTTATACAGATAAATGACAATAAGGGGGTCCTGCAGATTAAAAAATTATTTTCTCTTTTTATGAATACAGACTTTAAAGTCAGAAGGGGCCATTATAATCTTCCAAACTTTCTGCGATTATGAAGCCCATAGCAATTTTGCACAGCTTCTTTTTTGAATAATAGAAGCTTTTAAATCAGTCTTAATTAAAAAAATCTCCAGGGATAAAGAATACACCATACTTTCTATTTCTAGAGTTATGAATTTTGGTGCAGTTTTCATTCCTTACTCATTATTTTAAATGCAGTAATTGTGCTCCACATTTATGTCTGCCTCACATAGTACAAAAGACTGCTTCCTTCCTCTGCCTTGTATTGTAAGAAATCCTTAAGAAGATTTTGTCTACCAAACACAAAAACTAAAGTTCCATTTTTTTCCATTCCAAAGTTAAGGATCCAGATTAATAAAATATTTACACATTTTTATTGAATCACAGCCTTTGTGTTTGCTTGAATTCAACTTTGCTGTTGATTCTGTTAGAATTTATCTATGGGTCTTTCTTTGTTTATCTTTTGACTTTTCCAAGTCAAAGGGAATGTGACCTTAAAAGCACTAATTTTAGTGTGCCAAAAGTAACTTCAGAATTTTATCAATAAAATCAAGAAGAGTTCTTATCAGGTATTAACTGGAAAATGAATAATTGCTGTATCTCTAGCTACTGTGTATTTCCATCTTATCTGACTCTAGAATATATTAGGAGAAAATACCCAGGCAAAAATATGCAAAGTTCTACACAAACAAAGTTTTCAAGGCCAGGAAATCGGTGAAAAAAGCCTCAGTGAAAAAATTTCAACATGTTTCCTTCTAACAGGTGTTACCTACATTTATTATCTATAATGATGGCACATTTCTCACTTCTATGCATCTTTTAATAAAACAGTTGATCATCATTAAAAAAAAAAAAGGTGAAAGTAGATATAGATAAGATAACTGCAAGTTTAAGCTTTGTTTCCATCCAGAGCAAGTTCCTCATGTTGACATAATAAAATTTCAAGGAGAAAAGGTGGACTGTGATGCAAATGTCCTTGTAGTACAAATCCAATCCCAGATTACCTTCCGCTTTTGAAAGTCTATTTTCTAGCTTCAGTTGTCATAATACAGGAATAATCCGATAAACACATAGGATTCTCTTTATTTTAAAAATACTGTATGAATTTTTGGTTCAGTCACACAGAAATTAAGTTTCATTTTTATGCAGCTTTATACTCAAAAGTAAGCTAAGATATCCTAAAGCAGCTTTGAAATTGTAAATACTATTCCTTTAAGCACAATCTAATTTTCAATAGCTCTTATTCTTAGAATATTCCACAATGATATTATCATTCCACAATGAATGGATGACCTACCATCATGTGTTTAAGCCCCAGAAATATGAATAGAACATCTGATTTGTTATCTGGTCACCACCATGTCAATGGCCCAGTGTTAGGTTCAGTGTTGCTGATGGGACTGTCCCTTGAATTATAAGGCACAGCTTTCTCCTACTGCCCGTGGATTGATCAGATGTGTTCAGTGCTGTGCATTTTCCTTGGTGAAGTACAAACCTCTACAAACCATAGCCCACGTGCTGGCAAGCTGACTCTATAACCCTTCTGATGGCATCTCTCTAACATGCCAGCTTCATGGCACTTCCTTGGCTACAAGGATAAGAGAAAATAGAACAGGAAAATGGAGCTGCCACTGTCTTGACTTCAGAAATCAAGACAGGCTCTGGTTTTTGTATTTTGTTTAATGTAGAGTTTGAGTTTGGGTTTTGGTTGGTGAGAGTTTTTTGGTTTTGTTTTTGTTTTGGTTTGTTTTGGTTTGGTTTTTTGTGGGTGTTTTGGGGGTTTTTTGTTTGTTTGTTTGTTTGTTTGTTTGGTTTTGTTTTGTTTTGAAGGAGGTAAGTTTTGAGTTGTTTGGGATTTTTTAGAGAAAAGGGTATTTCTATGTTATAGTTTTTTGAATTTTGCAGCTGGGAATCTGAAAAAATGCCTGAACTATCAAATGGTCTTTTTCCTTCCTGTAGCTGAAAAATCAAACTTTTTATACATAAGGTTTGATTGCTGATGACAAATCGTCATTATGGTAATACTTCAGTCACAACTAAAACAATAAGAAGGAAAAAAAATAGAAAAATAAGAAGTCTTTCTATAAGCAAACAACTTGTTTTTTATTTTATTTTCTCTTAAAGAAGGTACTTTGTGGATTAATCTGACAGCAGCTAGAGTTAAGATGCCATATAAACATAAACATGAAAAAATTTCCTAAGGTTTTAAAAGGAATTTAATCTAATTGTTCTTGAAATTTATTACCTATTGGATTTGCATTCTGACTCCAAATGAGCAGCTTATTTTTAATTCATTGGATTCATCTATGCTTTTGTATTTTTAATGTGAAGGGTAGAACAGAAAAGATTCAGTACAAGCAGATGCCAGTTTTAATATAATGTTCTCCTACTTTGGGGACTTCACTAGCTGTGTGGGTTACCCAGTAATGCCACTCAGACTTTATAATTGACAGTAAATAACGCTCTTGCCGTCATCTACTTCCATTTGCTAAAGGAAGGCAAGCCATAATAAAACCAAGTCAATTTGAAGTACTAGAAAACAAATGAAACACTTTAGATATATCAAATTACTGTTCAGGAACAAAACTGAACCTCTCTAATAGATACTGATAAAAGAAAGTTATTTTTTGAAGTTCATATATTTCTTAGCATAGAGATCTAAACATTATTTATAGTATGTAAACCAAAAGCTCAAGAAGGATAAAAAGTGCATGAAAAGGTAATAAAAAATCAAATACAGAGGCAGTGGAGCCTGATCAGCACTAGAGGAATCCATTTCTCTGGACAACCTTATCCAGTGCCTCAGCACTCTCACAGTAAAGAATTTCTTCCTAACATCTATTCATCTTTTAGTTTAAAATCATTCCATCTTATCTATTACTATCTGCCTGGTCATCTCCTTCTTTTTTACATTTAGTGGAAGGCCACATTGAGGTGTTCTCAGGTGCTCCAGCCCTCTGATCATCTTCATGACCCTCCTCTGGACCCACTCCAACAGGTCTAACAGACATAAGGGGCTCAGAAGCATCAGGCGTCTTCCATCCTCCTGCAACATCACAACTGCCTTGGTGCTTTGGCACCAAAGATATGATCTCTGACTCAGCCTGAGCTATCTCATACAGCAGCAAAAATATCTGACATTCAGCTAACTGCCAGAATACATGTTAGATAGAATCATCACAGAATCATAGAATTTTTTAGCTTGCAAAGAACTACAATACCATCGAGTCCAACTGTAAACTCAGTACTTGCAAGTCCACCACTAAACCATATCCCTATACACCAGGTCATCTTTAAATTCCTCCAGGGATTGGTATTCTGCCACTTCCCTGGGCAACCCGTTCCACTGCTTGAAATATGGGGATCTGCACAACTTTTCTCTGGGATTCAGAAGTTCAAATCCAAATCTGTAAGCCAGACCTGCCAGACTCAAATTTTCACAACTCTTCAGATAGCAAAACAGCAAAGTACTTTTGTCATTGGTAGGAAAGTCTTTATGTTTTAATCTCTGGTTTTTTTTTTCTCTTCTAATTTATTCTGTACTTCTGAATGTTTAAGGATAGATATGTAGTTACTGGAATACATTCACTTATAAGAAGCTAACAAGAGGTTAACAAGGCTTAGTCTTTTTCTAATTATAGTGAGAGCCTGATACCAGAACCTCTTGGGATTCTTCCCTCTTTCCAAAAGGAACACTTTTATTGTGTTGAGCAGACTCAGATATTTTTATAATAATTGCATGATTTTGCCTTCCTTGCTGTGGCACAGTGTTATTAGCCTCTGTAAATCTACCCTCTGATGTAAGCTGATAACAAATGAATAATGGACAAAGTCATTTTTGGGGCCATAATGATGACATCTTCCTTTAATTGCATTTCTTTCAAATGAGTACATCTAATAATTTATGAAGAAAAAAAATTAAAAAAATCTATAAAAATGGGGTTAGAGTTTGGGTTAGAGTTAGTGTTAGGGTAAGATTTAGGGTTAGGGTTAAGGTTAGGGTTAGCTTAGTGTTAGGGTTAGAGTTAGGGTGAGGGTGAGGGTTAGGGTTAGGATTAGATATATTTTTTTCCTACAACACTGTTGCATTTTCATTTAATCTTGAAATTACATCATAAACCTAGTACACAGAGGCAGTTTTGTTATTTATCTTTTCAGGAAACCTTAAAAAGGCATATCTTGAACTTTCTTTTTTTTTTCCTATATCAACCAGTATTTTTTGCCTTTTTTTTTTTTGAACAATCTCCATACTGCTAAGCATTATATCATTAAATTCTATGATGATGATAATAATTGTTTGTATTACATTTTATCATCAATGTCTATATTCTTTTTTGTTGAAAACCTTACACATATTCACATGCTGTAATCAAATTTGTGGTATGACAACAAAGACAATCTATTTTCCAAGGCTGTGTGCTGATGATTAGGTACATTAGTTTATGACATAGCTGTACAACTTTATTATAATAAAGCAGGGAGACCAAAAAATACTATGAAGGCAATAGCATGAAGGTAAAAATGTACACCAGCATGACAGATTTTAAATGAAGGCACAATAGACATAAAGAAATTAGGGAACAATCCAAATAATCAGCAAATCTGTCAGTTTGAATTAATCCATCCAATTTACACAATCCACTAGTCTCACTTTATCTCGTAGCAATTATCACAATCTTACTGATGCTCTTGTGTGCTACAGGAAATAGCAATCTTCTGTCTTGCCTTGTGTCTTGCTAAACAAGCAAATTATATCGATTGTCATCTTAATGGAAAATATCAACACCAAGTCCTTCAGGTCTTTTATCTTGTGAAAAAGGGTGAGAAATACTCTATAAAGTCCTTCTGGTTTTGTTTTTCAGTGGAAAAAGAATATTTTACAATAAATTTAAAAACCTCTCACAATATGCTTTTCACTTCTGTAATTCAATCTTCTTTCCAACATGAAGCAAATAAGTAGTCTTACTTTAGCCATGATTTAGATAGGAGATTGAAACAAATAAACAGCCTTTTCATGTCAGTGGAAAGCTTAGCTCTAGTCATAATTATACAATGTGTTTTATTTCCCTTGCATAATCAATGACAACTATTACATTTCATAAGCTTGTTTGTTGCAGCAATCAGTGTCTTAAGTATTTGATAACGAATTGTTTTTTTTAATTCTTTCTCAGACAGTGAGGTGTGTTCTGTATCCTCACAAGGAGAAGCAGACGGATGTGTACTGATCTCTTCTCTCTTGTGACCAGTGACAGGACATGAGGAAACAGCATGAAGCTGAGTCAGAGGAGATTTAGGTTGGATATCAGGAAAAGGTTCTTCACCCAGAGGATGGTTGGGCACTGGAACAGGCACCTCAGAGAAGTGATCACAGCATCAGCCTGGCAGAGTTCAAAAAGCCTGGGGACAATGCTCTCAGGCACATGGTGTGACTCTTGGGGTATCCTGCACAGCACCAATTTGACTCAATGATCCTGATGGGTCTCATCCAGCTCAGCATATTCTATGATTCTCAGTGATTCTGTTTTCCCATGATGTTTTCCTAACTACAATTTTTCATATTTCATAAGTTGTGAGACTCAGAACGTTAGAACTGCATCTCCTTGGAAAGGCAATCCTGAATGAGTAATTGATGCAAAAATTCTTAATATCATAAGATAATGGGTAGGTGGGGCATTTTAACGAGCTTTGGTGCATTTTACCAGCCATCACCTCAGGGCAAACTATGATTTTAGAGATGCTCATTAGGTCTCAGCCTGGAGGAGCAGCATCTGGGCTAAGCTTCTCCTGATCTTAGCAGAAACACTGTCTGCTCCCAGATATTAGTGCTGTCTAACAAGCTCCTGGTTTTTGATGAATAGCCTTGGAAACCTATTTTTCTTGCCTGAGTAACAAATCAAGTGGAATAATATTTTATTATTGAACTTTCAGAGAAAGTTAGTGATTTGGTTTGTAGCCAGGACCCAAAATTAATATGACTGAAGCACACGCTCTAGCAACCCTGTAAACAGTGGTCCAAAGTGAAACCCTTGGAGCTCTCCTGGACCGCAGCAGGCTGCAAACAGCATTCTCCCTCTGAATGGGGCCTCTCAGAGCCAGCAAACTCTCAAGCTGGCTGTACTCAGAAAATCAACAACTGACCGAGATGGATCTTGGGCTGATATTCCCAATTCCTCAAGGCTCCACCCTTCACCCACTGAGAAGCCACGAAGGCATCTGAAATGAGAACTTCACTGAACTCAAGGGGAACTTTTTCACAGGTATGTGTCTTGTACAGACTCCTTTAGTCCGTGTGAAGCGAGTGTGAATATGTTATAGCAGATGTGCCCTCAATGTTGTTCTCCTAGATTCATCACATTTGTAGTAAAACAGGCCTGTAAATGAGTTACTACCTTGATAAAATAAATTCTATATGAATCTTTTGCCAAACTGTTTAGCTTCAGTTATCACTTAAATACTGTTAAGTGCTGTTAAGTTTAAGTGCTCTTGGACCTTTCGGCATAAACTTTTAGTCAAGTCCAAGCTCAGTTTAGCACAATGCCCTACTCTGAATCCTGTGACTCAACAAGGAGGTCTTCTGTATTCCTTTTTATCCTTACTCTTTCCTATCCTTTTCTCTTCCTTCCTCACCCTCCCAGCTTCTGCATAGACATTTTGGGGTTTATTTCAGTTTGGATTCATTTATTTCGGATTTTCAATTGCTTTTTTTTGGTGTGCTTTAATCAACTGGTGAGTAGTAGAATGAACCTTGCTGGTAAACTTTGTCATGTTTTCATTTTTATATTAAACTTGCTGTTGCTGATACCTTTGCCAGAGATTCTTAAATGACCTTAAAACATACACTGGTGAAAAATCTAAGGCAAGGAAAAAAAAGTGCCAGGGTCTTGCACAGCATGCAATAGAACTGTCAGATAAGTAGTGCTCAGACCCTTTTCATTTTCTTCTCCTTACTGTATATTTTACTATTTTTCAGAACTTGTAGACTGAAAAAAAATAATTAGAAAAATATTTCAGTCAGATTTTGCACAGGTCAGACTAGAATGTCTTTTTAACTTCTTTTAATGAAAACACAAACAAAAGAGAGAAACAACTACCTAATGTCATAAACAAAACCAGATTTTTTTTCAAATCATTGTTTCAGTCCTATTTAGCAGACTCATATTCTTTTTTGCTGATTTTAGGCTCATCTGGGCTTGAAATCCCTAGCAATGGAATATTAAAAAAAAAAAAAAATCTGGGTTAAAAGATGGCAAGATTCTATGCTATTTATTTTCACTTCTGGCTAAGCAGAAGAGAACAGTGAGATGTCAGTAACATCAAATACAAATAAATTACTTTAAATCTCATTTTTTCACCTGGAAAAACCAAAGGAGAATAACAAATACATATATCTTGTTTAGGAGGTTACCATGCCCCACCCTCACCACTACTGCACAATGGAAAAAAAAGAAGGCAACTGATTGCTATCAGACTTGCTCAGTGTCTCAGTTGATTTCAGTCTTCCTGTCATAGTTTCACAGTCAATTTAACCTGGCATAAACTGGCAATGAGGCCAAATAAACCTTTCCCAGTGACCTCTTCTTCCTTCTTATTTGCTCTGGCTTCTTTTGATGAGGCTAAGAGTTCTTGAGGCCATTGAACACACAGGAGTAGGAGAAGTTTGTATGGATTCTTGTGCTGCCATGAGACAGGGATCAAGCAGTCAGCAATGGGCTTGCAGTCAGGGATCAGAGATCCTGACAGCAAAAGATGAAAGAAACTCTGCTCATAGATACTTCTGTATAGGCTTGTATAGTACTAGAAACTGCAGAGCTGTGTCTTGTGGTCATGCTAGCAATCCTCTCTGGTAGAGGCAATTGGTACAGGGCACTGGCACCAGCTACCTCACACACAGCTACAACTGTCACATGGAGATAAACAGAGCTTTTAAAAACACCTATGATTATTCTTTATCAGGAGACAGGAAACATTATGAAGAACTTTGTCTACAATTGAAGACAAGATTGGAGTGAATGGGCATTGGTAAGTTTGGTCTAATAACAGACATGGGAGCTTTTGCGACAGATTCTCATCAAAAATAGGGAGTCTAAAAGCTTATTCCTAATTTGAAAGTTGTTCAGTTTATGAAGACTATTTACAATTTGGCTGCCAAAGGCTTCTTCAGAAGGTTTTCTCCACTTCTCTGTTCCCAAAATCCACTAGCCTTTGAGTGCCAGCACAAAAGTGTTCAGGCAATAGCCAGGAAAATAAATGCTGCAAGAATAATAAAACTGTAAATAACCAAAAAAAACCCCACAAAGACGTATTTAAATAGCTATTTAGCTATTTAATAAAATAAGAAACACACAAAACTAGTCCTTTAATCAGATTTGCATATAGGAAAACAAGCAAACAAACCCCCTTAGGTTGTTCATGTATTCGGTACAATTGTGTTGAGACTACCTGAGGCTATGAAATAGAAAATCCTAATTACTCCAAAGACTCTCATGAGTCTCTGTTACTTTCTGGAAGGTAGAAAAGATAGTTTTGACAAAGAGGGACATGCACGTGACAGCAGGAGTTTTTTGAAAGATAGACAGGCACATAGATACTGTGAGATTAACACAAATAGAGACTTTTATCCAGATACTAAGCTGCATATGACATCTGATGATGTTTTGGGATTTTTTTTCTGAATTTTCAAATACACTTTTGTGAAGGTACATTTTGCATGCTGAGTTTGAAATGGCCTAGATTTACTTTTGAGGATGAGAAAATGAGGAACAGGATGGTCTTTGAGCTACACTAGTCCAACACATGCACCTACGCAAGATCTTTCTAATCATGCATCTAGACTGTCACTGGGAGAAAGCTTACAAAAAATTTGTCAGTATGAGCAAGGCAAAATGGAACAGAAGTACAAAGAGGTTGCTGAAATTGGCTGTATGTGTTCCTGAGAGACTGCTCCTTTGGAGAAGAGCAATACTGCACAGAGACCTGCCTTAATGATTACACAGAGTGAATTCACAGCGTGCCAATTTGCCCACAGCACCCTGTGTAGAGCAGTAAATCTCTCCCTTCTCTGTGAAATGCATGCATCAACCTCCTGCACAAGCAAGTATTTTGCTGTTCCTTGGCAACAACTCTTGGTCTTACCACCTGATGTCAACATCCTTTAAGGGAAACTTTCAGATCCATCTCCACAGTTTCACTGTTCTGTTCAAACCCCTTCTGCATCACAAAGAGAGAACAGATATTTTGAAAAAAGTATCTGGAGTATACAGTAGGGAAAAGCTAAATTCCAAGAAACTTCTGATGACCTGATAACAGAAAGACATACGATAATTTTTTCTCACACTTGGCTTTCATTAAACTTAGTAAATTACATTCAGAGGGAAGAATCTCGGGGAAAATACTGAGCCTCCAGCTTGTGTTTTTATCTTATCTAAAGTTAATAAGAAAAACAAGGACTAGGGACTGGAGAGTGTGAAATCAGATTTAGAATGAAGTCAGTGTATTTTGTATCAGCTTTTCCTGAACTGTAGGCAAAAAGGTACTTCTAGCAGAAGTGCTTTGATAGAAACATCTTCAGATCATCTATTAAAAAGCAACCTGTCTCTGCAGAACAAGACAGGCATTTTAGAGCAGGAAACATGGAACTAAAATAGGCCATTAGTAAAAGGGTTCCATAAGGAAAATTGTTTCCCCTTGGATGAACAGAAAGGTTTAGAAATTGAATGCTGCTGCTCTCTTTTTCATTGACGTAATATTTGCATTGCCAGAAACTACCTGACTTATTAGTGTGCTGTGATTTTACACCACCAAAGGAGAACTCTCAACAGAACATGCATGTTTTTCCAAAGGTGGTGGGACATGAGGACACTAGAGTCTGTTCCCCCCTGGACTCTATAATATCAGTAAAATTCTTCTAAGTGATGCTCCTTGGCTACACTGGAGTGGCAATTTCCCAACATCAGGAGCACGCTGACACCAGAGCATGAGATACACCCCTAAACAAGAAGAACCTGTACTTGCACTCTGGCTGTCTGTGGGTGGGAAGGAGGCAAATCTCCACCAGCTACAACGCATTAGAGCAGTTTCTATTCAAATGTGTGTCATAAGATGTGCTTAACATCAAATTAATACTTATGGAATAAATACATTGATAGATGGAGATATTTCAAAGAGAAATCTTGTAAGACAGTCAATTGTCTTTGCTTATTGTTTGGGGCTTTTTTTTAACTGACGTAAAAGTTTTTTATCTTCTGAGTAAATATTATTTTTTCAACAAGTGTCAAAGACAAGCACTTCTTTCATTGTCACCTTGAGAAAGTTATTCACTCATGCTTCCTATAGCTAATAAACATTAGCTGACAAATTAATTAATTCTTTAGTAACTGAATGGAAGTAAATAAAAATATTTGGAAATAAGATTCTTTGATTTGCACAGCACTTAAACAGCTTTAGAAAAAAGTGAGGATTGTTAGCCAAGCCGTAACTCTGAGAAGCTTGAGACAGTGCATCTGTGCTTGATTACACACTTCTGGACACAAAGATAGAAATACACACAAAGGTGCCATTGGATACTCATGTTTCTACCTAGCAGAAAAGAAACATTTCAGTAAAGGAATCAATGACCCACAGAGATAACTCACAAAGGAGACACAATTCTTAAAATCTTTTTTCTGATCTTGAATAGAGTTTGAACCTTCCCAGCTTAGAAACCAAACTGTATACATAAGAAAAAATTGAATTGTTGTGCTTAGTCATACTTGTCACATGAAAATCCCTAAACAGAGCAGAATCAAATTAAAAGAAAACTGGAATTAGAATTGTCCATCAATTTAAGACTCTATGTATTGTTATATCATTAAGAAAAAGTATGCAACTAAATCTCCACATTAGCAACTGAGATCTAACCCGAGTGTTAATACATACAGCAATTAATCATCTTGAAAGAAATTAACAAGCTGCCAACAAAAATAATTTGTGTGAGATAATGCAAAATACCTTTGCAAGACTGCAAGATTTGTGCAAGTTCTTATGACATTAGACATGATAATCAGTTTCTATGATGAAATTGTTTGGCAAATTGTTTGGCAAATTACAGATCAAAAGTACTAAACATACTTTGTAAATCATCTTAGTATTAATAACTGAGGTAGGAAGTAAGCAGTTATTTTTCCTTTCTCTAGTTTTCTTTTGTTTGTATAAGAAGAACCAGAAGAAGCACAAAAAATCTGGAATTCCACTCATAACTACATCATTACTAATCATAACAAAGAAAAACAAATTCTAATTAAAATTAGTAGTTTATCAGGGATATTAAAATAGCAGAAGTTGCCGGTAAAGACTAAACACTAGTGAGTTTTATTTCTATATATATCTAGAAAGCAAACTGAATAGAGGAGGAATGTGCTAGGAAGTGCATTATAAATAATTTCAGAAATTCTCAACATTCTTAACTAGTTAAAAAAAAAACAAATAAGCAAACAAACAAACAAACAAAAAAAGAGTGGAGCATTTAAGCCATGTAGATCACCAAAGCCACTTCACACAAATCAAAATCTTGGATGAAAGTTATCTTATATTAGCCTGAAAGGAAATTTTCTCTAAAAATTACTCCAAACATAAGGCAGAGTCTGCATTCACTGAAATACAGAAATAAAACCAGTTTGAACTGTCATGCATATCATAACATAAAAGTCCAGAAGGGAGGCAGGTGAGAAATACATCAAAAAAAGGTACAACAGCACAAGTTAAAGAAAGATATCAATATAATATATATTGTGTACCTAGCAAACACAAATTATTTTGAAAGCACAGAATGGATAATACCATAGAACACTTGAAGTTTAGGTGACAAAACAAAAAGTGTTTTGTGTTTGTACCTATAGAAAGGCAATAAATGGTTGGCAAAAGTGTCTTATATCAAATAATAGGTATATAAGAAATTATTTTTCATGGGAACATTCACAACACTTTTAACTTGGGCAAAGATACTCAGATTTCTTTTCTCGTTGTGCAACAAGCACTTCTCAAGCACACTTTTCAGACACACTGATAATTAAATTCTTTCTTTCACAACATGACACCACAAACTATGTGCAGTTATCCCATATCATCCCAGTTGTGTGTGTAGCCTAATCCTTTTCTGAATTTTGGTTGAAAATGTTTTACTTTTGTACTGGGCTTGTATGGCAAGGTTTTTGTACCAGGGATGACTACAGGGTGGCCTCTCTGATAAACTGCCAGACGCTTCTCACATATCTGATAGTTCCAATGCCAGCCAATGCAAGGCAGATTCGCTACTGGCCACGGCTGAGATCATCAGCGACAGTGGTGGCACCTCCAGGATAACACAGTCACAAGGGGAAAAGGAAGATCTGCACATCAGGAATTGCAGAAAAAGAGGAGTGAGAATATGTGAGAGAAACAACAGATACCAAGGTCAGTGAAGAAGGAGGGGCAGGAGGTGCTCCACGTGCCAGAGCAGAAATTCTCCTGTATCCTGTGGTGAAGGCCATTGTGAGATGTCCAGTCAAGGTTTTTTCTGTATCTGTGGTGAACAACATGAAAACCAAGTTGTCATTGTGTTATCCAGGTGCTGAGGAATGCTGGACTTCACAGGCATTCTTAAGTCTGTTAAAAGCCTGTGCAATGCATACATTCACCAGCAGACTTCACTAGACATAGCTTCTTTATGAAGTGGAAAAATAGCTGTCTTATACATTTGAACCAAACAAGAAAATAAAATTATGTCAGATATATAGTAAAAAACCCAGAGTTTTTCAAAGATTTAGATGAGTATAACAAGCAAATAATTAGGAGAAGAAATAAAAGGTTGGGAATTCTCATATCTGTGGTCTCAAAGGGAAGCTTAACTTTCTCTGGCTTCTCCTTTTACATTATTTTTCCGGATTATTAACAGTGGATTATTACCTCTCCTCTACCTCCAAATGACTCTGACAAATGAAGTGCTAGGATGTAAAATACACACTGAGCAATGCTTCAGGTTCTCATGAGCACAGACAAAGTCCTCCATATAGCCTTTTGTGCATGTCATATAAAAGCTGCTCAACCCTATTCTCTCACCTCAAATAGATATAACACCTCCATATCAGCTAAGGGCTTTCAATATTTGGTGGTGACTGTTGAAAAACTCTTCTAAAGCTTCTGTATGTATTTCTCTGATGGAAATATCTTACATCTGTATTATAAAGCTGGCTATTTAGTATGAGCAATTAAACAGGCCATCAGTCTGCAACTGCTTCCTAGTAGGTGAATATAGCCCCTAGGTACTTCAGTGTGACAGGAAACACTCACGCAGAATAACTTCTTCTTTCTTAGGTTACATGCAAAATAGAAATAACTACACATAATTCTTTCTTCAAATTAGAGGAGAAATACATTGTAATATTTTTGTTGAAAGAGTTGTGAGTTATTTCATGGCTGCTGGCAGTTAACTGTATGTTTTAAAGACATTTTTACGAGCACATCTGGCTTTCGGCCAGGAAGAAGATTGATAGGAAAGGTGTAATTCTCATAGAGAAGACACTTTTGTAAACAGTTGTTTTATGGCAAATAGTAGTAAAACAGGAAACTAAAAACCTCTATAGAACTTCTATTATAACTGTATTTTCATATATCAAAGTGCAAAATGATGCAGCCCTTGCCAATAACTAACATTATCCGGTATAGTCCAAAACAATCTCATGTTTCCTAAAGGCACTCCAAGATCTAGGAATTTTAACTAATTTTTTTTGAAACAAGATATTATATAGTGTTTGGGACTGGAGCTTCACTGTATGAGGCAAGGTAGGACAATGAAGACGTGACAGAAGAGGTTTTGTAATTCAACACTGCAGAACTGAGAAAGTTGATGTAGGCTTACCTTTCTCATTTGCTTCATAGGAATTTAAAATCTATTCCACTGAAACATTAAAATTTGATTCTTTGGCTACTTCTGTTATAAGTCTTGTTCATAGATATGGTGAAAAGTGGAATTACAGATTTGCACTTCAGTCCTCATATTTGGATGCATTTAGAAACAAGGTTATCTTGTTTATCCAAAGTCAATTCACAGAAAAATAATGTAAATTGAGATAGCCATACTGTATGCCTGATCTGCCCATTTGACCAAATTGTTTGGATGGGGGACATAAAGGATTTTTCGGTTTTATATGGCCAAGTTGATGACGAACATACAGAAATATGTACATACAGTTGCACACACACTTTAAACTAAATGAAAAGGAATTTTTTTCAGAATAAGAGAATATTTTTCCAAAAGCTTTCTGAGCATCTTCAGTGGAACACATAATCCTATAGCCTTGTAAAGAAAACAAGTTTCTTTATGACAACATTTATTATATTCATTATATAAAATTTTAAACTCATGAAAAGCAATGCCCACAATGCACTTTTTCCCTGTGGGTGATATTTTAACAATTAATCTTCTGTGGAGGTAGGATTTCTCTAAAAGGCCACAGAGAAGGGCCTGGTATGTCAAAGCATATTTTGAAAGAAATCTCTTTGCCCTTTAAGATTTAGTCTACTAAATCTATGTGGAAATAGAATTCCTTCAATTTCTTCTTTCCTCTGAAAAGAGGCATCCTGGCAACTCTACATACTTTTGTTAAAAATAAAAGTCATGGTCCAGGAACGTGAATTCAATGGGGACAAACCAGCCTGTGAATACACAGCTTACGTATTTAGTGAAAGAAAACACTTCAAGAAAATCCATAAAGAAATTAAAAATACAGCTATAGTTGTCACAATAGTATAGCAGAATAAAGAAATCCACAAAACATTACTACTATCTCCATAATAGTTGCCATTTATCTGATCATAATGAGCAGTACTTGTATTGGTTCCTAAAAGTATCCATGCATTCTAAAGCCATATTTTATGTGTCTATAAGCATGTGTATATGCATCTGTATGAGTATATTTACATGAACAGAAACAGAAAAAAGGCAATTATCATGTCCTAAATTCAGTCCTTCTTCCTGAGGCTGGTCCTGATTCCAAATTTTCTTTTTGACAGTGCTCATTTCTCTGTATACCTTCCTCTTGTTTAGGTACACTTAAACCAGAGCTGAGAGGCACCCAGGAAGTGCAGGGCTAAGGGGTGATTTACCAGGCTCAGAAACATCTTTTAACCCTGTAGTGTTCGGGGACAACTCAGGCGGATTAATTTTTGTTACAGATAAGAGATTCCTACAGCTTCAGTGGATAGTACAGACATGGCAGTTTTATATAATCCCTATAATTTCAAAGTAATTTATTGTATGCAGAAAAAGAAGCAATCATGGAAAGGCTGCAATGCTTGCTTAAAATCATACAGAATTCCTGCAACAGCTACAAGGAGAAACTTGACCTATTGAAGTCTCACATTGTGAATTGCAAACCACATGTTCAATGCAAGAATATATTATCTGACACTAATGGTATTCTTGATACTGAATATTACTGACAGTGGATATTTCTTAAAGCTAAATCTGTAATTATATATTTCATATGAATAATTTAGTGCACTACATCTGAAAAGTCATAACACAATATTAATATCAACATATAGAGCTTATGTTATGCTAAATTTAATTTCTACTCTTGCTTCATTCCTTCTTTTCTCCTCCTACTTTTATTGATAGGAAAGCAAACTATTTGCTGTGGGAAAAGAAATATTACATCATAAAAGGAAATTACTACAGATTTGGGAAATTGAAGAGACATATGACTTTTTAGTTTTTTCATTTCTGTAATGCAGTATGATATATAGTCATGCAGAGATAAGCATACATAGGTCCCACAGAAGTCAGATTCAAAAAAAAACTAAACTTGAAAAAAAAAAAGTGAAACAGGGCCAAAAAATGGTATATCAAAGGTTGAGTCCCATCTCTACCAAAAATAAGTAGGATAAATATTATTTTTGTTTGTTTAAAAACATCTTCACTCTTTCTTGGTTAAATTACTGCGTTATAAAGTGTAAATAAAAAACAGAACTCAAACAGTTAAGATTCTGATGGACTCCAAGTACTCCACCTGTTGCTGGAGATGAGAGAAAAAATCGTAGCTGTTTTCCAACTGGGCATTTACAGTTCACAACAAATAGTGTCAAACAAGCTGTTTTTCATCATCAGAAAGCAACCTTCAAAAATATAGATAAGCAGCAGCATAAAAGAGATTTTACAGTTCATTAATTGAATGAACTCTGATAACATCAGGCTTTTGCATGGAAACAAAACACATAGAGTTCTACATGCACCTTACTAGAATATATGAAAAAATGCCAGGTGTTAAACATATGCATCAAGATAAAAAAATAATTATTTTCTAAAATAGAAAACATCAACACTTAGCTACAGAAGACATTTTTTAAGATTTTTTTTAAATTAAGCTAACATGGGAAAAAGAGGTAATCAACAGGGCTAGTATCTAAAAGTTCTCACCAAAAATGTTATAAAATTCCTCTGTGGAATGAGTGCTACATCATCTCAGGAAATTAAATTTTACAGAAGTAAGAAGTGAAAAAAGATGAGAAAACTGTACCCAAACCAAGAATAAAATCTAGGCTTCTCAGGTTAGCGTTCTATTTGCTCTTCTATGCTTGTACAAGGTTAGTAATCTGTCACTTTCCTTTTTCAACAATTAGGATATTTTCTTTGGATTTCCTGTGTCAATGCAACTATTTTCCATGAGAGCAGTTATTAAAGGCAATGAAATTATTCTGTATATTCTATTCAGGAAGTCACCTCTACTGACAGAAGGATTTTATAAAAATAAGAGTTTCCTCACTTAACATAAGTGATTGCTTTTTGAAAATAGCAGTTAATTAGAAAGGAAATTGCAAATACACCTACGTAAAAAGTAATGTCAATAGCACAACTCAAAACAAACCCATGACTTGATACAAGCTTAATTTTGGTAAATAGATTTAATTGCATTCGTTCTTCTTTGTAAATACTTAGCAGCTGTATATTGGGTCAACAGAAAACGTTGATACAGTGTTGTCTTGTGTGTAAAATACAAACAGCCTGGGCATTGGTTTATACCAGTCCACGTCTGGTTCCCACAAGAACTCATTATCCTCTAGCAATGACATAAAACATTAATCTTGGATAAGCATAGAGGCCCTGTGAAAACAGAAAGTATAAGGGAAAGAGGAATATAAAATAGTACTTTTCAGATACTTTTTACCCAAATTGAAGGTTCACTGAAGGCATGCATGCCAGTGTTCCTAATGCTTATAATTGAAGGTTCTTCCCCCTGACAATAGTGTGGTCCTATCAGGACATCTGGATATTCTTCTACTTTTTTCACTGTGTTTCTGAATTTAATAAAAAGGAGTACAGGACTGACTTTGTAGCTTCTTGGATCTTCACATTTCACGAGAAAATAATCTTTACACTGAGGGGAAAAAAACCCCTAGATAAACAAAATTGTCTTTGTAAATACTAGTTTTCCCCTCATATTTATCACTAGTATGTTGCAGGATTAGCAAGAAGATCTCTCTATTTTATTTAAGACACAGATTCCCCACTTTTCCTAAACTTTTCCTGTGGTCTTTATTAAGACCATCTCTTGAAAAATTTGGTAGACTACTGTATGTTAGAAAGAAACATGAGTGAGAAATCATTTAAGGGAGAGTTCTTGCTTTCTGAGTTACTGGTTAGATGCAATTTTAAATTGTCCTTCAGTAGTCATATCTGATAAAACAGCTGTATTTTCAACATATATATTGCTCAAAAAAGAAATTCAAACAAAGTTTCTTAAGAATTTCACAACTTAAAATAATTTGTAACTTTTTATTTTTATAAACTCTTTATTTGGCTGCTTTTAATTTTGAAAAACCTGCAGAATCAGGCCAATCCAAGAGGTGAGAATTTTTTTAGATAATTACATTTTGTGAGAATATTTTTTGAGGAATGTTGCCACGGGAAAATGCTTTAAAAAGGAAGGTAAAAGCACCTTTTAAAATAAAGTAAAAAACAAACTTTCATTTTGAACTTGCAATAGAACTTAGACCAAAAACCCATTAATATAATTCGAGAATTCAACACTTAGAGTTTGAAGTTGCCATTAATTAGGATCATAAGATTTC
This sequence comes from Prinia subflava, assembly GCF_021018805.1. Taxonomy (NCBI): domain Eukaryota; kingdom Metazoa; phylum Chordata; class Aves; order Passeriformes; family Cisticolidae; genus Prinia; species Prinia subflava. The sequence continues at coordinate 55,859,000 of NC_086247.1, forward strand.
CTTTGTTTCTTTGACTGAAAATAATTTTACCTTTGTTTTGCAGAGAGGCAGATACATACATCTCTATGTATCATGACTGTCCAGAAGCTTCTTAGTAATTTGAAACCTATTGAGAAAATATAGAAATCAGTTTATCATGTTTCTACCCCTGAAAATAATCAGGTACAGAGATAATTAGGAAGTCCTGAGAAACTTGTAGGAAGTAAAACAAAGCTAATCTAAAGCAGTGAATCACATCTGAGAGTGATTAGATAATGTCATGTTCTTTGGAAAGCCTTGAAAGACAACTTTTTCAGTGTGACAGAAACTTTTTCAGCTGACTTCCTCCCAGTGCACCTGGGAGCACTGAAGAAGAAGGGATGCTACTCAGTGCTCTACTTAACAGCACATTTCCACTTCAGAAAGTCAAGAGAGCTTCTCCCTCCAGCTTCCCTTCTACAAAAGGAAGGAGTGGAGAAAGGGTGCATTTGTTTATTGTACACTTCTTATGACATTTTTCTTTAAGAAAGGCAGAAACAGCCCATGAAAGCAGTAGAGGTGAAAGATTTCACAGAAGCTATTATATTCAAAACAAAAAAGAGCTTTTTTCTGTTATCACCCCTCTCTATTGCCACACAAAGTTGACTGAATCTGTTACAGTAGTGATCTAATACAAACATAAAGATCATTTTCCATACAGTCTAACAGCAAATTCATCAAGCCTTAATAACATATAGCAGTAACACATGATTTATCAAATGTCACAGACTGTGGACTCAGTTCTTACAGCAGTCCCTAATCTTTCTTTTTAAACATATATCTTTTCTGTCACAGCTACATAAACCATTCATATAACAATCTCACAATATTTAAAGTGATATAAAAAGTTTAAAAAACAGAAAACATATGCCCAAATATACCATCATCTAAATCCAAGGTTCTGCTTTATCTGATTATTTATTCCTCTGACCACATTAAAATAATTAAATTTCTCAAAATGTCTGTGCAGCTTGTGTAGTCATGTGTAAGAATATCTGCAGTGCATTGACAATTTACTTCAAGTCAGTTTCCCTAAGACTCTTATGGTTTGTGATGAAGAGAGAACCCCTTTGATTTAACCCCAGCTGGCAACTTAGCACCATGCAGCTTCTCATTCACCCCTCTGACACGGCAGGGAGGAGAACTGAAAAAGAAAAAAAGAAAAGAAAAACAGCAAAACTCATGGGTTGAGATAACAACAGTTTAATAATTGAAACAAAATAAAATAGAACAAGAATAAAATAAGAATAATGAAAATAAGAGCGAGAGAGAGAAATAAAATCCAAGAGAAACAAGGAATTGCTCACACCCCTGTCAGTGGACTGATGCTCAGCCTGTTCCTCAGTAGCAGTTGACATCTGCTGGCCAACTCCCCCCAGTTCATATGCTGAGCATTGCATTCTGTGGTATGGAATATCCCTTTTGCCAGTTTGGACTGGTTGTGCTGGTTATGTTCCCTTTCAGCTTCGTGTGTATTTCCTTACTTGTAGAGCATGCAACATTGAAAAATCCTTCACTTAGGGTAAAGCATCACTTAGCAACGACCAAAACATTCTGTGGGTTATCAGTGTTAGTCTCAACTGAACTCAAAAGACAGCACTATACCAGCTAGGAGGAAAATTGACTCTATTCCAGCCATAACAAGGACAGAACTATAGTCTAAAAAATCTTTCAGAATGCTTGCAAGTGTTTGTCTAGTCGAGGCAAGTTCTTCAGTTTTTCAGGTGTTTACAAATAATCTCCTTGTGTTGTTCTTGTATAACATGTTTCTAACAAGTTACAATTTCTGTACAGCATGCTGTAAAAGTGAAATATGTGAAAAAGGAAAGAACAACAACAACAAAGTAATAGAACTGAAGAGTTCTGTAATACCTATAAGGAACACAACAAGAACCTATCTGAATATGAGGCCAGAAGTTTAGGGTTTTTTCCATTTTTGCAAGCAGATGTCACAATAAATAATATTGTCACTGTAAATAATCCCTCTGTCAGTTCCACTGCATGGTGTTTTGCTGAACTGCATGATGCTTTGCAAACTCTCTCAGCTTGTCTTCAGAGCAGAGGTGGCCCAGCCCCCTGATCCTCTCCAAGATCCTTCTCTGAACTCGCTCTAACAGTTATGTTGGGGACCCCAGGGCTGGATGCAGCACTCCAGGTGGGGTCTCACTAGAGCAGAGCAGAGGGGCAGAATCCGCTCCCTCTCCCTGCTGTCCACGCTGCTTTGGATGCAGCCCAGGGCACATTTGGCTTTCTGGGTGTTCTGGGCTGCAAGCACGTGTTGCTGGGTCATGTCCAGCCTCTTATCCACCAGCACTGCCAAGTTTTTCTTGACAGGGCTGCTCTCGACCTGCTCATCTCCCAGCCTGTGCTGCTACCAGTGGTTTGCAGTTTAAACTAAAAAGTAGCATATTTTCATATCACTGGAAAATGCATCTACATTTGTTTTGTCTTAAAAAAAATAAAAGCAGGTTTTGTTGTTGAGAGACAGAAATCCCTGTTTTATAATTCTCTCATGAATTTGTAAGAGTAGTAGTTTTATTCTAGAACAACTTGGTTGCAATGGAAAGGAGGTATATAGATTATTATCTATGGCAATATAGCAATATGAAAGACTAAAAATAATGATTTAGAAAATGCATAAGGAAAAGAAAGGAGGAGAAAGAAAGGATAAGAGCAGAAAGATATCATTACCCTTGGATTCAGCAATGAAGTGTTGTTAGAAGTGATGGTCACAGTCTTGATCCATCATAAGTGGGAGAAAGCCCCAAAACCATATAATTTAACTGGTTAATATGCATACTTACACATATATCTATATGTGTGTGCACCCAAGCATCTTCTCTGGAGGGGTTTTTTACACTGTCTTTTGCAAAACGTTCTGGGTATGATGCAACACTGTGTATCATGTGCAGACCTCTGGTAGAAAGCCCCAGGAACGAGTCTGTGAGCACTTTGGGGGTCTTTGATGGTGTATGGCCCCTCCTAAGACATGACAGCTGCCTCTCATGTCAGCATCATTGAACCGGTTGTGCCCCATCAGAAGGGGTGAACACTCTCATGCCTGTGTGTGAATGGGAATGTCCTGATGTCTGGTGTGAATGTGACCTTCCCAGAGGAGGGGCTGGGTGGGCAGTTTTACAACTGAATTGTGTAAAAGAGGACAATCGGCATGATAAAAAAGCACCATCCTGCCTCTGAAGGATCTGCTTCTGATCAACCTTCTCCTTTATCTGGCTCAAAAGCCAGAGCCTCCTGCGGTGGGTGCTCACCACCTCTGTCGTATTTGGACCAGAGACTTGGTCACTCCACACCCAAAAAGTCACTTCCTCCCCCTCAGGGTTTTTAGTTGTTAAATAAAAAGACAACCAAAGAAAATCCTGACAAAGCAAGTTTCTCTTCCAGTTTGACACCTTATGTAATGGTGAAAAAACCCCAAAACCTAAATAAGACTGAAAATTACATGGACTTGTAGGGTAAATAAAATTACTAACTTTTTTGATGCCTTAAAGCTGTTCAACTTGCTAATTCTGTGGGTAAAAGGAGTAATGCATCTAAAAATTTGCTTTTTTCCTTAATACCATCTGCACTAATCATTCCATACAAATAGAAAAAGTTGAAAACCTGATTATTGAAATTTCAACAGCCATTTATTACAGACCACCAATAGCATGACTACCAAGGGGACAGCAGTAAAACAAAATAATTTTGCCAATTATAATTGACTGGGAGTATCTTAGTTATTAAATAGGTCTGTAGTGGATAACAGGACCAAACATGGTTTACTGCAAGCAAAAGTTACAATAATGTTAAGGATGATGAACTGAGGATCTACTTTACAAAAATAAAGTCACACTTAAACTGACTTAAGTCTAATTTTTTACATTTCAAAGAACATCAGCATGACATAACAACCTGATTCTCAACTTTCTCTTCATGAAGTGTCACATTTACAATGGAAAAAAATGTCATCCAGTTGTTTACTTCAACAATCACAACACTGAATTTTCTAATCATCCACAGTAGAATGGCAGGTACCTAACTATACATCATAACTGAAAAATATTCAAGACATTAAACTGTCACTCTAAACATCACTCTAAAGATCACTCTAAAGATTCTTTTCAAGGCATTAAAAAAGTAGCTAAAATTATAAATTAAGTACTTTAAGTTTTGTTATTCCTGCTGTTATTACTGCTGTTCAAGAGGAGAGTGCAAGAGAATGTGTCCACACATTTACACATGAGCTGCCAAAAATCAACTATTCAAGGGCTGTGTCATTCACAAGTGTTACAGTAGCCAGATACAGGAAAAAATGCTATTTTGATTGTAACACAAAGTCTGTCTATTTTATTAGAGTTATGATATATTTTAAATATCTTCATTGGAATTATCTGAAAATCATGGATTGTTGCATCCTAATCTATAATAGTTAAAGCCTCCTACACTGATATAATAGACAGAATACACTTCTTACACAACAGCAGCTGAAATACAAATTCAATGATTACTAATGGTATAGGTTACTCATACCTAAAACTCACTCCTCAAAAATGATAAATAAGAGTTGGAAGATGAAATTAAGGAGAAGGATGTCAAGATTAGGTATTTTAATGCAGAACTGTTGTAATTTTGTATCCCCTTCACCATCCTCAAGTTCTCTTCAAAGCATTAGTATGATTTAATAATGATTTGACTCTTAGCTCTCATATCAACATCTATTTCACTGAAAATACAACTAGAGGAGGGACGATATATTTAGTAATATAAAAAAATAAGATAGTCTTCCAAAAAAAGTTGACTTACAGGACACTTGGGAGCAGATTTTTCTTTTGAGGGAGAGAAATCTCCTGGAAAATAGTAACGTAAATACACCTTATTCAAACTCTTGGCTTTGAAGCCCACTTTTAAAATTTTCTCTACAAATTGACTTTTGGGGAATATATACAAAGACCTTTGAGAAATATTCAAGCTCCTGGCTAATCTGGGAGCAATAGTGCTTTGATATAATGTACAAATCAGGCATATTAGCAGTCAAACAAGTAAAACACTTCTTGTGCACCAGTACATTTCAAGACTTTGTGTTTCTCAGCAGCTGTTTAACACTTGTGGGGATCTATTGCATTTACTCAGCTACTTAACATTAGGCAGGAGGAAGCATCTATGCTGAATGTTTGCCGAGCCAGATCATCCAGTAAATTAAATCTGACACGGAGTCCCCGCCAGCACAGCACCTGCTCCTGCCAAGTGCAGCTCTTTATAAATGTGATGGGTTCAGCCTGCTGCCACCTGTGCAGTTCGGCAGTGCTGCTGACTGCTCCTCACTCAAAGCTGCTCACCAGGAGCTCCTACTCACCCCTGGAAAACCCACTGTGCAGCAACAGAGCAGGATGGCAGACAAAGATCTACAAAGGCAGGACTTCCAAGAAGACACACTATGCAGTGTCTGTAAGGCTCCTGAGAAGAGGGGACGAGAGGACAGCAAAGTTGAATCTCTGAGCACCAGAGGCGCTGGCAGCCTTTGCCCCCATGGGCTGCTCACTGACAAGGGAGAGTGGCTGCACTGCCTGAACTGCTGAGCAGTTACTTCCCAGAGACCCATTCTGTGTGCTTGGCTCATTTTGTATTTCTAATCCCTAATAGTTCATTTTCTATTACTGATTTTTGGTAGTTGAGTGGTTTCTTAAGAAATTAGCTTGTTCTCAGCTAATAACTCTGTCTCCGTCTTCCTACTCTGTCCAGCCCCTTCTCTTCGTGTTTCGTGAAACTCCCTGGCCTGGGACTGATCTTCATTCCCTAAAACACCAACCTTTTTCCTTTAAAAGATTGCTTGTGCAAGCAAATAATCTCATTCACTGGACTTCCTCCTGTGACTCTATCCTGGGGAGCCCAGAATTTGACACAGAAGTCCAGGTGGAGCTGAGGGTGCACTCCTCTTTGTCATCCATATCATTAATGAAGAACTTTAATAGGATTTGATCCAATATCGGCTCCTGGGGTGCACTGCTGGCTCCCAACTAGACTTTTTAATAGTAATCACCTCTACTCAGAGCCTTGCTAACAAATCTTCAATTGACCATCACAATGTGATCATCCAGCTCCTACTTACCAGCATCTCTGTAAGGCTTTTGTGGGAGACAGAACAGAAAACTTTCCTGAAATCTAGGTAGACAACACTCACTGCTCTCTCTTCTTCTACCAAGACAATCACTTTGTCAGAGGTGTATCAAATCAGGCAAGAATGACTTCTCACTAGTGAATCCAAGATGACACTCCTAATGACCTTGACCTTTATGTGTCTGGAAATTGCTCTGTCACCTTTCAGGGCACTGAGGTGACCAATATATCTATAGATCTTGTTACATTTTTTATGCAGTTATACAACCTTTACACTCAGGGAATTGAATGTTTACATTTTAAACTGTAGTTTAAGTATCACATTTTTTACTCAGATTACACATGCAAAGACTCAGAAAAATGCACCGTAGAAGGCATTATACTTGGAATCTCTGAAATTAGAGAGCATTTAATGAAATTTAAGGAGAAATTTGCATCCTAGAAGGAAACAATATAAAATATTCCAAGAGAGAGATATCAGTGCTCATTTTGGAATTTATAAAGACCACCTATGTTGACTATTTAATTTAATATAACATGAACAAAAGCAACATATGAGTCCATTTTGCCCAGTAATTTCCTAAATATTCATCCTATAAGAATAAATTTTGAAAATAGTGTTCTGTGTGAACCCAAATTGTAATCCTTATTCTGTTGGGGTTTTTTATGTTTCAGTTTTTTTACATTTTCTCTATAGGAACTGAGGCAACATATCACATCCAGCCTTTAACACTCCAGTATGAAAGATAAAACACCTATTTCTTAAACCGTGTAATTAAATTCAGTATTTCTCGTCTCTATGCCAGCAGGAATACCAATTTGCTTAAGTCATAAAATGGGAAAAATTCACTTAACAAGCAGCTATTTAAAACCAGGCTTATTTATTCAAGGTATAGTAAACACTTGACATCTTTCTTAAGTGTTTTCCTTTGCATTTATTATCATAGCCCCAGACAGACAGTTACTGTCCTCCCTATTGCTCAGCAGTTAACTATCTCTTACTTGGTGAGGAGATGCCTGTGTAAAGCAGCAAGGATATATTCTCCCTTATAATTCTCTGTTCACTTTCATATTATTCCATTAAACTTTTTTTCATAGTACCTACTCCCACATCCATCTTTTAAAATTTTACTTTTTCCAGCCATGCTTTTTAAGAGAAGCTGATTTTCCTCTTTGCTTTCAAGGAAAATGAGAGAGCAATTTTACCAATGGCACAGAAACACCCAAGTTCCTTATATACAAGCCCAGATGTAACCAAAACATGCACATGGAGCTTTCATTTGAACTAGAACATGTTCAGACAAAAGGCTGGTGTAAAGTACAACCAGAGATGCAGTGGTGGTCAGCTTATTGCAAGTGATGTGTTTTGAATTCCATTTGCAAACAATTGCAAGAAGTAAACCTGCAGAAAGACAAATGTTTCACAAATTGCTTAGTTCTGTTCTTCAACAAAGAGTAGGTAATTCATATAATCAGACACTGTGGCAACATTTTCTTCCTTCTTATGACACAGTAAGAAACTGAAGACACTTCTCATTGGAAAGCAACAGTAATCTCAGTTATCAGTGGTGAGCTCTGAGCTTTAGAGCAAGATTACCATACTGATGAGAGGAACACTCATTAGCACTCATTAACCAATTGCACATTTATTATCTCTTATTCTCCTTTTCTTTTAAGAAGGGGAGAAAGAAACATAAGTGCCTAAGATTTAAGACTCTGAAGTCAATCTCATAAACAAACATGAGCATGAACAAACCATGCATCATGATTAAACTCGAAACACCTCTTGCTTAGCAGTGCTGATTCCAACTTTCACAAACATTGTTATCCCAGTAAGTGGAGAATCGCTTTTATTCAAAGGAGAGGTTCACATTTCTCTCTGTCTGTGGCACGAGAAATGGTAGTATTACACTCTTCCTTGGCAAAGAGTATATTGTTTCACTGTTAACACTCACTTTAATGCAGAGTAGGTTGTTTTAGAAGATTAAGTATTTCCTGATGTACTGCTGCTTGTGTTAATTCACCCCTCTTATGATTATTTTGCCTGAAGAGCAGAGACTTTATCACAAAGTTTCTAATTATCTGCCCAGCAGAGCTTCCTCAAACACCAGCAGAAGACCATATGCTTAAGGGCAACTGTGCACTCCACAGAACAACATGTAGCTTTGTCATCTCCCCCTAGCAGATAGCCTCTGCTCATGATGGTAATAGCAGACATGCTACCCTGACCTAAATGGGGCTTGCACTAGAAAAACCTTATGTTTTATGAATCAGAGGTCTTCAACTCAGTTTCTGCAATAATTCCTCTGGAGTCCTTGCATGCATTGGGATGTTGCTCTGCTGTAATAGATTTATTCATAGTTCAAATAGAGCAAACACCCTCAAATATACTTAGAATGAAGAAAAATCTTGATTTTGACTGGAAGTCCAACCTCAGTCAGAACAAGCTGTCCCCATCCAGACATTAGACAAGCTGATTTTGATCCCTCAGGTTGGTTCATTCAAAGAAGATAAAAGACAAAAATATCTGAGTTTACATGCTGACCTTTCCATCATGCTAAGCCAAATTTTTAGTCGCTGACTGCTGTTTGTACCCTCAAGCTACCGTATGCTGGAGCATAGGTTTATGAGGAAGGTAGTGGAGTCAGGCTGGCCATGGGTGGTGCTGTCTGCATTTTCCTGAGCCATCTGACAAAACAATAACATTGCTCCCATTCACTTTGTTATTTGTTCCCATAACCTTATAGATGGTTATTATTTTGTATTTAACTTGGATTACAGAAAAGATGTTCTCAGTTCCTCAATAAGAATGAAATTGAATGAAGAGGAATAAATTTCTAGAATAATTCCTGATAACCTGATAAGCATGAGTTTGCACAGTAAACAGAAGAAGGAAAACTACAGTATTATTGTTAGATAAATAGATACACTAGGCAAGCAAGAATTACAAATAACTATTAGCAGCAAATAATTCATTGCTGGATGGTTACTACAGTAAATATAAAAATCAATTCATACTAATATTTGAACTCTACAAAGTGAAACCACTTTGGAAATTTGATTCAATTGCCCATAAATTTAAATTTGTTCTGTGAGAAATGAAGACACATCCATCAACATTGCACTTAGAGCTGGAATGGAAATGACAAAAAACACCTTTTTCACTTAGTGAACAGACAGCAGGCAGCTTTTAATTTATGCCCCCAGTTACTAATAAAGTAGGCAAATTAATAATTTCTTTATAATATGGCACACAACCTTTATGTTTCATTACAAAATAAGTAGAAGGTCTTGAAGTTTTACTGCCAGTTGCCATTATTCAAGTCTTCTGTAACCTTAAACCTGGCTGCTCAGACATTTTTTTTCCCACAGAAATGTTTGAATTTCCCCATGTAGAGCTTTTGTAAAAGCACACACATACATATGTCACCAGCAGCAGTTTGATTCTATAGATGCTTGGGATGATTGATAGCTGAAAAAGGACCAAACACAATGGCACCTAAGAAAGCCAATAAAAAAATAAAGAAAAGCAGGTACACCTCATATGTGTACTGTATTTAGATGAAAGAAACAACAAATAATTGCTCTCATTTCTAGAGGAAGCAGCATGAAGAAATAATCAGGAAACCAGAATATAAATAGCAAACTTAAAAGGGAATATCTGCCTGGGCAGAACCCAGGGCAGTCTTTTTATCACACCTCTTCAAATCCTCAGTTTTCCTCCATCCTCATAGTCATGGTTTAATTGACAAAACATAGTTAAACTGGTGAGGAGGTGGGCGAGCTATTTTTTGTTGAATACTAGTTCTCAAGAGGCTAAGGCTAAGTCTGCTTCCATAAAAGTGTGGTATCACCGCGGGGCCTGACAGTAAGAGAGGGACTTGACAGACATTTCTCAGTTGCGAGCAGATCCAGTGCCGCAAGCAGGAAGCCTGACGTTTATTTACAAAGGCACTTTTATACATTTCCTATAATGTCCATCGATTGGGGGATGGAATCCCCACCTCCTCATCCACACTGGTCAAGCTGACTGTCAATCACCTTTCTCCTCCCAACTAGAAATATGTAAACAATGAAAGACAGTTAGCAAAACATGGCCAGTATTTACATTCACGAACGGGACAAACTGCACATTTCTCTTTCAATATGAACGCTCAGCAAACCAGGAAAACCTCATGGCAACATCTCACCCTTTTAAGTATATTAAAAAAGAAAACAGAAAAAGAAAAATGAACAATTATGTTACAGGAAAAAAGAGAAAAAAAAAAAAAAAACCTGTATAAAGTTCACTGACCTTCATTTTGGTAATGGTGTGAGGGTTACACGTTGGTCTGATTTTGCCTTTGCTACGCAGGGTTTCACCCTGAACCCCTTGCAATAACCTGCTCAAAATATCTCGAGCATAGTCTAACATAATTTAACCAACAACCCTCATATATTTAAATTTTTATAAGATACAAAGGGAGATCTGGTGCAAAGGCAGGAGCATTCCAAGAAAAATCAACCATGCAATTCAAAATTCTGAACCTCAAAAGTTCTGTCCCAAAACCACAACCCCAAACAACGTGCACTTTCCCCACAGAGGTCACAATGGCTACAGTACATAAAACTGAACCATAGCAAACAATTCCTCTGAGTCCATGATTAACAGTCCGCTGGCTCTCACAACATAACACTGCTCCAGTCAGTCCTGCAACAGCAGTTCCACGGGCTCCAAACCCACTACGGAAGCCATATAGGAAAGGAGAGGATTGCCAGTCCGTGTCCATGTTAATCAGATCTCGAAGAGGCTTCTGTGATGGGTGGCACAGGGTGGCACAGAGTGTACAAGGTTTCAGGATCAAACAGGATCAGTCCAGTGCACCTGAGGCAGCTCAGCAGACTTGCAGCGGCCGCCTTCATGGCAAGGATCCCAGAACCTGAGGATAGAGAACTTAGAAAACACAAATTGAGCAACTGAATTTCTCTCAAAGAATGCATGCAACATAGGATGTGGATGTAGAAAACCACTGCAAAGGTCCAAAGAAAATTCAACCATAGCTATGTGGCAACATCAACACTTCCTACACTTGAGATGATGGCTGTAAACCAGCCAGAGAATTTTGCTCTTGTTCTAGAGCTTGGGAAACTTTCGTTCCCCTGATGTCTTCGGCTTTTTCTTCGCCTCCGACTTTTCAGGCTTGGCAAGGGCTCAGCCTCAACACGACCCACTGCTTTGCATATTTCTGCAGTATGGTCTGGGCAGCCACACCGTGTGCAGAAAAACAAGGGAGTCACTTTCTGTGCCTCCTTTTCCTGTTCTCCACTGGCCTGAATATTTGCCTGTGTCTTATGTTCATTATTCAGCCCCTTATCAGACGGCTGTGGAGCACCAGCCAGGGCAGGCACCACAGAATCACAGGTGTTTAGAACCATACAGGTCTGGACCACTTCCAGGACATTAGAAGTCTCTGGAATGGTTTCCAGGAGCCTCTGGCAAGCAGAATTAGCGTGGCTCCTTGCTAATTGCTCTAGCAATATCACTCTCAGAGTGCTATCCTTGACTCTCATCTCTAAAAACTGCATCAGACGCGCTATAAATTTACGAAAAGCTTCGCCTGGCTCCTGTGCTATGTCTGAGAAGTCTTGCTTTGGGGAGAAGGATAACATGGTTTTTATCAATGCAGATATCCCTATGTATCTGCACAGATCCAGAACAGTGCGAGGAAAGCCAGTCTGTACATCAGGACAAGCATATTCGCTCCTCCCGGTAAGTAGATCGGCTCCAACCCCAAACAAGGGATCGTCTCAAGGCAAGTGGCTATATTTGACAGCCATTTCTGCAGCTAGCAGTTCCCAAACATCCTGAAAGGTAGAAACCTGATTAGGTTCGAACAACGCTACTGCCAAGCCTCTTATTTCACAAGGAAATATCAGATTCTCCAATTCTGCAGTGATCCATTGAATTGCCTCAGTGAAGCTTGTATTATTTTTTGCCACGTCCCTTCGGAAGGGAAACGGGACTGCCCATGATGGGGCATCGTGGCTGTGAGGCTGTGGAACCACGCCCACAGCCCTCTGGACTGGCTCGAGCACAGCTGCATCTTCAGGCAGCAGCTCCGTCAGCTCTCCATTCAGATTCGCCTGCAATGAAGGACCAGCACCCACATCACAATCCATAGCAGGGCGAGCGTGCATCTCTGACAACGCTTCAGCCTCGTTATCATCCCCCACTGCCGGCTCGACCCCGCTGGGAGGGCGGGCGGGGGACAGCGACACACTCAGCCTCCGCTCTGAGTGGGGGGGTGTTGGGCAGGGGCCGTGGCCGATCGGCCACAGCTCTCGGCTCCTGCTCGGTCAGGAGGCAATGGTGGCAGCACAGATGCTGCCCCCGCTCCCCGCTCAGTCTGCATCTGCTGGCCGGAGACGCGGGAACGCAGGATGACCGGGGCGAGAGGCAGCGGGTGCGCGGTGGCGCCGGGCAGCGACGCGGGGGGCAGTGCCGCAGCACGTGCGGCTCTGTGCAGAGTGGGCCGGGCCGGGGTGGTGGGGGGCAGCGGGACAGGCCCCGCATGCAACAGCCGGCGGGGACAGGGACGGGGGGGGGGAGGACCCGCCCCCACGGGGCTGCTCCGACTGAGCCCACGCGGCGGTGGGACAGGGCAGGCTGGGGAGGGGTGTGCCGGCGGCAGCTCCGCTGCGGGCACAGCCGCCAACGGCGCAGGAGCAGGGGGCCCTTCAGTCGCACCTCCAGTGCCAAGGGGGGAGGGGTGCCTCTGCACCCAGCGTCCTCGGGGAGGGCGGCACAGACCCAGGCCCCGAACAAATCGGCGGCAGGGACTGCCGGGGGGGGGACAGCAGCCGACAGCCCCTCCTGCCCAGCGAGGGGGGACGTCTGCCCCGCGGGAGGGAGGGGAGGCTGCGCGGCCCCGCGCGGCGGCAGCAGAGGGGGCGGCGTTGCGCCCAGCCCCCTCCCCGCAGGGCTGATGGGCGGCGCTGTGGCAGCAACAGGGGGCGGCGCTGTGGCAGCTGCCCGCGGTCCTCCCCGCTCCCCGTGGGGGGGCCGAGGCGGCGCAGCTCCGCGTGGCAGCGGCAGCGGCGGGCAGCGGGGTGTCACCGTGGCATGCCGCGCGGGCCGGGCCCGTGAGGGATGGGGCGCAGAGCCGGCGGAGCGGTGGCAGCGGAGACCACAGCGACGAACCGCTCTGGCTCGGCGCGACGGGGGCAGATGCGGCGCATGCACCCCACCGGCACCCCCCGGGCACAGTGACCCAGCAAAAGGACGCACAAAAGCCCCGGAGCCCTTCCAAAAACCCCGCTGGGCGCGCCCAACCCCCGACATAGGGGTGGGGGTCTCCTGCATTGGCTCCAACCCTGCATCAGAGCAATCATCGTCGTAAGCGACGGAGCTCACAGGGGAACCAGTCCTGGTTTCTTCCAAAAGCCCAGAATTTGCTTCTAAATCTTCTCCAGCCTCTTTCAGAAGCAAGAAAACTTTCGTCCGTACTTTTAAAAGGGTGCCTGCTTTTATGTCTCTGTCCAGGACGGATGAAAAAAGGCTTTTCCCCAGGGTTCTCCACAGGCCAATATAAAGTGCATTTCCAGCACTACAAAAAACTCCATGGGTTTCTCCCCAGGCATACAGTTCTCTTACGTGTTTCCTGGTCAGGTCAGCATCACGGGACATCAGAAGGGACTGGAACAGTTCCAACAGAAGTTTCTTCTCTGAGAATATCGCGGGTTTCTTCTTTTTGCAGCTTGTGGAAGACAGATTTTTTTTTTCTTCTTTTTTCCTTGTCTCACGAGCTTGCTACTTGACCACAGGGTGCGCCAGATATCACCACGGGGCCTACCAGTAAGAGAGGGACTCGAGAGACATTTCTCAGTTGCGAGCAGATCCAGTGCCGCAAGCAGGAAGCCTGACGTTTATTTACAAAGGCACTTTTATACATTTCCTATAATGTCCATCGATTGGGGGATGGAATCCCCACCTCCTCATCCACACTGGTCAAGCTGACTGTCAATCACCTTTCTCCTTCCAACTAGAAATATGTAAACAATGAAAGACAGTTAGCAAAACATGGCCAGTGTTTACATTAACGAGCGAGACAAACTGCACGTCTCTCCTTCAATACGAACGCTCAGTGAACTAGGAAAAACCTCATGGCAACAGTGTGGCCCAATTATAACACTAGAAATCACAGTACTACACAAGGCCACATGCTTTTTACTTGCACCAGTAAAAAATTCTGAGGAATATTCTGAATTAGTATTCTTTTCTATAGATGAAAAATGAAGAAAATCTGAAGAAAAGCACATAAAATAATTTCCACTGAGATCTAGATAACTGTCACATTTCTAAAAATCTCTGTATTGCTCAACTAAAATAAATTTGCTGTTTAAAACAGCTTTGTAGTTCTGAGTGAGGTGTAAAAAATCAGAACCTACATAATAGTTATTTTTATGCATATATTAGAAAATAAAAACACATTTTCTACAAGGGAAAACACAAATATCAATAGCCATAGGAAAAAAAAGTGTGTTTTCAATCTGCTCACAAACCGTTTTGGTTCCCTGATTAAAGTAAGTATTCACTTTTAGTGTAATATCACCAAGATGATAATAAAAAAACTTTGTGGCATCTACCTCACTCAGCTTTTGATGTTATGTCTTCAGAATGTGGATTTTTTTTTTCCTGATGATTACTTCCCCATGGTTTCTTGAAGTAATTGTATAGTGTCTGTGTAATTGTATTAGTCTAACACAAAAGGTGTTACTGTTAAGTTCATGATGCACAGGCACCATCTGCCCATGGCAGTATTTGGGTCTTTTTAGCATTACTGCAAGGACTACACGAACAACTGAGATGAATAAAAGCAGATAATGTATTTAGTCCACCCACCCATACACTAAAGTTTCTAAGCTTGCTAAAAGACACTGAGTGGTGTTCAATGTCATAAGAGATGCTGTGAGCAAAATGGTTAATAAATATCTGTGATTTATGGCACACTGAACACATCACTGATAGCTACAAACTCCCATTTCCACATGTTAGCTTTCTGTCTGTATGTATCATCCTCCAGATTGTTACCTCAAGCTATTCCCCAATTTCTTTCTTTGAGTCTTCTGTGTGTAAAGAATATAAGTGCACAACACTGTAGGACCATCCATTTTCTAAGTGTCATCTCTGAAAGACTACTTTTCTAAGGTACACTTCAAACTGACTATAACTATATAAATCATAGTCTAGCAAAAAAGGAACTTCCCTAGTAGACAAACGTATTTGAAATGTATCAGTTTGTTGTAATGGTTTAAAGTGGAAAAAAATGATAAAAGGAAAAAGGAGAAGGAAAACAAGAAAAAAAGGGAGAAAAATGAAAAATAAACTTGACATAATGCAGCTTAATGAACAGCATTGAAAACAACTATTTTTGTTTTCACTCAATGCTTCTCTTACTTTTCAAGTCTTGTTCTTTATTCAATCTCTAATATCTGACCAGTAGGGGAAAAAAATTATGTACAAAAACCGAATAAATGTTTGTGACAAATACCATGCATGCATGTATGTTTTACCATATGATTATTTCTTGATCTGAAGCTTCACATCTAAAATTATATCTATCAAAGGGGGAGTAAAATAGGGAAGAAGATGTAAAGTTTATCTCTGCAGAGAGTGTCTAATAAAGATCAGCTTCTCTCTCCATATAATGAAACAATACCATTCCCCTCACAGTGGGGTAGAAGGAGATGAAGAAAGGAGGATTTATTTCTTCTCATTTAAAAAGGCTGTATAACACCTCTTAATCAAAATAAATGGTGACAAGTCTAACAGTAAACACTAATACAAGATTCACAGGAACAGTGACTTTAAGAAATAAAAGGCTAAAAGGTGTTTTTTCTCTCTCCTTTTATCCTTTTAAGAATTCTTTTTATTTAAGATTAACCATTAATTATTATAATTTTGTAGGTAATAGGAGACATTTATGTATGCATATGTATGTTAAAGTAATATGTACTGACTAGTGAATGAATGCCTGATGAGAACCTTTGGACTTTGCAGATGTTATGTCTTGAAACACAATTATGTGACTAAAGCACTGTGGTATAGAAGAAATATGTTTAAGAAAGTATACGGTGGAGTTTCACAAACACTAATATACAAATTATCAGTGGCCACTGACAGTGCCTTGCATCTAAATTCTACTGCAATTTTGAGAAATATGGAAATCCTTGGAGGGATCCACTGGTCAAAAGAGTTCACTATAAATCTGATGTGCCTTGAATATCTCACAAACCATTTCAAAATGTCAAAAGTCTCTGTCAAGAGGAGAACTCAGTTAAGAAAGGACGATGCAATTGAGATGTCCTAAAATATTTTAAGTGTAATGCATATCTGAGATTTGTTCGTTCTCCACACACGAAGTGCTATTACACAGATGTTCACAGCCCAGCCTTGTTACGTGGTGTGTACCGTGCCATCTATAGACGGAACGCCAGCAAAGCACTCCTGCGTCCCCTAATCCCTGAGCAGGCCAGGTCCAGTGACAGATCTTTTAGCTGATGCTCAATCTTTTGTCTCTGGCCTTGATGGATGTTGCTCTGCTTGGGCCAGCTGAAACATAAAGGAAAGGACAGGGTGATAACAGGTTCCTCAGTGGCACATCACAACACATCCGTGTGGCACCTTCCCGCTTGTCACCCACGTTCCACCGACACGGCGCTGCCCAGAGTAAAGGAGATGCAGGAAATAAGAAATGTCTGTGCTCTCCATAGGCCTATTGAATAGATGTGTGGATGGAAATCCCACCAGATGGAGAAGATTAAAGCAGAGTGATGAATGCCTTAGAAAAGAAAAGATATACCTTGGGAGAGGATATTGATCACAGGTAAAGATCTGTAATGGTAGAACGAGGTAAAATAGATGTGAAATAGAAAAAAAATATAGCAGCAGTTCAGGATGAAAAAATACAGTTTCAAGTAAGTGAAATGAGAAAGAGAAGGGAGGATTTAACTCTTGGAAGAATAATTAGAATACAGAGATTGTATCAGAAAAAAAAAAAGACATGACAGATTCTGTTCTGGTTTTGTTAAGGTGTGTTGGTAGAGCATATGCGAGGAAACTCTATCAGTAGTCCTTTCCTCAGCCTATCTTCTAGTTTTGTTGGTATATTCCACTAGTTTTCAGCACTTTGTACTTCATGACATATTGGAGTTGTTGGTCTCTTTTAAGCCTAACACTATTGTGGTTGATTACATATAGAGATGTATATGTATGTACACATAAAGTATGTAAGTCACAACAACAGAAAAAAATCAGGTTGCTCAAAACAGATGTAATTTCTGGATTTTTGTCACACTCTTTACATTAGGCTTGGCAAATACAGCAACTGCAGTATTGGAAATATTTCTGGCACGTACAAGCAATGACATTTCTCAGAGATGAGAGATAAAGGAGATTTCATACCCTAATCTTCTCATGTCAAGCTGTTCAGAAAAGAAGAATCCATACAAAAATATAATTTGACAGATAAAGTGTTCCTACCATGTTCCTGAGCAAAGGAAACATTGTTTCTTCAATGGCTAAATTTTCCTACCAGAAGAAAAAAAAAGACATGCAATACATATATGAAACAAAAGACTAATGGACTTTTATCACAGAACTGATCCCAGTACAGAAGTAAAGCTAGTTTAAACCTTTCAAGAGGTAACTCTGTGAAACAAACATCAACATAGCAGGACTTTCACAGGCTCTTGTGAGAAAAAGTAAACCAGAGACACCAACATGATTTTAAAACAGTGGGACAGAGTGCACACTCCACTCCAAAACACGATTAGGCCTACACAGTTTCCAAATATTCAAAAAAACAGAGTTTGTAGCTCACTCTTCAATTATGCACCTTTTTTACTATTTATACATGGGTTAGCAGACAAAAATAGAAAGATTTAATTTGGTTTTTGAGTATGGGTTTGGTTCTGTTTTTTGCTTTGTTTTGGGTTGGGGTATTTTTTACATTTTTTTGTTGTTTTGGTTTTGTTTGGTTTGGGATTTTTGTTGTTTTGTTTGGAATTTTTGTTGTTTTGTTGGGTTTTTGTTGTTTTGTTTCTTTCTGGTTTTGTTTGTTCTGGCTTTTGATGAACTCTTCTAATGTGGGGGAGATGATACCAGCAGAGGAAAGCATGCTTCAAAACACTGTAAACAGATTCTCAAAATAATCACAGTGAATAACTTGTTTTCTTAACTAATAACTTCATTTACTTCATAAACCAAAGGTCAGTTACAATTGACTCTGTACATTATGCAGAGAAAGAGTATGGATGTCTCAAAAATAAGGTGGTTGCTCCTGTGCACATGGCCTAATTTTGTTCACACAAGTTACTTTGTTTTCTCTATCAAGAAAGCCTGCAAAATGTCCAAAATATATCCAGAGGAAAAAAATAGAAACAAAGAAAGGACTTGAAAGGAGAAAAACACCATTGTATTTTCTTTGATGAAAAAACCTTCATTCTCAGAAATTAATAATTATCTTCCTGATTTTAGAGCTCGCGGATATGGGGTCCTTTTTCCTGAAATGATTCTCATATACACAACCAGCCAGTGATGACCCCTGTAATACCTGTTCACAACCATTTCCTAAGAAGTTTCTTAATGAAGGTGTTCAGAAAGGCAAAGAACTGCTAGAAAATTAGTATTCAGACACTAAGTCCTATTGCACATTAAGTTTTGATTCAATTAACTTCATAACAAAAATATTAAGTTGAAAATTAGTATTGATCAGTTATCAGTTTACTGTGTCCTGTGATTGAACCATGATTTTGAGACTATAATATGTTTTTATCCTTCATATTTAGATGAGGGCAAAATCAAGGATTTAAATAAGAGATTGGAATTTTAATCCAGTTTTATCTCTTTTTTGGTGTTTATAATTCCTTTCCTTTAAGAATGAAGCTTCATTTTTCCATACCCTCTATCCTTTTGCATTTGCATATGCATCATATTTCAGTTTCTGAATAATAATTTTCCTAAAACTCTTTTGGTTTTGGAAGCCTTATACATTTGTGATGCTGTAGAAGACTGTTAGGAAGGATACGTAAACACATTGATGGGGAGATCTTCAGAGTAATATATTTCAAAATAATAAGCTTAGGTAGAATTAGATTAGAGAATAATTCTCTCTATTAATGTATAAAAAGAATTTCTATCCTCTTCCTTAGACAGTCACCTTCTTTTTGACAGAATAATTTCATATAACTCAGTCAAATATTTTAGAGGATTTCCTAATCTTTTCTACTGAATTTATTTTTACCTTACTTTTAAAGCATTGTGAGAATTACAAACCCCAAAAAAAAAAAAAAAAAAAAAAAAAAAAAAAAAAAAAAAAAAAAAAAAAAAAGTAGGGATAGAAATAATTTTTAAAAAGCAAGCATATATGATTGAGATAAAATGACCATGGATAAGAATATTAAATTATACTTTTTTTCTATCAAGGATGAAGGACACAGTTAATATTTTTGAAAGTAATATCTCTGCTCATTTTCATTCAGACCAGCAGAAAAAAAATATATTGTATATTTTAAATTCAGTGACTCAGACTTGATTGAATAAACCTGCTGTAGAAAAATCCATACACATAAGATTTTTTTTCTGTGGGTACAGAACTGCTGTAAATAAGGATGTACAGAAGTACCAAGTTCATGCAGTCTCACAGAGAGCTTATAAATATCCTAAAAATCCACAATAGCTTTTTGATTCTTTTGTTTCTCACGACCTCCATTTAAACAGCACTTTTATTCTCTGAGATGAAGCTAACACAAGCTTAATAACAAAAGATCTGCAAGGATTGGATGGGGTCAGCAAGTGGAAACACTTCTTTCACAAGCTCAGACCCCATTCTATGTCATATGAGCCAGCAAGTGAGCCATAATATACAAGAGACTGCACAAATAACTGCAACTTTCCATGTGCTTTAAACTTGTCTGATCAATAAAACTTAAATTTACTCCTGAATTTCCAAATGTCTACATCACTTACTCTGAACTACATTTGCTCAATTGCCACACATTAGGGATTTCAATAAATACTGTCCATTTCTTGGTATGAAAGTAGCCTGTGATTCCATTTTCACCCTATTTAAGGCATTCTGAAAAGGGAAAAGAATATAAACAAATATTATATTCATATATCTTAAGGCAGCTGTCTTACCATACAGTAAAGAGAAAATCAAAGGATAAGTAATATAGTTTGGCCTTAAAGCCAGAGAATGGTTTCTCACCTTGTTTATTTAGGTTCGTCAACAGAGCTTGAGGTAGCAAAAGGCTAAAAGCAGTGTTGATATACTTACTGCGGCTAATCAATTCAGTTTAAGTGGGACAATGAAATAACAAACTCATTGAGAAATCCTATATACTCATAATTTTTTCTTCTGCTTTCTTATGCCTCTTTGTTTCTACCAGCTGTCTCTCCATCAAAATAATCCCATTTCACAGAATAACTTCATAGGGTTTGCATACATCACTAAATATTGCACAGTATATATTAGTATATATTGCAGTGACAGAAAGAAGAAAAAAAAGTGAGCCACTATTAATACTGCAGAAAAATGAATACCCAGTACTGTCAGTAGTGATTTTCAAAGCATGGAAATGGTCTCAGATAGCTGCAGGTAGAATTTGTGGTACAGATATTGATTTTATTTTGATATAGGAAGAATTGGGTTTGACTCTAAATCTCATATATGCTGCCATTAAATGTGAAATGATCAAAACTTTCTGTTAAGATTAGCAAAATTATAATACAATAAAACTTTTTTGCACTGATATTTTAAAAACTTGCTGAGAGTTGATACTCAGGACACCTATTTGCCCTTTTTAAAACAAATACATGTCACTATTTTCTTTCTCCAGAAGGAAGACCTGGAGGTTACCACATAGATAGAGAAGAACCTCCTTAGATGTGATATGAGACTTTCTACGTCTATTTGAAGGCAGAATTTTTCTCAGGTAATAAATATCTCTGTAGTACAAAAATAAAATGGATAACATATTCAAAGAGCAGAAAGGTTAGGTGCAGAAAAAGAACAAAAAGCTGTAATGGTATTCCAGATTCTCCTTTGGCACAGGAGTTTATGATTTTTGTACCTGACCTCACTGACAAGATCCAAGACTTAAAAATCTGAAAACTGGGTAAAGCAAAAAAAAAAAATATCTACAGCTTACACTTTCTACTCTTAAAACCAGTCAGAAATTACATCCAGCTAAAATGATCAGCAAGAGATGCTGTTCTTGCATTGACCTGTTGAAGGATATGGTACCCACTGATGGCAGAAAATGCATTCAGATCTTGGTATACACTGTAATAATATTCTAGTTTCAAGTGGTATTGCCACAAATCTGAATTTTTTTTAAGTTTTTAGTCAATCTTTCTATATCTCACAATAGAGTGTGAAACAAAATTATAATTCAAACAATTTTAAATATCATTTAATATTTTTTTCTGAAACCTCCTGGCAACAAATTCAACAAATTATTTTTCATTACAAAATATGTCATATGAAAAGCTCTTTCTGAGACATAGTTCTCCTCTAAACAGTTAGTAATGCATGATTTATTGGTTACAGTATAATATCACACTTCCACCATTCTATCTTGTGAAGGATCTAATGATTTCATTTTATGATTTCTACAGATAAGAAAGGCTAAATATCCCCTCTGGAAAAAAAGAGAGACCTATATAAGCACAAAATAAAAATTACCTTTCACAGTTCTTTATACACTCCATATGGGTTGTGAAATCTAATTTGTGACAGTGGAGCTGAAACATATTATTAACTGAGTATTATTATAGGTCCAGCTATAACTATCCCCTCTCAACCTCCCATTTCAGAATGGATAAAAATACTGCTATGTTTATTACAAAACAGAAATAAAAGGTTTATTAAATGCTAATTTTTTCTTTATCTGGGAAAAGTCAGCACATGTTATAATTGTACTCAAAGCAGGGATATTTTACAAGTCCTACATTTTCATATCCTATGATTGTGTTAGTTTTCCCACAGAAACAAAGACTAGATGATCAGTAATGTCTGGAGAAACTGCGTGCCCTCTGCTATTAGATTTTGAAAACTGTGAACCAAACTCCACTCCATTCTGTACTCTAATCCTATTTTCCAAGTATCACTCATGAAGATTTTTACTTGTCATGCCCTACCTGCCTAGGGAGAAAATCACAGCACCAAACCAACCAACAAAAGAGCAAAAGAATAAAAGAGAGAGAGAGGGAGGGAAGGGAGGAAGGAAGGAAGGGAGGAGGGAAGGAAGGAAGGAAGGAAGGGAGGAAGGAAGGAAGGGAGGGAGGGAGGAAGGAAGGAAGGAAGGAAGGAAGGAAGGAAGGAAGGAAGGAAGGAAGGAAGGAAGGAAGGAAGGAAGGAAGGAAGGAAGGAAGGAAGGAAGGAAGGAAGGAAGGAAGGAAGGAAGGAAGGAAGGAAGGAAGGAAGGAAGGAAGGAAGGAAGGAAGGAAGGAAGGAAGGAAGGAAGGAAGGAAGGAAGGAAGGAAGGAAGGAAGGAAGGAAGGAAGGAAGGAAGGAAGGAAGGAAGGAAGGAAGGAAGGAAGGAAGGAAGGAAGGAAGGAAGGAAGGAAGGAAGGAAGGAAGGAAGGAAGGAAGGAAGGAAGGAAGGAAGGAAGGAAGGAAGGAAGGAAGGAAGGAAGGAAGGAAGGAAGGAAGGAAGGAAGGAAGGAAGGAAGGAAGGAAGGAAGGAAGGAAGGAAGGACAGCCCTGGTATACAATATTAGACTAATGAAAATTTTATAGACAAAAGTAAACACTCTGAATGCAGGAAGCAGTGTAAAATCCAACTATGTAATAGCACTTTGCAATGAAAACCTGATGCACCTCTAAGCTTTTTGTATCTTTTGGGTTGGCTGGTTGGTTGGCTGGTTGGTTGGTTAATCAGTTCGTTG
This sequence comes from Prinia subflava, assembly GCF_021018805.1. Taxonomy (NCBI): domain Eukaryota; kingdom Metazoa; phylum Chordata; class Aves; order Passeriformes; family Cisticolidae; genus Prinia; species Prinia subflava. Next base: position 55,882,065 of record NC_086247.1, read on the forward strand.
GGGTTTTTTGTTAATTTGGTTTGGGTTTTTTTTTTGTTTGTTTGTTTTTTGGATGCTACAACCATGTTTTGCCTGCATACTAGCTCCAGAGGAAGAATATCTTAATACAAGAATTGTATGTTTTGATAGTAGACAGTGAATATGACATTTCTTCTTTAATTACCATTAGATATTTGCCTAATGAATGTGTTTTAAAGACCACATGTGAGCAGAACAAAAAATTCTTGCAACAGCACTTTAAAAAAATACAGCAAATGTAATATACAAAAGGATCTTTCTGGAAGAAAATTAGTATTATTTCCCTTTGCAATATTACCAGATCATGCAATTTTCTAGTATGATATCTCTACCTCTCATTTTATTTCCTAATGTGTTGAAAATATTCCCAGCCCTTTAGAGTTAGTAACAAAGGCACATTTGGCAAATTCACCACCCTTGATAGCATAATTTTTAATCTGATTCTGTAACCCAAGCGAATCTTTTAATGAAGAGATTAAAGTATTGAATTTTTATTCTTCGTGCTCAAGAGGACAATGTTTGACCCTGATGGCTAATTGAAAGCTAAATTTTATTGCATTAAACTGGACACTAATTAAACCAGTTGGGACACCTTTCCAGCAATGCAAGACCCACCATAAAAATATCTTCGGTATTTAGAAAACAAATGGAAGGAGTACAGAAAAATGGCTAAAAAAAGAAAAGAAAGAAACATACCTACTTAATATCATCAGAAATGAAGTGGGAGATCATAACAGAATTAGATTAAAAATAAAGAGGATTAAAATTTAATTAAATTGGTTTCTGGCAGAGTTAGTTAATCAGATTTTTTGCTTGTTTGTTTCTTTGGTTTTTTTTAATATCCTATTTTGAGATAAGAGAGTTTTTTCAGCAGGAACAGGAGTTGTTTACAAAGATGATGCAAAAATGTGTCTTTGCAGTCAACAACAGTGTCTTAGTTACTGTACTTGCAGCAGCTTTAATTAACATCCTCAGTCCTGAAGTATATTCCTCTAGTAAACACACTTTGATATAAACAGACAATATCCTCCAAAATAAAGCCAAACTTTTGCACTGTGAGACTGTGTAAATAAATTACATTGCTTTAATGACGTCCATATTAAGATCTACATCTGATGCTTACCCAGAGTAAAAAATATGTTACAGTCCATGCTAGCATATCTGATAGCACTTCCCTTTATGTGTATGTGAATTTCATTTGTTTTTCTGACAGACAACATCTGTCTTGAAGGGAAAAAAAACCAAAACCAAAAAAACAAAACCAAAACAAAACTTTCATAGTTCTTCCATTGCTCTTTTCTTTCTTTAACCAGCCCTGCATTTCTTGTGTCATGCTTATAATGATGAACTCCTTGTTTCTAAGATTACATTTACCCTACCTAATTATTCCAGGAAAAGTGCCCATGGATGGAGTAAGCCACACTAAAACTATATGGTCATCCTCCCCCTGAAGCTGTGACAGTACCAGAAAGGAATATTCATTTCCATCTGTCCTAGTTGGGGGGGGGAGGTGAATTTTTCCAGGGGGATGTGGGCAGTCCAATCAGTGATCAGCTTTTCTGCTGGCACCTGGATTGGTCACTCGGAGGTTCGGACACGCCTCTGAGGACACAAAGAGTTAAAAGCAGGAATACAGGTGGGTTCAGCCTCTTTTTGGATCCCGGCTTCAGCGGGGCAACACCTCCCCTGCCTGGCTTTCAAGGTTGGGTGGGGAGGGGAACCAGGTAGCCGAGCTAGAAGAGAACCATGCAGCCGAGCTGAGGTGAGCTAGAGCCCCAGGGGGAAGAGAGTGAACAAGCTTTGAGCTGAGCTGGCCCCATCCAGGATGGAGGGGTGGAAAACTGTGGAAGTGCCTTTGGTGTGTGCTCATCCTTCCCCTCCCCCTCCGGGAGAAGGTGCCCAGCTACGTGGGAGTCGCCCAGCCTGGGAGTGCCTGAGCCTGCACCCTGCCTAGGGATAGAAACTGTTAACCCTTGCTTGGCAGAAAAAAACTTTTCTTAGACATTGATTCTCATGGCTGGTGGTTTCGGAAGAGAGAGAGAAACAGCCTGAGACCAAGATGATAAAGGAAGATGAAAAAAACCCAGATGGGCAGAGATTGAAGAGGAGTGGCTTTTGAGCTGGACTTTTCTTGCATAATGTCAGCCATGGACTGAACGTAAGTCTCTTTTGAACATAAACTGCATTTTGGGTGGATACAGCTGCCCTTGCTTTTGCTACAGTGACTGGCACTTGAAGAGTGGAGCGAGCAGAGAAGAGAGGGGGAGGGTGAGGTGGCGCCCTCAGGGGAGACCTGCTCTTGGAAACCTCGGCCCCTGGGGAAAAATTGGGAGAGCTCGGCATGCAAGTATCCTTAAAAGAGCCCTGTATGCAGCTTTCAGACTATGGACAGCGGTGAGAGCGCTGGACATGGAAAAAAGAGAGAGTCACCCTGGCAGACCTCTCCGGGCGGTGCCACGGGTGACATGGAAACACATAAGGGGTGGACCCGTGTTTTCTGGGGAACAGTCTGTGGTGCGAGAGAGACTCCTCTCTCCCTTGCTGAATTGAAGATTGGGGTTTTTTGAGTGGTGATTGTTTGATTTAAAACCCAAAGGTTTGGTCTATAGAGGGTAATGTGTAAAGGGTAGAAACTGGGGGAAGAGAAGAAATGTTCTGAGAAGTTTTTATTTCTGTCTCCATGTCTGTTTAAGAGTTTTCTGTCTCTGTTCTTATGTAATGTAATAAAGTTTTGGTTTTTTTTCTTTCAAGATTTAAGCCTGCTCTGCTCTGTTCCTGATCACATCCCACAGTAGTTGTTAGGGAAAAAACATATATTCATGAGTGCATCAACATCTGGCCAGTGTTAACCTATGACACCATCAGACCAAGTGGTGGAACACCCAGATGATGTCATGAGATGGCTACAGAACTGCAAGAGCTGACAGGGGACCATGTGTGAACTCATACTTAAAAGAGAGAGGAAAGTAAAAGAGAGGGATGGGCATGAGGAAGAAAATGAGAGGGAGAATGGAGTCAGAACAAAAGGGCAAGCAAGGCTTTAAAGTAGTAATTCACTAATGTATTGGCATATGCCAATCATGAAAAGCAGAACAAGGTTCAAGGCTTCCAAGCATTACATTCTGGAAACAGTATTGGGTATTCAGGTTTTTTATGCTCTGGATACTAGGAAAAGACTTTGGCAACGTGGTGTGATGATGAATTCAGTACTTGATAAACTTAATAAATTTAATTTTAAATTGCTTGATTTTTTTTCCCACTAAACACAAGCTGTTGCACACCATTAATCACCAAGTTGCATCATTATGTTTTTCAAGGAAAGATAACTGACAAGATGTCCACAGGCTTACAGAATTATTTTGCAGTGAATTGAAGAATTCACTTACTTGAATCTCAAACAGAACTTTACATTTGCTCTTCTAGTTCTATGATCAGTTTTAAGGGCCACATCACCAATACTGAGTATTGCATAGCTCTTTTTCTTCTGTTGTTTAAATTTTTGAAGGCATGCCACTTCATAGGGCTAGTATGATAAATATACCTTTGAAAAATTTAAAATAATGCATTTAAGTGCTTTCAAACTAATCTAAATCACTTTTAAAAAAAGAAAGGAAAATTGTCCTTAAATAATGAATTTTCTTTTGTCACACACGTACTTGTACTCTTAAAAGATATGAAAAATATTCCTTTCATTTACATCCTTGTTCAAACTCTAGGCACTAAATTCAAATGAGCCCTAATTAAAGTTATTATCTTAAAGCTTCAGTAGAATGGCTCTCATCTATATTAAAGAAGTTTCTAGTTCAAAGGAAAACTCTTTGCAGTGAAAGTCATGCATAATTTTTTTTTCTTTTGTCAGAAATCAATCATGGTTTTATCATCATTAAGGAGAAGAGTTGGCCTTTCTTAAGATAAGGGACAAACGTACCTGGTCATTAGATACCCCTACTTAATTAAAATACTCCTATTGACAGGCTCTTTTTTAAAATTATAAAAAAATTCTTCCTCATACTTTGATTGATGTCAATAGGCAACATAGGAAAAATAAGACGTCTAAAGAAAATTTAACCGTGCAGAAGTATAGATTTAAATTCCCACATGTATCAAGATTTGTTGTGATGAACATGGCAGAGAAGGGAAGGTGATAATGTAGGTTAAAATTATCACTGTATAAAAAACCCCACATAAATAATCTTCTAAATTTATTGATAATGGATATCCTCTAATTCATGTATTAAGCTCAAGAGATCGTGCACACAAATTTGCCTAAAAATGCTGATTTTCTAGAATCCAAATATCTATTGTCACTAGTTATTTATGGAGCTCATAAAATCATGAAATAATCTAGGCTGATCAGGTAAACTTTGGGAGGTCTCTCCAGCTCTAACCTCCTGCCCACAAGGGAGAGCCTGGCTCTGTGCTCCTGATCACCTTTTCTTGACCATATCTACATACAAAAAATGACTGTTAGGGCCTGTGTTGTTCTTGCTCAGCTTTATTTAATGTTTCTGTTGGCCCATTTCTCCAGCCTTCCCAGGACATTCAGTACAGCAGCCCTGCCTCCAGGCTTGTCAACTGCTGCCTCTCTGTCATTGTCATCCTTAGACTTGGAAAATGTACCAGGCTACCTTCTGCTTCCTCCCACAGGTCACTGATAGAGAAAAGAAACAGGCCAACTCCAAGGAAACATTCCAGAGGTCCTCCAGTTTTTACTGACCTCCAGGCAAAGCACCAGCCACTAATGTCAGTCCACTAACCAGACTGTCCAATCACATTCTCATTCACTCTGTTTTACTCCCCTCCAGACTGCTACTTCCCAATACAGACCACTGGAGGACACCACGTCCAAAGCCTTTTTAAAGTCAAAGTAAACAACTTTTAGATCTAATTACTCAATAAAGGGTTTTTTCCTCTTAACTCACATAAGAGCTATGAAACATAAGATAGAACTTATTAGCTGTTGTTGTACACAGACAGAAAATAAGAGAGAAAGCTCTTTCAACAGAATATTGTTTCTAAAATATTAGCATGACATGTTGGTTTTTTTACTAGCTAAAGCAGATACCACTTTATTTTCTTCCTGTGTTTTTATTAACTTAGGCAGATTGCATTGAAGCCACCACCCACCTAAGTCTTTCCAAGCTTTTTGAAAGGAAAAGGCATTTTTTCAGGTGATGTTATGAGTGGCGGTATGAAGGCCTGATAAAATTAAATGATTCACTGAAGAGTATTGAAAAAATTTGACTATTTACCTCTCTAGGGATCATTTCCTGTGGACAAACAGGAATCCACTGAGGAAAACTGGGTTTGGATATAACACCAAAGAATTTTACCAATGTGTTACTTAATCATATTTATCCCACAAATTCTATTTCTTGCCTCTTTCATTATCTTAATTACTCTAATAGAAACAGAACAAAGTGTAGCATGAGATGAACACTTTCATGAAGCCAAAGAGTTTTTAGCTGTAAAGACATTTTTTACCCACTGAAAACCAAACTGATTTCCCTTTTTTGTCAAATAGATGATCACGAAACTCCAGCTGTAACATATGTCCAGGACTCCAATAAGCAAATTACCTGTTCCATGCTGTAATTCAAGGTCTGAAATATCTGGCTGTGGGGTAGTTGGGGCCCATGAATTTGGTCTTAAGTTTTACTTAGACACAGAATATTAGATTACTCTCCAAATACTCTTGGTATCTTGCTCTGGAAAAGAATTCTGCTTCTATTTTTCAACATCATAGAGTCACTGAATTAAAAGATCACACTGAACATACTCAGCAATTAATTAGATCTGTTTGGATATATGCAGGTGATTCCTGCTCATGTTTTATGCAGCAGTCATCATATCATGCTTTTGCATATAGGCATCCACAACAGAAGAGATGGACAGAAAAATGCACCTCGGGCTCACACAGAACATGGGAATGGACAAAGATGTGCACTGTGTACAATGTGGGAAGACTTCACAGCAAGCTGGGTGGTGTCTGTCCTTTCTATCTACTTTGTCTGCCTTTGAACAGGACAAAAAGGCAGGCTAAATTCAATTGAGAGGACATAAAATCTAAATAAAGGAAATGATGATTTCATCTGTGACATCTGAGGAACAGGGAGGATATTATTGTCTTCCTTCTACAATATCTAAAAACTTTTTTTAACTTTTGGTTTTCTGTTTCTTGGTGTCATTTTCTTTGGAGTGTTGTTTTGATTGGTTAGTTGTTTTTTGGGGGTTATCTTTCTTGGAAGGTGTATTTTGTTCTGGTTTCTTTAACTAAATTTGTGATTTAATCTTATCCAAGTCTCTTTTGTTACCTCAGCAAGATAAATACTTTTCTCATTGCAAATACTTTCTTGAACTACACACAAAAAATTAATTGTAGGTTCTTTAAATTTTGAGTGATTAAATTTTGAGACATTTTCACTGTGGCAGTTTTTCGGACATTCTTCAAAAGCTGGAATTACGTCTAGCAATACCAGACTAAGAGATCTTTCTTATCTTTTCACTCAGTGTTATCTTTCAGTTTGGTAGCCCACAATATGGATGCTGAATAGTCTTTCACAGCATTTTTAGCCTACTTTGCAACTACTATTTAAGGCATGAAAGTATAAAGTTTCTGTGTTTTGTAAATGAAGTACAAATTTGTAAAGGTTACAGTTTTCAGTGACTATGGTTAAAAAGCCTGGGCACAGCCTGACTTCAGAAACATTTCATAAATATGAAGTAATTCTACAAACATAATTCTAGACTCTATCCCATGGCAAAAAGGAAAATATAAGCCAGAATGACTTGTATTCCTATAATCAATATATAGTGATATATTGATATATAGTGATAACATTTCAAATTAATTATATGCATATATATACCCAAAATTGTTGTGAAAAATACTGTACTTCAGGGTAATGTCTATTCTGACTAGATGCAAACCAAATCTAGAGGTCTGAAGGAAGAGCTGTTTAGCCGTCACTAACTCATTGCTATAAAATCTTGCAGCAAATGAAAATTTATACGTAAAATTATTTTACTAATTACAGAAGCAATCTGCAAGGATATGTGGAAGGATGATATCTGCTCTTTTAAGAGTATCTGGGCGAAGGAGCCATAAACAAGAACTAAGGCAAACCTGAGTGACAATTGATAAGGGAAGTTAAGAATGAACCCAGTTAATCACACTAATTGGTGTGGAGGTGAGAAGGTTTTGTTTTTCTTCAGTATGATTGTCAGACTAACGACCTTGCAAAACTGGAATGACTAGGGAGAGAAACAAACAGAGATACAAAACCTGAACAATTAGTCTAATGAAGACAATAAGCAGAAATGTACCTGTTCATTTACACTAATTGATAAGCTGCCAAGAAACTACAGTCAGTCTGAGTCCTTTCAGCTGGTAAGGAGGCAAAGAAGAGGATACTGCAGGTGGGGAGGACAAGGGGACCATGATGACTGATGAATCAATGTGCAAGTGAAGGGAGTCTGGGAGGGGGAGTAGACAGAAAAGAGTATTAAAGAGGACAGCTTCACTTGTCTGCCCCTGATCAGCAGTCTGTCCCACAATCTCGTTAGTTCTTTTCTCAGTTCTCTCACTGCATGATCTCAGTCTCTATCCCATGTGCATGTGTGCCCTGTGTGCACACCCAGGTGACCCTGAGTGGGCTGGTGTCAGGTACTGGAGACACACTGGGTGTATAGGCACCCCTGGCCTGTGGTGTCACCTGCTGCAGCAAGTGGGGTCTTAGCAACAGCAACTGAAATGAGCTGGGGTGGTCAACTTCAGCTGCAGGGGCTGGAATGGGGAGTGTGTTCCCAAATCCTGCTACAGGGAGGACTTCTGCGAGTGAGTTGAGTGAGAGTTTCTGCATGGCCTGCTGGAGCAGGACCATAATGTACAGCCTGTGTGCCTGATGCCAGCTGCTGGGCACTGACAATTGTTTGTCTCTTACCCAAACCAGTTGAGTGTGGACTTCTGTGTGGGCTTGTGTCTGGAGAGCTTCCTCTCAGACTTTAAGCTGGACTCCATGACAGGTAAGGGACCATTAGGTCTGGACCAGGGTAGTAGGTCAGCAGGAGGTCCAGATGCTGCAGAGGACTTGAGAATGTGGAGTCTGTGAATGATAAATTTACCAGCAAGCATCGAGCTGGACCAGCTGGTGAGTCAGGGACTATGAAGCAGGTAAGGAGCCACAGTCCGGGCAGGTGTGCCAGGCAGACAGACCCTGTGGTGGTATTGGCAGGATCTGTCTGCCTGTGTGTGCTTGCGAACTTGGAGAGTGTCAGGAAAAAGGGAGGTAGAGAGGAGGGCGGGGCTTGTGCTTCTGACATCACTTAGAGCAATTAATTTGATGACTCCAAGTGACACAAGAAGGACTGTTCCTAACATCCTGAGCACCCTCAAAAAGTTTGGAATTGGCAAATATTAATGAAGATGTACTTTCTGAAGTATATGGTCCAAACGGATCATAAAATTACATATGCTTTACATACTTTAAAGCATTTCCTGTCATTTTGAGCTTTATATCAGAAAGGTTTTAACAGTAACAAAATACAGTAGATGAGGGGGGGAAACTATATGAACAGCAGTATCAAGTGGTATCAAGAAAGCACTATGCTTTTCAGAGTTTTTCTTCCTAGTTCTATGTGTATTTCAGTTAATATTTCCACTAGCTTCTGGACAACAGGAAGTGCAAGTGCCTTAGAACATTTATTGTAAACATTAAACACTGTATTAACTGCATTATCAGGCACACACTAGCAGGAAGAGAGGGAGTGGAAGGCAGGCATGAATGTTTTTAACACCTTTGATTGTGTTGCAGCTAAAGAAACCTTCAAATATTTTATCCTCTGGCCTTACACACTTCCACCTCTTCACCTGCTATCTCACTGACAGCCTCTTTGAATCATCACTCAGTAGTCTCCTATTTTAATGGCCTTCTCTGATTAGGTAGCAGATTGTTTTCCTCTTTGTCAGACTATGAGCACAACCAAAATCAGCTTGTAATAGGCTTTTTCAACAACACAACATGGAGTTTAACTGTCTACCATTTTTCAAGTAAATATTATCAAAAAATTAAAACATTTTTTCATTCTTTTATAAAAATAGAATTTTTGTTTTTCAGAACAAGAGTTCAGTCACTGCACAGTGTGTTCCTTTGCCTTTGACATTTAACAGCATGACTGACTGATAACATTACTTATGTACTAGATTTATCTCCAAGTAAATTCAAGGGTAGGAAAAAAGAAACATTGAAATTCTGTCTTTGTACCTGAACTGCTATAAATTAGAAAAGTAAAAAATGCAATTCATCATATGCATTGACAGACATCAGTATTTCTCTAAAAATACTGACAGAAGGAATAATAATTCTTTAGGCTAAAACTGTATACAGATATCTAATTTGTATACAAAATATGTACAACTTTCCTCATAATTTTGGAAAAAATGTGCTGCCATCTAAAGAAGAAATTAATTACTATATGGGAACAACCAATAGCATCTCATGTAGCACAGGAAATGCAGAACAAATAACAGTTATATTACCCAAAATGTATGTAGAAAATTCAAAATAATTCTACGTAAAGAGAATTATCAGCTGTTGCAAGAAAAAAAAAAAAAAGTGCATTTAACAATATCAGGAAGCTGTTTGAGAAGCTTTACTTGCATTTGACAGGGCTGACATGGAGACACTTCTGTAGGCTTTGCCTGTGTCTCAAAACTTCTTAGAAAAAAACTACACCACCAAAATGCCCACAATACCACAGAGGTTATAGTAGCCATGACATGCTACATGCCAATCCACTGGCATAGACAATGTTTCCTGGGATAAGAGTTGACCAGCAGGATGTCAGACTTGGACCTGCATCAAGCTTTCTTGGACATGGTTAAATTTCTATACAAATTTATTTTCTGTGTTCAAGTGCACCTCCAGCTCAGAACCATGACTGGCCACACAGACTTTATCTCTTCACCATCTTCATTCAGGGGAATTTGAGGGACTTATGAATTAGTGGATACTCATTTTGTCCCTTTTTCTCTCTTGGATGATGTGACATATTCAAGAATCAGAATGACACCCTAAATGTATACTTCTGGAATATCTCTCCATATAAATAAAATCAGTCTTTAAATTATAAAACGGCAATAGAACTTGCATTGAAATCACAATTTAAAGACTAGCTGGTTCTTTATACAGAAGCAGGACAATAGATAAAATATGATGTTATTCTGCAAGGATTATTTTCTAAATTTTGTCTTCCTCACAATACAGCACTGTAAAAAACCAACAAATTAAATAATATTAAATTAAATTAGAATAGAATAAAAAGAATAATATAAATATCACATAAGGAGAACAAACTGATTAAAGAAATTCAATTCTCTGATTAGGGCTTTAAAAAAAATTTAGTAAACAAACATCTTAGAATGAAAAGCAAGCAATAAATGAATATAATTATGTTCTTCAGATGTATTATCCCATATATTAATATATTTTTGCACAAAGTAAACATTTTCAGACACCAGTGCTTGTTGTCCTCTTATGTAAAATTCTACCTAATAACATCCTTGTAGATGAAAATGCACTTGCTACGTGAGTTATGGTTTAAACACAAAATCCAAAAGGCCCACATTGTTGTATCTTTTGAAAGGATTGTTTTATTGTTTTGAAGCAAAGAATACTGAGCCATAAAGCTTTAGAAATTACTCCGAGTATCTTGATAATTCATCTAATTTTCTTAGCTACGAATCTACTTGGAAAGCCTTGACAGAACATTACATGAGATCCACTGAATTAAGGACATATTGTATTATGCCTTCTGAAAACTGGAATACATCTTGGGTTACTACAAATAATTTCCTTCCATTCCCAAACATGTAATTGAATATAATTGGAACATAACTATCTCCTTATTATAAGCACACAAAAACTATATTAAAATTCATAATTAACTCTGAAAATTTGAGAGCCAGAAAATGGCAGGATTACAGTCAACGTAAGTGCTTTATGTTTTATGGTGTTTCACACCATGGACTGAATACTGTCACCAACATGCTGCCCCCAGTTAATTCAGTTCCTGAGATGGATGGTAGTCACAGACTGTGGAGCTATTCAGTGCTGGGATTTGGGGTTTTGTTTTTTTTTTAGTGTTGGGGGCCATTATATAATTCATTGCATGGATCTATGCATTATTAACTGCACATTATCCAAATTATATTAATTTTGTCATGGGTTTTTCTGTGGTTTTCTTGTCAAATCATTTATCACCACTATTGCCATCTGAGACAAAAATTACTTGAGATCATTATCAGCACAATTTAATATATAAGAGATGAGCACAGACAAATTTATCTTAAAACCATGGAACAAAACTATGCATTTGAGCCATCTGATATTTTAAAAGTTGTCAACAACATCAGAGACTTCTCATGGTCCTAGCACAAATGCTAAAATAGTTTAATTATTCATGCCTTCCAGAACCCAAGTTCCATAAACAGAGGTATGGAAGACATGAGTGAGTTGCTGCAGGCACTTTATTTAATTTTCCTAGCACCACACAGCAAATTCACAGCCACAGAACTCAGGCACTGCTCAGCTGTCATGGTCAAAACAGTTTCTTAAATTCCCTAAGTGACATTTCTAAACATACTGACAAACACACTTCTGTCAGTGCCCCAATTCACTACAACCTCTGGTTTATGAACTTAGGAACTCTGACTTAGGAAGATTAATGTATTGACAATCAAATCACTCTAGGGTAATGAGAAATAAAACCAAATCATAAAGAAACAATTCACCTTCCCCAAACCTCTCCCTTTTTCAGGGCTCAATGTCACCCCTGATTTTCTCAACCTCCTCACTCTAATCAGGAAAAGGGGTTGCAGTCAGTTCATTACATTTGTCTCTGCCACTTCTTCCTCGGGGCAAGGACTCCTCACACTCTTCCCTTGCTCGTGGAGTTCCTCTGTGAACTTCTCCAACATGAGCCCTTCCCACAGGCTGCAGTTCTTCACAAATTGCTCCAGCATGGGTCCCTTTTCTGGTGGACATGGAGAAACTTCGGGCAGTTTCTCACAAAAGCCACCCCTGCAGCAACCTCCACTCTACCATCTGGCACAATAACTTATTCCACTACATTAGGAGATGTGGATTCATAAGGTAACAAGTAATGTGACAATTCCCTGCTTTCCATGTCTGTATTTGGTGAATATGAAGCTGGATAGCTGAGAGAAAAAAAAAAAAAAAAAAAAAAGGAAAGGAAAGCTACAATCCAAGGCCTCAGTCTGCTTGCTGGATGTTGTGAATCACTCCTTTCAGAGCCTGCTGGCTTTCCAACACTAAAACACACATACACACATGACGTGAAAAAGCAGGATGGTTATCTATTAACATCTGACTGATTGTTGTACAATTGAAATTTCACAAAACATCATAAGCAGCTTCACTCAAGTCACTCCTAGCCTGAAAAAATGTCCATTCAAGTGTACATCTAAGACAACATCACAGATAATTTGAAAACCCTTTGCCCCTCTGAATCAAGTAATTTGTAAAACTCTTACAAAGAAAAATTGCTTGAAATATCTGCACAAGTTATTTAAACACCTGAGCTTTCATCCAAAAAATTGTATCATTTATAGACCAAACACTGTATAATCTGATATTGCTAAAGATTCTATAAATTGATAAATAATAAGATAGGAGATATACAATAAAAAAACCTAGTATCTGAAATTGCAATTAAGGGAAATAGTCTTTGGTTCTTAAAAAACATATGACTCCAGCAATTTGCCATGAAAACTGATGATTTATTTCCATACATACACACAAAAATTGCAAAACTATTCTTCACTGTTTTCCTCTTGAACCACAGGATCTGCTTTACTTTTAATGTAAAAATGATAAAGTAACAATTAAATTTATCTTGTGCACTTAGAATCTAGCGCAGACCTTTTCAGATCACAGATGACAGCAGCTTGTACAGAAAGTATGTCTTAAAGGTCTAAGTCTGTACAATTGAGAAACCCAATCTGCCTTTCTAACAACAGTAAATCTTGCTTAATCTTTGTTAAAACAATTTTGAAAATATTGCAAACACATGGAGGGAGTCTGAAAAAATAGGATTTGGTGACCTAGAAGAAGATGTCTCATACTGATGGATGCATAACACAGTGAAGTGCTATGAAATAACCTTGAGGTTCTAGCCATGACCCCTCCTGGCTACTGCAAAAATTAACCCTGTCCTGGCCAGAACCAGGACAATGTCTAATGATTTTTTTTTCTCTTATTCTTTTGTAACCAGACTAAATAAAATCTAGATGTTATGTCGACTAAGCTGGTATAACCTAGAAATCAATCTGCTACAGAATATGAAGTTCAGTTCAACCTGCTTAGTAGGGATGAAGAATGGGACTAATGCACTTTGAAAATACAGGAAGAATAATGTAAGACTAGGGTGCTGGGTTTCTTTATTCAAACATAAATTTGCTGAGTGTCATGATGCCATTCCATTTGTGCGATTGGAAATGCCTGTGTGGAAATCAAATATTAGGTTCATTACATCAGTATTCAAATGAGTTCTTAAGCTGCTCTTCCATATCTGAATTATTTCATAGGAAGAGAAAAATTACAAAGCACTGCAATGTGCTAAACTGAGGGGGAAAAGGTTAGGAAAAGTACTAAAAGCTACAACCATGTATTAGCTACAATCTAGAAAGCTAAAATATATGAAAATATGTAAAAGCTAAAAATCTTTAGGCATCATTTAAAGAATGTTTTAACAGAGCAGGAGAGTCTTATGTGTCTCAATAAATAACTTGTGTTGGTTTTCAGAGAACATGAGAAAACAAATTAAATTAGCTTGAGGTTGCACAGGTTTTTTCCTTTCAGTTATTTCACTTGAAAGAAATCAAAAAGTCAAAACTGCTTTCTGTTTCACAGAAAAATATCAAATCAGTGTTTGAAAAGTTCAGCACATATTATAAAGAGATGGGCAAATAATACAATATGAAATGCCAAAAGCTCATTAGTTATTCTAAATAACTAGGTCATAATTTGCTTCAGTATTTACAGGAATGATTAACTCCCAGACCAAACTATTTCATTAAAAGAGACTTTGATGTCCTAAGTTAGAAAAATATAATTGTCCACTTACATATCATACTTGAAATGTTAACAGCCTGAAAAAGTAATTTGTGGGTAAGAATATACTGTTGCATGCACAACAAAAAAGCATCAAGCACAAACACAGAAAACCAGCAATTTTTACTGGCAATTTACCTCAAAAACTCTAACAGCTGGAAACCCATAAAAGTCATCACACCACAGCAATGCCACAATCATGTGTTCTGTAAACTGACTGGGGAAAACTACAATACCCAAGCCATTACACACAGATAAGAGAGGGGAGGATAATGAAAATGCTGTTTCTCAGATCACATTGACGAAAGAATGGGAGAATTTGTATCCAGGCCAACAAATTCATAGAGAAAGCAGCGATACCAAAGCCTCCAAGGGAACATTCTCAGAAGTCAGAATTAAGAGCATGCTTCTGAAAAACATAGTGCTATCCCTGAGATGCTTCTGTTGGCAACATCAGCCAGCACCTGGCTAAACCAGCAGCACCACTAATCTGGAGTAAAAGATGCTAGCAGCCAGACTGTGGGAAAAACAGCCAGCTACAATACGAGACTGAAAACAAACAAACAAACAATCCATCTGACTAATTGAAAAAATGTAAAATAATTGGGAAGCCATTCAACACCTGCATAGTCAAGGGAAAAAATCCAAAAAAATGTTTTAGACAGCCTAGTTTCATTGCAAGGAGGAGATATGCAAATAGATCCTGAATTCTTGCGACATGAAGTGACACTGCAATGCTTCATTCATTTGTGAGCTGAAATGGTTAGAAGACACTGTGTCCACAGAACATCCAGGCTCCAGGCTGCTGCCTTGAGCTGAATACCTTACAGCCTTTGATCCTGGTCCTGCCCAGCAGGCACCTGTTCTCTTTGGGGGACAGGGTCTCAGCTCTGACAAAGGGTGGATATGTATAAAGCATGCTGAATCTAAGGGCTAGGCTCCCGATTTTAAGGATGCCCCCAAGCATGCAGAGTCTCCAATCCAGTAACAGCTTCTTGAAGGGGCATCAAAATTGTGTGTAATGTATAGGAGGAGTTTACAGCTCCAAAGAGAAAGTATCCCTCTAGGCAGAGATCTTAGTAGCAGATGTGCCTGAGAGAGATGCTATGAATCAAAGTAAATCCAGATTCCTATTATTTGCTCTAATATCGAGAGAAATGTCTCCTTCAAATTGGGATCCTTGTTAACTCATCTGAGGAGTCAGCCTTGTAAAGGACACCCCTTTCCCCCCAATTTTTTAATAGTTCTTAATATAAATTACTCTTCAGCTCTGATGTCACTATTTTATCCAAGAACTGAGTAGCTGAAAAAAAGCATTTCATATCTGTTTTTAACTTCATACATTTAAAACATCCCCTCTAAAATGCTTGAAGCAGCTCTTTAATGTTGTGCCTCTTATCAAAAGCAAAGGCTCTTTCAAGATATTCTGTCTGAATTCAACTGTGAAATTTTGAACTGTCATAATTTCTCATCTTCTGAATCTATTTGAACACAACTTCCAACCATCCAGTTCTGCACTGTGTATTTATGGGACTGCTAATGACTCTCATTGATTGTACTTTTTGCCTCAAGAACTCTAAAACAAATGGAAATTTATAGTTATCTTTAATAGAATTCTTTCCAGCCCAAACAAATATACTTGTTTTTACATCAATGTCCTGTGGCTAATGGAGCTGGAATTTATTAGCATCACCCCAAATACCTCGAAATACTTGCAACATACTTTTAATATAGTGTGGTTTGAAACTTTACATGTAAATGTTTTGTTTCATTACTTTGTGTTTTTTTGCAGTAACTTAGTTAAGAGACAGAGAAATTATCATCTCAAAATGGAAGGTAATTTACATCTAGGAAGGTATATCTAGTGATTTTCACAGCAGCCACAGGATAAGATTCTCTCTTTCCTAATAAAACCCCAATAGTTTTACTTTGGAAATAATGAAAATATGTAGAATTTGTCTGCAATGCACCTACCAGCAAAAACCAATAGAGGACACTGGCCACAACCTATATTTGTAAAGACAGTTTATTGCACATGCATGGGTAGGTGGTTGGATGAGGGCATGGTCATGGGAAGACCCTGTAAGACAGAGAGTTGCTCTCCTCTTTACTTCACCTTTAGTTACACTCCTGGGGCAGTGCTGAGTCAAACCATGGAGGAGTATAAATAGGGACATGCACAATCAACAGGAATGTAAAAATTAGATTTTATAACACAGCACACTCTCCCATGGACTTCTCTCTTCATACCAAAGCATAAAAAGTTATGTTCCTCCATCTTTTCCTGCTTTCCCTGTTTTCTATGGAGAGGAAGTGTGCTTGTCACAGACCATTTCAGATAGAAATGCCAATATGATCTGTGCTCAGCTGAGTTAACCAGGGACCAGTACCTATTGAAAAGAAATTGAGTTCACAGCTGGAGGAACTGTTTCCAAATAGAACCTCTCATACATTAACTTTGAAGAAGACATCTTAATAGGCTACTCAAGACAAGCTTTTCATTGCTACCTCAGCTCTAGTACATTTCTTTCCAAGGGGCAACAATATACATTTTCTGAAGGCATTTACTGCCTAAACAGCAAACTAAACTGGACATCCAATCTGACATGTTAATATACTGCCTTTGAGGATGCATTTGTAAGCACAGTAGGACAACTTCTGTATTTCCCCTTCTTTAGGTAGGGAACATTATCTGTTGCAACAGGATAGGGCTTACAGTCCTGTGTCTAATGTTCTCTGGTGTGTTTCTAATACTTTTGAAGAAAATTGGTTTCGTCCTCTCAGTTCATATTTAGTGGAACTGGGCTACATCAATCTTATTCAAGTGAAACATGCAGTTCTAAATTAAATGCACTTTTTTGAGCTCAACTAAGTCTCTAGTGAACAGCAGTTTTCCCAAGAAAAGTATTACACATAAATCATCATAATTCATTGGTTAAACAGAAACAATGATATTGAGCAAGGTGTTGGTTACAGCATGGTGCCAATAACACCAAGATTGTGGGTGTGATCCCTGTAGACGCCATTGGGTTAAGAGCTGGACTTGAGGATTTTTGGTAGTCCCTTCCAACACAAAATATTCTGTGATTCTAAATGAATTGTGCATCTGAACTTCTTTTAAACTCTAGGATAAATGGATGTCTCAATGTTCATGTTATGGTCGATATAATATGGGAGACTGCCTTTAAAAGGACGTCTATTAAGTTTTATAGCCCATTAAAAGCAAGGGGTATCTGGTTTGATTTTACATTCAACTTTCATTTTTCTTCCTTCAAACATATAAGCTACAGCACAAATTTTGGCTGACCTAAGAGTTTTGATATTGTTTTTATTAGCGTTATCATTTAGGTATTTAACAAACTGGACTTATTTCCAGATCAGTTCAAAGCTCTGAAATTTTGTTCACAAACTCAAAACACTAGATCCCACTATATCCAGTCAATATAAAGGAATTTGTATTTTGTGGTTACTTCTGGACTCAAATAAAAATTTAATAACTCAAAGCCGAATTTAATGGTTCTAAGACTTGATACAAAATTAAAAATTATGAAATCCAGCTATTGAAAAGTGCCATTTCAAAAGGCCCTAGAATATGTAGCTAAAGACCACTGATAGCAGAATACAGACATAAAAAACTAACGAAGTGCTCTTTGCCTGACAAGGTGTTCCAGTCTTTTCTGTCTTTTCCATTTCCACATGTGCTCCTAGGTAATATGATGAGGGCATCAAACATGCTGTGATTTCTTGTAGAAATATAAACCTCATCCTAAAGACTAAGAGCAGAGTCCAGTCCCTTCAGGTCTTCTCTTTACAGCCTTCACAGTTCCCTGCTGTGTGTTTATTTCTGTCCAGCTGGCCACAAACAGTTTCCCACCTGGCTGGATGCATCAGGAGAAGTATATCTGAGTTTATACAGCAAGAGGAAACCCAAGTCACTACTAAGGCATAAGCTGGTGTTCAGCACTACTGCATTGCTGGAAACACACATCCCTTCAGCTGTTGTGGACCTCCTGCAACTTACTTTCTGCTGGAGGTGACCCTGGTCACTGCCCTAGTTTTTTGACTGTTGACAGAAAGCTCTAAGGTCAATAGACTTCTAATTCCAAATTTTAGCCTAAAAATCTTCCTACTGACACAGCATGTGCTGATCTAGATGATAAAAAGTGATCTGTATAACATTACATAGTATTACATGATCTAAGATCTTTGCAGCAAGCTCCAACGTAACAGCTCAGACCTTGCAACTTTTGCTTATACTGTTCTTATTAAGGAGTGGAATAAAGCAATGATGTGTACTGTTCACTACAAAGATCACACCAGGGGCAACAGAGAGGTAAGAGAATTCCCTCTCTTCACTCATCTGTGGCTGTAAAAAAAATAGCAGCTACCTTCAGATGTGTTTTACAAGAAATCTGGATCTAACAGATTAAATTAGAGTAAAAAGTCACTCTAATCTGGAAGGAAAATAATTTACTAGATAGAAGTCACAATGATGCCTTGAGAAGGCTGACCTGGAACAGAGACTGGACAGAGCTAAGTGAATAAAGTAGATATTTATTGAAAGGTTTTAAAGGATACACCTTGGTCAGTACAAGACCCTGGCTAGGCTGCACCCAAGGTGGACCCAAAATGGTCACAAAATGGACAACCGGTCATGAGGTCTCAGACTTTTATAGGTTTTGGTCCATTTGCATATTGGGATTTAATTGTCCAGTTACAGCTTCAGGTTGTGAGGTTCCATCCTCCTTGTTTTCTCTCTTCAGTCCATGGTTGTTTATGCTTTTGAGCCTGAAAACCTGTACTTGTCCTTTGTCTCCAGTAGGAAAAGGATTTGGTTTGTCTACCTACTTGTGAAGAGAGCTCACTAACACTCTAATGTGAGGCTCAGAACTGCACACCTAGGCAGCACAGAATCTGAAAACCATGAAAGTGAAAACTTAAGGCATCATTTCCCCCCTCTTTCTTGATCTTTTCATGATCTTTGGCTTCTTTATTCAAGAAAATCAGAGTTGCTTACTGGAGAGGGGATGAAATTTTGTGATGGCTACAGCTGAGCGTGAGTTTAGTTGGTTCAAATAGAAACTTTTGTGACCCTTTTCTCATACAGTGATATTCTCTGCTTTGTTTTAAGAGCATTTGAGCCTCTTCCTTTTGAAAGTGACTCATCAGGAGCTGTCAACACACACACATTAGTCCTCTCTTTTGTTGCATCTTCTGTAACCCAGAATGTCTGCACATAGATTTCTGAATATTTTATTTTTAAAAATAATTTCTAGCTTTAGAAATCTATGTAGACACACATGGTAATGATTCATAAGTGCATGTGCGCATATGTGTGTATGTTTATATTTATAAAATGATTTTTTATGGTATCAAATACCTAAACCTTTAATATAAGAAGGGAAATTTAAGGATCAGTGTTTATTGAAGTTGGTCATTGACAGATGTTTATGTCTAGATAAGGAGAAAGCCTGTTCCATCCTCACTGCATGAAAAGGCTCATTTAGTTTCAGTGAAGTTACTGGAAAAATCTTCAGTGTGACAGCAGGGTTAAAACATGTCATTGCAGATGCAGTCTCAAAAAGATTCACTTGGCACAAACACCATCTCTGAAAATGTGTGTAGGTCCAGAAAACCAATATAAATCAGATGGCAGGCTTCACAGAATGAAGAACAAAATTTAATTAAAATCCCTCTCATCTGCATTCACACCAATAGGCACCTCAGAATTAAAAAAAAAAAAAAGAAAAAGAAAATCTGATTTCACCATAATATTGGAGAACATTTGCTGAAGTGTAGTGTGTAATATTTTCCAGAAGAACTGTACTTGTTATCAGCATGAAATCCTTTCTGTACTTTGGGCAAATATCTCAACTGCAGATGAGTTTGTATCAGAACCAATCATTTGATTTGTGGAGCTGATTGACAGCATCTATGATGCTACCCTCTATTATACACAAACTTGATTTCAATAACATGCATGTGGCTTATAAAGCATTTTTTAGCAGAACAACAATTACTGTATATTTCATATATTTTATGATTGACTCATCTTTTATCTAAGAGTAATTAAATTTCATCACTGGAGTTGACTAACCTTTTGACTAACAAATATTGCCAATAATATTTGGCAAATAAATAATAAATATAAATAAATAATAAATATAAATAAATATGTTAAATAATATTTCTAAAAAGAACCAAGTCAAACCCAAGGATTTTCAGTCCTGTTAAGACAGCCAAATTTAAAGGACTGGTTCCTTTTAATATCTCTGACTACATGTATTCCAAAAATTTCCAATTTGGTGTGTTTTTTCATATTTTCTGAGGTTATCATTGTCACTGTGCTGATTATGAATGCTGCTGGACTCATCTTCAAGCTGCTCTGAGAATTCAATGGTATCATTAAAAAAAATAAGAGGATTGAATAGAATATATATGACAAAGGATTAGTTAGCATGTATAAGGGTTTATACAGAGAAATTCTATTCAATGAGAGATATTAGAAGACTGTTTCAGAAGGAGACTATTAGAAAGCCAAGAAACTTCAAGAGGCAGCTAAAACTAAAAGCAAGAACATTACTTGCCCCCCCCAAAAAAAAACCAAAATAAAACTAAAATTAAAAATTTAAAAGAAAAAAAGGGAAATTTGCAACAGTAAAAGCATATTTCTGCACAATTAGATTGTCTAATGCACTTTTAATATCTTTGTTATGTCTTGTCAGGCTATAATAAAAAAAGTACATAAGTCAGAGTTCATAGCATTAGTTCTGTATTAGGATTATTGATCACTCAGAATTTAGTGATATTGAACATACTTGATTATGATCAAAGAAGAATTGCAGTGGACAGCACTTTTTAAAAATCTTATTCAAAAACCATTTCAAGATTCCCTGTGGAGTACCAATTCAAATAAATAGCGCTAAAAAGAAGTAAACACTAAAACTTTTAATATAAGACATACTTCTGAGAACCATATATTCACTGAATGAAACAAACAAAAAAATCTTACTAAGGGAATAATAGCAAGCTAGAGTATTCCTGGCTTCATAGAATTCTAATAAACATTTTTAACCTTCTCCCTAGTTTTGGACAGAAAATTATCTATTCCTCTCAAGGTTTTCTTGTCTCTCAATCATTAAGATAATTTTTACTTTAGTTCTTCAATATTGATTTGTTATTGTTCTATTGTTTCTATTATTAATAGAAATAAAATCTGTTTTCATTTATAGAACTGGTAACGATTGCTGTCCATTTCTCTTTTAAGTAAATACATAGGACTTTTTGTATGAACAATGTGAATATTTAGTCACTAAAACTGCTGCTGAGGGGAGTGGCAGATTCATCATCTCACCAAACAAAAGTTTGATGGCATAAAATATTAAAAGCCTGGTCCAGTTTGACTAGATGAAAATTAAAGGTCTGCAATTACAAGAGGTCATATCATCATGACATTATGCTTCTTTGCCCTAAATTTGATGAAAAATTATCAAAGATGCTCTGGTTCCCCACCGTAATTCAAGGACTCAATTCTTACGGTTCCATGCTTGTAACTCACATGAAATACCATTTAAGCCAAGTTTAAATTTGGAGAAAAACTCCACTGAACTACTGCCTCTCTTCCCCCATTTTTAATAGATATGTGAGCAATAAAAGTAATTTAGCAAGTTAACACAAAAAGAAGACCCTAGAAATAGTTAAGAAAGAAGATGAAGCCTCTATCTACACTCATGCACAGAATTATACATATTGTACACACAATGCACTAGTGTAACAGAATCCCAAGATGATTAGGGGCTGTAAGGGACTTCTGGAGATCATTTAGTCCCACTTTCCTGCCAAGGCATGGTCACCAAGTAAAGCAGGTGACACAGAAACACGTCCAGGTGGATTTTGCATATCTCCAGAGAGAGACTCCACAATCAGCCTGGACAGTGCTCTGCCACCCTCAGTGTGAAGGAGTTCTTCCGCATGCTGAGGTGAAACTTCTTGCATTTTATTTTATGGCCATTTGCTCTTTGTCCTGTTGCTGGGCACCACTGAAAAGAGTCTGGCACCCTCCTCTTGGCACCTTCCTTAGATATGTTAATTTGTATTGATGCAAACACCTCTCAGTCTTCTCCAGATAAACAGGCACAGCTCCCACAGTCTCTCCTCATAAAAGAGATACTCCAGACCCCAAATCATCTCTGTGGCCTCAGCTGGACCCTCTCCAGAAGCTCCCTGTCTTTCTTATTCTGAGGAGCCCAGCTGGACACAACATTCCAGATGTGGCCTGACTACAGCCACTTAGAGGGGCAGGATCTCCTCCCTCGGCCTGCAGGCCACACTCTTCCCGATGCACTCCAGGACACTGGGATTGAATCAAATGAGAAATCTTCATATGGAAGCTATGAAGAATGTACAGCTGTGTCAATGGAGTTAATACAGATTTCCCAGCCTGATACAATCATAAGAAAATGTATGTTTTCCTGTGGCTGCTTCCTCGGGGGTGGAGAAATCCTGCAGTAACAGAGAGCTAATTGGAACAGTTTCTATTCTCTCACTTATCCAGAGAGGACTGTCAGGAGTGTCCAAGTTTGCCAGCAGATGGAAGAATTTTTAGAAAATCTCTTTAACATAACCCACATAAATATAGGGACTACTTCAGACATCACTAGAAACTAGCTTCCAACAACCTCCTGATCCTCTATATTTATTCTAGCAGCTTTCCAGCCAAACTAAATAAGGGACCCCTGGAGCTATGAAAGAGTTCTAGATTTTCATCAAACTGCCTAATACAGAACACCAGTGGTCAACTTATGTTGAAAGACTACTGAAAAAAGAGTGTTGAAAAATCAGCTTAAAAAAAATTGGAATGAAGAAACAAGTCTTTCAACTCCAAAATACAATAACTAGCAAATTATTAAAGATGAATATGGGATATTTAACATCATAAAACAAGCTATAAAATTGATGAATAGAATATTCCCAAAATACTCTCACAAATAAATCACATAGACAGTATTGAAATAATGATTAAATTCCTACTTAACTCACAATATCACTAAAGATTAAGTATCATGTTTGAAATAACTTATAAATTGAACCTGTAAAAAGGTTTTTCTTGCCTTTTATTTTATTCCTCATGTACTGCATATACAAAGGCTAGATGACTTTTTTAAGCTGAGTCTTTGCAAAAATACTTAGATATAAGCATAAGTTGGTCTTCTGTCCTGAAATCCATGAAAACAAGAATGAAGCCATTAATCAGATCTGTGAGTTAAAATCCTCCGGTCATGATGACAACATGGTCTTGAAGATGCAACGTTTTATCATGGAAGACTCCCAGAAACCCAGAATCAACATTCAGAGTTGTGGGCAGAGTCAGGAGTGAAAAAGAGACAGAAAACAAACCCCAGTGACTCCATGTGGCCCTGGTCTAAGCTACAAATTGAAGAAATAAATGATGTCAACTTTGCACAATACAAAGTGTTTCAAAGTCATTCCACAGCAGGTAGAATCAATGTCAACATATCCAGGTTCAATTCCACATTAGTATTGATAGTTGATTTCCAAGTTGTGGGATTATCATATCTGAGCAATGCCACCCTAAAATATGTAGGCATGGTACTACAAACTACTCTGGATACTTCTTCATGTAATTGTATCATATATATATTGTATATTATTTAACATTTTATGTTATTGTATCATATATATTGTATATTATTTAACGTTTCCTTTCGTGCTTCTGTTTGCATTTCTAACATAACTACTTTAATAAATACATTTTGAACAGTCTTCATTTAAAGAAATAACTGAAGACAGTAAAGTTTATAAAACATTATGCTTGTAGTTTTTATTTTAAATATAGAAAATTGCTAAAATTAACTCTGTCTTTAAAAAAACCTTTTGGTAAGAATTCAGACCAGGCAACAGCATTACTTGGATTATAACAAATAAATAAACCTGAAGAATAGTACAACTTTATTAAACTTAATCACTTGTGCTGATTATTTATCAAAGTTATATGTGGTGGAATATACTTAATAGTAATTGGTGAAGCTTGATGAGCTTGTGTTTTGCTATCTGTTCATGTGTCACAGAAATCAAGATCAACCTTCACCTTCCAAATATCTCATTGGCTTTCATTTAGATTATGTATCCTGCCCACTCAAATTTTAGTTTACTCTGTATACATATTTGACTGAAAGATGAGTTTCAGTTGACTTCTAAGCCTTGATGGGAAGATACAAATTTTTTAAGCACATACATCGAAACAAATATAATTATAACAGATTCCTCTGAGAAGCTTTTCCTAATATACTGTTCCAGATGGCAGGTTCCTAATAAGCTTAAAAGCTTCACGGATAAAACCCTGGACATTAGAACTGATAAATAAATTGCTTTGAAACAAAGACGAAAAAATTTAAACTTGCAGAGGTCAGTCAGTACTGTGAACCCTGAGATTTTAATCCCTCTAAAGCATACAGATAAGGGGACCATCTGCAAACTAATTCAATTTAGAGATGGCTGTGCACAACTAATTCCTTGCTAGAGGTAGGAAAATGAACCAGCTTGCCTAGAGCAAATAAAATTTATTCTGTAAAACAAAACATACACCCCCCCATATGTTAGTGCTTAAAGTGAGAAAAGAATGCAGAAAAGAAGTAAAAAGATCACTTTCTTATTTAAAAATTAACAAATAAGTTTCATAGACCAGATAAAAAAGTTAATAAAGGCTTTAAGTGAAGAATAATTAGAAGAACAGATACTTAAAGAAAGAGCCAATATATTTGCACTTCAAAATTTTTACCAATAAATATACCAAAACTAGCGACAAAAAGAGCAAGGAGTCAGAGGGAAAGTGGGGGGAGAGGTTTTCCCACCAAGCAGTCATGGATCTTTCTTTTATAAAACTTTGTCTCTGTCTGTCACATGTTTGAAAGTAATCAGTAAAAATGCATCTAGCTAATTTATCATGAAGACAATGTTTATTAAAGCTAAACCAAAACCCTCTGGAGGTAATTAACAAACATGGATTGCAACTGGGCTGTCATTCCAAGAGGGCGCAGCAGAAAGTCAAATTGAACAACTCCAAAGCCATTGCTATTTCATACATGGATGGTACACATGACAGAGTAAAGCATACACTTTGAAGGACTTTGAAGGTTTTTTGAGGACACCAAAATGAAAAGAAGTGAAAGCAGTGTGGTGAACAAGAGCAAAATTTGAAATTTTATTGATGAAGCTGGGTTATCTCAAAAGCCAGCATGAAACTGAAGTAATTGCAGACTTCTACAGTGAATAGTGAGCCATCTTTCCATGTATTGTTACAAAAAACAAACTTCTGGCAGAAGTCTTCATGGAAAACAATTTGACAAAAAGACAGTTTACACAGCTGGTGTTTTGGAGCAAACCTGTACCTTCTTGGTAAGACATTTGTTCATCTCATCCGATAACATAATTCTGAGATTCCCCTCAAATAGGAGCTGTCTTTTTAAACATCTATTGTGTCTGAATATATCTATTCCACAAATTTTCCTATGAAGCCCACTGAAACACCAGCAAAGCATGGAGGAAAACTGACACAGTGTTTGTTGAATAAATGAAGCAGGTTGTATTGGATCCATAATAGGAAACCCCTCAACCTCCAAAAATACAGTCTCAAAAACCTCTAGTTTGTCATGCTTAAATTGTATTTCAGTCTATTAGCACTTTACAATTAAGTCTTAAAGAGTTTAATTTGTATTTACTATCTTTCATGAGATTATGATTGTTTCCTTAATTATATGGTGCTTAAAAACCACATCCCCATTTATTTTATAATCAAGATTAACATGCATACTCAAAAATGATGACTACAGTAATTTCACAGATTTAATGAAGGTTGATAGGGGATTAGAAGTGTTTAAACCTTAAAGAAAATGGCATATTAATTCCAAACATTTACCTATTTGTAAATTTCTCTCCTTACACAGAACAAATAACATTTTTTAAATTGTAATTAGCCAAGCTTGAACTATAAACAAACCTAATGCTCAAACTGTTGTGAAAACCAGCCTATCTGCTAAAATAAAATGAATGGATAAGGAATGAGCACTTAGGAATTAAAGTGTGTTGTTTATCTTTAAATTTTCTATAATAATAATTCAGATTAATCTTATCAATTACTACAGTTATTTTCCTTGGGAAAAAAATAACTAATAAAAGCATTTTAACAGCTAAAATTGCTCATAAATAATTTCTAACAGTCTAACAGTGTGTAAAAGCAAGAATCTGGGTTCTGCAGTTTTACCATATCTTGAAGAGTTAAAAAAGCTTAAAAAAAATCTTAAAATATTGAGGAATCCCCAACAATTTCCCCCCATATATACTAAATTAGGTAATTCTATTATCATGTGACAAAACTGGAAGGCTTAAGAAGAGAAAAGATATTTCCATTAAATTTGTGTCTTGGATGCCAAACTTGCACATAAAGTTTAAACTCAAGGACTACATGAGTCTCATGAGCTTTTACTTGAAATAAAAATAGTTTAAAAAAGTCACAATAACTTTTAGTGGAAATAAACTGTTTTCCATTTCTTCTCTGCTCCAGTGTTCCAGGTATGAGATGCATGGCATCTCTTGGTTCACCAGTTGCCCAACTATGGTGCAATGCCACCAAATGAAGTTCCAAGGTTATTTCCAGGTAATCTAAAATGTTTGTCATAAGGAATTGGGTGGCTATAATATGAATTAAAAGGAAAATGCTGGGAAAACAGGGTAAAAGAAAACAAATTAGGACACAAATCACAAGTAAAAAATACATAGGTCAAAGGATTTCCCTTGATTTCTCATAACAACACAAGAAAAAAGATGAAGCTTTGGAATTCACCAGTAGCTCAGAAGTACAGTACCTACAACACAGGCTGTTTGAAGTATTTGCTACCTCTTCACATTCTTTGTTATACCAAAACTCTAAACATGAACAAAGTTGCATAAAAATCAGATTACCGATGTTAAATCTCCGTCTCAAATGAAAAACAGTAAAAATTCTCTTTCATTTGAGTAAGGACAGAAATTCTACCTTTATAATTATTTTCACTGAGTAAGGATGGAAATAAAATAAAAACCCTTTCAGGCAAAGACTGATGTTAAACCTGAATGTGTCGAGGCCGAGTATGTTGGGAAACAAAGTGAAGATAATTTTTTTATCATCACCATAAACACCACATTTGACACTGCCATCACGACCTTTGATTATTCAAGGTTACAGGGATCTTTCTTGTATATCTCACTTGAATCATAACTGAGATGCAAAAGCAGACGGGTAAAAAATATAAAACAATGAAATGCTTAAACTTTTTTATTTGGCTCCCCTGAGAGAATGTTTCATGGTAAGCATTTTTCATGGATGTGAAAGATCTCAAAGGCTGTGAAGTAGTCCACATATTTGCCTCTTGATGACCTCATTTAAGCAAAATGTGCAAGCCACTAACTGTACTCACTGAATTCACAGTGTAGAGAAGCAGACTTAGCGTGGAATAGTTGACATCCACAACCAAATTTACCTCCCTGGAACATATTTGTGTACATGCAGCAAAACACATTTCAGCAAACTGTGCTTCACAATGTCTGTCCTTACACACAGCACAGCAAAAGAAATAGAAAGGCTACAGTTTTAAACAGAAAAAGGGGTGAAAATATCATTGTATTTGAGTGGTTTTCATTCACTGGTATGTACTTCTAGAAGAGCAATAGATTGAGGTGCTTTCAAACCCAACCCTACAAAAGTAAGTAAATAATAATTTTGTTTGAAGTTTATCATTAGAGCAAAGCAGCACAACACTACGGACAACAGTGGAAGCCACTGTGAAACACAAAAAGTTCAATCCATCTACCACTTCTGTTTAACCTTCATCAGGATGAAACTCAAATGTTGTAGAGCATATTTTACTTATCTCTGTTTATATCAATTATCAAAATCAAAAAAAAGTATTGAATTGCAAGGATTGTGCAACTTGTGGGGTAGGAGGGGAAAGTACTGGAGTAATATTTCAGAAAGCTTGCAGTCTACTTGATTACTTTTTACACAATTTGTCTTTTTGGTATCTGAACCACTGATTTTTCTTTTTATCAAGATAATTTAATTTTTTTCTTGAAGAAAATTAACAAAAAAAAATTATAACATGAGAAAAATTCCAAGCAAGTTCCAATTCAGACTATTGCTCTATAAAGCGATAACTTTCACTAGACATTGCAGGATGTTGTTCAAATTGAAAGTCCACAAAATATTTCTCCAGTAGTGAAAACAATTAAAGCAATCTGGGCTGCAGAAATGGCAGGAAGCATCCAACCAGTGTTAAACAATAGGAAGGACTTACTGTTCAGGCAGGCAATTTTCTCTGCATGAATATAATGTGATTACAAAGGGACCTGCTGTAGGCTAATGAGCTCCTATTCACAGTTTTTATGGAATGAAACTAAGAGAAGTGTTCAGCATTTCCCCCTGCACTTCCAAGCAGATGGTACTGTGGTGAGACAGTGCCCTTCCATGATACAGTGCAAAATCCCTGTGCTGCAGCAGCACAAACAGCTCAGAGGTCTCTTCTGTATGTTGATGACATTTAAGATAGACTAACAGAAACTCCAAGTAGGGAAATTGCCTTTGCTGAAGGCATTTAATTAATGGGATTTAAAATACACATTATCAGACCCAGCAGAGATTCATAACAGCCAGAGTTTTCTTCTGTAAACAAAACCTTTTGGTGATTTTTGTTTGCTTTATTGTTGTTGGGAGGTTTTTCTTGTAAAGTTCATCAGCAAAAATAAAATATGGTTGGCTGAAGATAGTCCTTTTATTTAAGAAGATCATTTTCAGCAAAATTTAATTAAAGAAAAAACCCAGAATCATTGTTAAAGAAAGAAATATTTATCGCTTTTCAATGTTATTGAATTGAACTTGATGTAGGAATAGATTGTTTCACATTTACTTTTCAATGTATCATCCATTCTTTATAGTGGCAGGCATTGAGTGTGGAAATCAGGACTAACTATCCTTAAATATTGTAGCATAATATTATCACAGTTTTCAAATTCAGAAATTAAACAGGGTTTGACTATGGGATTCGAGATATTTCGTTTTAAAAATATTTTGCTCAAACCCCATCCAAGAAATCTAAATATTTATGAGATATCCAGGAAAGTGTTTTGTGATATCAAACCAAGACTGGCAAAATCAACAAGAAAAAATTATTTGGAAGAGATGCATAAGACAACAGTATGTCCCCCTCACTCCTGAACTGCTCCTTGGAAAAGTTTGCCCCAATGCCTCACTACCATTCAAGGACAACCTCTGAAAAGATAATCCATCTTTTCAAATGATTGAAAAGTAAAAATAAGGTTCGAAAAAAAACTTGGAACTTGATTGCAAGAGCTGACGGACAAATCAAATAAAGCACAAAGTCACGTGAATGATATTACTGTACTGAAATCAGTAGAATCATTCGATATTAGGCAGTTGCACAAACTGGCACAAGGTAGGCAGGTCACATTCACTGTGCTGGTATTTGTCCTCTTGAACTCTTCAGATGGACACTTAACTCTTTCTTAAGCCTGGCTGTTGTTACATTCAAGCTCAGGGACTGCAAAACCCAGATTACCACTGCGAAGTCCACATACAGAATAGTGTGATGCAGACTTTTCCCCAAATGGTAAAGATTTTGTTTGTCCTCTTTGTTTTCTTGTGACTGCTCTTCATTCTTGAATTAGATTTCCTTTGCCAGTTCCAGCAAAATAAAAGCAGCCTTTGCTGTATTTCTTCTTTGACTGCAGAACTGAAGATCAATGTCTACCTCTAGTTCAGTGAGAAAGACTTATTTAATATTGAAGAACTATATTTTCTTCCATATCTCAAACTAACATTCAAGCTCACTAGAGATGCATTTATTTTGTCTGTATGGAGTTCTTACTCGTTTTTTATTACAAATGCTGTGGGTGATCATCAAACACTATTTGAAGCTGTGGGCAAAGAAATTACACAGGAGCAGAGCAGGTGTTCAGAGTGTCTCAGCAACAACAGAAAGCAAACCACTTCCTTATCTGTCAGACTTATCAAGACTGCTGTTCTCCCAAGATCTATTGTTATAGGAGGAAAATGAAAGGAAATCAGTGCATCTTACAGATAGTTATTTTATCCCAGATTATATAGCTTTTAAAGAGAGATACAATAGTTCCTAAAGAATTTACAGACTTTTGTGGTTTAATTAACAGTATTACACACCTTGTTGCTGGGGAAATAGATATACAAACAAGACCTCTTCTCCTTAGCTTGTTCTCATTCAATTGTTTGGGTGTAGATACCATTTTCACTTAAAGAGCATTGCACCTGTAATTACTCTTTAGACATAAAAGCAAAATTTATATAAATCTACATTCTAGGAATTCACAGAACTTGTCCTTGACATAATACACAAGCTCAGTAACCATGGCTTTGATGGATGAGAATAAGAGATTCTAGTACCCTGCACTCTCAAAACACAGAGAAGGAAAATGACAAATATCTGTCTACCCTATTAATTAAATGCTCACATGCATTTTGCAGTTATGTCAAAGACTCAAAGTAAAGCTCAAAACTTATTAAATGAGAACATTTTCCCCCTATTTCTACCACTACATCTCTATGTTTCCTCAGTGAGCAAAATTAACACCAGTTTCAGTAATTTGCAGTTTGCTCATACTCTAAAAGGAGCTTGGAGATTCAAAAAAATAGGGCTTTATGACATTGAAGAGACAAGGTGGAACAGCATCATGATTACTGCTTTTAGGACTAAAAGCCCTGTAACATTAAAGAACATTATGTCAGTGCATAGATCCACACAGTACAACCGCATGTTCACACTTTCAGTTTATAAATATTACCCAGAGTTGCCACTGCATTTTCCATTAGCATTCTTTCATGGGAATAATTCTAGCCTGTTCTAAACAGTTTTCTCTCCATTCCATCATTCTTATGTCATAAAGAACAGTATTTAGTCCATCTTAAGCTCATAGAAACAGTGAAAAAGCTTATTAGAAAATGTACTGATGCACCACCTTTTTGCTTTTCAAAATTTTGAAAACATATAAACATTATAAAGATGGCTTCTTATTCTCAGTGGTATGATTTTATTGCTATTTTTCCAGAAGAAATCTCAATAATTTATCAAAATTTACAATATCAGTATGGAGGAAGAATCCAGTGCAGACTGTAAACATCTACAGAGCTCTAGGATTTTTCTGTATCCTTCAGATCGAATTAGTTTTGGTTCTCAGCAGAGAGCTCTGTGTGGTAGGAATCACAACCTGGTTGTCATTATTTCTACACTGACATCAGAAAAACTCCCAACTGTTTTGACTGAAGTAGGGATTGATGTGGTATTAATCTAAACAACTGATAAGAATGCAGTCATTTATTGAGCTAGTTCAATTCTCCTGTGATTGTTTAGAGAACTGTGTTAAAACTAGGAAATAAGGTACTATATTTTAAATTTTGCAGAATGGCAGCCCTGGAGCACAAGCAAGTCTTCATACAAGTGCCTCCAGGGGTTCATTCATGTTAAAGGAATAGTTAGGCATGAGAGATGATGTTCTCCTTCAGCATCAGGTAGGACTGTTGCTTAGATACAAAGGCTGTCCTTTTATTTGTATTCTTCAGAGGAGATGCAGCATTGCCCTAAGCCTCACTCTATGCTAATGCAGCTCTACAGTTGCCCTGCATGGCACAATCTATTCCTTAAAAAGAAAAAAAGAAGGATTCATGAAAACTTTGGTTTGCATCTTCCTAATTGTTCCTATTAATTTGTCAAAATAGGAGTCTGAAAATTTGAGAATACAGAAATGTTGTGTGAAGACATTACTATATTTAATAGTTCTTTTAATTTAAAATGACACCAAGAAATTATTTGGATGACCTTTGAATACATTTCCCTCTTAAAAACAAATTCTCAATTTTCTAACAAACAGCTGCATAGGCAAAGTAACTACTTCTGCTCTGAGATTTCAGATTATATTTCTTCAGGGGAAAAAAAAAGAATTCCTTCTCTTAAAAAAATAAAATGTCTAAATATCTTGCTTTCCTGCTTTAAGTTATACATTACCAGAGTGACATATACGTTTTTGTACAAAAATAAGAAGTACTTTAATGAAAAAAAGAATCCACTTTGTTTTATTCTTAGAGGAATATACTCAAAGATTAATTGAATAGCAAATGCATACTCATGACATTGTTTTCTTTATTTCAGGTGGGTCTTGTTCTCATTATTGTGTTTTGAAGATGCGTAAAAAAAATATATATATAACAACATCTATAAACACAAAATTTCCAGAATATTTTGGAAAAGGTAACAAATATTATACTGTTTTTCAGCCTCAGTCATACATTTATTTCACAATGAATATCCATTTCATTCGTGATGCATCTGTGTGTTTTACTTTGAATTTATAGGGTCTTACAAATTTGTTTGTTTGTTTGTTTTCTGTTACAATTTGCAGTATAATTCTTACCTCTTGTGGACTATCACAACAATCACTTAACACCACAAAAAATGGGGTTTTTTATGAGAAATGTTTATGCATTAGAAATCAAATCTGCTCTAAGATTTATATATATACACATAGACAGATATGATGCTTACATAAAAAACATCTGTAAGACCTTTGTGCCGTGATGTTTAAATTATGCTTTACCATTAAAAAAACCCTCAGATGTAGTTGTCAGTGGTTTTTTTAGTTCCTCCTCAATATCACAAAAAAAATTACTAATTTATACACAGTACAGATATATATGCACTGTTTTTCCACCAGCTTAACCAGCAAACAGGATTGAAGCCATCATAGGGTATGAAATTCATTATCTATAAGGTGTTAAGGTGAATCTTGTCCTTCAAAACAAGGTGGGTTTATCATATTACTCTGTCTTTACCCCTGGAAATTGTCAACCCCACCTGGTAATCAGCTGGAATTATGGCAGCTGGCATAGGCCAAGACTGATCAGAGACTGCACTAAAAATAAACCTTGCAAGTGACCACCTGACTATGCCTGTGTAGTTTTCCAGTACTATAGCAGTACTTTTCCAGGACTGTGATTATAAGTATGGAAGGAAGGGGTCATCAAAAGCTAAGGGCTTATGAAAAAACACTGCACTGTCTAGAACAGGTTTACTGTGATAAACTAAACATGGTTTCTTGTGTAAAAGATAATGTTGGCAAAAAACCCTGAGAGTTTTAAGAGAATTTAAAAAAAATGGACAAAGTCAGTTCTTTTCCCTATAATAACATAAGCTCTGGATGTACATTTTCACCTTTTACTCAATCACACAATTCTTGAAAGTGTCAACTTCACTTTCATATCATTCAATATATTATCAACAACTCTCTGATAATAAAGTTGTAAATGCCAAAAGTCCATGGATGTTTTCCAGCTCTCTTTCTCACCTCAGAACTTGTTTTGTTTTCCTTTTGTTCCTAATACTCATCTTCTGTAAGATGCAAAAATTTTGAAGAAGGTTCTTTGAAGTTTTAAATAGTAATGTTCATAATGTTGACATAAGTTACCACATTTTTGTAGTATAAAGGAATCATTAGTAAAATCTTTGCTCACTTTAAAGGTTATCATAATTATTTCCATGGCAGTAAAACCCAAGAAATATAATCTATAGTCACCAAGACCAGCCACTCAAAATCTTATTTATATTTTCTGAAGTGTTTTCTTGGCAAGCTGTGTTGCCAACATTATGACATTTCTTTGAAATCTAGGAAAAATTCCCCATGGGGACATTCTTGGTGATTTAAAGTTTCTTTATATTTCTGAAAAAAAAATTCAAATTTTCTCAGATTGAATTTATACCACTCTTTGCAACATTAACAGTAACCAAGACCCAAAATCACAGCTTTACCTATTCTGGTGTCACTAATTTTTGTCGTGTCAAGTAAGGAGTCTTTAAATTGGTGTGAATTTGGTATTTGCTCAAATAGCAGGAGCTGAAAAAACTGAAGGAGACCAGGATCAGTCTAAAAAAGGAAGTGTTGCTGGGGCGTTCTCTTGAGATTCCTGACAGTCCCAACTGTTGCTGAACAAACTCCATTGGTGCTTGTTTCATGGATCATGATGCTTATCCTTGGTGTTGCAAAAAACCTGTAGGTGTTCACTACTGTCAAACTGACATTGAATTACCTGCATTACACTAAGTGACAAAAGTATTGTGAGTTTGCTTATAACAGAAATAACTACAACACTGTAGCACACTTATTTTAGGCATGGCTGAAGAATAATCTGAAGTTGGTTTTGTGGTTTTTTAAACAGTCTCATTCAGTAGCAGAAATTCAGATCAAATTCCAGTAAACCACATATTCAAGTTCACCCAACCATTTGGATTGTTACCTCAGCAAGTGCTACCTGCAGTTTTTTTCTTAGAGTTATGTCATATTACATCCTGAGAAAAATAATGAAAACTAAATATATCTCTTTTTCCAATGTCAATTTTTTTATGAATGAAAAAATGAATAATCGTATTAGCATTCTCACTCTCAATATCCAATTTGACTCCATTGACAAAGTTATGTTATTCCTTGTTCTGTCTGAGTAATTCTCTAGAAAGGGACTACATGAAGTCCAGAGGAATTTCCATTAGAAAGATAAGTAAGTAAATATATTCCACCCCTGCAGTCTTCAAAAGGTAAGAAATAATATAGATAAGATTTCATTAAGGCAGTGGTTGCAACTGCGGTGAAGAGAATTTATTTGTAGGCTGTTACTCCTTGTACTCTGTGCATAAGTCATCATATATATTACCACTTGTACATAGACACTTCACATTCAAGTTGCAAATTCAAGACATGACTCACAGAAAGGATATTTACTTGGGATTGATTTGCAGACTGAAAAAACAGCTTGGCTCTACAGTGCAGTAGACAGTGAGGCTATGGAAGAGAGGTGTGTCTATCACTGAGAATGAGGAGCGTGTCGCAAAGCGCCTCTAGAGGGAGAAGGGCTGCTCTATTCTCTGTGCTGTGGCACTGAACACATTACCATCAGCTCTTGATCAGAGAAGCTACTTGAAAAGTCTAAAATTCTAAAACTAATTTTCTCTTACAGTGTAAAACTGCTACTCTATTTAAACAGCCAATGTTAGCAAATTGTAATTGTCATCTCAGTGGAGGGTTAATATTGACCTCTTCCTGCTTATGGCGTATGCCTGTCACTGGTCTTAAGGCTAAGTCTCTGTTCTGCTTAATGAAGAGATCATTTGTTTGATTTAGAGTTTCATTGCCTCAAAATAGGGACTTGTGGCAAGAAGATTTCAATCAAAACAATTGCCTAATAATCAGATCATTAGTTTTATTTTTATGTAATGACATTTATAAAAAGTGAAAAAACATGAACAATTGCTCTAACGAAAATGAATCCTATTTCTTAATTGTCTGTCTTTAGTTTAATTGCCATACTAAATCTATCTTTCTCATACTAATATATATATCCATAGAGAAATGTTCTTGATTTTACAAAAACAAGTTTGTTTTCAGTCCTATGAAATCTTGCTAGTGATTTATAATAAAGTATTAATGAAAAGGCTTCTAAGCCAGTGTTGCACTCCAATTCAAGCAATAAAAAAAACTATTAATTTTGTGTTCAGACACTTTGGAAAATAAATAGGCAGGGACAAAAAAGAAGCACTAAAGAACAAATAAGTATAAGCAACATCTCCTCTGTATGATGCTCCACAGCAATCGAGTATTCTGTCAACAACAGGTCTTAGTCAAACTGTATCAACTAGGAAAAATCCATCAATACCATACAAAAGATATCCCAAATATGTGTGCTGCAGCCCAACAGACTGATGCTTCAGACTTCCCCTTACATCTAATGCTCAGATAAAATTTCAGAGCTTTCAGCCAAAGCTATTTACTCTGTGACAGTGTTGCCTGGTATAAAACACAAAACCTTTTCAAACAGCATTAAGAATGACAATATAAAACCAAATAAATGTTTAATGAAAGCTTTCAGGTGCACAAAATATTGCTATATGCACATGTGATACAGTGTTTCTACAATTTTTTTAGGGTAATAATTTGTTTTACTAGCCAATACATCCAACAGGAGATTAGTTACCTCAGCAACCTATCCCTAGGTCAGCCCCTTAGACTTGGTGCAGGTTTACCCTATTTTCTTGTTATGCCTTTAAAGTTCTACTGGAGAAAAAGATGTCCTTGTCAGGAATTGTCTTCTTAAGAACAAAAGTAAACAGAATTTCAGGAATATATTAATAAGGAATTAAGTAAACTTTGAAAGAGGGTAGGAAAGGTACTGGAAGCTATATTTCTATATATTATGAATCCACAAAGCTACAAATATGAAAAAGGCTAAAAATCATTAGGCATCCATAGCCCATATTGTTCTGGCTATGGAAATTTCAGTATATGTATATCCTTGTTCCCAACACCTAAGACTATTTCCAAACTTAAATACAAATCATGGGATCTGAAAAAATGCTGGGTTTCCGTATATTTTACTATATCAACCAATCTCCTGAAAAATCCACATCAAAATCATGACAAAGAAATATCTGTTGATTATTCTGTTTGGCAATGAGTTACAGTACTCATTAATGTAGCCATAGGTTCTCCATTAACTACAGCAGAGTGAGACATCAGGCAGATGCTAGGAAGTGGGGACAGGATTAGAAATCACATAATCCTTGAAATAACCACAGACACATGAAAAGCTAACACTAATATGAAGAGCAGCCACCAGATTTTCTGACACCAAAATTTTTAGTGTCTCCACAGCAACACAACACACATCCAAATACTGCCACCAAACCTCATAACAAATGTTGAATTTGGCAATAAAACTGAACTTGCCTCCCAGTATAGAAATGGCACCAGAAACACAAGGTCATAACTGCTATTTATGAAAATAACTGTGTCCCAAGGTGGCATAACTGTTATAGTAAAGAGGTGAAGTCCTTTTACAAGTTACAAGGGTTGCATGAAAAAAAACTTGTATGGCTGTACTTTATTTTATATCAATCATCTATTTGCATTATTTCATAAGATTTAAATGACAACTAAATGCATCAGAACTCAAATTATTTACTTAAAATTAGGAAAAAAAAAAGAGAAGCATTTATATCTTTACATTTCCCCTTCATGTCTCATCATTATCTAAACCATAAAGTTAAATTAATACCCTGAATACATCACAACAGTCATAATTTTCAAGCCTCACATGAAGACTTTTACAAAAAGTTTTAGCTTTGATCTTGGATATAAAATGAATATGAATTCAATCTTGAGCAGTTTATTTGTACTGCATACTATCAGCAGTGAATGAGGTTTTTTTCTTGTCTGAAACCTGATTTCTAATGCAATAGGAATGAGATATTAGATTGCAGAAGTGATTGAGTTCTGCTATAGAGAGAAACTCCATTTGAGAGTGTATTTCTGACTTAAAATTGAAATTTAATGCCTAGGCATTGTGGGGTTTTGGATGAGAAAAAACCAGCATTATTGTATTTGAAAGAAAATTTTTGCAGGCATAAAAACAAGCTACATTTTTGGGGGGTATCAGAGGCCTATTAAGAATCAATCTCCCAAAGAACTTCAGAGTGTTTATTACCCACAAAAATACTATATGCTTAACTTTGATATACTAGTTCAACTACATTGAGTTCCAGTTCCATAATCAACAATAAAAGTTCTGTGGTCCCTTAAAAAAATTTTAATCTTTTAGGAAAAAACAGAAATGGGATAGTATTAGATAGCAAAGAACGCATTAAGAAAAAATTATAAGGTTTTACATATTAAAAGGAAAAATCCACAATCATCTAATTCAGTAAAAATTCTTGTTATCCATCAAGGTCAATTATATCTCAGTCACAAATGAGAATTTGTGAAATTCTGTAACAAAATAGCTACTTTATTTTTTTTTTTATACCAAAGAACAAACTCAAGTCAGGTATAGAAAAAGATAATTTCTTTGCAGTCTTAAAAAATATCTTTAATATGTAATCTTAATATGAATGGACACATACAGTAAAAATTCATAAAGTACAGATGTATTTAATACTTTTAGTAATATATACATAATCATAAGTTATAACAATACAATAATTATTTTATTGACATTTTTGGTCTTAACTACAGTTTAAAAGTCCTGAGATAAAATATAAGACTAAAAAAGTAGAATGGGTTTTCAATATTGTCCTTGAAACTTTTTTTTTTTTTTTGTCATATAATATAAGACTTGTGTAAGCATGTAAACTGCTCTGAGTTCTATGGTATTTCCATTTGGTTGTGAATCAAATTTGAGCCTGTAATCCATGGACATCCCCTGATAAAGACACTAAGGAAATTTGCACTTCTAAAACCCCAGTGTTATGCTTTCTCACCACTCTGAAATGCAAATCAGTAACATTTCACAGTTTTTATAAGTCTTACTAAATTTAAACAAATCCAGTAAAGGAACCTGGACCTGAAAATAGCACCTTCATTATTATTCTGCATAATTGGAATCACCGTCTAACAGCAGTGTACTGTATTAATCACTTTCATTACACAGGTGCCTTCAGATGGGACTGAAGTCCCATTATGCAAACACAGGATTTTTCTCAGAGTTTACAAGCTACATAACACAAGGTGAAGAGAAAGACATTACATGTCATTGTTAGAGCCCCAAATATCATCTTGCCTCATGTTTATTCATTTTCTAAAGCTACTTCAAAAATATAGTGAACTACTTAAGAGACAGAAGGGCGAAAAGGGGCTAGGGCAGGTCTGAGGAGTGGCTTCTGAGGCAGGGTAACTGAGGTTCTTCATAGTTGATCCCTTGGGGTTAATTAGTGTGAAGTAACATGATGGCCTTTGTTTGACTGGTGATGTGTGTAGGAGGAGTTGCTTCCTTTCACACAGTTTGCCACAGTGGGAATTTTTGCCCATATGTGTTAACCAGGATGTGCTGACCAGGTCTCACCCCAACAGGCCAGAAAGAAGCATATTCTTGTTGTAAATTCCTCCCTTCTGTGCTCAAGTTCCCACTCTGGAATTTATCTCATGGCAAGCTCCTTCCATGGCCTTGATAGTGTTTGAGACAGACAACGGTGCTCTTTAACTCCTTACAGCAGGACATACAGGAAACGAAGGGAGAAAAGTAACGTCACAGAAAGTTATGCCAGTAAACATGAAGCTGAGATCAACATTGAAAGCAAATTAAATATTAAATAAAGAGTAAAAGTAATTAGAAATATGAAGTTTTGAAGCACACATTAGCTCCTAAGCAAGGCTGAGAAACGGCCTGGAGAAGTGGAAGCTGGGTCTATTGGAATCACTTCTACCATCTTACCATCAACAACATCTGAGTCCACAAAGGTTCCCCAGGATTGTTTAATTTGCTTGCACAGACCCTGAATGTCCATATACCTGTGCTCTATCAATTTTCATTCCATTCTCTCCAGGTTTCAGCCTGGCTGCATGGCAGTGAGGGAGGAAGGCATCACCTTTATCATAATTCCCCTGTACATGATGTGCTCTGCCATTTCTCTATCCCCAGGCACAGGAGGATTGATATAGCACCCCACCAGATCTGCTCTATCTAATGCACCAGCTCACATTCTATTTCCTTATATATGTGCTGCTGCTGCTATCTGTGCAGTAGCAAGTGAGAAAATGTGACAAACTTGTTGTATTTAACATAGCTGGACAGTGTGATGCATTGGCCTTGTCTGGCTGCCAAGGTGCCCATCAAAGCTGCTCTATCACTGCCCCTCTGCTACAGAATAGGGGGAGAAAATGAGATAAAAGGGTTCTGAGTATTTAAATGAGTGTATATATTTCATTTCTTGCAGTGAAAGACAGAACCTTTATAGTGTGAGTGTATATAAATAAATTTAATCCTTAAATGAAAGCATGTACGCAAAGCACAGAGAAGTGGGAAACACAATTCAACTGAACTCTATTGCTGGTAGCCAAAAATTCCATGCTTGCCCAGAGCCTAAATTTAAATATCTTTAATTCATCATTTCACTGTTAGAAATCTAGAGTCTACTGAGAGACATTGAAGTTCTTTCTGCACCCTGAGACAAAAACTCACTGCCAAAGATATTGAGAAAGAGGACAGTCAGAAGACTACTTAATCATTTCTGTAGCTGAAACCATAACACCTTCTCAGCAGGTGCCTCACTAGCACAGGAAGGGCTCCAGTCACTAACAGCTGAGAAAACTGTTCTTTAAATCACGTAGATAAATGAACTTTTAATTCACATCTTTGATAGCAACTCATTGATCACAGCTTTTACTGAATGTTAAGGGAGAGAAAATGGTTTGGGTGGAAAATTTTCTTCAAGGGAAAAACCACAAAACAGACTTTGAGGGTATTTGAAATTAATGATTATATGTTTCACTAACAAAGTTTACAGTTTTTTTACTGGTTTTTATACAATATTATGATCCCTCTGATGCTCTAAATAAATAGTGGTAAAGGATATAAATGGCTGAGAAAGCCTCAATTGCAGCAGCTTATGAACTGCAGAAAATTTAATCACGTTGCTGTTGCCTTCCACGAGGAAAAAGTAGGAGAATAAGACTTTTCAAGCTCTAATATCTCATAGCTAGTGCATATACATATAAAAAATTTCAAACCACTATTTTCACCAGCAGGTTAAAAGAAAATAAGTGTTGAACATGCATATATTGAATGTTAATTGGTGGTGATCTAGGGATTACTTGATAGTATATAAGAGAAGATACTACATATAAACATAAATGGAGAAAAAATGTAAAATTTTAGGAAAGTTTTCACCAGTATTATAGTCAAAAATTCTGAAGAAAACACATTCTTGCCAAATAACAGGGTATTACCGAAGCCTTACATGGAAACAAAATGTCACCCATAATATTCTATCATAAACAGCACAACTCTATATACTCTTATTTTCATGCCCTTCTTGTAAGAGTGAAGAGATTGATAATTCATACTTTCAAATAAATCAAGAAAGTAAAAAATATATATAATAGAAGAATAATAATTAAAACATAAGAATGACCAATTGTATGAGAGCAACACAAAACCCTGCAGAAAGGTCTTATGTGAAAAGAGAGTCAACAGCAAAAATGAAGTTACTATCAAAAATTCATTGGCCTCGCTATCAAAGATTTATTTGAATGAAATTCCTGGCAAATTATTCAAGAAAGTAGTAACCAAAGACCTTATACTGAGATGTAAATACAGTAACACAACACTGTAGCCTCAGAGAATTCAGTGATAAACAAAACAGGACTGCAATTTTTGGCAGCAACAAACTCTGCAAGTCAGCCCAGAGAGCTAATTTGCTTTGAAGTAAAAAAAATAAACTTAGAAATAAAACAGCAGAGGTAGACTACAACATGCTTCATAAAATACAGTCAATAAACACAACTATCCAGAGAATATGAGTCCATTCAATGAGAAAAAACAGTCATGCCAGCAAAATTACAGATGTATGGTAAATCCAAAGTGCAACTAAAAAACTAAGGGAAAAATCAGGCTAAAATAAAATCAAATACAAAAAAAAAAAAAAAAAAAAAAAAAAAAAAAAAAAAAAAAATCCCTCCAATTAAGATCTCCCCAAATAAGATCAATGTCTTGAAGGAAGAAAGAGAGCACACAGACAATTGTCGTAAACATAAAACCACTTAAAGTTACCTTTCACAGAAATGAAAAAAAAAATAGTAGACACACAAAAGACCAATTTTTTAGTTTCAGAATATTTGTCAAATCTCCAATTTTTCCCTTCATATTTTTTAAAACATTTATATGTTTTATTTAAAAATGCATCATGATTTTTACTTTTAAATTATGTGATGAGAACATGGAAAATCCTGTAAAAAAAATCTGTAGCATTATTTTACCAAGAAATTATACTGTTATTCGATTAAAATCAAATTTTAGTAATTTTTAAATTTTTTTCATTACTACTATATGTGGTATATTAGTATCACATATAAATCATAATTCATAGTTTGTAAACCAATATTTTACTGTACTATTTAAAATGGCACTTGAAATCATTACTATTTGGGCTGTAAAAGAATTTGGTTTGGAAGTTGCTTTCAAGTAAAATACTAAGTTTTAAAAAGGTACTGCATTTCTGTCTTATTCGAATCTGCTAAGAATAATATAAGATGCAGAATACATTTCTGAACTTGTTTTTACACTCAGATAAACCAGAAAGGGAATGTCTGTTTCTTGTCTCTGTGACAGATCTAATCTGTCTATTACAGGTATCTGGTTTTAGTGACAAAAGAAGGAATAAGGGATGAAGAGGACTGGTCAAGAGTCTACATGACCATCCTGCCATTTCTGGTAGAATAATAATTCCTTTGTCTATAGGATAAATCAATAAACACAAATGAGTCAATTAGAGAATGATTTTTTTAAATTTGCATTATTATTTAGCTTAAACATCATTAATCATTGGATTAAATTAATGAAATATACAAAATGAGGAGACTCAATACCATAGTGCTAGAATTAAAAATGACAGGTTTTGGACAGTGACTTTGGGAAGAGAGAAAGAAAGGGATTGCTTTGGGTTCATGAAACAATATTTTGCAATTTAAACAAGAAATATATAGATTTTGAGATCTTCTCACACATGATCTTATTATAAACAGTAACAGCATTTTCAAAGGAATGGAAGAAATTATGACAAAACATAAAAAAACCCCGAAGTTAGATCCATACTGGAGCAGTGGAATGAATGTAACAAGCAAAGAAAAGATATGTCTTCTGAAGTCAGAAGAAATAGAAATATAAATTAGATGGGGCAACATTCTCAATATATAACAAACTAAGAAAAAAGCCCGCCTGATTAATAAAACACATACGATAAAGCCTTTTAAGCAAGAATTAATATGGGAGTATGAACATCTGCAATGAAAAAGCATTTTAGAGCTGATTAAAGTTTTGGAAAGGCAAGGTATTTTTGGACAGTAGAAAGAAAGACTAGAATATCTCCCTA
Source organism: Prinia subflava (assembly GCF_021018805.1). Lineage (NCBI taxonomy): Eukaryota > Metazoa > Chordata > Aves > Passeriformes > Cisticolidae > Prinia > Prinia subflava. The sequence continues at coordinate 55,925,212 of NC_086247.1, forward strand.
AACTTCAAAGCTCAATCTACAATAAAATAAAGTATCTTAATCCAATACATTCTTATTAAACAAGGCTAAGGGATCTGGAGATTTTTAGATTTGCTCTCTTGAGCATCTAAATATAGAGTCAGAAACTGGTTTTCAGGAAGCTACGGTAAAATAAATTTGCCTTGATCCCTAGAATTATCCATTGCTAACACCCATTGTTCACCTCCTAAGCTTTCAGCTTTGTCAGAAGGTCTAGGCAACTTTGCTGATTTTGACTGGGGTACAGCTACTTTTCTTCACAGTGGCTAAACTGGAGCTGTGATTTAGGTCTGTGCTGGAAACAGGGTTGATAACCCAGGGAAGCTTTAGTTAATTACTGAGCACCTCTCACACAGGATCAAGGCCTTTTCTCCCTCACTCCACCCTATCACCGTGGTGGCCCAACCAGGAAAACAGACTGGGGACACAGATCTGGGTGCATCAACAGCAGCAGGGCAGAAGACCCTGCCCTTAGTTTATTTTTCCATTATATATCTGTGTCAAGGTGACCATGGATTGGAGAAGGGTATCGCCACCTCTCCTGTCACATTGGTCCAGGAGGCTGTCATTCAACCTCCCCTTGTCTTGGAGAAAGAATTCATAACACTGCCAATATTTACAAAACATGGTCCTGTGTTTACAATTCACCAGCGTGAGAAACTGCACGTTTCTCCTTTAATATGAACGCTCAGCAAACCAGGAAAATTCACGGCAACACCACCCCACCAGAGAGGAAGGTGGGGGTGCACAAGGAGTTGTGAGGGGACACAGCCAGAACTGTGTCCAACTGACAAAGGGTTATTCCACACCATATGGCATCATGCTCCGCATATGGAGCCAGGGGAAGGGGGAGGAAGAGTGGGAACATTTGGAGTGATGCTGTTTGTCTTCCCAAGTCACCATTAAGGGTGATAGAACCCTGTTCTCCTGGAAATGGCTGAATATCTGCCTGTCCATGGGAAATGGTGAATGGATTCCTTGTTTTGCTTTGCTCATGTGAGTGTTTTTTTCCTTATGTGTTAAATTGTCTATGTCTCAGCCCATGAATTTTCTCACTTTTACTTTTCAAATTTTCTTTTCCATCCTTCCAGGGGAAAGTGAGCAAGCAGCTGTGTGGTGCTTGGTTGCTGTCCGGGGTTAAAACACAACACCAATCATGGTCAGGGTGTCCAGAATGTTTGTTTTGAGGTTATGATGATTATAACCACGGAATTCTAGAAAACTAGACCTAAAAAACTACTGTCCAAATTACTGGTCTCTTCAAAGTCATGTCATATAAATTTGTTTTTAAGAGCCTGAAAGAATTGATATTTTGAAGTTTTCCTAATCCATCTACTCTAACATTAAAAGCCTTTTTTCTGCATAATCAAGAAATCATTCTTAATTGTCATTTAAATCCTGTGGTTTTGTATTATAAAGACAACACAAAGAACAGCATATTTCCTATCTTCTTGAAGAATTTTTTCTGTACATAAAAAAGTATTATCTGGTTCTTTTCAAAAATATCTCTTCTCTAGACATCCTCAGTTACTTCAATTTATCTTTTTGGATACTTATTTCCAGATTTTTTGCCATTCTTATTTGGCTCACAGGGACTCTAATTGATCTGGATTTTTCTTGGGATACCAGTGTCTTATATTGGTCACAATATTACAGGCAAGCTTTGCTATTATGGATTCAAGAGTAAGATAATTTCCATGTGTGTGTTAAATTGCACCTATTTATAAAACTCAGGAGAATGTTTGTCCCTTTAGCAACAGCATCATTATTGTTACATGCTCATGCCTAAAATAAAATTATTAATTACTTTGCCCATTATGTTATTTTCCAGATGCTGCACCTAGGCCAGCTGTGTGTCACCTTTCTACTTGTATTCCAGGTTATCCCTACCTGCATGCAGGACAGTACATTTATTCTTCTAATCCATCTAGCTGAGTAATGAGATATCCAGTGTGTTTGTTAGCCAGTATGGCTGCTGCCCTTCTTCACTTGAATCTACAATTCAGACAGTGACTCCCATTTGGCCAGAAAACATAAAATGAATTAAAATAACAGCAATTAAAAACAAACACAAAAACCCCCACAAACCAAACAAACAAACAAGCGATCAGACCAGACCCCCACAGAATCACAGGTAGTTATATGCTGGTCTTCATTTTGGCAGCAAATCAATCATTACTTCTCTCCTGGTGCAGTTTTCCAACTGCTTGTGAATTTATTTTGCAACACTCCTTTTGTAGACTGTATTTCCCCTAACGGGAAACCAAGACAGAGTATAAAGAAGCTGAGTCAAAACACTCTGTATTTTCTGTCATTCTTTAATCCATAAGCCCCTCTCCTTCTCGTGGAAGGAAATTAGATTCATTTGTCACTGCCTGGTTTCTTCTCTTTCCGTAACATACCTGTGTATGCACTCACACATGCACAGTTTTACCACCCTCCCTCCAGTGGGACCTGCTGTTACAGAACCTGGAATCTTTTTTTGTTTTATTGCTTTTTTTATTAACAGGAGCTAGGTTTCTGTCTGCTATAAATCTACAACTTCAATTGCTGCTGTTATCATACATAACTAGAGGAGTTTTAGCACATTGGTGTTGACTCAGAACTGAGAATTCTCTAGAGCAAATCATGCACAACAACTCAAAGCAATAGCTAAAGTGAGCAGAAATTTCAAATAGAACACAGTGCAGGGAAATAAATATTTCTGTAGGTGCTTTGACAGTATTTACTGCAATCACAGAATCACACAATCACAGAATCACAGAAGGGGTCAGGTTGAAAGAAACCACAGTCATCTGGTCCAACCTTCCTGTTCCAGCAGGGTCATCCTGGAGTACATTAAACAGGATTGTGTCCACAAAGTTTTGGAATGTCTCCAGTGAGGGAGTCTCCCTCTCTGGACAGTCTGTTCCAGTGCTGGGTCATCCAGACAGTAAAGAAGTTGTTCCTCATACACAGGTGGAACTTCCTGTGCACCAGTTTCTGCCCATTACCTCTTGTCTTACTACTTAATATTTCCTATTCTGTCATATACTCTGAAAATTCTTTATAAAATTTTAAAATACTTTAAACTGTCATAATACTTTTCTCACATTTATTGCAAGGACTCAGCGAGACACAAACTGTTAATCAGCAATAATAGATAATCAGGTAAATGTTTATTTATGTATTGTGGTTCGACTTCTTCCTTATTGTCATATTCATCCTTTACAAAATATTATTCAGTGTCAAAAACCAGGGTTGACTGCAATTGCTTTAAGGTCAATATTAATAGCTTTAAACCCAAACCTAAACAAAATTAACTAAAAAAAAAAGTACTAATCCTTTCCTTTTAGAAAAAATATCAGTGAAAAAGGAGCTCTTTTCTAGAAGCTGGAACATCAGAATCCTCTTTTTCAGTTGCATGAGCAAAGGTTGATAATGTACACTAGCTATTCTTACATGTGGTCAAGGAGTTGACCTGTGCTTGATAGAAGAGAAAAAGTGAAGATGCTCAGAATGCAATGAATGAAATTAGGTCACAGTTCTCTTACTAATTCTAAGTAAAAGCGGATTTTCACTTCTTGGAGAATTGCCAAACAGGTCACTTTATGCTGTAGGGAGTCTCTCTTCTCCTTGACCCATACAACATAGTATTACTTGGTAAGATTCAGGTAATGTTTCTAAGATGCAAAGTTATCTTTGCTGGTTTACATTTAGAATTACTTAAAATTTGGATGAAAAGTAAAAAAAAAAAAAAAGAAACTCCACTGTTTATTCCAGGAATAACTATTTACTTTTGCCTTGTTTACATCTTCCAAGATCAGATGCAGGTGGTGGAGTCTTTTTCCATTCCTCTAACCAAATACTCATAAATATTCTCAGCACCCTGCAGAAGCAAATCCTTCTTAACTGTTATGATTCATTGGGCTACAAGTTACACATGGACTAAGTGAAGCCAAGGTCGATATCTCCCATGAGGTCCAACTCATCTCAGTATTGATTGAAGCACTGAAATCAATGGAATTATAATTGGACAGAACTTTTAGGTAACTAGAAGCCCTACTGAAAACTTTGAGGGCTTAACAAATGTCAGAGGGAAATCCTTGGAATTCACATATCTAGAAAAAATATTGCCAGTGATTTTTACCTTGACCATAGATATTTTTCAAGTTTTGAACGACACTCTGTACTGCCTGTCTGGCACTCAAATAGACCTTTTAAAAGATGTCATTAATGTGCTTGCTCTACATGTTTCAGTATACACAAAATACTTTTTCAACAGTATGATTCCTGGTGGGTACTAATGTTCTATGGATAGGCCTCCCGTGATGTAGCACAGGTTTCTGGTTACCCCATAAAAACTGTGCTCAGTTAATGCATTTCAGGACAACTAATCATTATCCCAACTCTTATCAAAACATGACTGCAGAATAACAGTAATGGTCTTGGTTGTGTGCCATCCTTGAAAGCAGTAGTCCTAACATGTTATTAAGAATATTTTGAGACAAGATGCTCTTTTATTGTCCTAGTGTTCTTTGCACAGTTTTGTTTCCACCAGTTTTGTATTGATAGTCAAAGTATCATTGAAATAAAGCTCACACCTTTCTCCACTTTTCATTAAATCAAGCAGATTTTCATGAACAATATTTTTTGGGAAAAACATATGTACACATATAGAAAAACACATATAAATTAAAAATGCTTGTGTTTTACCTATTTTTTTAAAGTATTTATATATAACATTGTGTCCACCGACACGCAAAATGACAATGAGGAGGCAGGAGGTCTGCAGTGCAAGAGCTACTCCCCCAAAAGAGGGAGAGTTTGTTCTTTTCTTTAATTTTTATACATTTGTGGGTCTGGTTGTGGAGTGGCTGCTGGGGTTACTACCCCTTCATCCCACTGGCCAGAGCAGCTGTCCATCAGCATTATTTTCAGGCTAGAAAATATGTAAACAAAAGACAGTGAACAGAAACAAGAAGGTTTTTTTATGTTCCAAGACATGACAAACTGAAAAACTGACTCCTAATATTGTGCAGAAACTAAAGAACTGACTCCATCTTATGAACAAAGCAGAAGGCTTTAGAGAACCTCAGAAAAACCAGGGCAACATCATTCTCATCCATGCAAGCATTCTGTATGTAAAGAGAAAATATACTCTCAAAATGCAGTGAAAATAAATTAAATCAGGGACGGAGCAGGCAGATACTCAGCTAATATAAATCACCTTGTTCTACCAATTTCAGAAGAGTTATGTGATCCATTTGGTTTTGAATATGGCCCTAGACACAAGCAGTTTACTCTTTGTTGTATGATAATATTTTTCCTGTAGTAATATCTTTAACTAAATTTCTTACAACCCACCCTAAAGCATTAAGAAATCAGCAAGCACACACATGGTAACTTCTCAACCACTATAGAAGGGGTAGTAAAGTATACTGCTTGTATGGAAACTTTTGCATTCTTTGGAAGGAGTGCAACTATATAGAATGCATTCACTCAGACATTCACACAGGGCCTTTCAGCAGAGCTTCACAGCCAAGGAATGCACTGCAGGGATTTTTTTATTTATTCATTTTTTTCTTCTTGAAGAAGAAAAAACTTCACAGATGAACAGAAGCCTAATATATTCTCTGAAATGTCACATAGTGTGACAAAGGTTATATATGCTTTTAGCATGTCTTCTGAGGCAGGTGATATGCTCCATATTCTACCTAGCAGAACCAAACACATCTCACAGTGGGTTAAACGGGGATGGTGTATGGAGTTGAAGGCAAGACAATCATCACTTCAGTGCCTACTCTACCAAACTTTTTGTAATTCTATAAACGAAGTAGAGTCTTGCATACAAAAGTCCCTCATATATGTGCAATCTACATTACTCTGAAAAAAGGGTTAAGAATGGTGTAAGGAAACTTACTGAGTAACGAGATAGTAACATTGAGCTGAATAATTCGATTTATAAGGAATAAGTAAAAAGAAAACTTTAATAATCAAAAGAATTGAACAAAAACAAGACCTTAGGTTAAGAATTTACTTCTGTCCTTACTTTTGAGAGATACAGATTTATAATCAAAGGCATGTATGTCCTTTTTCATCTTTTCTGGATAGATGTTCAATGCAGTAAGCTCATTTTTCACATTAGTATCTATTATTCTGAACATCTCTTTCAGCTGCCTAAAACTTTTGCTGTGTGATTCATCTGCAAAAGAAGAAAGGCAATGAGCATCTCACCAAAAAAGATTAATAATTAGAATTGATGGTACATGATCGTACCAATCAGTAAGCCTAAGCTTGAGAGCTGTACAGTAAGGTCACCTCAGCACTACTCAAAAAAGAGTAAGCAGAATCAGCATGAACAGCATCCTAGTCAAGCAAAACTTTCAATTCACATGTTTACATTTGGCATACATAATATGTGATATCTTTTCCCTATTAAGCTTTCCTTGATCCTTCTTATCAGAACTAATTGGTAAAAACAAAGTGGAAACTCTGCACAATACACATGTTCTTCTTCAGCTCCAAGAATATCCTTATCAGTGTATGATGTGGCAAGTAAGTAACATGCCAGGCAATAAACTGGTATTAAAATAGTCATCCCATTGCCCTTTTGGTCATTTTTTGTTGACAGTTCATTGTTGCAGCTGCAAAAGGAAACCTCTTATATAAAGTCTGCATTGCACATCATCACTACAAGGTCCTTCTGATTTCTGACTTATCTTTTAGTTCTGTGCATCCAGACTTACAATCTTTCCTTTGCCTGCCTATGTAGAGGGGATGGAATACTGGTCAATCAGATGGCTGTACAACTTAGGGACTTAATTGTCTTCTATTCAAATTTTTTTGTTGTTGTTGTGGGTTTTTTGGTGGGTTTTTGTTTGTTTGTTTGTTTGTTTGTTTTTTGTTTTTTGGGGGGTTTTTTTGGTTGTTTTTGTTTGTTTGGTTGGTTGGTTGGTTGGTTTGTGGTTTTTTTTGGTTTGTTTTTTTTTTTTTTGTGGGGGGGATGGGTGCAGAGGGAGATTTCTAACTGGTTGAGTTTTCTCTGTGTTTTAGTTGTGACTATACATATTTAAGATGTTATTTTGGTTTTGGATGTTATATTTTCAAGTAGACAAAGTTATTTAATGTAGTGCAGAACTATGTTCTTCAGTGCTGAAGGTGTTTGTAAACCTCAGGCAAACATCAGTTTATTTTTTTACTTTTTTTTTTTGTTTGTTTGTTTTTTAAGGAAAGGGTGATAGCTTTGAAAAACTGCTGCCAATTTTGAAAATTCATTTTTAAACTAACATTTTGCAATTCTAAAACCACAGGAAAAATCAAATCCCAGGTGGGTGAGACAGTAAAGGAAAAATTAAAAAGAAAAACAATTATAGCATCATCTCATCTCTAATTATCTGATTGTCACAAGTTGCAGATTTCTTTACAATTGCATTCTGTTCATTGACCTAAACCTAGAAGATTATAATATGTAATTACAGTATATTGCAGTATTATTTAAATTCTGACTTTGCTTGGATACATTTAGTGGCTGATAAGAGGACTTTACTATTGTTTTTACAAGTTAGCTATTAAGGCAATTACAATTAATATCTCTGATAGATGTATTTCATCCATTAATTGTATAATAATGAGCATTATAAAGCACATTAGTAAAGATAATAACAATCAAATACGTGTGATTAAGAAAAACTCTTCCATTTACACCAGAAGGAAAAAATATCTGGAATTAATCTCTTTCAATAGGAAATTCAACCTAAGTGTAGTGGGAAAATCTTGTCTTTAAAAAATCAATTAAATTTTTTGTCATTTTTTGACTCTAACTCAAATAAAGTGGTTAGCTAATGTAAAGATGCATAACATACTGAATGGAACACAATATAACCACACATGAGAAATTCTTGCATTCTCTATTTAAATCTTCATACGTTCAAGAAAGTGTCATTCTTCATTCAGAAGAAACAATAAAAATTGGACAGTAACTTCAAATTATCAGAAAGTGCTTTTCCATGTTTTCCTCATTCTTTGCACAATTTTCTAGATAAGAATGGCAATCATTTAAACTAAAATCATTTTCTGTTTGACATTAAAAATATGATAAATTTATATCTGCAAATTTATTTTCCTTTCAAAATAAAGACATGCTTTGCCTTCTTCTGACAGCAGAAATCGATTTCCAAAAAAAAAACCCTCACCCATTTTCAAAAATTAATCTTTGGAAAGTTTAAAATGTCACCTCATCCAGATTATGTTTATAAGTTTTTTACTTTTAGGCTGATTCATCTGCAGAGAGTAATTTTGTGCAGAGATCCTTCATCACAACTATTTTTTCTGAGATACTTAAAGAAAACTGGTTCTTGTCATCCTCATAAGCTCTGCCACTGGGAGAATAAAACAAAAGATCTGTCAGACACACAAGCTCCCAGAGAATATAAGGCAGCATAAGTGACTAAACCTACATATGATATTCATATGTGAAGACTTTGTTAAATAACAGAGAAAAAATTCTGTGTCCGTCATTATTGCAAGTTCAAATCTTGTTATTACAACACCAGCTGCAAAAAAACCCCAGATAACTTTCTAATTATTCAAGATTTTATTGAATTCTCTTGGCTGTTAGACTGGCAATTGCTCTACTACCAAAATATTTGGTTACTTATAAGGAAACATCATGGCACTTCCTCATTTTTTTCCAAAGATTAGGTAGAAAGATTTTTTCTTAGATGTATCAAGAGAGATTCTTGCTATTGACCAGAAAACACTCTAGTAGGAAAAACATAATGGGAAAAGGACTTTGTAGGAGGTAAGAAATTATGTAAATTAAGTGATTGTCAACACCCTATTATGAATAAAATTAATACTTTAAAATTTCACCCTTCATATATGCAAATAGTAAAAAAAACTATGAGGGAACTTTGTTATGAGGGAACTTTGCTTTGGACACCCTCTAAGTCACTCAGGTATTTCATTTGAACAGTTGTTAATGACTCTGTACTACTACTACTACTACTACTTATAATAAATCCCACAAACAAAAATCATCACCTCAAAATAAAGCAATTACATACACAATTTAGGTTTTTTTTTTTTTCTCAACATACAATTATTTTTTCACAAAAGCAAGCCTCAAACCCCAATTTCTGTACAGCTTTTCTGTTTGTTTTGGACAGTCAGGGGCAAAATATGGTACTTTCCTTTTGCTACAGAAACAGTAATACTTTATTTGAATGTTTTACTGCAGTGGAGGCCTCCTGACACGTTACTGGATTAGCAAGGACAGTGAAAGAGAGATCTAAAACAGGAATAGGTTGAATACCTTACCATACAGTGGTTAGAATGGATCAATGAGAGCAAGTATCAAAGGTTGTTCATCTTCCCAGATAATGCAAATCCAAAGGTCATTTCATCTGAAAGAAGTCAGATTCTAAATACACTATATCTTGGAGGAAAAATGTACAATTTAAACAGTATATGAGATAACTAGACTTCGGAAAATGAAACAAAGAAAGGGTTTTAAAAGTTTGAAAGCAATTCAAATTTAATTTGAAATAGACTGCGGAGCCTTTTAGATTTTATCTTTACTTATTCTTTTAAAGTGTAGGAATCCCTTTGAGGGCCAGTTTAATCTGCATAAGTACATTATGTACTTTCACAAGTCTTTCATAACTTGCACTCCAAATGCTTCAAAATCCTGGTTTCAAAGGTCTTTTGGGGTGAGTTTTTAGCGTTCTGTTTTTGGGTTTTTTAATCCATGTTACAGTTATGGAATGTAATGAAGAAATTTCTCCCAGGGAAAATGATGAAGGGCAATTAGGACCCCAGAAAATGAATCAGTATAGGAAGTTAAATGTCGTAGGTCTAAGGTTCAAAAATGCATTAGAAAATAGTTAAGTTCCAAATACACTTAAAATTAAATTTGTAATTATAAACTTCTCAGAGATTCATATTGCCCTCTGCCAATGTCATTGTTGAGGCAATCATATCCACAATATCTGGTGTAAATTCCATTTTATCTTCCACTCTGCTAATACAAAGTGCTAGCTCTATGACTTCAAGCACAGTGATTTAGAACAGTTTCATAAACATTCTACAGTAATATAAACTGTCTCTAAGAGATGGAGAAGCAATTATGAAATATTTTCGCATTTATTTCTCTCCTTATAGAATGTTCACAGACAACTTACACGGATATAAGATGATGGTGTCTTACAGTGTATCAGCTGCTCCACTGATCATGCCAGTGTGATTCAAGACTTTTGGTGTCAAACCCATCAATTCAACTTGGGCAATTAACTTTGCTCCCACAGATGTTTAGGGTGCCTATGGGTTAATTAACTTGAGGTAGCATCCATCAGGTTAACACCCACAAAGAATAATCTGCCTACATTGACATTCACTAAGTATTATTGTGACACTTCCAAGAACCTGTGAAAAGAGCTTCTTGAAACTGTTGGAAAAGGTATTCTTTCTTAATTCAGCTTTGAATTTTTATTCATACTTAATAAAGCTTTGTTAATTTAAAAAATCAGATTATGAAATTATTCTCTCTTATTGTTCTTGACCAAAATCAGGCAAATTTCACTCAACAATGAGAGTTTTGTTCCAAATATCGAAAACTACAGAGCAACCTGAATCACTAGACCCCAAACTGCCTCAGCTACTGCACCAAGGCTGGGTAGATTAAAACTATCTTTTTTTAAACTCAAATGTAGGACTGTTTTCATGGTTATGCTTGGAGATATTAAAACATTTTCCAAAATCCCCTCTCTCAATCCCTTACATTTTATGGACCAAGATGTTGGCAATGACTCCACATTGCATATTTTCTATCTAATTCTGGAATTCAAACCGTCTCTCAGAGATGATTGGGGACTTGTCAGTACATGCATTGTTTGCTCCCTAGGAGCAGCAAAGACACAATGTTGCCATCAACTGTATTTTACAATCCCAGGCGGAAAAAAGAAAAATAGGCATTAAGAAAGACTGACATGTACAGTGGGATTTGTTTAGACTATTTTCCCCCCTCTTAAAAAGCATTGAGTTATTGATGCTATGCTATAAAAAAATCAATTTGACTGTAAAAGTCAACCCCTTACCCAGGATGACTCAATGAAAAAAAATAGCAGAATAAAATACCTAATAACTGACTGGCATTCAAGTACTTACTGAGTTCATTTATGTCTTTTCATTTCTAAGAGCTACTTAGTTTCTTAACCCTAAGCTAAGAACTTCTCTAGAAACAGGAAAAACCCAATCCATGTATATTTTCTCCAAGAGATATTTTAAAAGGTATTTCACCCCTTCTTTGGCTTTGAATAGCTTCTTTCAACTATATCAGAGTGCACGATTTCCTATTAAGGCTTCTAAGAAAACCATACAGATGTATTTAGTTCTATTGATTTTTTGCAATATTAAAGACCATAGACATTGTATCAGACAGTGATTCAAAAGCCCTGAAAATTCTTCTTCAGGTCAACAAGTAATAGTAAACATAAGAAAAAAATTAATAGATGAAGATACTTAAACCTATTTCTCTTTCTGCCTGCACTGGTAGAGATGTTTTAAGGCGTCTCAAGAGTCAGTTTAGTAGTGAAAGAGTTACAAACTCAACAATAGCTTAAACCCTTATTCTCGGGTTCTTATCCCCAAGATTCGGTGGTAAAATGTCTTTTGCTCTCTGAAACACTTCGTGTCAGAAGCAGAAGAGTCAGGAGTCGCCTGTTCTCGTTTTCCAAGGTTGTTTATTCTTTCTTATCTCACAGTTCTCTCTGTGCGCTGCCAAGGTTCCTGCTGTGGCAGAGAACTCGTGGCGACGCTCCCCTGTCAGGCGGTCTCAACCCTTTTGTACCATTCCTCCAGCCCAACCATGGTCCACAACGTATTCTCTATTTGCAACTAATTGCCAATACCTATCACCTATGCTAACCATGTCGTCTCCACTCTAAACCAATCCTTTGTGATCCAGCACTGCAGAAGATGGAGGGCAAGAACAAGAAGGAAGAAGAACAGGTCCACGCCCTGATTCCTCCATCTTGGCTCTGCAGCCTCCATTCTAAAAAACCCCAAATTCTCCTTTTTACCCTGTGATAAACTAACTACTACTCATTTCACACTCTTGAGACTTGTAATTCCTCCTGGGCTCTGTGCTAAGGTTTCCAACCCTCCTGTACAGATTCTAAACCCCACTGTACATGTTCCAAACCTCCTGCTCAGGTCCCAGACCCCTTTGACAGGGTCGCTGACCCTCCAGGGCAATCAGAGGGATGCCCTGGACTCCAACACCTTATAAATTATCAAGTTATGAGCGATGTGGCAATGAGTTTTGCCTACTGCTTGCCGAAGCATGGATCACCACTGCATTTAAGAGAGATTTCTCCAATGATCTCCATCAAGACATTACTGCCTTAAGACAGAGAGGAGGCTGTGGCTTCCCTGGGCTTTTGTTCCCTCACACCCTTGCTATGCCACATGCAAACACACCAGGTGTACTCGAAGTGCAATAGGCTGACATCTGTCTTCTGTCCAGCCTGTCTGGCTGAGTTCCCCTGAAGTGTCTTGAACCTGTCAGAGCTGCAGCCTACGCGTGCTGGGCTGCACAAAATGTGATGCAATTCGACCATTTGCTGAGGCCACAGCTGAAGCATTCAACACAGAACACAGGAAAATCTGGTGCTCATGTTAGTTTGGGGACAGCTTCAATAAATGCTATAGGCACATGTGCTACATCAAATCACCCCTAGGAAGAAACTAGCTGGTAGTTAAGCAAATTAATGCAGTGTCCTTTATTTGATCTTCAGCTTTCTGGAGATACAGAAAATCAATTGAGTTGCAGTGCAGCAGCTGTAGGTCTGAGTATAAATGTTTCTTGCTATAAGAAATCCCTCATCAAGAACACTTCTTTATTTCAGCATGCTGTAACAATATATTATCAAGCATTTAATGCAATTTTACTTCATTCACATCAACAGACAAAGGGAGCTGCTCTCCATTCCACTTTTCATGACACCCTCTCTCTCTGAATACATGTGAAAAGTATCAGGACCATAAGTTAAACATTCAGCATGGTTTATCTTAAGCCAGCTCTGCTGACATAGATTTTTTTGTATTGATTGAAATGATTTACAACCTATTTTTCAGAAGAAATTATACTCTGCCTGTCAGCATCAACATGTTATGTTCTCTGAGACCATACGGTACAGATTTGTATGTGGGTTTCAAGGCAATCTTATAAAAAGCAAATCACACATATACAACTTGGAAAAGTTTAGAGACTCCTTGGATCCCAAATGCAGTGGACAAGACCTTTACAAAGTAATTCAAATCCTCACTGTGAATCTTAGAGAAAGAATGAACACTAAAAGCTCCCACACATGCCATGGACCTGCACTGCCCATCCCTTCCTCTAGCAGGTTAGCTACTGAGTTGAAACACAGAAGGGAGAATATAAAGATTACATTCTCCACTTTGTAAGCAGAACCTAACATAAAAATTAGAAATCACTTTTGAAAAACTCCAAAAGCAGTTTGATATGCAAGCTTTTTTTTTTTGATGGGGGAAAATAGGCACTTAAAAGCAGTAGATCCAAAACAACCCAGTTGCAGTCCAAACAAATAAAGAAAGCCACAACTACTGAAACCAAAGAAATGTGTCTTCTACAGTTATTTAAATATTGTTTGGATAAGATTTTGCATGAGCATGGCAGAATCTGATATTAATATTTAGCACTAAATTTCAGAAGCATTTAGGGATTCATTGTGTCTTTAGAATTCTCACCATCACAGAAAATCCATTATAAATTTTTTCAGACCCTTCAAAGACTGTAAATAGCATGATTCATTTTTGTTGCTATAATTTTGCTGTCAAGTCTTTTGGGTTTTAGTCTCTAAAAGTCAGTATCTGAAATTTTAAGCCCCTCAAGTTTCAATTTTATTGTGGCTTTTCATACAGAATTAATATCAACCTTGACTTAAGTATTAGAAAATTACAGCATCTTTCAATTACAGTGTAATTAAAAAAAACCTTTCAAATGAATTGAGCATCACTTCAGAGCAAATTTCTATTTTTCTAAATCCAGTACCAGAATTCTTCACACTAAAAAGTGATCTGAAAGCAACCATTAAAGGGATTTTAATGGAAGCTAATGTCATCTAAAATTCAATTTACAAAATGAGCTACATTTTAGTAAATAACCCTTTAGACAAGCAACATCATTGCAACAATTTTGAGTTGAAGTTATAATTAAGCCTAACTTATTTCAAAGGGTCTATAGCTATAAATACAGATTTACAATGTTGTAATGTCTTAGTATATGTATCTGACTGAATATTTCTTGCTTAGCATGAACTTACTATTTAAAGTACAAGTTCCAGAAGTCACACAGTTTTTAGTGTTTCTGCATAGTGCCCCTTAGAAACAAATTTGATGATGATTTATGAATTATTATATAGTGTGGTGTCATGGTTTAACCCATACCAGCAGCCAAGCCCCAGGCAGCTGCTCGCTCACTCCCCCACCAGCAGGACTGGGGAGAGAACTGGAAGGGTAAAAGCTGGAAAAGCCATGAGTTGATAAAAAGACAGTTTAAAAGGGAAGGTAAATTCATACACAGCAGCAAAGCAAGCTGAGTAATTGAGTCACCACTTTTCAAGAGCAGACAGGTGTTTCAGCCATTTCTAGGAGAGCAAGGTCTCATCACATACGTTGGTGATTTGGGAAGAAAATGTTATCACTCCTAACCTCTCCCCTTTCCTCCTTCTTTCCCCACTTTACTCACTGAGCATAATGCTACATGGTCTGGAATATGCCTTCAGTCAGTTTGGGTTACAGTTTGGGTTACCTGTCCCAGCTGTCTCTTCTCCCAAGGCAGCATGGCATGCAAAAACAGAAAAGGCCTTGGCTCTGTGCAATCCCTGCTCAGCAATAACAAAAGCATCTGTGTATTATCAGACCTGTGTTCAGCACAAATCCAAAACACAGCCCCATACCAGCCCCTGAGAAGAAAATTAACTCTGCCCCAGCTGAAAACAGTGCATGTGGTTCGATTTAATAAGGACACACATCTAGAATTGATCCAATCTTTGGTATAAGTCTCAGTCATTCAGGGTGTTTCAGGAAAGTGGAAACACAAACAGCAGAACTATAACACTTTTCTAAGTGGAGAGTATTCCACATTCCAGTGGAACTAGAAATTTGCCCCTAACAGATAGGAAAAAAAAAAAGAAGAAAATGACTCAACAGTGATGTAAAACAATTCCAGGTCAACATCTAGTAGTCCTTATTCTAGTTTTGAAAAGCTCCTAGCAGGTGTTATATTTCAGGGCTTAGTATACTAATGAAAGTATTATACCCACTGAAAAATGTGTAGATTTATTTAGTATAAGTGACAAAGATCAGCATTAAAAAAAGTTTTTCTTTTCAATTCTCATACCAAAGAATTTGTTACATGCATTTCTCTTTTTAGCTGATATTGCAGCCACTGATGTAAATGATATGAAATGAAAATGAGATATTCCAGAACCTGTAGGGATAATAATTTTTAAAATCAATCACAAAAAATATTTTCTACATCATCTGAGGGGCTATACAGTAAAATTGTTGTAGCAATTTTTTGTTTGTTTATTTTGTTTGCTTTTAAATCAGCTCATTATTTACTACCTGCACAGAGGCAGGATGACTTGCTTCCTCCATAAGATCTTTTGAGCTTATGTTTTCCTCAGAAAACATCTGAATTTTTTCATCTTCCAAGATGAAAAAACTCTTGAAAGAATGGAGGATGGATCTATTTGTCAGAACATTTATCCTAAGGTGAGCAGCTCTGTTTCAAATGTTTTCACCTGAGATGCTTCATGCCTTTGACAACAGTTCCCTAAACATCATCTAATTTGAGCCAGAGACATGCTCCATTGCCCTTGGGGAAATGAAGCAACTGTGCAGAAAAGAGCACAAGCTTCAATGCGTCATGAAAAAAGAACGAGGACAGCTGTGAAGATGTAGGAGCTGAGTAGTTAATGCTGATACCTCATTTACCCAGAAGTAAAGTTGTTGACTCCAGAATTTTCACCTATTCTCAACAATTCACCTGATCTACCAGTGGCTTAAGAAACAAGCAACAGCCACTTTCAAAATGTGAGAGCTCTTTAAACAAGATGTCAGGTTTTAGCTTATAGAACTTTGGTGGGGAAAAAATGAATGTTTTTGTTCTTTTCTCCCTCATTCAAAAGGATTTCATGGGTTTCTGAAAGGTCCCAGTTGACTAGAAGCTTCATAACATCCCAATTTTCAAAAGGGCAAGAAGAATGACCCTGGAAACTACAGGCCTGTCCGTCTCACTTCAGTGGCTGGTTAAGTCATGGAGAAGATTATTCTGGGAGATATTGAAAAACATCTGAAGTAAAACACAGCTAGTACATCTTCACAGGGAAAAGGTCCTGCTTGTCAAATTTGATTTACTTTTCTGAGAAGGTAACCCACCTAGCTGACCAAGGGAAGCCAGTTGATGCAATCTGTTTGGAATTCAGGAAAGCTTCTGGTACCATCTCTCACAGGATATTTCAGAACAAAATGTCCAGGCAATAGCTGGATAAACAAGCATATGATGGGTGAGCAAGTGGATCATGGATCAGGCACAAAGATTACAGTGAATGGTGTGACATCAGACTGGTGACCTGTCACTAGTGAGGCTCTGCATCCTCAGCTCTGTGCTTCTTTCAACATCTTCATTAACAACGTGGATGCAGGACTCCAAAGAATACTAAGCAAGATTTCAGATGATACAAAACTAGGAGCTGTTGATTCCTTCCAAGCAAGAGAGGTCCTCCAGAGGAACCTTGACAAGTTAGAGGGCTGGGCAATTCCCAATTGTATGAAATCTAACAAGGACAAGTGCCCAGTTCTGCACCTGGGATGGGACAAGCCTGGATTTACAGACTGGGGAATGAGATGCAGGAAGGCAGTGCCACAGAAAAGGACCTTAGAGTCCTGGTCAGTGGCAAGTTGAACATGAGTCTGCAGTCCAGCCAGGAGGGCCAAGCCTGTCCTGGGAGACATCAGGCACAGCATTGCAGGCTGGGCAAGGGAGGGGATTGTCCTGCTCTGCTCTGAGCTGAGGCAGTCTCATCTCGAGTGCTGGGGGAAGTTTTGGGTACCACAATATAAGAAAGACATTAAAATATTATAGAGCATCCAAAGGACAACAACAAAGATGCTGAAGAGCTTTGAGGGGAAGTAATTTGAGGAGCAGCCTAGGTCACTTGGTCTGTTCAGCCTAGAGAAAATGAGATTGAGGGGAAACCTCATTGCAGTCTACAACTTCCTCATGAGGGGAAAAGGTGGGGGAGACACTGATCTCTCTGAAAACCAGTGATAGGACCCGAGGGAATATGCTGAACTTTTATCACAGGGGATTTAGTTTGGATATTAGAAAAGGTTCTTCACCCAGAGGCTGTTTTGGGTGCTGGAACAGGCTCCCCAGGGAAGTTGTCAAGGGATCAAAACTGAGTTCAAGAAGTATTTGGACAATACTCTCAGGAACGTGGTGTGACCCTTGGGTTGTTCCTTTGCAGGGCCAGGAGGTGGACTCTATTCTTGCAAATGACTTTCATCTCAGAATATACTGTGATTCTGTGAATTGCAGCTGTTTCATCTTGGCAATGACTGAAGTTCCTGAGTTTTATGTGAGTAGAATTAAGAACAAATAAAACCCAAACAAACAAAAAAATACTATATAAATTTATTCTTTCATGAAAAATTGAGGT
This sequence comes from Prinia subflava, assembly GCF_021018805.1. Classification (NCBI taxonomy): domain Eukaryota; kingdom Metazoa; phylum Chordata; class Aves; order Passeriformes; family Cisticolidae; genus Prinia; species Prinia subflava. Next base: position 55,942,962 of record NC_086247.1, read on the forward strand.
ATTCAAAAAAATACAGCACTGAGTCACTGCTTCATATTATCCCCATCAAGAAAACTTTCATTTGCTTCGACTATTCTGATTAACAAAAATATGAGCAGAAGAGCATTGTTACTGGTGTCATTTTTTCTATTAATCTGAAGAGTACAGTGTATTACTGGGATACAATTTCATACATACATCAATATTTGTATTGCCTGTGTAGAGCACTTATAGTTCATTCCTGGCCAGTCATTCTTCTACATTGCAGGAGTCCATTATATCACTTTTCTGCAATATAAGATAAATCAGACTGTTGTTGAAAAGACCACATGCAATGCAGTCTTTTGTACTGGATCAAAAAGTGTCAACTAATAGGTACAAACCAGGAAGATTTCACTCATTTGTCTTATTAAGGGAAGTTAAAAATAACTATTCATCATCATAGCTATATGTTCAGCTGTATCCTAGTGTATTATATATCTAGTTCCTGGCTGTGCTAACTGAACCTCAATGCAATCAACAAGACATATGGAGGAAAGACTGAACAGTGCTTCAGCCATCCATCATGATTCTGCAGGTCCTGCTGAATCACAAAAAGCAAAGAGCTCAGAATCTTGAACACCCAGTGTTGTTGGAGGACAAAAGTTCTTTCACTGAAAGTCCTGTTTTCTATTTAGAAATAGAAGTGAGTCCACAGGCTTCCATGTTCCTTTCAAACCACAGAGGCAGAATATTCTGGAATAGTTTGCTGCTTTTCCTGTAGGACTTCAAATGGTCAGAAGAAACAAAAAAGATATTTTTTACAGTCAATTATGAACAGGACACTGCATAACATATGCTGTCCCTCACTTACATATAAGTAAAAACAGAATCTTCAGATATGAAAGAATTAGGGATGCAAATATCCAGATGCAGATTCTCCTTTTCCTGAAAATGAAATAAAAATTTTTTAAAAAAGTTATTTGTCATAAATTAACTAATATCCATCCTATGATTTTTTTTGCCAGATAATGGCATCAGTTACAGTGTGTAAACCTGTATAAGACCCCCAAAATCCTAAGAAGCATATCTAGGACTGAAAAATCAAGCAACAATAAAAAAAATTATTTTAGGTACAATTCCCCCTGCCACCTCACCTAAAACAGCATTGCTTTTACAGATCTTTCTTTTTGGGGAAAATCATAACCCCTAAAACATATACAGCTGCAGTGCATACTTTACATACTGTGATGTTAATTAGAAACTTTTTGAATGCTAAGAAGAAAGAGATTCTAAATATAGCCAGCTCTGCAGATGATACAGAATATTTTTTGTCTCTGCACACCTGGAGAGGCCAGGGCAGTATTTTATCTTGGTAAAGCATCTCGGACTGGTATGTACAGCCTCATGATAACTGATAACATTTTAAATAAAGCAACATTAAGAAGTCAAAGGACAACAACAATATCCTACAAAGTTGTTGATATGGTTAATGCCTAATACTCATTGGCACCTATGGTGTGATTGGTCTTCCAACTTGTTATCCTGAGATACATCTCCCCATCCCTGAAACACCAAGCAACAATCCTCAAAGCACCAACAGAGGCATTCATAACCCTCTATATTACCAAAACCCAGCAAATTTATTATTTAGGCCCTATAAGAGTTTTCACATGCTAGTAAGACTCTACCATAGCCCGAGGAATTCATAGCTTAACACAATTATGCATTTCTGTGACTCACACAGACCACATGAGCACAGAGATGACACATCCTTCTCACAAACTAAGGAAAAGAGAAAACTTGAATCCACCAGGGAATTTATTTTCTTTTTTTTTTTTCACTTTATCCAGCAATTCCAAATCCTTTACCTCACCAATGCAGACTGGAAAATGATTAAGTACTATGAAAAAGTAGGTTATTGAGTGTAGGAAATATTCAGAAAAGTCACCAACTATGATAATACAGCTAAGTCTTACTGGTACTAAAAATTGATATCAATAAAATTTTTCCGGAGAAAAAAAGTTTTCACACTTTTTTTTTTTCCTCTAGTCCTGTGCTTCCTATAGAATTTGCCAGTAAGTCAAATAAGTAAAAGTGAAAAACAGGAGTTGAATTAGTCCTTTGAATTTATGATGATGTCAAAGAAAGAAGGAAGTGCAACTTACTATGTGTCCTTCTAAGAGCTTGTAGGGCTAGTGACTGGAAACATTAATGTTTAGGGAGGTCTTGGTTACAAAAGTGACAATAAAAATTTGCAGCTGACTGGTTTTCAGTGCTCTCCAGCAAATAATTACTCTGCAAAAGGTTTTAAAGTATTATCTTGGTTGCAAAAGTACATGCTTTATCTGGCTTTTTGCATATATAAATATTTGTTCATAATTTTGATTTTCAGACAAAAGTCTGGCTAGCACTCTTTGTTTCCTGTCAAAGTAGAAGTATTTATCATAGTGTCATCATGCATTGCTATTGTGATGTCACCAATTTAAAGCAATTTTATAAATAAATTCCAGAATAAGACAAAATTTTAGAAAAAACAAGTCTATTAAAATGACAGTAAATTAGAAGAATTTCTTTAAGATTTTAAGGGGCATAGGTCTAATTAGCATTGAAGACATTTGTTAAACCATAAAGCCACCAGGGTTTTTCTGCCTCTGAAAGGAAAAAGCAGCCTGATGGAAGTCATGCAGTCATCATCCCTAGACATGGCTGTGCTGGTTCTGGCTAGGATACTTTTATTCCTAGAACAGGGATGTGCTTTAGAGTTAGGATGAGAATAATTTTCATTACTGCTGAGCAGTACTCACACAGAGGTTTTTCCTGTTCCTCACCCCACCAATGAGATGGCTCAAGGTGCACTTGGGGTTGAGAGGGGACACAGCCAGGACAGCTGACCAAAACTGACCACAACCATAGGGACATTCCTTACTGTGTGGTGTCATGCTCAGCACATAGAGCTGGGGAGGAGGGAGAAAAGGAAAGATGCTCAGAGTATGGTGTTTTTCTTCCTAAGTCACTTTTACGGGTGACAGAGCCCTGCTCTCCAGGGAATGGACTGTCATGGGAAGTAGAGGATGTATTTCTTGCTTTTCTTTGCTTGTGTCTGGCCTTTGCTTTTGCTATTAAACTGCCTTGATCTCAAGACACAGACTTTCTCTCCTTTACTCTTGCAATTCTCTCCCTGGTATGGATAGGTTATAGTTTAATAAGTTCTTCCATGTGGGATGTCTGAAAAGGCAAAGAACATTGCCTTTTTCACACTGGGCAATAAATATTTTCTTCAAGTTTTACAAATTATTACAGCTATGCCTGTGATAGGAACATATTGTTATTTTACATGTAGGCAAGCTCATTACATCATTACATCATTACTGGCACTGCACTTTGCACAAAACACATATCAACTTGGAAATTCAACTACAAATATTTTTAGGGGTCCACTTCCTTAAGACAGATTTCCACAGCGACTAATAATTAATATTTGAGTATGCTTATAGTAGATGTATTGTTACTTAAGATAAAAGCATTTGAATTACGTAATTCTTAGGCAAATTATATATATATATATATACATATATTTAAAACTAATTGTAAGCTAGTGTTTGAAGGTGAGAAGTGAACACCATCCTTCTAAGCAAATGAAATTCTGAATTCAGATACTAACAGGTGACCAAAGCAAGAAATTAAGAAAATATGTCACAGTCTCAATTGTTAGTTTTAGGCTGTGTCAGATTTTTTTTTTTTTCATTATAGAACTAGAAAAGAAGACAAAATATCTAAAAACCAAGAAAAAAAGTCTACATCTCAAAATTTCAAGAGAAAGTTGGGGGATTTTTTTTCCTTGGCTGATGTTCTTTAGTTGGTTGGTTTTCTGTGTTGTGGGTTTGGTTTCGTTTCCTCCATCTGGCTTGCTTTAAATACACCTGCAGAATCATTCTACTGAGAGAGACAAGACTGATGTGTTATTTTTTAGCACTCTTTAAGTGGCATATTAATTTTAGGTTTTTTTCCTCTCACTACCCATTTATGAGGTGTTTTTCCATTCACTCCCAAACTGCAGAAAGGAGTTTTCTTCTGCAACAAGAAATGAAGAAGATATCAATAACAAAGCTAAGAATACAGTAAAAGTTTCCAAGATTTAGGTAGAAACAGGAGAAAGAAAAAAAAAAAGGCAGTTGAATGAAACCCTGAACAGGGACACTGTGAGTTTAGGAAAAGAAACACACACACAAAAACCTCTTCAGGCAAAACTACTTGTAAATATAAAGATGCACTGCAGACCCTCAATGGCAACAGTTGTTTAATCAAATGAGGTATAGATACCACATTACCAATTTCAAATCTTCACCCAGTGGCTCTTGTTCAAGATTTAAATTCTTTCCAAAAATGCATAGCTTAGAGAGAAAAGTACTTTTGACATTACATTTATTGTAATTTTGTTTTACTTTAAGAATTTTAATTATTTTTCCCAGGTTGAAAATCATTAATCAAAACTATTTCTTTACATTCTGCTATCATCGAGACTGATGTGATTTCACAAATAAAGAAGTGAATGGAAAATCCATGTTAAACAAGTTTAATGAGGCATAGCTAGAGTAAATGGGTATTGCCTCACTAGTTTCCATAATATTTCCTGACATCAGTGGATCCCTAATAATAGACATTTTCAGACAATCTGATTTTGGTGGGGGTTTTTAAGCAGAGATGTTAGCTATCCAGAAATAATGAAAAGGAAAAGAAAAATGTTATCTAATCAGTGCAGAAGAAATATGTCAGTACATTAGAACAGGAGTAATGAAAAGTGTGAAAAAAATATATTAGAAATGACCAGAAATTGTTGGCTGAATAAATTACAGAAAGCTTTTCATGTAAAATATAAATTATGTATGTGACAGCCCAGGCCTGGATAGGAAGGCTGGGTGTCAACATGAGATTTTGGGGGTGAAATGAATGAGGATGGGCATGATCTGGTGACCCAAAAAAGGACTTTACTAAGAGGTAAAAACAACACAGAGCAAACCCAGCTTAGCATGGAGTGCAGGAAGGAAAGGCAAGGGCGAGGAGGTTGCAGTAACTTATATGAGGTAGGACAGAGGCAGAGTCTGAGAGTAGGGAACCAGCTGGGAAAGAGGATTAAGAATATGGAAGTGTCGTGGTTGCAAGGGAGGTGAATTTTTTCCAGGGGGATGTGGGCAGTCCAATCAGTGATCAGCTTTTGTGCTGGCACCTAGATTGGTCACTCGGAGGTTTGGACACGCCTCTGAGGACACAAAGAGTTAAAAGCAGGACCCCAAGGGGGTTCGGCCTCTTTTTGGATCCCGGTTTCAGCAGAGGGACGTGTCAGGCCTCCTTCTCCTGCCCAGCCACGAGGCTGGGTGGGGGAGGGGAAACACGTGGTCGGCTCAGGTAAGCCGGAGCCCCCGGGGGGGGGAGAAGAGAAGGGACAGAACTGGAACTGAGCTGCCCCGTCCAGGATGGAGGGGTGGAAAACTGTGGAAGTGCCTTCTGTGTGTGCTCACCCCCTCTTCCCCCCAAACTCCGGGAGAAGGTGCCCAACCACGTGGGGGTTTGCGGATCCTGGGAGTGCCTGAGCCTGCACCCTGCCGAGAAAAAACTGTTAACCCTTGCTTGGCAGAAAGAAACTTTTCTTAGACATTGATTCTCATGACTGGTGGTTTTCAGAGAGAGGGAAGCGGCCTGAGACTGAGATGATATAGCATGATTGGAAGGAACCCGATGGAAGAATGAGAGGAGTAGCCTTGGAGCTGGACTTCTCTTGCATAATGTCAGCCATGGACTGAACTTAAGTCTCTTTTGAACATAAACTGCATTTTGGGTGGATACAGCTGCCCCTGCTTTTGCTACAGTGACTGGCACTTGAAGAGTGGAGCCAGCAGAGAAGAGAGGGGGAGGGTGAGGTGGCACCCTCTGCCCTCAGGGCAGACCTGCTCCTGGAACCTCGGCCCCTGGGTGAAAAGGGGAGAGCTCGGCATGCAGCATCCTTAAAAAGCCCTGTATGTAGTTTTGGCCTATGAGACAGCGGTGAGAGCGCTGGACATAGGAAAAAGAGAGAGTCACCCTGGCAGACTTCTCCGGGCGATGCCATGGGTGACATGGGAACACATAAGGAGTAGACCTGTGTGTTCTGGAGAACAGTCTGTGGTGCCAGAGAGACTCCTCTCTCCCTTGCTGAATTGAAGATTAGTTTGTTTTTGAGTGGTGATTGTTTGATCTAAAACCCAAAGGTTGGTCTGTGAAAAGTGATGGGTGGGGAGGTAGAAACTGGGAAAAGAAATGTTCTAAGAAGTTTTTATTTCTGTCTCTGTGTGTGTTTAAGAGTATTTCTGTCCCTGTTCTTATGTAATTAATAAAGTTTTGGTGGGTTTTTTTTTGTTTTCAAGATTTAAGCCTGCTCTGCTCTGTTCCTGATCACATCCCACAGGAGTTGTTAGAGAAAAAACATACATTCATGGGTGCATTAACATCTGGCCAGTGCCAACCCATGACAGGAAGACATTGCAGAAAAACAACCAATGATAACACAGGGAGCAAAGAACTTTCTAGAGTAATTTACATAGAGAACTCCCTTGGGGCTTTGACTGTGAGATTTCTCTCACCTTGACCAGGAGATTTCTCCCATGGCTCAAGGCTTTCGTTGACCTCTACATATGTATAAATTAGGAATTTCATTGATGGACCTATAAGAATCTGTACCTTCAATGAGCTGCATTAGAGCTGTTTAATCAGTAACTTTCTCCTTATTTCTATCTCTGATCTGAATCCCAGTAAAGGGAGGATAAAAAGTGAAAAAGTAAAACCGAGATGAAGATAAGAAAACAGCTAAGGAAAACAACATCCAGACCATAAAAAAGACCTTATAAAATTATTAGAACACACACAATTGATCATATGGTTCCAGATAACTTTCAGAAGTTCATTAGAGATCAAAAGAATTTCAATGAAAACATGGTTTTCAAAACACGACCTGCTATATTGAAGATAATTCATAAAAAGAAAGCAGTATAGCTACTATGCAAGAAAAAATAATGCTACTAACAATTTTTCAAAAATTTACCACTTTTTTAGGATCAAATTCCTTTGCAGTAGGATATCCATGAGGAAATGGAATGTAGCTGTGTCAGAGAAAGAGCAGAATGGACATGAGGAAAAGGTTCTTCATCGAGGAGTTGCTCAGTCACTGTAATAGGCTCCCTAGGAATGTGGTTGTGGCATCAAGTCTGTCAGAGTTCAAGGAGCATCTAAATGATATTCTTAGCCCTGTGGTTTTAGTTTTACTCAGTCCTGTGAGGACTGGAGTGGAAGCCCAACTGATAGTTGGACTTAATGATCCTTATGCATCACTTTCAACTGGAGAAATTCGGTGACTTTATCAATGGGCTTTCAAAAAAGGCTCCAGAGAGAGAAAGGTATGAAGAGTCAAATATTTTGAAAGGCAAAATAACAAAATAACTTCTTTTTGCCATTTCCATAAGACAATGCATGAATTATCATAGTGTAGTGCATTTAATCAAAACGTTTTGCACCATACCAGTTTTTGATAGGAATTCTGTGGCCTATGTTTAAAAGCACATGAATTTTCTATGCAATACACAGTTGAAGAGAAACTGTCCACAAAATGCTCTCAGTCACATTTGCATGCTTGTGTCAAAGCATGCAAATCCTGGCAGCTCTCTGTAACAAATACTGTACAGCATGTAGGACTATCAACTTGAAAAAAGCAACTTGAAAAACAGCGCTCAGAAGGAGGCAGGCAGAACAGGTTGGACAAAGAAAAGTGCTCTTTTTTTGGATATTTAGATTACCTTTGGTTAACCTAAAACTATATATGGCATCTTCTTAACTATATTTAATACAGCTCTCTCTGCTAAATCTTTCTACCAATACAACTTATTTGCAAAGCAAATAGACCCCAGCATTAATTACCCAATCTTCTATTCAGGTTTCTGGAAAGAGTGTGGAAACAGAGGTAGTAAGGAAGAAGGAACAGTAGATCACAAGTAAGCTCCTTTTATCGGCAGTCTGGGGGATGCAGATAAATTCCAGGTGCTCTTAATAAATCAATCTAAAAAATGACCAAATTCACCTTTGTCCCTGGGAGGATTTCTGGACCAGGTAAAAACATTGCCAGAGATCAAGTTGTATGACATGAACTGATGGAGGCCCTCCCCACGCAAGGGACGAACACAGAACATGTTAATGTCCTTATCCTGCACTTCTCTGAGGTGCTGAATATGCTTTGCATGCTAGAAGTTGTGTAGGTATCTTAGCAGAGTGATTTACTTGAACAACACACAAAACCACTCAGCAGGCTAATGAACCAGGCAGAATGCCACACCAGCCCGACCAGACTGCTCCTGATACTAAAACAAGCTGGCTCCGAGCACGCTGTGCTATCTCCAGATGGCACTGCCTTGTGATGTGTAGTTGGATTTGAATGGCATGAAGGATTAAAATAAAATTTGCAAAACACATTATCTCCTGTTTATGTTTCAGGTACCTGAACTAGGTAAAGATTGCCTGCTAAACCACAGAAAAAATATTTTGAAAAAATGAAACCACAAATGCAAAGACAAACAAACTTTCAAAGGTTAAAAACAACTGTAACAAAATGTTAAAAATGCAAAATTGCTATCATGGTTGACAACAAAAAAACAGTCTTTCTTAGGGATAAACTGGATAAGCCATTGCCTTTTCTTCTTTCCTCTCTTGTGCTGCCTTTCACCCCTCCCAATCAGATCAAGGGAGGGGGTAATTATTATAATTGCAGGAGTGAGAACAATGCTTTTCAATTTTGCTGGTGCAATCATTCATTGAAACATTTATTGATTGGAAAAGCCCCATGAGAATTCTGATTATCCTAACATTTTCTCTGGAAGTGAAAGGAGCAGGCTTTCTTATTTCATTTTATGCAAAATTACAGTAATTGGTATCTGACCTTTTTGGAATAGACTGTTAAGCTTTACACTGCTGGATTTTTTTTCATCGATTCAATTATTTAAATTATGGCTATCTCAAAAGGAGCAACAGGGTGCAAACAAGAATAGAATATTTAAATGATACTGAAAACTGATTCTCCACCACTACCCCATTAACACAAAACATGCTATTAGCTGAAAATCCAACCTCTGGAGGCTTCTAATGCTTGGATTAAAATTTAGTTTTTAAATAATCAAACCAAACCAGGACAAAAAAGGACAAATTACATTTCTGAGATTTAAAAAAAAAAAGGCCAAATGAAAATATTAGGGGAAAAAAAGGGTTAAAAGCTTAATCAATATGTATGAATATATACAATATATACAATGAAAATGTATATTGGGAAAATAAGTCATTCTTCTCTGGTCTAAAATAAGTTACTCATTCTGACCACATATCTTTATATAAAATAAAACAAAGATAGTAAAAGAGAACAGCTCAGTAAATTGTCTGCAAGGTCAAATGCTTTTCAGAAAAATCATCACTTAAAAAGTCACCATTCCCAACTGGTATAATTGAAACAGTATGCTCCTTTCCTAACCAAGGCAGGAGAGAGACTACTGACTTGTCATTCACATGGTAAACCCACCTGAAACCAACCTGGGCACAATTCTGTAGTAGTTTAAGGCAAACTGAGATAAAATCACTACTGAAAACTATTCAAGTATGTCTTCTGACCTCAAGTGGTTAAAAAATACCAGGAGGCAAATATATCATTTTCAGAAATAAAGATATGTTAGATTCAGGACAGGATAATTTTAAAATTATCTAGTAGAAGATAGACAGTCATCATAAATTAGTACTTTCAGTCTCTTCAGAAAGTCTTTTCTGGTTTGAAGTACTGTCATGGAGTTTCTACTCTTATCTGGCAAGACTTTCACTCCCTCAAATAAGCCATTCTACAGCTTCTATGTGAGAGCCACCACTGCCTCAGGAGGTGCTGAAAAGGCAACCCATCCTCCTTGGGAAAGGACAGGTAACCAGTGTCAGCTTCCAGAAAGGAAAGTATAACTAATGCACAAAAGGTGTTTTTAGGGAAAATACCCCAAAGACAGCACTCACATTGCTATCAATCTGCATTGCAGAGCTTGACAGAGTTATTTCCTAAAGCCAGGTACAATTTGGCTTCCCCATTCCTGAGAGACTTTCCCATTTCCATTAGAATCCAACCTATGAGTTCTCATTTTACCAAAAATAAATCTGAATTTTCCTTAGAAAAAGGGTATAAATGGAGACTATTTTCCCACAAGATTAAGCAAGTGTTCAGGAGAAAAAGCATTTTTATTAAGAGTTTTATGCTATTAACTGCAATTTCTCTAACCAGAAGTACAACTCTTCCACCTTTTTTCTCACTCTTCCCTCCTGCCCTGCAAATAGGCTGTGGGTGGGCAAGAGATTGGGACGGAACAAAAACATGGCAGCTGACCTGAATTGGCCGAAGAGATAGTTCACACATCATGCTCAGGAATTAAAACAAAACAAAACAAAAACAAAACAAACAAACAAACAACAAACAAACAAACAAACAAACAAACAAACAAAAAACCCAAACCAGCAGGGATTGTTTCCCAAAGTGGCTACTGCTACATAGACTGTCTGGGCATTGGTCTGCTTGTGGGAGATGGAGAGGGATTGCCTTTGTATCAGTGTCTCTTTTTCTTTCTTTATCGGATTCAACTGTCTTTACCCTGACCCAAAATTTTTCCTGTTATTGTTCTTCCTGTTGTCTCCTCCATCCCCATCTTTGAGGGCCTGAGTGCACAGGTGTGTGGGGGGGGGCTTTTCTTCTGTCTGTGGTTAACTCTCCACAGGCTACAAATGAAAATATACTTCCTGAGTCAGTTGTGTTGTAAATAATACAAAAATAGAACATCACTAAAAGACACATATATCACATTCTTTAATTTACTATGAGTAATACTATCTTTATTCTTTGCTGCAATTGTACTGTTTTTTCTGTCTCTAATGATATAACTATATGTAATAATCATACTGTTACAAGAAACTCCTTCAAGAATTTTAGATAAGGTTGTCATTGTAATTTGGTTTCATAGTTTTCCAATTCAGTTTTCAGCAAGAAGTTTCCATAGCACTCCTGCAGTGTAATGCTGGCATGTCACATTTTACAAGGAAAATATTCTTTTCCAGCATCACATTAGTCAGGCATCTTCCTGATTGAGCACAGTCTCCAAATAATGACATTCTGGAGGTTATGTAATTCATTTCATTATTTTAAGTCCCTTCGTTAACATTCACTAAAGCTGCTTAGAAAGAAACGTGTGGAGGAATGTGCTTGTCTTTCTGCTACTGCAGCAGTGAAAATATAAGAACACATACCAAAAATGAGACAGCATTCCAGGATCTTGTCCACAATGGAAAAAAAAAAAGTTTTGTCACATTCACTTGTACCCTGCCCTGCAAGAGCTCACTATCAATCTGTGTACAGGCATTCATAATTTAAAGCAAATCCCAAAGGAATTTGCATTCTGTGACAGAGCATTACAAATGATACACAAAACCCAGGTGAAACTGAGAGACAAACACATTCCATCTGACCAAGTCTAGTGCTGTGCATTTCTCCTGCTTGTCAAGTACATACCAAATTTAATCACAAAAGTTTGAGTTAAACAAATTTTCAGTTTACAGCATAAAAGTTGATTCCTTCTGTGAATAATTCAGACCTTTAATCTGTAGAATCCATGGGACAATTTGACCACCAAATATGTTATTTTGATTTCTAACTAAGAAATTATCAAGCTACTGAATCAAGAAACTATTTTGAGTATTATATATATATATAAAGTGAACGACAGTCTGTGACTTTCAGATTAAAAAATAGGTTTGTAGTGTTCAAATTTATCTTCTTTAGGACTTACCAGGTGGAGGTCTTCTTATAATTGTGAACCATTTCCTTTAAAGATTTTTTTTTGTGAAACCTATGGTAAACAATCTCTGAAATAATTCATATTACATGTGTTTGTTAAAAACTATGTACTTTGAAATACCATTTTTCTTGAATTGAAAATTTAACCAAAATAATAATTCTAAATCAATACTTTTAACTTGACTTTCATAAACTTTGATATCATTGTTTAGTCTCTCTCTTATATACTAAAATAGTGTTTCTTCATAAATTTTTGATTTATAGTTTCTTCTATGGTTTAGATATTTTTCAATGTTCTGTCACTGGTAATTTTCTCTGAGAAGTTCTTTGACAAATTAATATACATTTTTTAAGATCAATTGCTAGTTTGTTTCAAAATAGGCAGTTCAGCTTCATACACAACAAAACTCTTTTCTTGCCCTTCACTGACCGATTTTTTTTTACCATTTTTATTTTAAGAAGAAAGTCCATGATATTTTATTTAAAATTCTGGGCATTGTGTAGTTGCCCAATCAACTGTAATTGCATGTGACAAGTTTTCAGATATTATTTTTTTTTTGAAATTGTAAAAATAAAACTTTAAATATTACTGAATAAAACCCCTTTTTCCTACTGGAAAGACCTATCATGAAACTGAATTTAAATATTACTGTTTTTACTGTTGCTACAATATCACGTTGAAGAAGCTCAGCTAGCATAATAAAAAAGTATCCTATTCCTTCGAGATGCATGTAATGTTTTGGATAATTGAATACCATCCTGTTGATTCTCATTATTTATTGAAAGTGCTCAGTCTCATTATCTTAAATCTTTAAAGACAGTAAATCAAGCCTTGTTTTAATTATATTTTATCCTCAAGAATTTCACAGGAAGTTGTTGTTTTGGTGACACATTATTCCTTTTTTTATTCTTTAAACAGTGCACCTATTTTGCCATCTTTTGTGAATGTTGAGTTCATTTTTGGTGCTTATTATTTCAACTAATAAAGTTGAATACAACTTATAATTTATGCTACAAGTTAAATTTTTTACTTAAAAAAATTAGTTTCCTTCCTGTGGTAGGTTTCCCTGCTGGTCAAATATCACATGACATTAAGATGCTTATTTAGCATAAGAAACAGTAATCAATAGTCTAATTTTAATTATTCTGTAATATTTTAAATATTCATGTAAGTATCATGAAAATCCATAACAATTGTTAAACATTAACAATCACATGTAAATATGTTTATTCCTAGATATAATTTTCTTTCTTTCTATATTCTTGATTACTTGTCACTCAAAATCTTTGAAAGACAGAACAATAAATCTCCCAAATCAGATTGATTCAAACAAATAAGTGACAATTGGGACTGAAGTTTAAGGGACAGGCTTCAATTTAACTAGGTCAATATACCAGGTGTATCATAATGTGTCACCTAAAGAGTCCTGTCATATTTATATGCAATTTATATTCTACCCCCAGTCTACTTAGAAGAAGGTCACCTCAGAGAATTCTCCTTGTTGTGACAGGAAAACCACAAGACAATCTTCAGTGTGTGAAAAATCATAGCTATCAAAAAACACCCAAACCAAACAAAAAAAAACCCCAAAACCCAACACAACAAAGCCCACCAACCTCTAAAAAAGAAAGCCCCGGATTCCCCCAAAACTGGAACACCCTTCAAGACACATTTGCATTTTTAAAACTTGATGCTTTTTACCATCTTTAACCAACAAATGATTGTAATTAGCAGGGAGAAACAAGCAATTTCTAAGGACACTGTCTTCTGGTTTCCTTTCCTTTGACAAGTGGTCCTGCTCTACATTTTTAAGCACACAGAGCTTTTCACTCAGAGGTACATATTTAGCTGGTTAGCCTGAGCTTACTGACATGAGTGTCATACTGCTACAATTCTAGTCTTTAGCGAAGTTACTTTCAATTCAAGTAGTATGAATAAAGATAGACTAGATTCGACTGGGGAGCATTCATCCTTATTTTCAGCTCATTTTAATTTTATATGTAGAAATCCAGACTACTGAATAACAGAAATTTAAAGACACATTTAATTGTGTGCACACAGTTGTGTGCAGAGGAGCACCACTTTTTGCAGAACAGCAATTCATATATTGCATTAATTAATTTTCAGCAAGTGGGGTACAGACTTTACATCTCATAACTAGAAGGCTCATTACAGATGTTTCAGTCTACACACAGAGTGTCCTTTGCATTAGTTCAGATAATTACCAGAGCAAGAGTAGAACGAAATAGCAAAAGCTACTTCAGGGAGGAGAAGAAAAAAATCATTCTGTATAACATTTCATCATCACCATCATCATCATCTTCTTCTGCCTCATCATCTTCTTCTTCATTATCATCATCATCATATCACTTACTTTTTGCTCCTAGTACCTTGAAAATATTGTTATATTCATTTCACCTGTTAGATCTGAGAAACTGAAAAAGAAATATGAGAGATTAATCAGACAGTGCTTATGTCCTGAAAGCATTTTTCCTCAACTGGGCCTGAGTCAAATATTCAGAAACTGAAAATTCATACATCTTTCTCATATGAATCCTATTTTGGTAGAAATAAATAATCTTTCTCCGTTATTCCAGACACAGCAGAAGGACTGCTTTTAGACTAATTTTTTTTTTACATCAAAACATTAAAATGCATAAATTATCAAGTTTAAATATCTGATTTTTATACATGAGTATCTATTTTACAAGTGTATATGAAGGTTTTCTGGAAGTAGTAGAAGAGTAACAGAGATCTATTAAAAGAAATTAATTGAAAAATACTGTCTTGAAATTATCACAGTATTTACTCTCATTTCTGCTTTAAACTACATCACTAGTAAATTTACTTAATATTGCATAGGAAAAAACATAACACTTCTGATATTGATTCTATGATACTTCTTAAATTTATTCCCTCTTTCACCAAAATTAGAACATTTATCCTTTCCAAAAACCTGAATTCTTAATCTCTCATTAACTTTGCCTCACTAACGTCTAGCTGCAGAGAATAATTCATCTGACATATTTTTCTTAATGTCACTTTAAATAATGGAGCAAAAGCAAGAACAAGTATGACGTTTAACAGGGTATCTTCTTTACAAAAAAGCTAGTTACCTGCAAATATTGTTTCTGCTTGGGGGAAATCATGATTCCATTTGTTCTATGAAACATACTCTATAATCCACTGGAACTGCTGTTAGAGCAGGCAGTGCAGTATGGCTATTTTGAGCTGAATATCATTATCACTGAAAGCGTCAAAGATCAGCCACATTAAAACAGAGTTATGTGCTGCATAATGTTCTGTCTAAAGACTTGCTCTAAAACCAGGATGAGCATTCTACAGTCTGTCCAGTTTGACAACTGTTGGTAGCGTTGTCCCTCTCACAAATATTTTTCCTACTAAAATATATTGGTTAAAAATTCTGTGAAAGTCTTGATTAGTAATTCTTTCCCTTACCTCCCCGAGTTCCTTCTCCTCTTATTCCTTGCATTGTTTAGCTGAAGTCATTGTTCAGTCTATCTCTTATTTTTATGTTCACTTACATATCTGGTATTTATTTGTGTTTTAAATGAAAGTGCAGCATTACATAACAACAGCAAAAAGGGAGCTAATTAAACATAAAATTCTGAGGAGGCAGTCATTTTATCCCTAGAATCTTCTCAGACATTTTTAAAAACATGTAAGTATTAGTACAGAAAGAATTCTCAAATTCCATAGTAGGAGAGCCAAACACTATCATTTTAGTATCTAAATTAATGCTTCTCTTTACAACATAAACACTACTTTTTAAAAATTACCAAAAATGCAAACTTTTCTTTTGCCCAGTGACAAAATATAAAATCATATAGCAAAGTCCTATTTCATACATCTTTTAGGTAACAATGAAGTTACAATATTAGGAAGATCCCCTGTACATTAGGAATGTCAGTGCAGTGCTAATGGCAACAAAAACCCCAGAATTTTAGAACAGAGTACTTGGCCTGGTGTAATTATTAGAATAATTTTCTAACTTTCTGTGCACATGCTCCATATGCATCAATGTCACCTCCACAAGCCAACATGAGCTGTTTTGTTCCAAGAGAGAGGATTCTCTGTATTCAGTTTAAAAAACCAAAACTGACTTCAAGAGGTGGCTTCTGTCCTAGCAAATTTAACTAGTGAAGTAACCTGTGAAAAAACTGCATTTGAAATCCAATATTATCATCAGCTGCAAACAAATAAGAAACTAAAGAAATAGAGACAAACCCAAAATCCCACAAAGAAAACCCCAAAAATGAAAAAACAACAAAAATCCTCCCCTACATAATAGCCTTAACAATATGTCATACTTTTGCCTGAGTCATACTATTCAAAATGGAATTATTATAATCAAGAGTATGTTATTCCTCTATGAAAGTTATATAAAAAGATTTTCTTTGAAAAAAAAAGTACATAATGGGAAAATAATATCTTGATAGAATGACTGAAATAAGAAGAAATATTTCTTTAAAAATATAAAAATAGGAACACAGTACTTGGAGTCATTCTCATTTCTCAGGAAGTGGTCATGCTTTAAAGATGAAAAGCCATTAGTGGGTAAAGCCACAACTATTTTTCCATAAAACTTTGGGACCATTCAGGGGATATCTGTGCAGAATGTAATCGGGTTTTTGCATGCCATTGAGATAATTAAATTGGATAGATATGCTCTAATTTAGTTATAGAAAGAATAGACAGCAGTATCTAATTAATGAATAAATTATTAGTAAGCTCTGAAGAGAAAAAAATTGACTTCAAAAGAAAAAAAAAAAAACAACTACTTGTAGTATAAGAGGATACAGGGCTTTTGGCCCTCTTTCCTCTGGCCCTTTTGACTTTTGAAGTAATTAAGACATAACCTAATTTGGTTTGCTGCTTTTATTAAGAAAGCTCATAAAATCATTTATAAGATGTACTAAACACCATCTTGGAACTTGAATATCTGAAAGTCTTACTCTCAAAAGAAAAAAAAAAAAAGAAAGGAATGTAAAGCATTTGAATTAGGATATTAAATAATAATAAAATTGGGAAGGCATTTAGAATACAAATAAATGCTTATATTAACAGTATCAAAGGAAACAAAAATAGTGGTTTGTGGAAACTGCAGCAAAGCAGTTGGCTCTGGTTACATATCTATAGCAGTATGGTTCAGGAATTCATTTAACTTTATAAAGTCTATGCATAATTTATTAGGAACTAATTTAGTCATGAATATAAATATTATGCTGGTTAGGAAGAAGACTTTTTTTTCTGCATATTTTGCAGCTCAGCTTCCTCCTTTCCTCGTTAAAAAGTGCTATTATGGCATTTTCTTGCATTAACTTCTGACTGTATAATTATAAACCAGCAGGGACCATCAAGAGAAATCTCATAAGACCCAGGTTTTGGATGCTTATCTACCAGGACATCTTATTTATAACTAAATAAGATATTGTACTAAAATTTTAAAATTTTCCTTTAGGTTCCTTCACTGTGTCTAATTCTGTACTTCACCAAACATTCAGCTTTGTGGTTTGTAGTGAAAACTAGAGTTTATTTTCAAAATAAAACCTGACATAAAGTGTGATTATAGTTCACACTTAGTTTAGCTTTCCACTATTACATGCTAGGAAAACAAACAAACAAACAAACAAACAAACAAATAAACAAAACCCCAAAGAAAACTCAAAAAACCAAAGACTAACAGGCAATATTTTCCTAGTAACTGTGTTCTACCCCCTCAAAGAAAAAAAGAAAATGTAAAAGTATTACAATAAATTTACAGTTTGATTTTTGGTAACAACATAT
The DNA here is from genome assembly GCF_021018805.1 of Prinia subflava. NCBI lineage: Eukaryota > Metazoa > Chordata > Aves > Passeriformes > Cisticolidae > Prinia > Prinia subflava. The sequence goes on from NC_086247.1 coordinate 55,960,610, forward strand.
ACTACTAATAGCTTTTAGTATGCCTTAGAAGCAGGACAAGTGAAAACTATGGGTGTTGGCCAGCATTCCACCAGTGATCATATTTCTGAAAAGAGGGGAAAAGGATTATTGGAGTGGTGGGATGATGAAATCCTTATTGGACTGCACTGTGGTTCCATTCATAGGGTCTAAGCAGCTACAAAAGGAAAGTAAGACCTGAGAGAGGGAAAATGCAAACAAATAAGCAGGTGTCCTTGTCTCCTCAAACATCCATATGAAAAATTTCTGCATAGTTATTGTAATCCAGATGCACTTTTCACTTTCATAGTTCACTATCCTGTGCAATACTATTGCTCTAGCACATGTTGAATATTATCAAAACAATCCCCTTTGAATATGGTTATATAAATTATGGTTTTTAAAGAAGCAACGAAGGGTTAATCATGATAGGGAAAGTCATGAACCTACTTTCTCAATGCACTAAAAGCTCTTGCTTAGTTCAGCAAAAAGATGAATGAGAGGGAATATGATTACAGTTTTATAAGTGCTTCAGCTGAGAACACACAAGGGCTGCAGGGGAGATAAACTATTTAACTAGACAACAATACTGGCACAGAAACAAATGTGTACAGATTGACCATAAATAAATTTAAGCTGACAATAAACCTCTTACAGGCTTACAAAAAACAGAAGAGATGGTAAGACTATAATAAAAAACTGTACTTCTAAATGGAAGTTTATAAAGCGATGCTGTGTGTTACCCAAGGCGCTTCTTATGAGTGCCCATGGCTACACTTCAGCTCATGGAAAATCCTTTCCATTCCCATGTTTTTAGGATTGAATTATTTTTTCACTCATCTAAGAAAAGAAAAATGAAACATGAAAAGCAAGATTTACTCTTAAAGAAAGAATACAATAGCACAATGTCTCTTGATTTTGAGGTCTGGGTTTTTAAAACAGAGGAGGTAGAGTAAGCTACCATTAGTGCCTTTTTGAGAAACCTGTTAAATAGAGGAACTTTTTGTGCCTTGACAATTTTGATATCTCTTGCCTTCACGTTTACTTTTGCTCTAATATAAAGCGCAGAAATGTGCACAACATGCTGGAAAGGTCAATGTATTCTGATTCACAAAATACATATATAAAGATTTTTTTAAAAAAAATCACACTTCTGAAAATCTCTTTACCTTTCAAAGACAAACATTTTCACTGAAAACCTGTTACATATTTTATGTCTTCACTAGGCACAGCACAACCAGATGTGCCAGATGTGAGCATAACCCTAATGAGGAGTATGCTAATGGTTTTACTTAATTCACTTCAGAGCATTAATTTTGAACTGAATGAGGACATGCCAAATACAGAAGAGCATAAGCTAATTTATTTTGATAAAAGAGAAATTACAAGATTCTTATAAAACCACACAAAAAATGGAAATGTAAGTGATATAAGAAATTCTATATTTTAAAAGCAGAAAAGAAAACTGCTGAGGTTTGTTACATTTCCCATTTATGCTATCATAATACAAAACAATACTATTCTTATGAAGGACTAAGAATTTGCAATTCTGAAAGCTGTGACATAAAATCTTCAAAACAGTGGAAAAGGTCAAAAGTATGATGAGGATAAAAGGAAAACAAAGACATATACACCCTCAGCTGTGTTCAGTATATTCTATGTTACTAAATGCTGTCCTGGAAAGTAATATAAAAACTATCCTATCAACAGTTCATCATTTTATTTAAATTCTCATTTCCTGCATCATCCAAGTTGAGTAGAAGAAGAAAAGTGGAAAAAAAAACCCAAAACAACAACAAAAAAAATAAACTCTCTAAAAGACTATCTGAATAAGCAAGGTGTTCCGTTTCTTTACGCAAACAAAAATCTAGGTCACACTGTAAATACTTTATTTACATATAGGTTTCAAGGTTTCAGATGGCTTAAAATATTAATGACTTTAGAAATCCATTTAATAGACACATTATACTCACAGGGCATTGTAACTGCAGAACTGTGGGCTACCTTATAATAATCTATCATTGTATGTTAAAGCTAAATTGTTTATATAACAATATATAATATATATTATGTATGTATCATATATTTTGTTTACTTAATTGACTAACTTACAAGTAGAGTTCACAGAAGTTTGTATTTTATCTAAGGCTCAAGACAGTGAACAAATGGCAAAAATTATATTTGACTAGAAAAATTATTGACTGTGAACCCCACAGTCAAGGAGATTATTTAGGAAGGTTATACATGCAGCACTCCCTCATTATATACTACTGCAGTAAACCCCACAGTCATTTGTTCTACTCAGAAGCCAACCTATATATCTAACACTCAGTCAGGCATAGAGAAACATATTTAAAATTGCATGATTTAATGATATAGAAAAAATATACTGTTCTGTAACTGAAGTTACTTTCAGTAACTTCAAATATTAGGGTAAGAAATGTAGCAAAAAAAGAGCAATTAGGAACAGCAGCTGGGGGATTTTGGAAAGTGACTCATATCACCTGTTCCACCAGCAGATCAAATGTCTTCCTCTCAGAGTAAGGAAAATAAGCAGAATGGATGCATTTTAACACCCATCTCAAACTAAATTGTTTGCTAAATTAAATCCAAACCTATTCAAGCTGCCAAGATACAGCACAAAATGTGTCTGATCTGGGCAGAGGAGAGCTAAGGAACAGGAAGTGATGACCTACAAAGAACCATAAAGATTTGTGTTTGAAGAATCCTGGGATAAACCATCAACAAGCCTATTTGGTGATAGGAAGTTGAAATTCCTGGGCACAAGAGAGCAGTGAAAACTCAGTCCTAAAGAAGAGGGAATCAAACATAAAAGTTGAGCAAAAAAGGAAACACCAACTGGTTAAGAGGCAGAAATGGATTATCAAAGACACTGTAAATATATCTCTGGATCCAACTGTATGAAAATGAAAGTGTAGTTCATTTAATGATAAAATAAATACTGGAAACATGGTGCATTCAATTTATGAAACTAAGAAAATTAATGCCAATACTAATGAAAGCTTTAATAATAAATACAATATTGTACAGTGGTCAAGTAGAGAATAACTGCTATAAAAGCACTGCATGTAAGGATAAAGAATCATAAATATCTCAGAGAAGAACCTGATGCAGATTGTGAAATAGTGATCTGAGAGACAAGAAGTGTAATTTCACACACACCAGCAGCATCCACTTTGGAATCCATACAGACATGCCCCAACCATCAGAGATGGAGGGAGGTATGACTAATAGAGGGAGTGAATTAATAACCTTATTAAACAACATTACCATAAAATAGACACATATTCACACAACTCTATTGTATCACCTTTCAGGATGTATTGAATGTTAGACCTAAGGAAGTTTTAAGTGCTTATACTGAGATTTTTCTTTCTTCTGATGTTTATTATTCTTTATGCAGAAAACATAAAACAAAGAAAGCAAATGTCCTTCCCATCTAAAAAAACCTGAAACAAAACTAATTGGGGAATTAGTAAATGCTTTAGAGATATCCTGATTACCTCCAACATGCAGCAGTGTTAAAATTAGATTAGCCTTATAATGTACTGTCACATTTGGATTGATTTAAATATAATCATTAGACTAATACTTAGTAACCATTTTGTGTTCTATTCCAATAAAACTTTTATACTTCCATGTTTTGTTTTTTAGAAAAATAATAAAAAAATATAATTTCTGTTTTCAACTTTCATGGGATATTTTGACGGCATATTCATCTAAGATGTGCAAATGGACAGAGCTGCAAGATCATGTTATATTATAAACTGCTTACTGAGCAACACCCCCACAAGGAAAGAAAAACATAATTAGAGAATGCAGTTTCAGGACAGGCTGCTCTGGGTCAAATTCACCCTAATGTAATGTCTTACTGATTTTATTATCATTGAAATTACTCAAGAGATTATCTGACTTGTGGAACATAAGACAAGGATGCTCAGAAGCAGCTTTTTTTGCAGATAAACACTAAGAAAAGAAGCTTCCTTGCATGTCAAGCAATGTTATCTAAAGGTTTTCTTAAAATTATTTCCAGGCTTGTGAATACAAAGCCTTTGGTCACAGACAATAGCTTTGTTGACACCTCTGCCTCTGCTGAAATGCTGATGAGGACAGGGACATGTGAGACATCCTGCCTTAGAAGGGCAGGACTGTTTTCTACACTTGTGTCAGAAAACTGGTTCCAGCAGAGATCTCTGCCTCCAACGAGCGACAGTGACACATTAGGAAAGTCTAGGTGAGCTGCCAGCACTGTATTCCTCTTTCCATTTCATTAGTTTGAAGGTTATGATACCAGTGTGCCTTTCCTCACTCCTTTACAAACAGCAAGGTACATTTCCAGTTTAGTGAATGCTTGGCACGTCTGCCTTTTCAGCAAGTACTTGAGCTGCTAAACTCTACCAAACTCAACTTAGAGGTGACAGAAACCTCCAATTTGGTTAAAATGACAGAAATCTGCTCCTGCTGGGCTCTAAGCTGCAAACCTTCAGCACAGAAGCGGAATATGTGCTATTTGAGTAGAAAAGGATTAAGGGAGCCATGTGTGGCCAAAAGAAAAGATATGTCATAAAAGCTGTCTCAGATGTAATCTAAGGAGGCAATGAAAACACAGGTCAAAGCCTTTCTGAGTATAATAGCAGATTTAAATTCTGATAATGAGATGGATAACTGTGGGATGAATGATCAGCACTGATTGTAAATTAATCCAGTCAGAAGGTGCACTTGTTGCAAGAAATTAATGATTTACTGAATGGAGGCATAGCATGAAAAGTAATTTTTACTTTGATGGTAAGAAGCAGTATAACTCTAAACCAGATAATATGAGGGTGAATAATTTGAACATGAGAATTGTATTATAGGTACATTTTAAATTATTTTTTAAGGAACTTCACTTTGTGACCATTCCACTGACATACATCTCCAACCCTGTTGACAGAAATAAACTCTAATTATTAAATAAAAACTTACAAATACTGAAAAATACAATAAAATACACCACTGCCTTGAAAACACTGCACAACATCAGTTTACAGATTTTATTCTTTGCTGGCATTCCAAGTGAAATAGGAATCCTTTATTCATCAGTTTCCTACAGATTGTTCATATTATTCAGATGTAATGCAGATACAGAAATTTTCTGCATTACTTTCTTTGATCACAGCACAGGAACAGCTGTAACATTGTGTAATAAACCAATAAAAATGCTCTTTAATCATTCTTTTGTATGTGTCTGTCTGAAAAAGATACAAGGAGAAATACCAGTTTCTTACACATTTATGGGAAACACCTCGTAAGTATAAGATTAGGCCAGGGTAGTAGATACCATCTGGAAAAGACACTTCACTTTTGCTCCAGTCCTTGTTTAACTCTGACTAACTGCAACACACCATAGGACACACTATGTAACAGTAATCTCGTTTCAATGTTTCTGTAACAATGGTAAATAAATCATTTCATTATTTGGTGGGGTGGGTTTTGTGGGGATTTTTTTTTTCTTTTTTTTCCTCCCCTAATGCAGAACTATTAGGAGAACCGTCTATTTGCTGTAGTTGATAATGTATTTCTCCTTGTAACAAACAGCAATATTTTGTTCATTTATTGCTTGATTTATGTCACTTCAGTCTACATTTAAAGCTTATTGCACCTATCTCAACAATAAGTTATTTTCTTTGCATTTGACCATTTAGAGGATCACTGGGCAATTGAGTCCCTTGAAGGCAGGGAGGCCCTGCAGAGGAGGTTGATGGCAGGTTGAACATGAATCAGCAGTGCTCTGACAGCCAGGAGGACCAGCCCTGTCCTGGGGTTCATCAGGCACAGCATGGCCAACAGGGCAAGGGAAGGGATTGTCCTGCTCTGCTCTGAGCTGGGGTGGCCTCACCTCCAGTGCTGGGGGCAGTTCTAGGTGCCACGGTATAAGAAAGACATGAAACTGCTAAGAATATTCTAAAGAGGGCAACAAAGATGCTGAAAGGCTTTGAGGGGAAGCCGTACAAGGAGCAGCTGAGGTCACTTGGTCTGTTCAGCCCAGAGGAGACTGAAGAGACCTCACTGCAGCTACAGCTTCCTCATGAGGAGGAGAGGAGGGGCAGGCACTGATTTCTTCTCTGTGGTGACCAGTGACAAAACTCAAGGGAATGGCCTGAAACTGAGTCAGGCAAGGTTTAAGTTGGGTATTGAGAAGAGGTTCTTTCCCCAGAGGCTGTTTGGGTGCTGGAACAGGCTCCCCAGGGAGGTGGTCATAGCACCAAAATTGCCAGAGTTCAAGAAGTGTTTGGACACTGCTCTCAGGCACAGGGTGTGATTCTGGGTGTGTCCTGAGCAGGGCCAAGTGTTGGACTTTGATGATCCCTTCCAACTCAGAATATTCTGTGATTACTTATTGAATTTGTAACACATTCAGTACTGTGGATTTGTTCTGAGGTTTGGGGAGCAATGGAATAAAGTGAATAAAACAGCTGGGAAAATAAAGGAAGGAAATTGAAGTGACAACACAAAATGTAAAAGATAAATTAACCTGAATTAAATAAGCTTATTTAAGGCATAAAGTAACTGTACAATCCAAAACATAATCAGTCAAGTAACCAGCTTCTCTGAGATAAAGTTTTGTACAATGGTGCATTAAAGGTGAATTTGAACTTACAGCTGAGTTAGAATCAAATTGGAATGCAAATGGAAAAGAAATAAGATATAAATCCAGTCAGGAAGTTTTGATATATCTTTTTTTTTTTTTTTTTTGATCAGTCATAACAAGGCAAAAGTGTTAAACATTCACCTTTATCTTAACATTTTTTTAAACATCTGTTAAGATGTCAAGGTGTTTTACACCTTTTAATGAAGTTTGTGAGAGATGAATGGTGGGCATTAACCACTATTTCACTGTCACAGAATGAGAGGGAGAGAGGCTGGAGGGATGATTTGCACCTTGGGTGTCTTCAAAATACTGACAAGGACATTTGTTCATTACTAGTAGTACCTGAATATTAAAGAACTGCTAAAAGCTGCACAGGAGAAAGAACAAAGAAAAAAAAGTCCCTTCCCTTAAGTGAAGAACCAAATTAATTAATATAAGTAATCCTATGTATCAGATGTGATCACTAAATTGGAGTTTCCTATTCCTCTGCGCAAATTACCAAAAAGTTTCTCTAGAAGCTTATGCCTAAGCATGGTCTAGGCAGAAAAATAAACCAAACCTCCAACAATTCATATATTTTCCCTCAAGTCCTGCCCAAAAGTGCATGACATTAAACACAAATGTGGTTATTTATATATTAATGATGATTTTATAAGATTAAATACTTATATTGCTACAGAAATAAGACTATAAACTAAAATAGAGTTAGGTTCTTTTTCCATAACAACTTAAATGTTGATGTCATTACTGGTTAAAGTAGACACAAAGAAGCAAAGATTTTTGCTAGGCTTCTCAAAAGCCTAGTTGTATTTCATTGCTTTGCCTACAGCACCACTGTTATTACAAACTTCAATTAAACTACAGATACCATAGCATATGCCACTCATTTTTCGGTTCAGGAATACAATTATAGAATGTTTCTCATCTGGTAAAGATGTAATTGTACATACTTTATCTAAATGAAATTTTGTAATATAGTAACTCCCTCATGTTAATGGTAAAAATTACCATGTAAAATTACAGTGATGCTGCTAAATTAGTCACTAATTAAAAACAAGAATACAGCTGCAATAGAAAATATCTATCACAGTAGGCACTGGGAATAGCCAAGTTGTTTATTTACCAAATTCAAAGATGTTTCATCTAAAGGATAAAGAGATTTTTTTAAAATATTACTGAAATGTAAATTTTGTCTTTAAAAATCAAATGGAAATACTGCAGTGTCAGTCAGGATATCACCTCATAAATAATGTTTGTACTTTCTTGCAACAGAACTTCAATTACTAACAGTGACAGATGGAATCAGAAGCAAATTTCAGAAAATGGATTAGAAAAGTGAAAAATTAAAGAACTACTGCAGAGATTGTCTGCGAAGGTACAGCCACAAAATCCCCAGTGTTTTAAATATACATCAAACAGACAAAATATTAATAAAAATGTTACACAGATTAGCTCAATATGGAGCTGTGTTGACAAATTTCAAATGCATTTAACCTGAAAGGGATGTTATGAAAATTTTTGAAAGGCTTCTAAATTGAACAGAGAAGTCTCCCTCTGCTTCTATTCAGCTTTAAAGTTAATTTTATTTATCCATATTGCTACTGGACAGACAGGTAAAATACAGAGAATGAAATGCAGCACAAAGATTCATTGAGTGTTAAGGGCACTATTTATAAAATATGGCATCATTAGGAACTATTGTCACAAGGGAAGATCATGTCTGTGTGAGGATTTTTTTTCTAGTGGTTTTATAAATGGGATACTAAAACCCTGATTTAATTTACCCTGATTTAATTTACATCAAAGATGCTATCATTAACTTCACACCTTCCATAAGACAAACACCTATGTAACTGAGGTTCCTGACTCTTCCAGGATAGCTCCTCTTGAGATAATACTTGGAATGCATTTTTATTAATAAGTTCATTTTAAAGAATACCTTTTGGTTTTAAGGATATTTATATTTTCTTGCATATATAGCTTTCATTCTCCTTTCATTATGGCTCTATAACTTGTTTTGTTTAATTCCAAAAAAAAATTTTTAAATTTTAAAAAACTTTTTTTATTTTAAAAAAACTTTTTTCTTGGTTTTGTTTTTCTTAGTTTTTTTCTTAGTCTCCTTTTAATTTTAGAATAAAAATTTTACTTGATAACTTTCTTAACTTTGCTGTTTATTTTCTTGCTGTATCACCATTTATAGAAAAAAAAAAAAAAAGCCCAAGTGGCTAAAACATAGTACAAGAAAATTTCATTATCTCCTTTGCAGACTACACAAAAATGGAAGTGGTTGAAGTCAATGCCAGGATTGGGTCATCACTGCAGTGGACACCATGGAAGGTGGGCAGCTTACAACATTGTCCTAGTCCACATTTGGAAGCTGAGGAGGAACACTCTCATATTTATCACATTTGCTACAGGCCACCTTCAAAAGGTTTCTTTTCATGGATACAAGATACCAGCACAAAATTGGATGTTAAGTCCTATACTATTTTTGGCTAACCTTTTTCTTCTGTTTGTGGACGCAATAATATTCTGTTGATTTATTTTACCATCCTGGTCTTAAAGCTATATTAATTTCTTGGCACCAGTAGTAGTAGTTCCCATTGTGAATATGAAGTGTGTTGTGATATGCATGATCTAAGCACATTCTTATCCAGAAAGCTCATCTCTCAACTGCAAGGCAAGAGGGAAAAAACATATAATTACATTTAGGCAGAGGACATCACAAAAAAAAAGGAAAAAAAAAAGACATATTGAACAGCTGTCCATTTACTACTGATATATCTTTTTTTTTCTTTTTTTTTTTTTCTTTCTTTCTTTCTTTTCTTTTAAAAACTCAGCTATCTTCTTGTTCTCTCCACAGTATTTTTGAAGTTTCTGGCTTCTCTGTAATCATAAATGCTAGCATCTAGGAAGTGAATATTAGAAGTTCATTCAGCTGTCCTGAGCAATTTGTATAAACTCTGTATGATGCATTCCATGTGCTTTTAATTTCATGCACCCTATAAGAGCAATTAAATGCATGAAATTATGAAAACACTGAGGAGAAAAAAAAAATCCACTAACTTTGCTCCTATGTGGGGAAAACACCCATAGAAGTACTGAAGGCCAAACAATGCTAAGTTCAAGCTCCTAAAAAATGTCTAGCAAACCTGTGAAACCCAAACAAGTATATATATAGAATATTTATTATCTGTGCAGTTGCAGTGTATGATTAGCAGCTTGAAAAAGAAACTATTTTGAAATTGCCTACTACAATTATATAAAAAGCATGCAATAAAATTCATCCTTCGTTCTCTAGGTTACATATAAATTTATGACCTGTGTTCTATGCATATGTTGAGGAGTTGTGTGAAATGGTTCAGGTACTATTATGATGACAGCTCCCCAGACACAACTCTTCATTTTAAGCAGCTTGTTGGATTGCAAACCCCACCAGAACTATCAAACAGTACTGCGTTATTTGGTGGCTCAGAAGTTCTTGATAGATTTGCAACAATCTTCAGTTCCAAAGACTGCGTAATTCAGATATACAGGATACTTCTCATGATTATTATAAAAAACAAGCAAAATGCTAAGGATATTAACATGTGGCTGGCTATTGGGAGCAGATTATGAGTTTTCTTTCTAGATACTGTGGCTTGTATAATATGAAGTCTATGTTTCTAGGAGTACTGCAGCAGTGCTGATGTGTGCACGACTAGAGTACATTGCTAGTGTGTGCAGCTCTAAATATCCAATGAATATTTGTTTGCCCTCTTCAACTCACATGTATTTGCTTATTTATCTCCTTAAACAATTATTGTTCATGTGTCTTATTTTTTCTTGTTAAGGATAAGGCAAACCAAACTGAACTTAAAGTGAAGCTAGGCACCAAAATCTTAATTTTCAAAAATCCCAGACACATCTGAATACATTGCTTTCTCTAATAAAAGTAACAGTGGAAGAAGGACTTTCCTGATGGGGTCTCAAAATGTTAACATTTACAGAGACATATATAGTTATTTATTACTGATTAATCAGCTATTAATACCTGTTTCTATTCCCCCTGTGTGGTTAAGCCCCCAGAGAGCTGCAGTCTACATGGGTAGAGATGTAGTTGACAAAAATCTGTATATTGTAAAGTTTTAACATTATTAAGAGATTGGAGATGCCCAGACTTAATCTGTAAAGACAGAAGAACACACAGAAACGTCATAAGGGTCCTAGCTGACATGTTTTCTGTGCTGTACTCTGAAGAATTCAGTTGTCCAGCTGTTCCTCCATTGGCATTCCAATAATTTTTACTTTTTCCATGCACAGAGGCAGAACACAGATGGAATCATTTTGTCTTGTCTTGTACTTTGAGTATAAAGTACATTTTATGACTCTTCATAAGGTCTTTGGAATATATATATAAAGCAATATCTTTTCACCAATAGAAACAGGAAAAAATCACAGCTTTAGCAAAGCAGAATTTCTATTGAAATTAGTGTTAGTATTGAACGTAGAAGTACTAGTAGATGTACTACCTCCTTTGTCAAGGAAAATACCCCCAAGACTCCAATGTTAACACTTTCACTTGCAGTAAACAGACTACAACTAGTATTTTCTTTATATGCTAACCAACACAATACATTATCCAGTCTCTCAATAGAAGAGGAATGTTTAAAGTGTTATCCAACACGTGTTAAGATTAAAAACCCAATTAAGTGCAAAGGCTGCTAATTTTATTATTTGTTTTCAGATAACTCCTGAAATTACAGAATGAAGTATATGAATGAAAATAAATATTTCAATAATCTATTATGAAAAATGTTCTGAAGTCCCAAAGTTTGTGAGATTTCCTATTGTCTAATATATTCCAAAACCATAGCAGCTGCCAGAACCTGACTAGCTTGGGGCTCATACACCAGAGTAACTGGTTTGATTAAGTGCATTTTTCCATATCCAGTCTATACTTGTCATCTTCCAGCACATTTGTGGTATATATGTACAGCTTCTCAGGTAACAGCAAAGTAGCATCTTGACAGTAGAAATGAAAACTAGCAGCAGTAGTCTTACAACAAGTTCTTTTTGGCCACAATGTGGAGAAGTGTTAAAAACCATAAACTCCAGCTGGAGAAAAATGTGTGCATATTTTTTTTTCCAAAAATGTAAAAGCATGTAGTCTAAAAGACAGTCAAATTAATATGAATTATTAAAATTTTATATTTATTACTACTGATGAGAAAATAAAGGCGATTGGGGGAGGAGAGGCTTGTTTCTCAGTATAAGCATTTTGAACATTCATCCTAAATTTAAATATATTACAATGCTTTAAAATTTATGAACACATTTCAAATATTTCATACCACATGAAATGAAAGTTTTTATTTTTATTGAGCGTATCACTCTCCCCTAACTTAAGATATATAAAGCACAGGTGCGTGAAGTAATTTCTCCAGGTTCTTGTATCTAATCACTTTCAGATCATAACTATTTTGGCTTGTCTTGATGTTCTGCATTAGGATGATACAAACCAGACTAGACTCCTCTGATTCATAAAAGTAAAAGTAGTTTTTCATTACCAGATCCAGAGCTGTACCTCTACAAAATAAACATTCATTTAACCAGAGAGAAATAAACCAACCAACCAACCTAGCAATGTTCTCCCCACTCTGAAATTCTGCAGGCATTTCAAGAGGTTCTGGTCTTCAAAGTAAGGTAAGAACTGGTAAAGTTCAAGTAAAAGGTAACCAGAATTTCAAGCTCTAGGTGTATCATTTGATGTATCTTAAATATGAAACTTTAGTTCTGGACTCAGAACTTCATAGACTGAATTAGACATCTATTCAGAGCTTTGGCAGCTCAGTGGACATGCACAAAGAAGTCTTTCATGCAACTTATTCAGAACATGCATTAAAGAACTTAGTATTCATCTCTGCTCTGGCACAGAGTGCATTTATAGTGCTGAGAAAAAAACATGAGATTCTTTCTCACTGCTCTTCATAGAGTCACCTTCTTTTCTGTGGTACAGTCTTGCTGTTGGGCAACACTGATTTCAGATCCCTCACGAGGACCTGAAGGACTGGTCACCCTCCTTTGTTTCAGCACTGGGGACTGTGACATCACGAGTGTAGATGAGATGAGGTTACTCATCCAATTGTAATCCAACACACACATACGTAAAATGGCCATAGTCATACATTTTAAGTATATTCATACATGTATAAAGCTTTCACTAAGCTCAGCTTGTTCACTCAGCCAGTAAGTTCAGCTTGTTCACTCAGCCAGTAGAGTGTGACAGGAGATAATAAACACCCAGGCTGCAAGAAATGAACCTCATCTTTCCACCACTATGGGATCTCATACAAAGATTAGCATCAGCTTGGGGGCCACAAACAGTACATATTAAACATTCCACTTCTAGCACTGTCCTACCTTTCTTTCACACTTGGAGAAGTGCTCCCATCACCAACCATGACGTACCCTATACTGAAGAAAAATGGAATGCATAAACAAAGAATAGAAGAAATCAAAAATCAGGGGTCAAATTAAGTATATTTGAATTCATAGTATTTATTTTCTGCCTCTTAAAGTCTTTCCTGTAATGATTCCTGCAGGGACACATGCAGCTAAAACTAAAATTGTACAAAAAAGTTTAATAACTAACAAATACTTCCAGCTTAGCACCGAATTTCTTGGATAGAGTTTTCATTTTCTCCCAACAAGGAGTAGTCTGTGCCACCAAAAATACTTTAATCAGAAGTATTTAATATAAAGTAAAATATTTCTTTTACTGCTTTAAAATTAAAAATTTAAAAAAAAAAAGTTGTGCTTTTACCCCATGGTTTTGCTTGTCCTACTATTACAATGAGAAAACTAACATAGGGTCATATATGCATGATGATATCAGAGACATTTTAGGATTTGATCATTCTCTAGCAGATTAGAACTTGCTGCTTTGAGCTTATTGCTTGACAACAGGAGATGAAATTGCTGCTCATAACTGTTTAAAGTGCTAACACAAACAGTGTAAGCCTGTTGTAACCCTGATGAGGTTTCAATACCTGATGTTGATAGGTGGTGCCTTAGAAACTTAGTGAATGGTAAAAAGCAAACAAACAAAAAAGCACAACAAACCAAAACCAACCAACCAAACAAAAAACACACCAAAAACTCACCACCACAAAAGAAATCCACGAACAATCATAAAATATTTCAACACCATATTGATAGGTGAAAAAATGGGTAATGAATTTCAGGACTGAGTTTGCATTTTTTTTGTACCTATGAAGGTATACAGTTAACCAAAAAAACTCAGTACAAAATGTCTCAAATCAAAATTAAGAATTCTACTTTTCGTGATATTCATTAAAGAGTTTGAAGTCCAGTGACTTAATTTAGTAAAATTCTATGGGATGAGGTGGTGATCTGATCCATTTTCAGTTATATTCAATGGATCTTTAAAAATGGTCACCAGCTGGGATTGACTTTGTGAATGATGTCTTTTTGGATCAAAATCCTCTGAACACTACCAATCCCTTACACCAGCTATTTTTTAATAGTATTTAGCCTTGCTGCCATTACCAAAGTTCCAGAGAAAGTGGGAATTCTCTTGTTCAGAAAACTAGATTCCACTAAATTGCACCCTGCAACATATCTGTAGTATGCTGTTGCATATTTACATTTTATTTAAGCTTTACATTTTTTTTCACCATTAAGGGTTTTTTCCCTATAATTACAAAGTTGGATAACTCTAAGAAACTGTGGTATAGTGCTGAAATTCTAAAGGCTCTCTCTGTTCCAATGCTTTTCAAAGCCTTAAATGCAAAACACAATTTAAATGTGACATCTGGTAGAGTTATTAAATGCAGCAGCTGCTGAGAAAACATAAAAGGATTCTTCTTTTAAATAGAAAACAAGCTGACATTTTACAAACATTTATTCACTATTTCAGCTACTGTTATACATTAGAGAAGACGAAAATAATCAGAAAGAATTTGAATGATCTGCAAAACAAAAGTATCTACTAAATTACAAAGACAGCAGATGTTTCAGCATTTATTTCTCTTTAAACCCTCTGCTTGCATACATTTCCAGGTCAAATATTCAGTACATATATTTTCTTTTTCTCCTATTAATTTTCAACAGCATATTCCACTCCATAGCTTGTATGACATTTTGCTAACTTATCCTGAAACCATGTCTCAGCCAAATCAGAGAGATGCAATATAATTACTGTCCCATTATGACAGTTTTTCTTTGATTCCCCCCACCTCTTTTCTCTAAGCAGTGGCTCCTTGAACTTCAGGTGTCTGATTTGCATGATCACAGCAGTCTTTGTTGTGAACCCATTATTACTTTTACTGCCTGTGTGTCTTTAACCAGGCATGCCTAATTGGTGTGGAATAAAACCTTTTCACTACCAGTATATATCACACATCATTTTACAACTGGCATATGCTGGCATATGGCATGTGCAGTTTGGTTGCAGGCACAGTTCAAAAGAGAAAATTATCAATAAACTAACCTAGCCCTTTTCACACAGAAATTATATTCTTAAAAATAGGCCTCTTGACTTCCCATTAGAAACCCCTATCCTCAGAGCAAAACTTTCAGGAGGGAGTGGAGTTATTTTGGTGGGGTGCTTTTCCCTTGTTTTTTGTCCTATGGTCTTGAATTTGCCTCAAGTTATAGTCTACTCACTTTTCCTTACAAAGTTGCTTATTTCTAATTTTACTTGTCCAATATTCATTTAAGGTTTTGGAAAGACAAAAGAAAATATATAAAAACTATATTAAGAAAGAAAGAAATGCAAAAACAAAGAATAAATGGTGCATTCCTTTTTTCAAGGGAAATTGCAGTTGACTTGAGAAGAACGATATCAAGCTCACCTGGGTCTGAGAACTCATTGTCTAACAATTTCTTTCCAACTAATGACGAACATGTTCTTATTGATGTTATACAGCACCAAATGAGTCATACTCAGTGATTGGCTTACAGATGCTCTCAATTCCAGAATGTAACAAAGACCAAAAAGACCACCAAAAAAACCAACAACCCAAACCAAACCAAAAACAACAAAACAACCAACCAAACAAAAACACACCCCACCCCCCCAAAAAAAAAACAAACAAATATTACACATTAGGTTGTTGTCTTTCTTTGGGTTTTTTTGATTGGCTGGTTGGTTGGGTTTTTTAATAAAAACTGAAGTTAGATGTAGATATAATAATGGGTACAGCTGGTAAAAAAAAAATAAAAGAAATTAAGAGAAAACTATCTAGGATGTCCAGTGCATCCATTAAAATACACAATTTTCTCATGTTTATAAAGATTAAATGTATTTTATATCATTGCCAAGTGTTCATATTAATTTGCATTCTAGTAATTTGCTTTACTTAGATGTCCAAGGCCTAAATTCTAGTTGTAAGTTCTGTTTTTCATAGCATTCAATCATAGAATGGCCTGGGTTAGAAAGGATGTTAAAGTTCATCTACTTCCAACCCTTCTGCCATGATCAGGGATACCTTCCTCTTGACCAGATTATTTGGAGCTCCATGCAACCTGGCCTTGAGCACTTCTAGGGATGGGGCACCCACAACTTCTCTGAGCAATCTATTCCAGTGCCTCACCACCTTCACAGGAAAGAATTTTTTCCTAATGTCTAGCTTAAACCTATTCCCAGTTTGAAGCCATTTCCCCTTGTCCTGTCACTACATGCTCTTGTAAGAAACATCTCTCCAGCTCTCTTGTAGGCTCCCTTCAGGTACTAATAGTCTGCAATTAGGTCACCCTGAAATCTTCTCATTTTCAGGCTGATATTTTCTGCCACATGTGCAAAAGAAAATCTTTATTGAGTACTGAATAACTCAAGCTGCTATAGGAACTTTCTGTTCTATGAAAAAGCTGGTTTGGCAACCACTCCCAAACACTCACTCCCATTTCTTTTCTTGCCTTCAGCCAGTCTCCTCTTAGCTGTGCCAATGCAACTATTTATTTAGGTGGCTTCACTAGAAACTGAATCATTCATTAAAATACTCATGGTTATAAGTCATTCATGTCACAAGACACCCAGGAATGACCTTTTAAATCCTCCCTCTGCTGTCTCAGACCCAGCTTTGAACAGCAGTCATGTGAAAAATGGGCCAGCCATCTCCCTGCTGATCAATTAAATCAACGATCATGTGGTAGAAACATGGTGCAATTTTGCCAAGATTTAGGGGATGAAAAGAAACTTTTCAGTTCTCAAAGACGTTTCGCATATGCTCAGACCTAAGAAAATCTAAATTGTGGAGTAAAATTGGGTGAAGCTTTGATGCTTAGTTCTGAAATGTAGTTATTCTGATGCTTCAGACACACACCAAAACCTTGGAAGTGGTGACATTTTCAATCCTTAAACTTTCCTGCATGACTAAAATCTTCTGTTAAAAATTACTCTATGCCTGTTTATACTTGTAAACATCTTAACTAGATTTAATAGCAAGAGTCATACTCTTATTTGACACTTATGTCAAAGAAATAACCAACTCTCATAGAAGTTACATGTCCAAGAAATCCCACACTATACTATTTCAGTCATCCAGAAAATTTTGTGGGTTTACAGCATTAAAATCCCAATGTAGAAAATTTTCCTTTTGCTATAATTGAACTGTTTGGAATTTATTTTTGTAGTAGGAAATTATTCCAAAAACCAATCAAACAAACAAACAAAGAAACAAACAAAACTTGGATAATACTTGAAACAAATACAGTGTAATAGTGCTTTGTATTAGTTTAATTTTACTGTACTGGAATGCCATATAAAGGGATTCATTTTATAACAAGATAATTGAAAACCATAGGAAAACACAGGCATTTCATACACAGTGAATTTTACCGTACCATAAAATTTGTGACCAGATTTCTGGTTTTATCCTGCTATATGCTTTAGCCAAGATATGCCAGTTTCAAATGTTTTGTTTTCTCTTTTCATTGCTCCTGTCCTTGAAGCAGTGCTTTAAAAGTTGTTCATATTGTACAGCTGTGGTTACCCCAGGATGGCACTGGAGACTGTGCTGACCAGTGTGGTCCCAACGTTTCTCTGCACGCCCCTTCAAGAGTCCTTGCATTATATTTATGATATTTGGTTATGCTGTTTGAGGCAAAGATCATTTTTTCATTACATAAGTGAATAATGGTAAACAGAGGGGAAATCTCAAAGTTCTAGTACCCTGCAATTAAAAGGAAGACAACAGTCATGCTAATTATGATGAGGAAATGCTGAAAGGGGTTTGAAATCACTACATCTACCACAAATCTGTTTTTGGAGTTGAGAAATTTATGCTGTATGGATTTATAAATTTCTCTTCATCTCTCTGAATAGAATGTAAATCTGAATGAAATTGAGTGTCTTCTAACTGCTATATAAAGGAAGAATTAAGTAGGATATTAGAAGACATTTTTTAGATTTCCTTATCCCTTAAAGTGGTATTTTGTAATGCTTTTGATAAAACTTTAAAATAATTAGGAATTCCTAACCAAATCAAGGAGAACAAAAGTTCCATTTTTCAAAGAGCTTCCTGTATCAAAGTTATTCTATTGTTCCAATTCTAAAAAAAAAATAAAATTATTAAGATCTTTATGCTGGAGGATACATTTTAAAAATCTTCACTGAGTAAAACATGTCCTTTTACATGTTTGTAAAATGATCTTTTTTTGCAGCTGCGAAAAGTAATTTCAAATGGATTTTTTTTTAATTGTTATGCAGTTTCTTCAGATAGATACCTCAGCAAAATATAAACTAATTTGTTAAGGATAGAATATTTGTATCAGCTACTTTAAGAAAAAACTTCAAGATATTTAATAAAATTTTCCTATCAGATTTAAAGTATTAAGCTTGCGCAGATATCTTCTGCATTCCTAATATATCCTAACTTTTCACTTTCAATCTTATACAGCTTTATTAAAGCCTGTATAGGAACTATATAAAGACTATACAGGATTATCTAAAGGATTACACTAGATTTTGGGGTTATTTTTTTGCATGAGGGATGACAATAAAACACATTTTTCCAAAATATTCAAATTAACCTTTAAGAATAGTCACAGAGATACGAAAAAACCAGCTCCAAACCTCAAACTTGTTTTTCATTCAGACTCTTCACTCTTCGGACTGGTCCCTGGAGCCTTTGCATCATCAGTGTGTTTGTGCTGGATATCTATATAGCAAGTAATGGCAATAGTGGCAATGGATTCCTGCTTTTATGAAAACTGAAATCATTCCAGTCAGATGCCACTAAGCATATCTGAGCAAAATTACTTTGGGGACCATCCATTCAGATGGAAGTGATTTACAGCAGAAACCTGCCAATGAAGCAAGGAGTTTCTGAACAGGAAAGTCACAAGTTGCAACAGTATTTTATGGACTTGAAACAAAACCAGTATAAAAAAAACATTGGGGAGAAGTAAACATTTTTCGAAGGTACATAACCAGAGATTGAAATAGTTCCCATGAAAAAGAGGAGAAAACATAAAAAAACCCTTTTCATACATATATATTAAGTGCTATAGAGGTCTCACCTACTAAACAAAAAACTACACAGATTGATGCATCAAACAGCATTAGTGCATCAACCTGAGAATAGCTGAGCATTTGTTTACTAACATTTTTTTCCCTTTTCATAAAATGCACATTTCTCATATTTGAAGGCAGTCTTGCTCCCTAAATGGTCTCAAATAATAAAAAAAGTTTGCATGAAATTACTGCTATTGGTTTGCTATGTAAAGTATGAAGCATAATATTACACTTGTACAATACTATAAATTTACTAAATTTATATACCATTACACAAGTATAGTAATGAGAGTTATGGCATGAAGAAGTTATGGCACAATGCCTTATTGAGACTCATGCAAGTAGCACACCAGATTGTACAAGTATGTATGCAAGCAGATATCACTGGATCACCCATGCTTTACTTGAAAGTGCCCCCAAGTGTATCAATAAGCCTTTTCCATTCTTCAATGTCCAAGTTTACCTTCTGGAGAATACTTTGGAAACTGTGGATCAAGCAGATATATCCCACAAGGCTTGGGAAAGCTCCATGTCTCAGAGGGAGGCATTCACTCCCTCTACTGCCAAGGAAAAGTCAAGGAAATACAGTGAAGTCAGGAGAAGTGGGGACAACTGCAGTTATAGCCTCCCTGCAGGCCATTCAAATCAAACCCACATTAAAAATCAGGAAGCTAGCAGGGCAAAGAGAATCCAGGTTTTTTGGGTCCAGGCAAATAGCCTAACTGAACATCAGCTACTCACTTTGCCCATTGACATTCTTTTCTCTAGAATTGAATTTCAAAAGAATTGAAATTCTTTTCTCTACAGGTGCACAGCTGAAGCAGAAGAGCTAGTGAATATCCTCATTTGCAAGAGTCTCTAGACCTGCAGCTTGGGCAAAGTTTGAAGAGAAAAAATATATATATAATTAATTCCCCACAGTAGGAAAATAGGTCTCCTAGTATCAGTCTAGGTAGTGAGAAAACAGAGCAAACATCTTGGCACTATTTTTTTTAAAGCAACAGCCTAAAAACAATGCAATAATAATGAGGCCTTAACAGCATTTTAGAGAAAGGGACTGTATTTACAGGTAAATTTTAGACTTTCATCCTTGTATTTTAATGGTCTGTTGTGTTTTGTGAATTCTCTCTCACTAAACAAGTCAGTTAAGGCAAACCCAGGACACATAGCTGGGTTTTGGTAGCCTGGGTGCTACAGGAGTGGCTTCTGTGAGAAGGTGACAGAAGCTTCCTCCATGCCCAGCAGAGACAGTGCCAGCCAGCTCAAAGATGGACATGTCACTGGCCAAGGCTGAAACAATAAGAAATTATGGTAATGTCTCTGTGATATCATATTTAAGAAGGAAAACAAAAAATTAAGAAAAGGTATTGCACAGATGTAATTGCAGACAGAGAAGAGCAGGGTGAGAATATGTGGGAGAAACAACTCTGCAGACATTAAGGAGTCACTGAAAAAGGAAGGGAGGAAGTGCTTCAGGCACTGGAGCAGAGATTCCCCTGCAGCCCAGGGCGCAGCCCATGGTAAGGCAGCTGTGCCCTGCAGCCCATGGAGGACCACAGGGATGCAGAGACACGCCTGCAGCCTGAGGAGACCCACACTGAAGCAGGTGGATGCCTGAGAGGAGGCTGTGATCTCGTGGAAGGCCTGTGCTGGAGCAGGATCCTGGCAGGACCAATGGAGAGAGGAGCCTACACCGGAGCAGTTCCTGGTAGGAATTGTGACCCTGGGGGTCCTACATTGGAGCAGCCTGAAAGGCTGCACCGTGTGGAGGAGTGATCCACACTGCCGGAGTTCATGGAGAACTGTTGCCTGTGGGATGGGCTCATGTTGAAGCAATTTGTGGAGAACTGCTATAAAATACTAAATCGTCCCTATCCTACTAAAGAATTAATTAAGGAAAGGTGGGATATACATTGCCTTGTCAATTTGAAATTTGAAAATTTTCTCATGCTTTGGGATATTAAATCAATGCATGGTGTTGAAAGTAGATATCTCTCTGTTAAAGTAATTACAACAATATAAATTGGCAAAGATTCACTGTACAACTGAAAAATTCTTTGTGTATCATTGAAACTTAGTTAGGAAGTGCCTCAAACTTCTAATGGCTAATATTTGTAGAATAATTAGCAATGTAGAAATACTATAAATATTAGGAACATTTAGAAAGTGATCATTAGGATAAATTGAGATTTCATCTGTTCCAAACTCTAACCCTTTTTCAGTCAGATATTTAGAGACTACAGCAATACAGGAAACAATGCGACACTGCAGATCACTGACTCAATAGCTAAGGGGATATATCAGCCTGTGACTATTTCAGGACCTATTACTAAAACAATGAGTATCTCACCAGTTATTGTTATGTTTTTTCCTATCTCCATCTGAGCCCTGACATACAGCAGACAACAGGGTCATGGTTGGACCCCAGTTGGCAGCTTGGCACGACACAGCTGCCCCCACTGGGACAGGGGGAAGAAGTGACAAAAACAGTAAAATTCATGGGTTGAGATAAAGTTTAATAGGTATAGGAAAAGCCACACACACAGTCAAAGCAACATAAGGAATTCATTCACCCTTTCCCATTGCCAGACAGGTGTTTGACCACCTCCAGGATGGCAGGGCTCGGTTACATGTTGCAGTGACTTCAGAAGACAAATGCCATCTCTCCAAAAGTTCCTTCCTTCTTCTTCCCGCAAATGAGCATGACCTTGTGGTATGGAGTATCCTTGTGGTCAGTTGGGGTCATCTGTCCTGGCTGTGTCCACTCCCAAGTCCTTGTGCAGCTCCAGCCTCCTGGCTGGTCAGGCGTGATGAGGAGCAGAAAAGGCCGTGACTCTGTGTAAGAACTGCTCAGCAATACTGAAAATATTACAGTGTTATCAGCACTGTTTTCAGCACAAACACAAAACACAGCCCCATATGACCCATTAAGAAGAAAATTAATTGTATCCAAATCATAAACAACACAGAGTGTAAACTTCCTCAAGATAAAGCAAGATTTTATAATATTCTCTTTCCTACTTCAGAGTTCCATTTTTTTACCCCCTTTGGGTGCAGTGATGTTTGCTCACTTTCTCAAATGCCATAACATGCTGCATTGAGATCAGGATTCTGAATGGATGAAAGTATTTTCTGAAATCCTTTAAGCATCTAAACTTTAGAGAAGGATGAATCTTAAGATATAAGCCTGTTCACATTTTCTACTGAATGGTTTTGCACTGCTCAGCTCAGTATTCTGAGTCAACCAAATTACTTAAGAAGCTGAGGTACACTATGTAGAAAAAAATCTCCAAAACTTATTTATTGCAATACCTACCTCCTAGGCATCAGACTTTATTGGCTCTAGGTTAAGCTCATGTTTTTTTATTTACTCTAAGTTCTGGCTAATAAAGCACTTGACATGTCTGTCAAATGTTAATGATGAAATCAGCATTTTGATCATGTCTGAAGGCCTTTTTAAAGGCATAGTTCAAAACAGAAATTTTGGATTGAAAAGCTCTGATAGCATTGTGTAAGACCAAACAATGCTAGCTGTCCCTTTTGTCTTTATTGCCTGAGAATCCTGTTACTGCAGATGCTATTTTCCTCAAACATCCCTTTAGAGAAAGATGAATTCTACATTTTCCCTGCATATTGGGGATCTTGACTCATTCCATTAAGCACTCTTTTAAGATTTACTGTTTATTTGACTTTGAAAATATGAATCCATGACTGGATGCATGGATTGACTGCATAATACTTACAAGATCCTGAAAGTTAGAAAAACAAATTCCTCTTAACTAAACAGATCATCTTTCCATCTATCGCTTCTTCCATTTAGGTACTTCACATGGTTAGAAGAATTTAAGATGATTTATGAAGAAAAGCCCTAAAACCAGTTTTGTGGCAAAAAAAAATTAAAGACATAATTAATTTTATTTTTCTAATGACTGTCAGAAGCCAGATTCATGCTGTAAATGAGTATTAGTTGGAAGTAAACCCCAGGTCTTCCAATTGTTCCAACTGCTGGTTCCTTCAGATGTTTTCTTCCTCCATTGACAATAATTTTTCCTCTGAATCTTATTAAATGGATGAAATCTCCTGACCAAGAGACCTGTCTTCTTCTCTTCAGGACATAGTGTTCAGTTCTTCAATGAGTGATAATTGCATATTGCATGGGGTATTAGAAGGGGTAATTTAGCCCATTAGTGTGTAGGAAAGAGGTAAAATATAAAGAGCCCATGTTTTGTACATTCTCAAATGATTCTGTATTCACAAGGGATTCCAGTCCAGAAGGCTGAAGATTCTTCCTTGATATGTACATATTTGTTTACATATTTAAATTAGGATGTCTTGATTTCACTGCTTAAGTTCTGGAAACTGATTACAAAGGGACACTTAACAATGTCCAATTATTCTCCTGCTCTAATAAGGGGCTCCCCCTACAGAAGTCAGTCCTCCATTAACTTCTGCTATATAAATTCTTTCCATGGGATGCAGCTCACGAATCAGAGGGGGCCCCTTTCATGGAGGTCACAAACCCTGCCAGGATCCTGCTCTAGCACGGGGTCTTCTCTCCATGGAGCCACAGATCTTGCCAGGATCCTGTTCCAGGGCAGGCTTTCCATGGGGGTATAGACTCCATCAAACATCTACCTGCTCCAGAGGTGCTCCACAGGCTTTAGGTGGATCTCTGCTCCTCAGTGGATCTCCATGGGCAGCAGGGGCACAGCTGTCTCACCACGGTCTGCCCCACGGGCTGCAGGGGAATCTCAGCTCTGGCTCCTGGACCCCTCCTGCCCCCCTCCTTCACTGACCCTGGTGTCTGCAGACCTGTTTGTCCCACATATACTCACTCCTCTCCATATTCTCCAGAGGCTTTTACTGTTCCACAGCAGTTTTTTCCTCTTCTTAAATACATCATCCCAGAAGTATTACCACTGCTGCTGGTGGGCTCGGCCTTGGCCAGTGGCTGGTCCATCTTGGAGTCACTTGGCATTGGATCTGCCACACATGGAGGAAGTTGCTGGCAGCTTCTCACAGAAGCCACCTATAGACCCTCCCCCACTACCATAACTTTGCAACAAAAACCCAAAACAGCAAAGCAAAATTTAATTAAGTAGATCTTTTAATATATGCATTGTTTACCAATTGTGGGCTGGTAGTCCCTTCATTGAAATATATATATATTTTAAACTAAGCAATCACTTTCTTGAGAGCGTACCTAATTCCATAATCTCAATTAAAGACAAAGATGGATTTGGGGAAAAGAAAGTAGTAGTCTTAATTGGGAAATGAAATAGTATCACTAATGCAAAAACTACATAAAAATTTCCACACATTTTTAAATAATAGTAATACAATATTGGGAAAATTCTTTCTTCTCAAAATTTTAAAGACCAAAAATAAAGTATATTCAAAGAATCTTTTAAAGTTATTTCAAAACACACCTAAAAGAACAATATAGGTTTCATCACTCAAATAGTATCTTGGAGCTTCTCTGCTATTTGCTTTTCCCTCTAGGATGGAAAATATATAGGAACTGGCAACTGAACATTGTATCAGCCTGCTGGCAGTAGAAATTTTTCCAAGGCTCATGTGCAAATTCTGAGGATAGAGTTATGCCATGCAAAGAGAACCTTAAGCTCCTTTAAGTATTTTAATAAAATTAGAGCAAAGTTGTTACTGAACCTGTGTTATGGAAGAAAAATAAGCTGCTGCTTTGCTCCTTGAAATTATTCAGTCAATCAGTTTTGAGCCTGAAATCTGTTCTGATTTCCCATTTCCCACACAGTGTATGAGAAACTCAAAAGTATTCAGGAAGTATATTAGTATATTGGAAAAGTAATTTAAATTGGCTAGAATTCTACATCCTCTAGAGGTCAAGTCTTCAAGTTCGTCGTGAAAAATGCCTGGGAAGAGTTTAAAGCTTGATATAATGCAGTACTTTAAAATTGAGAAAACATTTCATAAAAAAAGAATAACATTGCAATTTTACGTTTTGCTAATGTTGCAGAAGATACTCAAATGCTAGTCAGTTAAGGAAATTAAATTATTCATTAACTGAATGGATGAGTATGATTCAAAGGCTGCAAAAATGCAATTGCTTTATCATTTCATCTGTATTTAATATCCATGGCTTAGTGAAAAAAGGCCGACCATAAATGTAAAACTAAGGAAGGCTAATGTCTAAGTCCAGTGTGTATTTGAAGGGAGGATCAGAATGACTGCATATCTCTGATATTCTCTTTTTATGTATTACATGGAATCAATTCACTCTAAAGAAATAAAATATGCACAACCCTCTAATGATGGCACAAGTGCAGATGAATTTTTCTTACAGTAGAAGTATGATCTGAAGAAACAGTAAGGCAGCCTCACAATAACAATTCTGACAAAGTTAATGTCCCTGTGGCAGTTTTTCCTTGATTACATAATGAACTTCAAATGCAAATATGCAAAAACATAACACTGTTTTTAACATCTTCTGCCAGAAGGAATGGGAAATTATTTACTACTCAGTGCTCACAGGTAATATCCCTTGTCTACAGGCATCCTCAATGTCAGAGTAAGATGTTGGCAACAGATCATCATGCCACCCCTTCGTACTTTTACGTTTTGTCCTTCGTATGACATAGATGGAAACAGATTTTTTTTGTGCCAGCAAAAATATCCTTTCTTGTTAGGAGGAAAATAGTATTTTTTCAGCACAGGAGTACATCTGTCTGAAGCAATTAACAAAATTTGAATGACTAAACTGTATTATCTCATAACAGTCGTTCTGAACTGAGACCATTAGCGTGTTTTATTTGCATTTCTTTAGGGCCATGTACTGCCATTTCTCAGCTTTTTTATTCATTCCAGAGAAGATATTTAATTGTCAAATATAAAGAACATTTGGATAAGACCTAATCTTGAAGATGCAATCTGAGCCTGAATTAAAAAAAAAAGATTGCATACAAGATAGATTGATCTCTCTAACTCACTTATACAAAAATAAGCTATTTAATATTCATTGTATAAAATTCTTAGTGAGAGAAAATTATTTTTCCTGCTGTCTTGATGAGAAGTGCAAATAAGAATGTATAATCTTTGTGATAAGCATATATAAAGATCAGAATTTAAAAGATTTTATTTTGGTATTCAGTGCCACATCAAGAAGTTGCAACATGAAGCTGTAAATCTATAATCTCTCATCATCATTAGATTTCAAATTATAGTCAGAAGAGAGATAGGATGGCTGCTAACAGTACAATTTCTTTAATGAGCAATGGTCAAGATGTGCTTTTTGTATTAAATAACACCACCAGGTTGACTGGCAGTATCATGCTGATTGGTTAATTTCCACAGAGTCACAGTGTAGGACTGATATACACATTACCATGATCAGCAGTGTCACATACAGAGGGACTAATAAAGAGTATGTCTCACTATGAACAATTAGATAAGATTGTTCATAATTAGGTGAGATTATATTTTCTATGGCACTTACTCCTTTAAAAAGAAGCATTTATTATAAAATATTCCGAACATTTTGACTTGTTTAATTTCAAATACTTTAATGCCAACTAATCAGCAGGGTTTTTTGTTTTTTTTTAATGATGAATGACTTCTCTTTACTGTCTGGATTTTTTTTTTTTTTAATCTACATTCACATTTTCCATTTTCTTCCAGAGGAAATCCACTGATTGAGGTATCAAATAAGCTAATCAAAAAGAAGAAAATCTTGCCACGTTTAAGTACCTTGACTGATATACAAGTAAGTTAGAATGTCATTGCTGCTCCTTCTGAGTAATTCCATCAGTAGGTAATTTTAGAAATTATTAAGAGAGGGATCTTAAAATATTTTTCACAAAATAATGGGCTGATTCAGTACTGTTCTTCTTAACTCTTCCCTTCCAGTAGTTTTATCACTCTCCAGTGCAGTCTAAAAGTTCATGCAAGTTTATAATCACATCTTAGCCCTAGTATTTCCCTGGAGAGACTGCAGACAAATTCTGAGATGTTATACACAAGGAATGGCATGATTTTTCCAAGGACTTATTCCAGCCAAGAGTGGAATCTCCAATAGGAAGCTGCATCTTTCAAAACCAAACCAAGTTTTTCATAAAACGTGTTCTGCAATACCTCTTAGAAGTAGAAAATCTTGTCTTTAAATAACTGCAGCATCAGTTGAGAGAAGAAAAATTATTGTAAACAGCACTAAAAAAATGAAGAAAGGAAAATAAAATAAAAATTGTATCAGTAAAATGAGAGGTTTTGTCTACAAATTTTTTTTGTTCTCTAGACAAACACAGTAACTCAAAAAAACTCAACTATTTACTGCAAGCCTATAACAGCAATTAAATAAAAAAGGAAAGTTTCTCTTTTTTTCTTTTATTAGACTATTTCAAGCCTCAAATAAACATTTTCCTAAATTAATCTGGACTTTCTTTTGCCAGTTCTAATCTAAGAAGATGGCTCTAAAAATTCTGGAATGTTTTAATGAAGGGGAAAGTGTCTACAGTAAAACCCTTGAGACTTCTGAGAGAGAATTTCAGTCTTACAATGTGATAAGAATAATGAGAAAAGATGACAAAAAAGTCATCTGAAATCAGATTTTAGGGAAATGTAAATCAGAATGTATTCTGTTTTAATATTGCCTTAAGGTTTATATCTAGAATGTCCATGTTTAATATAAAATTGAAATGTTAAACCGCACAATAAAAATTATCAAATCTTTCTGTTAAAAGTCAAAAGAAAGAGTTCAGATTTTGGTGTAATCTATATTTTCAACATGGATACTCTATGTTAGAAAGCAATCATGCTGATTATCATCAACACATTATTTCTGGATTAAAAATTTTTGGCTTAGTTTCTTATCTGAGAAATACTTTGAATCAATCTAAGTTTAGTAATGAATAGTAGAAAATGAATTAAGGCTAAGTGTATAATAGAAATCAGATACAAGAGCCTTTCATCATTATAATGATGCTTTATTTAGAAATCTATCTTTAGTACTGCTGTATCAAAGTCCTCAGGCAAGATTGATACGAAAATTTACTTGGAATGAACAGAATTTCCAGCTAATGTCTGGAAATCAGCTAGAGAACATTTATGTTCAGGTCCCACATATTAACTGAGAGCTGAAGTGAAAAGCAAGTCCAGGCTAATCATCTGGAAAAAAAAATCCCATCTTTTTTGATGAGAGATGCTTGAAATGAAAGCTAAAAATATATCCATGCAATCTTCCAGGTGAAAACCACATTTGATATCTATAAGAGAAACCTCTTTTCTTCTTAAGGAATTAAAATACTTGAGACACTAATGTTTCCTGATGAAAACAAGATTAAAATATTAAAATAAATTTAGAGGTTAATGAAGGCAAATTTACATATGTATAATTATGTACATATATGTATATATATGTTTAGCAGTTAAGTTAGTGGAAGTATATAATAATTCTGCACAATCTTACTGAAATCCTATTTCTATATTGATAAAAGGAATCTACTTTTTAACGCAAATTGGAATTTATAAATTGCTAAATCATGCATGACAATATTACAGAATTGAAAATTTATAGAGATTATAAAAGTCAGTTCTGGTTTTCAGCACTGGCACTTTCACCACAGATTATGAAAGCTATAAAAATTGCTCACACAATGAAAAGAGAAATCCACTGAAATAAAGCTTATGCTGAGAGCAGACACCCTTAAAAACATCCTTATTTTTCCAACATTCCTCTCAACTTTAAACTGACATACCCAGTTCTGCTTTCATTTTATCTGATAAAGTAATTATATCAAGCATATTGTAATTGTTATCTTTTTACAATCAGGACAAGACTATTAGCCAATATTTCAAATGTGGTATTTTGGAAAAAACAGCAAGATCCATAGGAAACAAATGCCAAAGAACCATATGTGTAAGACTCAAGTCATTTACTTAGTGCACCTAGTTTTATTTATTCAATATAGACTTAAAATTTCTTTGCAAATAGGAATTATATTTATTTTTCATTTCTAGAGTTATAAGAAAAGCTACTCCATTGGTGTGTTCTAGTTGGGCTGCACTTTTGAATCTTATTTTGCAAACATCTCTGACTTGATGTCCATTGATTTGTGATTCTTTATGGATGAAATGAAACCAGAAGATGCACTGCAGAAGTCCATTTTAATAGACTGTACATGCAAAAGGTATTTATGCTAAAACTAATCTGAATTTAAAAACCCTGAAATGCATCTATTACAAACTCAAGGAAGAGCATTCAACTAATGTGGAAGATAGACATGATCTCCAGTTCAAATTTGAACTTTTTTCTTGAATCCTAAATTTTCCTATTCCATCTTTGTGGTTCACATCATACAAACTGAGACATACAAACAGGTTTCCTTTCAGAGGAAAGTAAACTGGAAGATACACTACAGAAACTAATTTATTGTGCTTCAACTCCTGGTATATCCAACAGACCAGACTAGGTTATACTAGAGCTGAAGTGAAATCCCCAACAGGCACTGTGGATTTTGGATAACTCAACACCAAGAGCTTTACTCTATAGCTTTGCTCCTTGTACTCTCCAACATTTATTATAAGGACACAATCAGAGTCACAAATATGGCTTTGTTTCATTCTTATGAACCAGATCTCACCTCTGCCATGTCAGAGATGGCATACCCCAGGCATATCTCATATCACAGATCATAGAGTCAATTAGGCTGGAAAAACCCTTTGAGGTCAAGTCCAAGCTATGGCCCAACACAACCTGGTCAGCTAGGCCATGGCACTAAGTGCCAGATACTGTCTTTTCTTGTTGCCATTAGAATTACTTGAGGTTTTTATCTTATTAACGCTGAATTCAAAAATTTAAGTTTAGAGATTACAGAGAGTAGCAAACAAAAATAAATGTGCACTGACACCACATAAACACACAATTTTGGTTTTGGCATTAAGCTTATTAAGTGATTGTCAACATTTGCCACAGCCAGAAATCTCCAATCTTTCAATTTCTTCTCCTTTTGAAAGTTAAGTCAGAACATTTTTTGTTATTTCTTTCTAGTCAAGTTTTAAAAAAACCCCAAACCCATCAAAAGATAATGCTTTCAGAATGTTAAAAATGTAAAAGTCAAGATGAAGTGGCATCTGAGTAAAGAGGTGACACCAGCCCCTTAAAGCTGGTAACACTAATAGGTAGAACATGTTAATTTACTTTTTTGCAAATAAATGTAAATAATAGCTCCAATTTCAGTTTTATCAAGTGCCTTCTGCCTGCTTGGAGCCTTTATTTAATACTTGCCAAAAGTGGCTTTTTGCCCTCTAGGTTTTGTGCATACAGGATGCTCTCTGGAATGATATGAGAACACTTTTTTTCACAGATGCCTGGTTTGTTACAGTGATACAAATGCAAAGCAATTTCTATCCTCATTGACTTTTAACATAGATAACACTCGCTTATTCTACACTCTAAGACAGCAGTTTTATTTTATAATTGTGTTCTTAACGATGAATTGGACAATTACCTCCTGAACAATTTGTATCATTTCAGTCCTGAATCACATTCCAGAAAAGCAAGGTCAAACATTAACCCTCAAATAATGAAAAGAAACAGCTGAGGATGAAAGTCCATTTGAAAGCACAAACCTTAGGCTGACATATTCGTTTCCCCTCAAAGGAAGTTTTATGGGTTTGAAAATTGCTGTGTAGCAGTGTCTAGTTGCTTGTAAATCCAAGCCTCAGAGACAAGGCATGTCAAAGAAAAGGAATTTCCAACACGAGGACAATAAGTAGATGTCAGGCTGTGCCTTTTTTTTTTTTTTCCTTAAATATATTTCTAAAAGAAGATAAATCCTTTGAAGTTTAGGCTGATTTGAAAAATTAAGCTGTCAAAGTTCAAACTGCTACTTAATTTTGCAAACCTCACTGTTGCATAACCTCAAATACTTTGATCTTTTTAGCTGCTTTACACAGGGACTTTGAGATTCTACTTCTTTTTATATAACTAAAATGTCATATAAAACTGCATTTGTGAAAATCTTTTTTTTTCCCAATTGTATACATACAAAAGTATGAGAAAGGTCTATATTTCCACAATATAACATTTTGCCCATTTTTTAATGTGTGGGTGTTTGTGTTCTGAATTCTGCCCTTTTTAAGAGTTCTTCACACTACCTAAGAAAACTAAATTTGGGGCTGCTCTTTCAGGCAAATTTGTGTCCTGGCCATTATGGTCATTATATGTCCCAATGCATATTTTCAGTTGGATGCTCTGTGCTTCATGCACTCAAATAGAATGTTCCTAACTGCATTGTGCCCCTCATTATTAACTCCCTGCATAATTTTCTGATAGTGAAGGGAATATTTTGCCTCCAAAGTGGTTGTGCATTACTGCTATGTTGTTGTGCACAATTAAACAGCTGTTGCATAAGGAATGTTTCAGCGGTGACTGCGTTTTATTACGCTCAGTGAATACATTTTGTTGTGTGCGTCTATGATAAGGACAGCCATGAGACAAATTGTGTTCATCATGTATGTCTCCTAACCTTCACTCTGCCCACCAATCCATCTCCTCAGAGCTATATCTCGTTTATCTGAACTTGCTAACAAGCCTCAAAAAAGTCTTTTGGAGAGGTATTCTTTTGCACAAAAACTTCCTCTCCATAGTCTTACGTGAGAAGAATACTAAACAGACAAAAACTCAGATGATTTTCAATGTACCTTCTGAAACCACACTAAGCCAATGGCCATATACTAAAAAACCCGAACAAACAATCAAACCAAACCAAACAAAACAAAACAAAAAAACCCCACCCAAAACAAAACTCCATACAACCAAACACAGAATGATGACCTAAATCAAATTATATGTAGCTTATCCTAGTGCAAATATTTCTTCCCTTACTGATTTTTGTCAGAAAGAAACATTTCATATGACATGAAAAATCTAAACAAGCACAAATATACTTGGAAATTCTGTGAGGAATGAAAAACACACAGATTTTTGTAGAAGAGGCAACTTCTGCTTCATCCAATAGTGTACCTGTTCTCTTCTTAGTGATAAATTGTTATCAATCATTAGTTAAGATAATGACCCAAGACTATGCCAAAGAGAGAATTGAAATCAAGGATGGTGAGACAAGCATCTCCATTACCCACTTTTCAGGAGGTGGACTAGTGTGCAGAATGAAAATTAAAATAAATATGTGATCAGCGTCATTTGTTCTAGGCTGTTCCTATCACATGCGCAATAGAAAGGTCTTTTCACTAATCATAATAAATACCTTCAACTGAGCTTCACAGACAGAGATTTCTGTTTAAAAAATAGTCCTTTACATATAAAATATATTCATAGTAATTGAAATAGCTAGAATCACTTGAAAGATATAGTCTGTTATTTAACAGAAGATGGAATGATAGTTAAATTTAGCTATTCCTGGATGAGGACTCTTACCTCCTGCTGGTGTTAGATAAAGCCGTATATCAACATACATTCCAAAAATTGGATGAGTAAATCCAATCTACAATAAATCATTGACAACAATGCTTATAGAATTCATAAATATTATTTAGGATTTTTGAGCCTTGTTGAATACAAGATTAAGAGTCCTAAGGCTTGGTTGGGCTGGCAAAGCCATCAGAATAGCATCTCAGATGAATTACTTTTCATCAGGCAAACTGTGCTGTGTTTGAAAAATTGATGTTTGCAAATAAACAGACTAAAATAAAAAACCTAACTCCTCCCCTAAACCATATTTTTTCCATCTATTAAATATTAATTTCCTTTCTTTGCAAAATGTGCCATAACTGGAATACATGATGGTGTAAGTGACGAGTTTGACTGGAAGTTGACTGGAGTAATCCAATAATAAGTCCTTGTGCTGTATGTCACTGGAGGAGGATGAAAACTCTTGAGTTCCAGTACACTGAGAGTGAAGGAGGCTTACTAAATTATATATGCAAATGAGCAACATAATCAACACAGCACTTGATTTAATTTCTTATTAAATTCTGCTTACCAAAGACTGTTCCCAAATCCTTACTTTTGATGTGTTGCATAATTTTGCACTGAAAACACTCACTGCTCAGTTGAGGGGCAATTTATAACTCGGAAGCACCACCCTGGGTTCTGAGAGATTTACTGCATGAAGGATTTGTAGGAGTGATGGGAGATGTGACAGGTGAAATGCATGTACCACTCATCCTTCGTAATGACACATTAGAGGCTGGTGTGCATTTTGAAGGAGTTTCTACGTTCAACAACAGTAGCTCTTCCCAAGCTGTCTGTGCCAAGGACTGAAAGAATAGGTTACACTAATGAAATTAATTGATGTTCAGGAACCCAAAAAAGTGTTTGTCTTCCACAGTGTAATAGGCATTTATGAGGTCTTTGCACATAATGAGGCTAGTGTCCTGAACACCCACGTGTGGCCAAGGTACAAATACGCTTCCCATAAACCTTTGCCTCTCTAGTTAATGTTCTGTCTTATGAGAACAATGTTAATTAGTCTGAAAGACCCTTGGAAAAAATGGAGTATGCAATGAAAGTGAAATAATGACAACACAACTAACATATTATTTCATATATCAGAATTATTTTATGGGCTTCTAATTTAGATCTCATTCCATCAAAATATTTTCTTTTATGTAAAGAAAAGAAGATTGTTGCCTGACTCGTAATAAACTATTTTCTCTTTTCCTATAAATATTTTTTAAACCTGTATTTTTATTTTTTTATTCCAAAGTTTTGGGGTTTTTTCCCAAAAGAAATCTAGTTATTTTGGTAGTGAACACATGCCTAAAGAAACAGAAATATTGACAGATGGAAGGAATTGCCAGTGCACTTCTAAGAACTCTTCTTTCAATAACATTGACATCTTCTCACTATTTTATTTACTAACTTTCCAATCTCTTCATAAATCACATATGGGTTTAGTATTTCAAGAGGTGTCTCATATATGAAAAAAGGCAAAATAGAATCAAAAATACACACTAAGAAACTTCAATGTTATCATAAATCTGGCTGTTCAGATGTTGGTTCAAATGTACCGCAACAAAATTCTTAACTAAAATTCCATTAAGTACTATACCCTATTGTACTTCATGACATCACTTTAATCAGTCCAAAATAATCCATAAAAATGTTCATCCACTTGTTAATATTGCTCAGCTCAAGAATCTTAGGACAAAAGAGAATATTTCAATTGAAATGTCTCACTTATCCTCACAAATTGCCTGTTATGCAGAATTTATCTGTAATTTAATATAAGAGCTATTCAAAGGCTGATACAAAGCAGAGATGTCTGTAGGAGGCAAATCAACCATAGGAAGAGAGAACTTATAGATTAGGACAGTTTTTCATAAA
This sequence comes from Prinia subflava, assembly GCF_021018805.1. Taxonomy (NCBI): domain Eukaryota; kingdom Metazoa; phylum Chordata; class Aves; order Passeriformes; family Cisticolidae; genus Prinia; species Prinia subflava. The sequence goes on from NC_086247.1 coordinate 55,995,095, forward strand.
GTTATGTAAATGTGTGCTTATTGCAAATATAAGAAAACCTAAATAAACCAGTGGAAACACCTACTGGAAAAAAATTTAAACAGCTTGAGCCCAGCTACAGAAAAAAGTTTATCTCCCTAAAGGTATGAGCCTTTTAACCTTTATAAATACAGCATTAGTGAGAAAAACAAAAACAAAAAGCCAGAATACACTTAAAATCATTTTGGCTACATTGATTGCATGTCTAGTTTTTCTCATATGAGAAGTTTCTTTGAGTTTAAGAGCATTGTAGTTAAAATATACGTATAAAATCCAGTTTTTACACCATTATATTTATAGGTAATTTGGGTGTAAAAAAATACAGAAACACTAAATCCAAAGGATCTACATCTCAGCTGAAATCAAAATAGAGTGTGCATTATGCACAAGATTAAGAATTTATAGTGAATGAATAAATGGCTACAAAAAATGAGAATTAAGAACTCTGAAGATACCAGAGTCAGTAAATAATTTCTTTACAATTGATTGTTTCTCTTTTCCGTGCTTTATGTAATACAATACATTGATGTACTTTAATCTTCTCTCCAGTGTGCCATTGGGCTTCTTCTGGACCATACTTACTGTCCTTCTGTTATCTAATATTATCTAAATATCTTTTCTAGATTTGTTAAAATTGTTCTTTTCCTGGCCTGCTGTATTACCTCTGAAATTCTCTACACTTAGAAAGCACAGAACTTCTTAAACTGACCATAGAATGAATATCAGGCTATTAAAAATAAAATGAAAATTCCTGGACAGAAAATTACAATGATACTTTTCTACAACCAGTGTCAATTAGAGGAAATACCATCAACTTATTTCTTGTTGAGGAGTGATTTCAAGACAGAGTAGTAGAAAATGAACTGACATCAGTGGCAATTGAAGACTTTTTCCCATGTCTAATATAGTCCCGGGAACTTAAAAGGTTAGAATAGATTCATAGTTACAGAATGGTTTTGGCTGGAAAGGAACTTGAAAAATTGCCTCATTCCAGCCCCCCTGTCATGGACAAGGGACACCTTCTATCAATCCAAGTTGCTCAAAGCCCCATCCGACATTTCCATTCCTTGAACACTTTCAGACATGGGACATCAACAACTTATCTGGGTAACTTGTTCCAATACTTCACCACTGCCACAGTAAAGATAGCTCATAAAAATGTACCCTCTTTCAACTTAAAGCCATTCCCCCTTGTCCCATTAATTCATGCCCTTGTAAAAGATCTTTCTCCACCTTTCTCGTAGATCCGCTTCAGGTATTGGAAGGCTGCTATAAGATGCTCCAAAAATCTTCATTTCCCTAGGCTGAACAACCTCAGCTCTCTCAGCCTGTCTTCACAGGAGAGATGCTCCATCCCTCTGATCTTCTTGCTGGGCTCTTCTGGACTCCCTCCACCAGGTCCATGTCCTTCCCATGCTGGGAACCCCAGGGCTGGATGCAGCACTGCAGGTGGGCTCTCACCAGAGCAGAGCAGAGCAGAGGGGCAGAATCCCCTCCCTCACCCTACTGGCCACTCTGCTTTTGTTACAGGCCAGGACACATCTGGCTGGGCCATGTTGAGCTTCTCATCAGCCAACGCTTCCTTCTTCCCAGGGTTCCTCTCCATCTGTTCTCTGCCCAGCCTGTATTTGTACTTGGTTCTGCATCAATCCAGGTACGGGACCTCAAACTTGGCCTCGATGAGGTTTCCACAGGCCCCCTTCTCAAGATGGTCTCAATGCTCCTGATGCTAAGGCTTATACATTATAAAGCTGTTGTTTCAACACTAAAAAGTTGTGTCCTCATTGGTCAATTATCCTTACAAATGGATTAAAACTTTTCTTGTGCTCTGTATACTGTAAAATTTAGTAGACATCAAATTAGAGCAGGGGTGAAAACATATATGTGTAGGCAAAACGAAATACTTTTGTTCCACTTTCCACCCCATTCCTCATACAGACATTTAGCAATTCTTAGGTCTGAGCATGTTTTGGGCTTGTTTAGTCTGGTATTTCAGGGAGGAGATAATTTCAAAATACTAAACAGAATAAAGCACGACTCTTGAAAACAGGGAGACTTTATTATTAATTAGATTGCTTATAATTGTATTTAGAAGTAGAGGAATAAAAACATGGGAGATTTTTTCTAAATCTGTAGTGTACAGTATAGCTATTGACAAAAAGAAAAGGGTTTTAATTGATTTTTTGAGCCAAAGTAATAATCTAGCCTCTGCAGGCAGGCCCTCACTCCTAAAGAACAGCAAAAACAAAACAAAACAAAATAAAAACAAAAACAAACAAAACCAAAAACAAAAACAAACAAACAAAAAACCCCACAAAAACATCACCCTAAGCAGTTGCAAAGAGACTTCTTTTTTCCAGATTTAAAATATAGTAACTTCGTAACCATTTATGTGTTTGCAGATAATTTAGAGTAACTATTAAGCTTCTGTAACTCATCAGGGATTTATGTTGAGGCTGCTTCATGGAAATTGTTATTATGAGGCACTCAACAACAATATTTTACTTATGTCTGCTACTCTCCTGATTATTGTTATTCTCCTCCTAAACTAAAGAGCCACAAAAAAACCCTTGAAAAGTTCATGTTTTTATAGGCAGCATAGGGTTTAAACAGATGCACCTCCTGTCCATTTTGTCATTTCCACAGATTGCTCTGAAAACCACTAAGTAAATTATACTGAGGGAAAAAACACCTCAAATGTTATGTACCCATTTCAGTCTTAAGGACCAAGAGTAGCACATTAGACACTAATCTTTCTTTCATCTTAACAACCATCTAGACATCTTTGCTGCACTCTGCTCTAGTCTAGTCAAAAGCAGTATTTACTGCACTAACCCCGTCATGATACACCCCATGTATCATGAAAGAAAGTAGCATTTCACTACATAATGTAGAAAAAAGAAAAAAATAATAATAACGAAAAAGCCACAACAGCCCTTTATAGTATTGTCTTGTTCGCATTCAAAAAACTGAAAATTCTTAACTACTTCCTAAATTATTCTACTGCTAAAATTCATATTTTAAGTACAACTGATTAAAAAAAGAGTACTTTAACACCATTTGTGTATTGGTTATACTGTCCAATTTACCAAATCGCTTTGTTAGGACAGTCTAACCCTGTCATCTTGAACAAGCTTCAGTATAATAAGCAATAGGTCTTTGTGTAGGGAAAGTAATATAAATACCTAGCTTTGCTGCTCAGTATCCTGAAAAAGTTCCATTGTTTTGAGGAGTTTGAATGGCTGAGTCTCATAATTGAAGTAGTTAATCACACATATGTACCAGGTGGACAAGGTGCTGAGAATTTTGATGAATTTCTCAGAAATTTACAGATTGCTGGGTTTTTTAAGCGTAAATCCATAGTATCAATGTCCATAAGGGAAGTTCTGGAGTTATTTCAAAAATACCATACCTGGTCACATGCTTTGGGGTGCATGCCCTCAAAGGATAAAGGCTCCTGGAAAAACCTAAGACTTGACAGGCTGCAAAACCTGATTAGGGAACCTTCTCTTGTCTTCATCTCTGATCACACAGTGTAAGGAGAGGCTGTTATTGTAGATTGCTCTCTATATTCTTTATACTTAAGCCTTAATTTAATAATTTTTCTGCTTTCTTCTTCAGTTTGGCCCAGACCATTCAGCTCTTCTCTCAGTGCTTCATTAGATCATTCAACTGTTCTTAACAAACACTTTAATAACAAGAATACTTTTCAAGGAGATCAAACCTTTTTTTTTTTTTTTTTCTGGTCCTTGTCTTTTTCAGGTATCTACTTTCTTTGTAGACTAATGGTATTATTAATTAATCTTCTTCACATGCAAAAATTGAAATTATGTGTCATTCACTTTCCTGATATATACTAGAGATGTGGCTTTTACTGCATATTCTCATGGGAGTAGTGTAATAAAAAATCCACTTTGGGGCTAACCTATTTGAATTGGTCCTTAGAGTCTCTAGATATATTCTTGCCATTTGCATCTATAGACTTTCTATCCTTACCTTCTAAATGAAATTGAAAATATAACTTGTTTAATTTAGCTGAAGGCAAATTTAATGCTGCAAAACTATTGACCTGAGAATTTAAATTTAAACTCTCTCATCAGAGAATAAGTACAGGATTTTAGCAAAATCCTGCCTACAGATTTAGCACATGATAAATGGAGCAGAGTATTCCAATCACTTTGTATTTTATGTGGATAATAATTCTCTGTGACCAATTTCCCCTCATTTCTCTGTCTCCCTAATATGTGCATTCTGACTACTCTTTTTCTTGCATCTTTTGCTTAGATCCTTCATCTTCTCTATGGCACTTGGTTTTAGCACTATTAAAATTTATGGACTAGAGAGAATTATTTCAGATTACACCCTTTTCTCAGTCTGCCACAATGATGTGCACGACTATACATTCAAATTATTTATACTAAAAGGTTTTCCAAAATATCAGATTACGTTCCCTACTCTGGAGCACTGTCTCCCATTAATTTTTAAGGGAGGTTTTTCTTGAAGGTGTGACTATGATGTAGCATTTGTTCCACAGCAGTTAAATGTACAATACTAAAAAGAAAACAATTCATTATGGTAACATAACTAAAGTGAAGAGAAAGAAAAAGAAGTCAGCAGGTATAAATTTAATAAACTGAAGCACTTTAACCTTCATTATTAAGGTTGAAGGAGAAGCTTAAATATGTATCTAAAATGATCATTAATATCATTTTATAATTCCATTAAAATGTAGGTCTGTAAAAGCTTACTCATTCAGTATCTGATATATTCTAAATTACAAATATTTCTACACACCTGAGAGGTGGAGAACAATTACCATTATGGTCATAAAAGTTAAAGAAATATCAGGAATCTGTCTTTTTTGTCACCCAAGAACAGCAAAACATCTGGAGTAGGATAAATATACGAATCAAGGAATTAGCTATATAACATAAGAAACTTGTTTTCTTCTACTGTGTTTCTACACTGACCTTCAAAGTAAATGCAGCTCATCCCACAAGAGAACCATCAGCTAATTTTATGAGGCTACACCCCATTCCACCCTAATCCATTGTCAAGCCATTAACCAAAAAATAGTCAATAAAACTGAAAGACATTTTCAGAATATATTATCTCCTCATTTGGTACTACAAAAATGCTATTTGACTTTTGTAATTACTCCTGTTTTTCTCTTTTCCTGGCTACATTTAAGCTCTACAATTAACTGTTTATAAGAGGACTCTTTCTTGGGAACTCTGAGCACGTAGCTCCTTACAAAATTAGTTTTACAAAGTCACCAAGGTCTTGCTGGTGCACTAATTGGTGGCTTTATGGGTATCTGCACCCCTGCTAGGAGTAGAAAAAATGCCCATAAATAGCTCTGGAAAGCAAAAACCTCTACATGCATTAATAAATAAAGCGTTCAACTACTTGTCTCAGGCCAGTTACAAAGAACTCAATTTGCCATTTGGCTTCAGATTTTGATGTTCAATCACAGCTTCATTACATGAATTACTAACACATTAAATCTCAAAGCATATGTAAAGGGCTCTACCAAAAAATGAAAGTAACATTGCTAGAAGGCCACAGAAAAAATAATAATAATAATAATAATAATAATAATAATAATAATAATAATAATAATAATAATAATAAAAAACAAAACAAAACCAAACAAACAAACAAACAAACAAACAAAAAAACACTAAGAGAGCAGGAGGTCAATGAGAAAACTCTAGTCCTAGTAGAAAATAAGTTCATTTTATAAAATTAAATTATTCTAATTACTTTTTTTAAAAAAAACCCCAGTGAGATACAGGTACCAATAGATACAATAACATTCACAATATTCTCTTGTAGACCAAGATGTTAAATGCAAGTGCTACATCCTTAAATTATAGGAAGAGAAAGACAAGTTTGTGTTGTTTGCAAGACAACCAGTTGGACGTGAACAATAGGCTGGGCTTTGCTTCAAAAGTTAATTTACTTGAATTAATATCTGGATTCCTCATGATATGGGATTACCTGAAACCACAGTTGACATTTAATAAATTCACTAGTTGATCAAGTGTTCACTAACATAATAATAGTAGCACTTTTTTATAGCTTTTAGAAAAGGCTTCAAACATTATAACTTTGTGGAGAGCTATTCCAGTCAGACCAGTTTTATACTACCTTTACAAATCCTCTTTCTCCATTTTCTTTTTAATTTACCATTTCTTCTAACATCTGGTCAATTTTTAAATAGTCTTTTTCTAACGAAGTATAGAGGATAGTTATTCTGACTGGATGTTCTGAGAATCAGGTAAATTTGTTTTCTTTAGTTCACGTTGAATTATATTAGCTTATTTCATGAACAAGATAGATGATGTTTTATTTTTCATGGGTAAGAATACAAACCTAGAGTAAAAAACAATTTGGTTTTGACATAACTTGTTTGGGTTTCTCTTGTGTGTGTTTTGGCTTGCTTGTTGCTTGTTTTAACCTCCCTCTATTGGACAGTGTGGCTGCCCAAAGACAAGCTTTTTCAGTTCAATTGCAGCAAGCTTCCAGTGACTCAAAAGTGTGAGTATACTCTGTGGTAATGCTTAGCTCTCAGTCTTGTTCTTATTGCTTCCTGCTACAAAAGATGCTTTATGACAGATTAAGGGAACCTTTTTCCTCTTCATATACATTGAAGCTTTTTAACTTCACTTTTGAAGTTGCAGCTGTTTCCTTCATCTTGGACACTTTGTCAGGTGCTTTCATACTTTCTATTAAGTCAACCTTCAAATTACCTTTTCCTTCAAAGTTTTGAAACTTTCATAGAGAAGGCAGGCAACTTTTGAAATTTTCTATAGAGGACAAAAAGCAGGAGCAAAATCATTAAAAATATTGTCACTGAGAAGCTCAAAGGAAGCCATTATTCACTAGCATCAAGTAAATGCTACATTTGTTTCAGAAGATGGATGATGATCAGACTTCAAAAGGTTTTCTGAAGATAAAACCCTCTAACTCTTCAAAAGATAGATTTTAAAATGCAAACTTCCACAGCATAAAAGGTGATCCTAAAATGAAAACTCTCAGAATTTAAAAACATTAACTGTTCCTAAATTAGTTCCTAGTGCAATTCCAATAAACATGGATTAGATAGAGTGTATCTTTCCCAGAATACATTCCAAGAATTCTTTGTAACTTTTTTTTTACTCCATTAACATCTACGTGACTCTGTGGTACTGTATCATTCAGTTTTCCAAATAAAGATTGTTATACAATACTAATATTAACAGAAGTATGTTTAATAACAGTTTGTTATCATCAGTATTTCATCATCAAGATATTTGAATTCCTGCAATAAAGATATCAGGTTATTTTTACATTTATTTTATGTAAAACATATGACATTATGTTTTGCTCTTTAAGTCTTCATTAACTTAATTTCGTGCAGTCATCTTGTATCTTCATGTCTCACAGATGGTGCAGCAGAGATAATTCCCCACACACTTCCAAAATTTTGGCAAAATATCTGTATATTTTGCAGTCACACTCTTCCATTTGAATCCAGGAATGTTTACAAGTAAGTCTGAGTAGAAAAAAGTAAGAGAGAAAAAGGATGAAAAACTGAAAGAACAAGTGCTTAAAAGAAGGATAAGGAAGTGAGATAACCTTCAGACCATGCTCAAAGACTCCTTTACATCTGAGCTTGAGTTTTTGACATCTCTGATAAAACCTAGAAGTCAAAACTGGTTTTAAACCACTCTTGCTTTCTAATGTTTAAGGAATCTAGGAGGTTAGCTCTTATTTTACCCTGTCCTGAACTTTTAAGGACTCAATATCATTCTTAATATTGCTAATTCTTAAAGTCAAAATGAATCTGAAGTGCATGATCCATACACACAACTCTAAATCTGGCATTACAGATTTCTATTTGCTGCCAACCTTGGTAAGACTTATGTTGCAATCCTTTCCAGAGCAATGAGGGATTCAAACAATAAAACAGAAAGCTGCAATAAAAGCAGCCATCTTGAACCAGTGTATCATTATGGCATAAATGAAGGTGCTTGAGAGATTTCTCTGCTTTTTTTTTTTTCCAAGCAGGATAGTTTTAATGAAATTATATTCCAATTTTCAAATGAAAAGTGAAACCAATTGAATTTTAGTGAAAGCACTCAGTGTCTCAGTATCACTGATACATTTCATTTTTGTTCAATTACACATTAGCTGACCCAAATTTCATAGGAGTGACAGTTGTCCTTTTATCCCTGCATTTGATTCTATGGATCAAAATTCCCTGGTTAAATTTCTACAATGTACTATTAAAATATGATATTTGGAAATAGAGAAATATGATGAGGTAGAAATATTTTGCAAAGTTTTAGGACTGTTTCAATCAGCTGTGCTTCCTGCAATCTGAAAGATATAGTTCAGCAATCACTGTGGCGTAAAAAAATGCACATCAAAAAAAGGATGCACAGAATAATTGCTCCATTTACTTTAAAATAAAGATAAGATCCACAGAAATTCAAATCCTAATCACGATAATTATTTTCTGCATCTAAATTAGCCTGAAGGCACATACATCATTACATGTTTTAACCATCATATTGATTATAATACTCATAGTCCTCAAGATTAAATAAATAGTTGTATATATATATTACACATATTGGTTACATATATTTAAGGAATCTTTGAAACTCCTTATTTGATATATCAGTTCTCATTTAAAAAATTTGAAAGGTACCTTTCCTCCAGAAAGACAAAACCCCAAACCAACATTGTAATGTTAAATTGTACTTTCCTTTTTCCCAGATTCTCAGTTGAAGAGCTGTTTAAAACAAAGCTGAAAAAATATTTGTATTATTGGAAGAGTAAATAGACTGTTAGACTTCCTTCCAAATGAAGGGAATATGGGTGTATTTAGTGATTGTCTACACTTGCAGGGGCCTATGTCATCTTGTACACGCACCACACAAGCATAATTTTACACATGGAAGAAAAACTAAAGCTAGACATCCATTAAACCTGCTCCCATCAAAGTTAGGAAACAGAGCATGACTTTTTGCTGAGTTTTGTTTTTGCAATGAAGGAACCTATTCAGGTATCTAATGGATTCCTCGTTGCTTGAACTCTAAAATCAAGAACAGTGCATCTTCCTCATAAATTTCCTATTTCTGCTGAAAAAGAAAAAATCAAACGTTTTAAAATTAGCCAGTAATATATGGGATACTGTAGAAGGCAAGGGCAGAGATTTCTTCAGGCAGGGTAACTCTATGCAAAGTAAAAGACACATAATCAGCCTGGGCAACTCAGTATTAAAAGAACAGGGGAAATAAAGATGTTATATTGCTTTCCTCATGGCAAACACTAACATATAAATGCAAAAAAATAGTATACACCTTTCCTTATCAAAGTTTAAATTAATCTCTCAGTCAAAAAATTAAATATTAATATCCAAATACGTTTCCTGATGTATTACTGCGACTGTATTCTTCATGCATACCTTCTCCTTTAGTGGTTGTATTTCTCCTCAGACTCCATTTCTCTTGTACAGACAGACTTCCCTGGACCAGGGCAGTGATGCAGTATAAAAGACCTTGCCTGGGACTCCCTTCACCAATTCATAGTCATAGCACTTCCACTGCATCTTTACTTTTCTCCCACAGGTTTTCCTCTAAGTCGTGTTGGGTTTATTCATTTTATCTCATTTATTCTTAATACTATTTTACAGCAGTGTTTGTGTTGTTCTATCTGCTAGGAAGCCCTAGAGGAAAAGGAACGATATAGCTCAATTTTGCTGTAATTCTTGCACGTCAAAAATAAAAGAAATCTTTATTTAGCTATATTAGAGAGAAGAGTTTTCTCAAAAGTCTAGCAACTGAAAATCATTCAGTCTTGAGGAAGTTTGATTTCTCTCTACATTTTAATTAATTGACAACAAAAATTTTTCACTAGACCATTTTCATGTAGTGGCAGGCAGCTGCAACAAGAGAATCAAGTAATTAATTGGTGGTGAGTTGTTTCTGAAAAGAAAAAACAAAATTTAGCCAAAATTTTCACCAGTTTTAATGCTTCTCCAGACTAACTGTAGACTTGGATAATTCTGATATCATAGTGTGGCAATACACCTGGGACACGCATCCTATGGGTGGCTCACTTCCCTTTTACTAACCTTCAACTAGTTTCAAAGAATGGTTTTTCAAAGAAAGTTTCAGTTGTTAGTATTCAGGCTCATATAGTTTTATTTCTGTACTATTTGATAAAGCCCTAATTAACAGCCCTTTTCTGGCCTTTTTGTATGTTTCTGAAGGTCCTTTTGCTGCTTGCTGTTCTGTTAAACCCTCCACTGAGTATGACTACATAGTGAACTTAAATTTCTGCTGTATTTTGGCACACAGCACAGAATGTCCTCAGTGACATTTCATTTTCCTGACAACTTCAACAGCCAACAAAATTACAACAAGAAGCAAAGAGCAGTATAGAAGCTAGTTTTCTTGACATAAACACAATGGATAAGGCCAGAAGAGCACAAGGTAAAATGTTGGCATTGACTTTCCAGGAGAGTTAATATTTGTAAAACCAGAAATTTCAACTTTGCTCCAAGGGGGAAGACGTGAGATTTTGAGTGTGTGGTGGGAAATCTCTGATGTGCGTAAGACAGAGGGAATGACAAAGGCCAGGCTTAGAGACAGATAAGAAGCAGCCCCTAAGGAGACAGGAAAATGTTTTTAATCATGCCAGTTGTCCTCCTTTACACCTCGTCCCCTAGGAAGGTCACATTCACACCAGACATCAGGACATTCACATTCACAAGTAGGCCTAATAATAAAACACAATAAAGGTCCCATACCTGTTTTACATTGCAATAAAATTGTTCTAAAATAAAACCTACACTTATTTATTTTATTTACTTACTTAATTGATTGATTGATTACACTGATATATTTAAATACATTGAAGCAACTTCCTTGTTTTTTCACTCTCATCCACCCCAAGGGATCTATTTACAAGAACCTGGGTTACCCTTGTCTTCAGGGGTGGATCATAACAAGCAGAGACCCTTCAGTATTATGTTAAAACATGCTGAGACAGACTAATAGAGACATGACCTATGCGTGCTCTTTCCATAACATTTTGTACATTTCTTGCCATACGTGACACAGCAACAATGTCAAAGTCCTTCGAGGTCTAAAGTTGTTGTACTCACTGGGGCTGAGATTAGACTGTCACCACTCTCCACCCACTCCATACCCTCAAGAGCTTGGTAACTGGACACTCCCAGTTCTCCCAGCAGCCCACGCATTTACCAGCTTGGGCAGAAAGCTCCTGAAAAGCCTGCTGGACGTTCAACATCCAAGAGCAATGCAGTGCATCCAGTTTACACAAGAACAGCTGCAGCCTCTGTAAGAACAAGCTCTACCACAGGGACCTCACAGACATGGTGTTAGGCAGTGACAAATCTTTGAGATCCCAAGTGGTCTATATGTAAGGGCTTTTTGTACTAGCTCTGCTATGAATTAACTTCTTTCTCCACTTTTGCAGGTATAGGATGGATGTTAAAATCACTTTCTGTAGCCAATACCATTTTTTCTAAATTTGTTTTCCATGAGCAAAAAAAAAAACCCAGAACAAACCAAACCATTATTATTACAGGCTCTGCATTGTTTTCCACAAGAACATGTTTCAATGGAATTAGAGGATGAAGATTCATGTGGCAGCAAAAATGTAAGGGGTTTTAATGTGCTAGAAACTGTTGCTTGGAACGCAATAATCAACGACACGGAGGCAGAGGTCTTCAGTGAAAGCTGCTCCCCACCAAAAAAAGGGGCTAGCCTGTTTATTTCTTTTCCTTTTATAATTTTGTGGGTCTGGGAGCACATTGGCTCCTGGGGTTACTACCCCTTCACCCTACAGGCCAGACTAGCTGTCAACTAACATTATTTTCAGGCTGGAAATATGTAAGCAAAGGACAGTGAACAAAAACAAGAAGGGTTGTTTATGTTCCAAAGCGTGAGAAAGTGAAAAACTGACCCTTAATATCGTAACAGTAGCTAAAGAACTGACTCCATCTTATAAGCAAGTAGAAAGCTTTAAAAAATCTCAGAAAAACCAAAGCAACAAGAAACCACAGAACTGCCTGTGAATTGTCCCACAGAAGTTAAAGCTTCTTCCCTTCTGATAAGTCATTCATACAAGTTGTGTACACACGTCTTACTGTTGGAGTCATTCCTGCTCAATATCTTTATCAATGATCTGGACCAGGGGATCAAGGGTACCTGCAGTAAATTTGCAAACTGGGTAGGAGTGTTGATCTGCTTGGAGAGTAGGAAGGCTCAAAAGAGGGATCTGGACAGGCTGGACAAATGGGCTGAGGTCCATTGCTTGTGTTTCAACAAGGCAAAATGTCTAGTTCTTGGGTCATAACAACCCCATGCAGTGCAACTGGGCAGAGTGGTGAGAAAGCTGCCCCTCAGGAAAGGGTCTGGGGATGCTGGGTTGACAGGGCTGAACATGATCCAGCAGTGGGCTCACATGACCAAGAATGCCAATGGCATCCTCACTCATCCCTCAGCACTGGTGAGGCCACACCTCAAATCCTGTGTTCAGTTTTGTGTCTGTCACTACAAGAAAGACATGGAGGTGCTGGAGCGTGTCCAGAGGGCAATGAAGCTGGTGAAGGATCAGGAGCACAAGTCTGATGAAGAGAAGCTGAGAAAGTTGGGGTTGTTTAGCTCGCAGGAAAGGAGGCTCAGGGGGAAAATTATCACTTTCTACAGTTACCTAAACGAGGTTGTAGTGAGGTGGCAGTTTGTCTCTCCTCCCAAACAGTGATATGCTAAGAGGAAATGCCTTCAAGTTGCACTGGGGAGGTTTTAGGAAAAGAATTCTACACCTAAAAGGTAGTCAGACAGTAGAACCAGCTGCCCAGGGAAGTGGTTGAATCAAAATCCCTGGAGGTATTCAAAACACATGTAGATGTGACATTTATGGACATGGTTTTAGTGATGGACTTGACAGTGCTGTGTTAACAGTTGGACTTGATGATCTCAATAGGTCTTTTCCAACTTTAATAATTCTATGATTCAATGAAAAACACCTGAAGAATATTCCTCTAGACTCCTTCCTGCCCTCTTCCCTGCAGAGGCTTCCTTTTATCACTCCCAATGCTGTCAAGCTTCTGTGGAAATAATCGTGTTTGACAGTTCTGCGGTTGAGAATAATATCTTGTCGTCTCATGTCCCAGCAGACATGCACTAAGCAATTTATCATAGTCCACATAGCAGGGTTATACTATCTCCTATTAAATGCAAGGCCTTTATCTAAAAGCGTGATTCCATGTGTGGTTAGTGAATTTAGTTTCAATCACCATGTCTTTATTCATGTCTTAGTTTCAGTGTTAATCCTCCGCATCAGATTGTTCTGCTAAATATTGCTATAACAAATGTCATTTTGTGCTAATTAAATGTGAAAGATTTCAGCTATTGTTTATTTATTAATTCAAGAAAACTGCTTGTAAATAAAACAGAAACAGGGCAGGGGGCTAGAGAAGAGGAAACAAATCCAGAACTTGCATTAGATTGCAAATTATTTCTGTAGACTGTCAACTTTTGTACATGGAAATTAATGGTTTGTAGCAGATCTAATTATTTCCTCTTAGAATAAATCATCTATTGGAAAATAATTATAAATAAAAATTAACTGATACCGTAAAAGTGTTAATAAATACACAAAAAATACCATTATTTTGTGGATTAGAAAAAGAAAAACCCCCAAAAACATAGCTTGTGGTAATGATTATCTAAGTCTTCACTGGTTTGTATAGTACAGCATCAGTGTAGTGACTTGGCTGCTGTTGCTTGGATATATAAAGAAGTTAGTGATGTATTACATTTGTTGCACGCAGATCCTGAGGGGTTTTCCCTGATTCTTGCTCTTCATTTCTACCATCCTATCTTTTTGTGTGCATAAATATGATATGTGTGGGTGTATACACATACACAGACACACTCCTGAACTGCAGAGTTTGTGTATGTGGAGCTTACGCATATGCCTTCCTGACATTTACACCTGACTGGTGCAGCACTTCTTCTCTGCTGCTCCTTTTTTAAGACAAAAACCAGGAGGGAGTGATGAGGAATGCACAGAGCTGACAGCAGGAGATTGTCTGCTTTACCAGAATGGACTCAGAGGCAGAAGATGGTTATTCATCAGGCCAAACGAATTCTTTCTTTCCTCTCTTTACTCCAGAGAGCTTATTAACAATCAGATTGCATACAGTATAGATTCCCATTAGCAGTTTTAGAGAAAAATAGGAGAATGGAAACAATCTTGAAGCCTGAGCATAAAACCTCACAGTATGAAAATAGTGGTGATTTGCAGGAGAGGGATTTTTAAGGCCTTGAAAGATCAGACACATTCTCAGGAATTTTCAAATGCAGGAAAGAAATGCAGATTCAAACAGAAATCCTAGGATCTGTATCTTCCTGCCAGTCAGGACTACATTACAGCCATATCATTTCTGTATGTTTAGTCTAACAAAAAGACAGGACATGTCCACTTGATGAGCAAGGGAAAATCTAATGGAAAGCCTCTCTGTGTTCTGGCAAGATATGCTACATTATCCACTCATGCATCTAAAAAACAATCCACCTGTATGACTAGCAAGTACACCACATTCCTAGCCATTTTTGAGGAACTTCTACCTGAAAATAAGGCAGAATTTATTCTTCTTTGTGTGTTCTGGATTGCAAATTTATTTAAATTTATCGTTTTTGCTTTGAGCCTCTTGGCTGTGTTGCAGCTCCTAAACGTAGCTTCTTCTGGAATGCCTGTTGGTGAGACAGGTGGAAGCTATTTACTGATGTCCTTAATTACACAAGTGTATAGCAGAGATCCTTTGTCTTACTTAAATAAATGAAGCAGTGTTATTACAGTCCCACAACAAGGATTTTACTGTGACTTTCAGATAACTACCTTCACCAAATGAAGCTACATCACAATTATAAAAATGGGGTTTTTTTAAAAAAAGAGGAACCAGACCATGTAGTAATTTTCTATTAGTATACATGCACTCGGGTATGAGAATTCAACTCAAAATTTCTGCATGTTTACCTCTAGTCAGAACATCATACTTACAAGGATGACTGATCAGTCACCTGTATCACTGTGGTTTTTTTTATCCTTGTCTCTTTTTTTTTTTGTCTGAGTTTCTCAGTCAGGTACAGCAAATCACAGATACTAGTATGAGCCAGGAAAACTTCAGATATATTTACTTTAGGTATTGCTTGTTTCGAAAATGTCAATGGATTTGACTTTAGGTAGTGAAAGACACTCCATTGCCTTTGCCCTATTGTTTTGTGTTCTACTGACATTTTAAATTAAGAAAAAAATCTTCTCTATTCAAGTATATTTTATCACAGGGAATCTTCTATTCAAATCCTCCAGACTAGAGCAGAGTTCTATTGTTCATGTTCTCATTTGGAAGATGGGATTAAGAAAACTTCTATCAGAAAAGACAGAGAAATGAAGGGATCAGGAGACTGGCTAAATGCTGAGAATACTGAAAGGTTGGCAAATCAGTGGCGTCTTGCATGAAACAAGATCAAAGGCCCCGTAGCAAAACCAGTGATATAAAGGACACTGGAAAGGTGTCTCCAGTCTTGCCATCAGTATTTCTGCCTTTTTCTTAAGGTATAAAAATCTTAAGTCTGTTTTTAGTCTATGGGCCTATGTGTTAATCCTGAATACTTGAAATGATGAGACCACCATGAACATCTTTTTCGTCAGTGTTTAAACTTTCAAAAATGTTGACATTTTATTACTGTTTTCACTTGTTCTGTTTATGTTAGTCATCTGAACACCCTTCTCCTTTCATGTCCTTAACTGGGAACAGTGTCCTAGGGCCTGAATCTTATATAAATATAGCCTCCAGAGAACAATACGCATAAATCACTGTTATCTGTAGCTGTCCCCTACATACACTGAAGAAAATTCATTGTTCAGCTCTATAGGATAAGATTTATTTGAAGCCATGAAGGGAAATTCTGCTCACGTAGTGTAATTGCAATACGGCTATTTCAATCATTAGCACGCATCAATATAATTGAAAATGGAGGGTTAAACATGTTTCTAATAATAGGCTAAATGTATAATAGGAAGCAGAAAGAAAGGATCTGAAAATAAGGAGATACAGTTGTCAGCTACAGTAAGGAGAAGAGTGTAGAGAGATTCAAGTAACGAGGAACTTGGCAGCCAAGTTCCTGTTTAAGTGACAGTGTTGGCCTACAGGGGAAGGAGAACAAGTGTTTAAAAGTTTCTGTAGTTGATATTGAGGTGGTTTTTTTAGTTTATTTGTTATTTAATCAGGAGGACCTCTGAGTCAGTCATATATATCTGAGTGCTGAACAAGATATTCATGTGTGCATAGGTCAACAATATTTCAATGACTATCTGTAGATCAAAAATAGCTTGAGCTGACACGTCAGTACACAATACCAGAAACAACCACCAAACTAAATCTTCTTCTCCCATTAAACAAAGATCACTTATCTGTGTGTATATTAGCTGTATTTTAGCTTTAGGCATTAAAAAAATTACTTTTACAGAACTAGTACTTACAGAACTGATCTGAGGAAATGGCAAAAAACTCAGCTGTGACATGATATTCAGAAATCCTGCAAGCTTGTAATGGATTCAACACCTTTTATGGCCAGCAGCATCTGGATATGAAATACTCTAAAGAGAAAACAGTTCTCTCTCAGATTGATTTTTCAGAAAAAAGTTTATGCCCTGAGAACCCTGAATAATCACCAAGCAAATATTTTATTTCATGTATAAATCCCTGCTTACTGGCTTCTTAGAATTTACCAACTATTTTATACTATTTGCAAATTATACAATAGCAACCTGATTAGGATTTTATTCTTCCTAAAAGTTTGAGCTAAACTGAAAAATATCAAAACTAAGGACCATGTGTCTTAGAGTAACTTAAAATAACACTAACATTTTCTGTCTCTAATCCTTCAAATTGTTCTACAAATAATTTCAGGAGCCAGTAATGTCATGGAAGATTAAATAGTTGGATTTCTGAGAATGAATTTAAGATCTCAAAGAAGTAAGGTGCCTACACACCACTTTTATGATTTGGGTACTCAACCTCATTTGGCTGAATACCCACACAAACAAACCACAGTTTTCATTTATCTACCAAGTGTACAGTATCATATTTCTGCAGTATATCTGCTCCCTTTTTAAATTTTCTTACTGCAGTTAGTTCTGCACCATTTGAACTTGGGCTTTGTTAAGAATAACATTTGGGACCTGGCCAGACCTCTAAAAAAGAAAACAACAAAACCAAAACAGAAATAGATGGTGCTAGATTTTAGTTTAAATAGATATAATGCTTCTTCTTACAGCTTCAATACAGACATGAATAATTATTTCTGTAGTTTAACTTATTACGTATGTGTATCAAAAAGAGATACATAAATGTCAGTGACAATGAAATTACAGTGACACAATAGTATTTCTAATTGTTTCTGATATAATATGCAATTTTAAAATACTTGATGACTGTCAAAATAAGCTTAAAGGTCTGAACTCTTCTCTTGCAGAAGGAGAGGGTTTTATGAAAAGTAGTCTCCAAAGAGAAAGGAAAGAAGGACACTCCAAAATTCCAACTTCTAATTTGATTTCCAAGTCTTATTTTAAAAAGTGTTTCTCTTCATTTTTCATTTCTGCAGGCTCCTGAGATCGTTTTTCAAATTTCTAAGCAAGTAGTGCTGGAATTTAAAAAAAGGCTATACAGCATCTAAAAATAATAGAAATTATTCAGTTTTACAATAATTAAGTAATAAGCTTTGCCAACCTCAATTTAAAGGAGATTAGTAGTGAATGACATTTCTTTCCCCCTTGGTCCCATCAAAATTGGGCCCATTTTTTTAAAATGAATCTTGCTGATAATGCATACACCTATCATGCCATTCCCTTTGAGTGCTTGGGGAAATAAAAATTCATAGCAATTGACTGCCCTGTGTAGCCATGGCTCCAGGTGCCCTTTCAAATATTCATAAAAATCTTAAAGGGGTCCCTGTGGATCCCATTTGTGTGCTATATATTTATATATCACTCCAGTCTTCAGGAAAATTATCAAACAAAAATCACTTTTGCAGCTAGGTATTATTGACTCTTTCTACCTTGTAGATTTTTGTATTCTCTTGCTGTGTACGGTGAGTGAAAAATGGAACAAGATGAAAAAATGTTTATGAATATCACAGACCAAGGGTTGAGACATCTTCATTAAAGTTGGGGGCTTGAAAGATCTAACTGATCATAAATGGATGAAATGAAAGGACATAAATGTTAAAATTGGCGTCAAATAGAGCAAAAGCTGAGATAAAAATAAAGGACAAAAATGTCACATTTGCTCTCACATTCAGACCACTAAATTCAGAGCTACATGCCTGCTGAGCATTCAAAACTTCACACTGAGATCAATGTAAAGATTGAGTACAAATGTAAAGCAATTTTTGTAAAGTTTAACCCTCTTATAAAAAATATGTCCATGATATTAAGTGTATCAACTGGCAACTTAAGGGATCTTCCTTTCTTCCCACTCCCCATGTAAGTTATCCATTTTCAGATTCTGAAGAAAGATGAGAACTTTTATTTCCTTCTGTAAATGCTTTGTCTTATCTGTTCAAAAAATCATGGAGCAGGAGCTGCTCATCCAATCTCATAGAAACATCCATACCAGTTTGCAGTAAGAAATTCTGTCCACACAAAAATTCAGGAGTTAGCAGACAGGAATCTGGCAACACAAAAATTCAGGAGTTAGCTTCCATTTCCATCTTTCAAACTTAATGAGATTCTCAGCTTCTATTTGCTTCTCTGTTTTATAGAATATTCCCAAACTGTGTTTAAAAAACTGTTCTGAGTGGAAACAGAGTGCTCCCTGAACTCTTCAATCCTTACCCTGCTCTGCAGCAGCTGCAATTAACTTGAACAGGCCATCACTGTTGACACTGCTCCCACATCCTTGCTCCAGCAGAGCGTGGCAACAGGAGTGCAACAGAGAGCCAGAACCTGGTCAGGAAATGACTGTTGTCTGTCACCAGTCGTTTCCATTCTGCTGCTTAGGTAATGACTGCAGTTCAGAGTCCAGGAGTTAATTAGAAATGTAGAAGCTCTGGTATCACCTATGAGGTAACAGCATGAGCTAAGCTAATGCCCATAATACAGAACACTAGTGAAAGGCAATTATGTGTGGTGACAACTGCCACAAATTTGTACCATCTAGAGCTATGAGCTGAAACATAAAATTTTAAGTACATCATCATCAGTATACGTTAGGATAGACATCAGAAGATTTATTCTGAGATATAGTGTCATCCAATGGATTCTGCAGGAAATTCGCTGCCAAATATGATTTATGAAACAGACTTCAAAATATGTCAATAGAAGAAAGTAAAAAACGGGAAGAAGGGAAGGGAAGGGAAAGGAAGGGAAAGGAAGGGAAGGGAAGGGAAGGGAAGGGAAGGGAAGGGAAGGGAAGGGAAGGGAAGGGAAGGGAAGGGAAGGGAAGGGAAGGGAAGGGAAGGGAAGGGAAGGGAAGGGAAGGGAAGGGAAGGGAAGGGAAGGGAAGGGAAGGGAAGGGAAGGGAAGGGAAGGGAAGGGAAGGGAAGGGAAGGGAAGGGAAGGGAAGGGAAGGGAAGGGAAGGGAAGGGAAGGGAAGGGAAGGGAAGGGAAGGGAAGGGAAGGGAAGGGAAGGGAAGGGAAGGGAAGGGAAGGGAAGGGAAGGGAAGGGAAGGGAAGGGAAGGGAAGGGAAGGGAAGGGAAGGGAAGGGAAGGGAAGGGAAGGGAAGGGAAGGGAAGGGAAGGGAAGGGAAGGGAAGGGAAGGGAAGGGAAGGGAAGGGAAGGGAAGGGGTGATTTAATTTTAATTAAAGTGTGACTAGAAGAGAAACAAAACCAAACCAACAGTGTATATGCCACTAAGTTCTATGATATTGTACAAATGGATGTAATGACACAATCAGTATGTAAAGCGATGCACTTATTTTCTCCTTAAAAAACAGCTGTTTGCTTATGTAGTATCTTTCCTAGTTAAAATCAGGATGCAAACCAGCAGGAAGTAAATGTTCACCATGGGCAGTTTTCTCTGCACTTAGTGGATTGGCTGAATCCACAGTCTCAGGTAGTCAGCTGTCTCTCACATATTTTAAGAAACTCACAGAAAAAAATGGAGGAAACAAATGTAACACTGTGGGGTTAATTTAAAACCTGAAAAATAGGGAAATAAAGACACAAGTCTCTCTCTATAGTGTATGGAAAAGAGCACGAGGCCACCATATGGGCTGCAAAATGCTTTGTAGAATGATTCAATTAAAATAAATTAAAGTATCTTCTTGAAGCTCTATTGCGTATTTGAGTTTTGTCAGATAGTCCATATAGCATTTGCAAAGAAATCTAAGACAAAAGGCCAACAATAAGCATGAATCATTATCTATTTATGTGTTGGGTATGCTAATATCCCCATCTGCTACCTTAGTGGGCAAAATCCACTTGCTGAAACCAGGGAAGACTTTATTTCTTGTGGTTAAGTCTATCAAATATGAATGAAGAGAAAGTGGAAAAGCTTGTCCTGAATGTACTGAACAACACCAAGTGTTTGGAAATTCTCTTGCAAGTGGTACCTGTAGTACTGAAATTTTCAGTAAATATTCTGGGATACAGGAGTCAGGAGTTAGTATTTATGGTCTAGTTCACAATCCAGTGTGAAGTCCAATGGAAAAATGTCTCTTCTTAATGCAAATTTTAGTGGTATTGTTTCTCTTAGTTTCAACAGTGTCAATGGTTCAATGGTTCCTTGCAATATATGCACCTACAAAATAATTATTTTCTAGGTGTGATGGAAAGGGATTTGATAAATGAAAAAAAAAAAAAAAAAAAAAAAAAAAAAAAGAGAGAGAGAGCGAAAATACAGAATAATCTTCATATTTGATTTTGCAACTCCAGTCTTCTTCTTTTTAGGCCATAGCTCCCCATATCTTCTCTTACTTCTCACCTTTTATTCTTTTATTTTGCAGAAATAAAAATATCTACAATGAAAAATGTGTTAGGTGGTGGGCTGATCTTTTCTGGCTCCCAGGTACCCACCAAGTAACTCTACTACTCTTCCTTCTTTACAGGACAGGGGCAAAAATGCTATGTAAAGCTCATGGGTTGAGATAAAGATAGAGAGATACCCCACCAGTTACTGCCACAGCAAAACACTCTTGCCTTGGAAAACACTCAGTGAAACACAGGAACAGATTACCCTGGGAGGAGGTGGATTCCCCACTCCTGGAAGCAACAAGGTAACGTTGAACAGGACTCTGACCAACCTGATCTAGTTGAACATTTCCCTGTTCATTTTAGAGGTCCTTTCTAACACAAATAATTCTATGATTATATTATAAGATTTATGTAATTATTTACCAGTTTTAAAAGATATGATAAAAAGATCAAATCTAAAAACACTTTCTCCCTCTCTTTACTTCTTTCCAGGCTCAAGTTCTCTCCAAGATTTCCTGCCTCCTCTCTTCCAGCAGTGTAGGGGGATGGGGAACAGGGACCATGTTTATAAAGTTTTCTCAGCCACTCCTTTCTCCTCCTACCCTTCCTCTCCTGAAGTGTGGGGTCCCAGCCACAGGAGACAGTTCTTCACAAACTGCTCCCATGTGAGTGAACTTCTAGGGGTCCAACCCTTCAGGAACAGTTTGCTCCAGGGTGACTTCTCACAGGTCCTGCCAGCAAACCTTCCCCAGCATGGGCTCCTCATCCCAGGGCTGCGGATCCTGCCAGGACCCTGCTCCATCATTGGCTTTGTCAGGCACTCACCTGCTCCAGTGTGGGGTTCTCCCTGGACTTTAGGTGGATATATGCTGCAGCATGGCCCTCCATGGGCAGCAGGGCACAGCTGCCTCACCACGGGCTGCCCCATGGGCTACAGGGGAACCTCTGCTCTGTGCCTGAAGCAGCTCCTCCACCTCCTCCTTCACTGATCTTGTCTGCAGGGCTGTTTGTCTCACATATTCTCTCTCCTCTCTCCCATTTGCTGTCTCACAGCAGTTTTTACCCTTTCTTATATATGTTATTGCAGTGGCACTATGCTCATCACTGAAGGGCTCAGCTCTGGCTGGTGGGGGTCTGTCTTGGAGCTTGAGCCAAGTAGAACAGGCTCTGTCCAACACGAGGGCAGCTCCTGGAGCCTTCTCACAGAAGCCACCCCTGCAGCCTTCGGCTGTGGAAACCTTGCTACACAAACAAAAATAATTAACGTGGCAAGGTTCTGTGACACTCATTAGCTGGAGGGAAACTGAATTTCATTTGGGTTAAAATACTGAGAAAAAAAATCTAACAGTGATTCTTGTACCACTCTGGTCTTCACTGGTGTGTCCTCCTCTGCAGTCCTGTGTGCAATTTGGGCCACTGCAGTATAAGAAATATATTAAACTATCAGAGAGTATCCAAAGAAAGGCAACAAATACAGTGAAGGGCCTTGATGGAAAGCCATGTGAGGAATGACTTAACTTGGTTTGTTCAGCCTGCAGTAGAGGAGACTGAAGGGAGACCTCATTGCACACTAAAGCTGCCTCACAAGGGGAAGAGGAGGGGCAGACACTGAATTTTTCTCTGTGGTGCCCAGGGACAAGACTCAAGGGTATGGCCTGAAGTGTCAGGGGAGGTTTAGTCTGGTTATTAGGCAAAGATTCTCCACCAAAAGTGGGGCTGACTGGAAGAAGCTCCCCAGGGAGGAGGTCACACCAAGCCTGACAGAGTTCAAGAAGTGTTTGGCAACGCTCCAAGGCACATGGTGTGACTCTTGGGAATGGTGTGTAGGGCCAGGAGTTTGACTCAATAGTGCTTCCAGTTCACCATTTTCTGAGATTCTGTGATTCTGAATGTCAGATAGCAAGTACATGTATAAATACATTCTACATTGAAATACACTCTTATTCCATTTCTAAACTTCTGATTTTGAAATAGAGACCATATTTACATAAAATTTCATTCAAATAAATTATGAAAGAAAAAAAAGGAATATGAAATTGGTTATTCAAGTTCCTGTGCCTCTTTTGAGAAATTACAGGTTAATCAATATTCTTTGAAATTAGATTTTATTATTGTATGCCAACACATCGCCCAATCCAAAAATGGGAATAAATATAAAAACTGTTTATGTCTTTTATATATACTTAAAAATGTCAGATTGAGCTAGTCTAACATTATTTTGAAACACTGGGCAAGTAAAAATTAATGTTTAATCAATTAATGTGATTTGTTTTATTTAATTGCACCACTGATAGTCCTCAGTATTTCCTGCTGTGCTGGTCTAACCATTTTAGACATTTTCCATGAAATCAGTGAAAGGAATGTAAGGTTCATGAGCAGCCTTCTTAGCCCCTTGGCTTGTTGTGACTCATTCTTTTGTGACTATAAAATTTGTTCGTAATGGTGTGCAAAAATCTATTGGTTTGCTAGTCAAGGTGATTTAAAGTATTGCCTAGCAGTAGAATTACCCTCTAAGGAAAAAAGGAAGGGAGGAAATGGCAAGAAACTCTTTCTTTTTAAATACTTCCATGAAAGAAATTTTGCTTGGCTGCAAGGAGAGTATGAAAAGATATAAAATTGAATTTTTACATAAAAACCAAAGACAAAGACTAGTTGTATTACTTTTTTTTCCAGCTACAACATTTCAGAGGAAACATTAAAAGCAGCTAGTTAAATGAACTGAGAATTAGAATATTTGTTCAGTGCATTTCCAATGCAATCAAAATTAAGTGTACTGTATCTGATGCTCTTCCTCTTTTATGTGCTCTAACGCTGATTTTCCAGAAGCACTGATTGCTTCTTCATTCAACACTTAGATTGGACTGTGCTTTGGGGTGGAACTTTATGTCACCAAAGGTGGAAAGAGCATAGAGAACGAAGCCGGAATTACAAGTGAAGGAGCCATAGTCTTACACATTATTAAGTGCTGCCCTGAAAAGCTGCATGTTTTTTTCTCTAAATCTGCCACGGAGATACACTGTGTTATTCGACAAAAAAATCACCTAAAACTGGATACCTGGTACTTGTATGCTTCTGTATGGCAAGAATTCTGAACCTGAGCCCCTATAATACTTGAGCACTGGGAAGAAAAATGGTCTCAATTGGTCAATTTTGAAAAATACTTCAGATTATTTAAATTACCCCAAATAAACGGATAATATTGGTTTTAGTTTCTTTTTTGTTTGCCATTTTTAAGATGGTGATGTAATATCAAATGCTTCGAAACTGAAAATAAAGTCACCGGTCCATAAAGTATGCCAGGATAATTCAGTATCTCCCTTTTTCTTGTGGGAAATTCATGCCTAATCTTAGGCAGATTGTCTTCATACTTGCTGCCCTTGTGTTTATCACACTGAGGCCTTTACCTCTTGGACAGACAGGCACTGCCATCACTCGTCAGCAATAATTTCAGTGTGAATACCTATTTGTGCCATTGACAAAACCATCTGTTTCCTTTTGCTAAGAAAGTGACAGTGATCCCTCTCTGCTGACCAGGGTACCTTCTAAAGCTTTATTTACAAATTCAGCCCCTGGTTACTGACACAAAAGAGCTATATTTATATGGCTTTCATCGGAGATTCCTGATTTGTGACTTTATAATGTCAACGCTTCCAGAGAGGATGGTGGCTAAGGTGATCTGTCCTTGTTGCTGTATAACAGAGTCTTGCAACTGCAAAGTGTTCTGAGCCAGCCTTCTACAAGTATCCTGGTATTTGATTATCACACATTTCAACATTAAAATCCTTTGGTGATTTCAGATATGAATGGGAGAAAACTGCACAGGGATCAGTGCAAGTATACATCCTGATTTTGTTGAAGATTTCATAGTAAGTAACACAGAAAAGAGAAGCAGAGTTTTTCTGTTTGGCACTGAGAAGATGAGTCTAATAGTCACCCCAGATTTTAATACTAAATTTCTTTGTACATATGCTAAATTACTAAAAAATCTTAATTTCTTAACTAAATATCTCAATGTTAGGATCTTCAGAGCTCTTGAAAGAGCTTTAAAAAATATCAAGGTTTTTTTTTAAAAAAAAATGTTATCTTCTCCTTGGAGAGCAACAAGAACATGAGAAATTGAGTATTTGGGAGAAAAAACTGAAACTGAAATTGTTGCACTATGTTAGTAGTGAAACCATAAGACATTTTCCAAACACATTAACAACTTTGGCATTTTATGTTCTAAATGGCTAAGAAAACAATAAATTGATTGCATGTTGTATTACTGTTGCTCAGCTGTAGGGGATGGCATTAAATCTCATTAAAGGTAAAATAAAATTGAAGTAATCTGTTTAAAATGTGGGCCACTTAGTTGAAAGTGAAAAGAAAAATAAGTCCTAGAAGGCCATGATGTCAGATACAAATCCTGCACTGGGGATTTTACTATAAATTTGTGTTTGATGTAAAAATCTCTTTCTGAAGCTGTTCCTTTGGAAATATCTGTTCAGGGTCTAGTGAGACAGAAGTATGCTTTTTAGCCAACCATTTCAGAGGAGGAAACGGGCAGTGCATCCATATTCAGCCCCTGACATGCTGATTTCTGCACATACTGATCAAAAATGGGCCATCTGTTTCTGTATTTGTTCCAATATTGTTCACAGGTAAATACAATGTCCATGGTAAGGAATTGATTTGGAACAGCTACCATGCCTTTGAATTTGTACTTCCCAGTTACACTGACGATATATTGTTTTAGGATTAAGTCCATCCCGGATAAAATTTTCAATCTTAATTTCATCATAAAGCAGAAAAAGCCAATAGCTACTCCAGTATAAAGCTCTGGTTTTTCATTATAAGGAAGGTCAAATGACAGATACTTGGAACTTTAATTTCAAGGTATTAACTGTTTTGCTTGCTTGGAGGAAGAATCTTGACTGACCTCCAATACCTTAAACTAGGAACTGTCACATACACCCTGCCCTGGACCAGACCCTTTTAGTGCCTTAACAACTTAGATAATGTAATAAAGTGTCAGCTAGAAGGACAGCATCAGAATTCAAAGTTGTCTTGACACACAATTGAGTGATCAATGAGATAAACTTGGATGAAGTGTACTGTATTTTACCTTAGGTAGGAGGTGAAAACCAAAGCACAGATAGGGAGGAAGCAGCACAGCAGGAAAGAATCTATTGTAATGAATAACAGACAAGGGAAAGTCACTACCATCCCCTTTTCTAAACCTGCTAATTAATACTATAGCATGAGGACTACATATCCACTCAAAGGAAGATCTAGAGGGGGTGAGAAAAATCTGTATGAGCCACAAAAAATGTAAGATAACAAAGTTCAGGGATATTAGCATGTTGTTTGATTTTTTCCTCATGGCTATTTCACAAGCTATGTGGGAAAAAAAAAAAAAAAGAGAGAGAAATATGATTTCACACAAAAAAATAGTGGATAGAAAAAGCTGTTACTTCTGTTCCATATCTCTATGTCCAGTAGTAAATTAATTTTGCATAAAGTAATTCTATGGTAAAGATTTCACTAGATATTTTATTAACTTCCTAATTATTAAAATAAAATTAAATACAGAAGCTGTAGAATTCCTTTTATTGCAAAGTTTTGTTTAGGTTTTTTGGGGGGGATTTTTTTAAGGAATATCTTGTTTATTTGAAGAACCTAATTATAAGCTATTCAGACAAATAAAACAAAGCTTCAGCTAATTTCTGACACAATATATTTTAATCCAACCAAACCAGTTGAGGGAAAGTTTACCAGGGAAGCATAATCTCCCTTTCTTGCCCTAAATTGATGATAAGACTAAAGACCAGAGTCCCTGTCTCAATAAACCTGAGAATACTTTCTGAAACTTCTGAAACACCGTCAAACTTCTCCAAACTAAAAATCAGAATCTGACTAGTAACAGACTCTTTTGTTTAATCCATAATTTAAAGTAAATACCTATAAATACAATCTTCATAGACAAAGATATGTATCCATAATGTTTGATTTGATTATTCAACTGTATTGTAAGAGAAAATAAAACCTAAGAATAAAGTAATTTTTTGCTACTTGCAAACATTTTCAAGCAAATGAAACTGTACAAAGTGATTTATTCACTGCTTCACATTGGCAGGAAGATGCTCAACCACTTTCCATAAAGCGGGGCCCCTATGGAAACATGCCATGGTTTCTTGCCAAGACAAACTTCCTATCTTCAAATGCCTTCACTTTCTCTTCCTTTGCCCAAGCCTCTGTCACAAAACACAACATCATGTGAGATGAAATATCCCTGTGGTCAGTTCAAGCTGGCTGTACAGCTGGCACACTTCCAGCCTTTGCAAAGTTGGGACTGTCTACCTGATATGGGGACTGTAATAAACGCCAATCACTCGCTTTTGGAATTTTTGAAAATTTAATAAAAAATAAAAATGGTTATATAAAAAATAGTAATATAAATACAATAATAAAGGTTAAACAATTTAGAGTTAGGACAACTACTGAGACAATAATAGCAAAGAGTACAGCCCTGGGTCCCCTCTCCCTAGACAAAAGTCAGCAGGAGAAGGACACCGTTATAGTAGAATTCTTCTCTTGAGAGGAGTCACTTCATGATTATGCATATTTTATTTAAAACACAACAAGTTATCTGGTCCTTGTCAAAAACCCTCTGCTAATCTCCCCAGGCGCCTTTGAGTCTGGGTTCGACGTGAAGTGGTGGTCTCTGTTGATCAGGAAGGCATAAATCTCTCTCTCTCAGGAAAATTTAGGGGTTTCTGTAATTGTTATCTCTGTGTGAAGAATTTCCTGGTTATCTTCTCTTTCTCTTGAGCTAAAAAGAATATCTCACACACATAGTTTTTATTTTTGATTACTACAGCTTAATGTTAATTACAAAACTACATTCACTATATTATTCAAAAGTTAATACAGCATAACTTTTCAACCTAGAATAATACATATAGTAAATATCTGCGTGGTGTCGGAGTCCATGTTTCCATGGATCCTCCACAGAGAGTGAAAAGTACAGAGATAGAATTAAAGCCTTTAGAAAAATTAGAATATATAAAAGCTTTAAATGCATAAAGTAGAAATCTAACCCTTAGCTTTAAGCTTTACATGCCCTAAGTCCTAGTTCAGTGTAGAAGGACACAGCTTCAGGCTTAGTGATAGAGTACAGACATAACAAAAATAGAGTAGGGTACTGTTTATAATTTTTAGTATGAGTTTTATGTACAACAAGGTAGAACCTTATGCTAGTAAGATAGAGTTTTACGTTAATAGATATGCTATGTGCGTAGGTTTTGACGCTGATTTTCGTAGTTTTATGAACTTTAGAATTGTACCTAGATTGGTTAGTGTGTAGATAAAAAATATGAATATGCATTTTGCAATTTGGGATAAAAAGCCTCTGTGTCAGTCAGTCAGTCCAAGGAATTGGTCGAGTGATCAATCTGATCAATCGATCCAACCTCCACCTCCTGCTGCCTGAGGAAGGAGCCTTGCTAGGGAGCCGGATGGGATTCTAAAGGTACCATCTATTGTAGCCTGGGATCTGGGCCCTGGGGTCCCGTCCCTTCCTCCTGCGAGGGTGCGGGACCCCAGGGATCCTTCCTTGTCCCTGCGACCCTGCCCCTTCCCTTTCCCCCTGTGGCGTTTGCCCCGGAGCTCTGTTCAGGGCTGCTGGGGAGTCTGTGAGGGTTCCTGTCTCTGCAACCGGGAACTGCAAGGGTTTGGGACCCCTGGGACCCCTCCTTGTCCCTGCGACCCTGCTTTTGGGAACTCTGCCGAGTTGGGGACCCCCCCACTGCCACTGTGATCCCCGCGGCCGGGACCCCTGTCTGGGATCTGTGATCTTGTGATCCCTTTCTGTTATTGTGACCCCATGGTTGGAAAATCCTGCTTGGGGTCAGGTGGGAGGCTGATTTACTTAGAGGCTGTGATGTCAGATTTGTGCTTTGCTTATAGTTTTACTAGTTTTGCTTGTTAGGAATTCTATGCTTTGTTTGCTATTTCATTAGAACTCTGTGTGTTAAGATTTCTATGCTTTGGTTATTGTCTTGTTTAGACTTTGTTTGCCTAGGTTTGTAATTAATTGTATTGTAAAGCCGCTCTTAGAACTCTCGCACCTTCAGATACATGCTTTGTAAATAAACCACTCTATTTAGATACTAAAATGCTGTAAGACCTTTAGAGACTTTTATACCCATACAATGACCTAGGCAGCGTGGAGCCATATAATATGCATTTTTCACAGGGACAGAGTGGGAAAAACAAGAAAATAAACAAAGAAATAAACAGAAGAGTGCCTTGATGTTGTGCAAGCACTATTCAGCAAGAGCCAGAACAGCAGTGTGTTATCAATACTGTATTAGTCACAAATCAAAAACACAGGGCCACAGCACCATACAGACTGCTACGAAGAAAATCCACCCCAGACAGACTCAGTAGACTGTAACAAATAATTTTTAAAGCATTTGGACTTTAAAACTCACAAAGTATATTTGGGACTTCATCAAGATCCAGTATTTTTAAAATTTCCAGTTCTCTTAAATTTCCACAAACAATCTGAGAAAAATTAATCCCAGCTAATATATCCAGTTTGTATAGTAAGATGCCTCCAACTCATTCTAACCAAGCTATGGGGCTTATTTTTTCCTAAAAGTCAGGCCCTAAACTCTTAAAATATTCATATTATGATATAAATTATGTGAAAAAAGCATACATGAAATCCAGCAATAAAAAAGTCTCACATCAAAGAGATTTGAGAGTTATATTTTCATAACTGACTTTCATCACATGCTTTTCGGGACAGAATAACTCATTAGTAGTGTGACTGTCTTTTAATGGCCTGGAGCAACATGTCCATGGCCTTGCCAGTAGTATTTCAGTAATGTACACTGATGGTCAGATTGTAATGCACCTTGCATGTTTTCATATCCTATTCATGTTTTTTCCTTATTCGTGGTCAGAAACATGTGTTTTCTCCCTTATTAAAGTGAAAGATTGCCTCTTAACTAGGGAAAAGCAAAATGATGGTTCTGGTGTATAGTCTATATTTAATTCTTTATTAAATATGCAGTAATGAAGGCCCATATCCTCAAATCTATAGAATTCATCACAGAAAATATAGACAAGAACACACAAAGAAAACCAGGAGGATCAGAATGCTAAATATTCTTTGATTAAATAAAATATGAATTATTCACTACCGCTCATCATATTTCATAATATAGCTTCTTTTCTATTTTATATTTTCTGTAAATTTAAGCACCTGTTTTCTTTTTGACAGTGTTAAAATCAGACCTATGGAAAGGCAAATCTGCTGTTATAGGTTTGTCTTATCACAAGAACACATTTGACAATATATTGTCTGCTGGAATTGCTATAAAGTTCATCTGCTACCACATATATTGAACCCCAGATATCCTGCAGTAGACTGATATTTAGAAGGAAAAAAATATAAGCACTGTTATATTTAGAAAGCAAAATTAAATCAGTGCAGCAGTGAAAGTCAAAAAACACATAACTTCTTATGATGATCGTTTCTGTTGTTTTACTTCTTTCAGAGGTTTCAGATTGCTATCATTTTGTAACAAGTTGATCCATGAAGTTACCAGATGTGATTAAGGTCCACTTTTTCAGAAAAAGTGTTGCTAATTGCAGTTTTGATCTAGTACTGGAAAGTATAATTTTTTTAGTCTAAAAAAACCAGGCTATTAAATGGCAATTACTTATATTTTCTTTTCTTCTAATTCTATCATTTGTCTTCTGGTTTTCTTTGGTTCTTTTACAATTACTGCAATTGTCAGTTCTCTCACTTCAGAACATTCCTATAATTCAGAAAATTACTCTTTGCTATAGTGACAATGATTCTTCTCTGGTTGATTTCTTCTCCTTTTAGTAAATGTCAGCAAAGTTTCAGATTTCAGACGTTATGAATCATATAAACGCCATTAGTTATTGTCATATATGAAGTCATTGGCTCATCCAGGCAAACATACACCATGAACAGCAACTCCACAACACTGGATTGAGCAGTTCACAAACACAATAAAGATTGGAAACTCTTCCTTTATGATCCACTGCATATGTTTTGAAAATTTGTGTTTCTAGACAGTAAGCTTGTTAATCAAAAAAAGTATAAATATGTAATCACAAATTATTAAAATTATAATCATATATAAAAACCAAATCCATTTATTTTCAGAAACATCTTCATACAAAAGACCACTGCAAAGGAAGTAGTTACGGTTAACAAAACATCATGAGAAGCATTCTGTATGCTCAAGATTTTCATGATATGTCCCTCTCAGCCTTCTCATGTATGGAAATGTTCTTGTCACAATGATTGTTCACAGCTGCACTGTGAGTTTTCTACTTTAAAAAAAGTATGATCCCTTCCTTCTCACAGTACACTGCAATATCCAAATCTGGATTATATGTGAATCTTTCAGTTTTTGCCTTGGAAACCATCTAATTTCTATATATTTCCCAAACATATATTTACTCTTCATCTGGTGATGTATTTACAATATTATTTATGAAAGCATGAAGCTTGTAATCTTTTTTATGTTACACTGAATATCCATTTTTTCAAACATTTTCATGAAAATATAAATTACCAGTCACAGACCAGTGTTAAACTCCATGTAAAATTCACGATTTCACATCGGTGATGACACTAAGTCATTATGAATGGTCTTGCTGGAGGATGCATTTAATGGAAAATCCAAGGAAACAGAAGGCATGGAATAGAAGACCAAGGACCATGGGAAACTGTGTAGTTGGGAAACCAAGTGTAGAGAAAAGCAAAGCATCTGGAACTATTAAATCACAGATTTACTTTAAAATATAGTAAATCCACTTTGGAATATGAATGCCTCTTTTTACTTCGAACAATGTCATCATTATCTATAGAGCTCTTGAAGGGAAAAAAATGAAAGTTCTCATAAAGAACATATACTGGCAAAAATACAAGCCAGGACTGATGACAAGTCTTGCCACATTTTTTGTCCTATTTTTTCTTTAATAGTTATTCTTCCACTTTATTCACATCACAAATCCCATTTTTGGGGTTCCAGCTGCTTAGATCAGCTATCATCGTTCCAGGAGCCATAAACTACATCTAGGGAATACACAGTCATGCCTATAGTGGATTATCTTGTCTCAAGCTACAATCCTGCTGCTAGGGCAGACTCTCCAATGACAGGGTACACCTGTCTTAAACAACACATACAGAAAGATCTCAGATATTTCTTTCTTTCCCTAAATTTCCAGAACTGATGGCCATAGCAAATCTATAATCCAATATGAAATTATTTGAAATTGCTACTTTCAAGATCCAAAATGTCCAATTGATTACAAATACAATCCTTTACGACCTGAAGACACATGGGTTAATATCTGTGAAAGTTCTAGTTTACTCTTTCTACCAGAATGAAGGACCTGGTCATGCAGCAATTGCTCATCTAACTAGGTGCTGAAGAGTGAGACACATCTGAAATTATTTTTAGTTTGCAATCCCATGAGGAGGAGGCTGGAGAGGCTTGTGACTGACTCACAAACATTACAGATAGCAATCCATTATGCATAGCTCATATATTACCTCTTCACTACAACATTTTTTGTTAAAACAGAAGCAGTGATGGAATTGGCACAATCAGGGTGTGTTCCCTAGGGCACGTCTGTTGGTGCATTCCAGAAATGGCTATCCTGGAGCAATGTAGGCACGTATCAGAAACTAGGACCAGTGCCTCTAAAATGTAGACTTAATAAGATAAACCCAATGGAGGGGGGAAAACTGGTTGCAACTGTGTCCAAAGTGAGTTGATATTGCTTTGTTTGTCGTATGTCTAAAGATAAGAACCTCAACTGCCTAAGGAAGAGTTCACAGAATACAAACAAGGAGATAAAGATCTCAGTCAAGCAGTATTTCCAGTCTGTATTAGAATTAGAAAGAGTGAAATAGAACTACCTTGAAGGCAGTAAAAAATGAGATCTTTAGATATCAACAGATGTTAGAACATGTAATGGCTTTTTTATGATGCATTCTTTAGCAGACATTAAATACTTCTGTATATCATTCACTTAAAACTGTGGAAAACTGAATATGCCAAAGCATGGGGTAATTACCCTGATGTATCCAAATGTTATTATTCTGCCCATAATAATGTTGAAATCAACACCCATATAAGAAAAAACTTAGTCAAAAACTTAGTTGAGGCTCTTTTTCATTTAGTAAAATCAAATAGTTTCAAACTATATTCTTATTTCTCAAAAACTGACAATAGGCATTTGCAGCCTACCATTCTATATCTAAAGCAAAAGTGATAGAGCCTAGTAATAACCTGGAGTGAGACAGTAACAGATAGCAAGGGAATGTGTGATATGTAAATTACAAGCATAACTGGAACTATGATGTGTTCTCCAACTAGCACTCAGATTTTGTTTTAAGATATAGTGTAACAACATCTCAATGTAACCAGCACAGAAATAGAAGTTATTTGGAAGTGATAAAGTAAATTCCTACAAATGAAAATGTAATACAAGCAGTCTTTGGCCTAGATAAGGCATAGGATGATAACTGTTTTAGGATTTTAAAAGTGATAAATAGAGATACTCCCAGAATATATTTCAGGTGGCAGGAAGAACACTGTACTACATCATTAATACAACATCAGAAAAGATAACTTGAATTAGAAGGTAACTTCCACTTTTGTGCAGTCTTGTAATTAATCTTTTGTCAATCAGAGGACAAAACCCATTAAAATGCTGTCAGCTTGGGAGATGGCAAATATCTCCTCATTTTTTATTTTCTCTCTAATCCAGGTAACAAAGAATTCAGTAGCAGAAATGAAAATAAAACCTAGATGATGAGAAAAAAACTAGTTATGAGACATCAGAGCTATGTCATGAGCTATCTATGAAGACAGATTCGTGATATGCCCAAAAAAAAAAAAAAAAAAAAAAAAAAGGAAAAGGAAGAAAAAGGTAAAGGTAAGACATCTTAATTCCTGAGGTTTTACGAGTTTACTGTATTTTAGAGCATCTATATATTCTCTGCTGGAAGAGGAATTGGCCAAAAATGCAAATGAGGAAAAAGATGAAATGTTTGGTAGCAGAAGAGGATGGGGAAAAGACTGAATGTTGCCAGGTGCTGACACGGGGTAGGAAAAAAGAGAAGCTTCATAGACCTGAAGCAACTCATGAGATTCAAAAAATTGTCCATCACTGAAAAGGGCTTTTAGGATTGAAACCTCCAGGATCTGATCCATCCAGTGTTCATCAGAAAGTGTTCTATATACAGCATTTTAGCAGAATTTTGTCTTTAGGAGACTAAGCTACAAATGGGCCTTCAGTCCCACTAGTTTTTGAGGAAAATCTGCATTGTTCCTGAAAAAACAAGAAGGTGAAGCTCTTAAAACTGAGGTCCTCACAGTACAAAGATTTTTGCATCCACCAAATGACATTCACTTGCAGCTCAGTGCCATTTACATGAGATATAAATATATTAAAAAGTCGGAGGGAATATGATTGCTTCATATGGATCTTGTATAGAAAAAATGTCATCATGGCTAAATATGTAGTGTTCTGAGCAGAAAACAATTGCTTTCTGCTGGCCTGTATTCTGAAAAAATCAAAATCAAAGTAGCAACATTTATATTTTTCGTTATAATTTCTTTTACAATAGAAATGGCAGCATCTATTAAGTGTGTTACACTGCATATTCCACCACAGAAATAGATCCTGTACCCAGAAACTGAAGGAAATTTCAAAAATTCATGCCAGTATGCTACAATGCCAGTTTTTACAGTATGGTGTTTTTTAAAGCAAAATTCTTTTTTTCCTTTAAAAATATTATAGATGAATTATCTCTATCTTTTCCTTGAAAAAATCAGTTACAGAAGCCATATTGATGTAAGAGATTTTTTTATATTTCTCTGTTGCTAAGAGATTATGTCTTCCTGATGTTATTTAATTAATGATTGTTTTAGCATGACAAGTGTTACTCCTAATTTCTCAAATTGAAATAGGAAAACTCAGCCAAGATTTCAGCTCTGAAATACCAGCTGGCCACAACAGGGTAACACTACTAAAGGGTTTTTAGAGAAGCATCAAGTAAACCTGATAAACATTGAGTCAATACAACCTACTTCCCCACTGGTCAGAAGTGACTGGGGTAAGGTACTTTCTGTACAAGAACGGTTTGATTCCAAAATCCTCGTACATCCACGGCATTTAATTTACAGCTACATAATTTAATATTTCTTGTTGATGCTATAAGTTCTGTGTCTAAGAAGTGAACAGCCTCTGCTAGCTATCTGTACGTGTCAACTGATTTTACTGTGTAACAGGTAAACCACAAAAGGAAGAAAAAGCACCTGCTGATTAATTTAGAAAGTGACAGAAACACTGAGCTGGGTGTGTTGTCATAGGAACAGCAAGAGACCTAAATCTCAGCCTGTGGTTCTGAATGGGCAAAATACGAATCTATATTTTACACTAAGAGTAATAGCTGAAAAAAAAGGTTAAAAAAAGTAGGGTTCAAAATTAAGACCTTAGTTAATAATTGTTGGAATAGATGTGGATAGAGTTCTTGAATTCGTATGTTCTTGAAACATTTGCAATTGAAGCCTGAAATCCTATTTTGCACACTTTCTATTTTTCTTCTGTCATCCAATGCTAGGAGCAGCAAAGATATATAATCAGTTGTGCATTCAGTTCTGGGTTTTGCAGGTGAATTTTCTGCAGCAATCAACAATGCTTCAACCTGCTTCAGCCTGCCTTCTGCACAGCCCTTTGTCCCTGCTCTGTGTCACACAGCATATTTCCTTACCTCCTCCCACAGCCCCACCCAAGGCCCTGAGTCTTCTCGGCTCTAGGTCTGCTCAGCTCTCAGCCTTGTACTGTTTATGCCACAATTCACCATTTCTGCTCACTTACTTCCTGGCTCTTTTCCTTGCAATTTTTTCTCCCTTTATTCACCAAGTCTGCCCATTACTCCTTTATCACATCCATCCTCTTATTCTTCATGCTTGCTACCTACCAACAGCAGATGCAATAGTTAATGAAGGCAGACTCTTACCAAGACTTTTCAGCTCTTTTCTTTCCCAACTCAGAGGCTAATAGGTTAGAGGAAGAACTAGAAGGAAAAGGCGGGAACAAAAAGGCCTGGAAATACCATGCAAGTCTTCTACAGTCCTATTAACACTTACAAAATTCTCTTTTCTTGTAACTGAGATAAGTTATAAAAAGATCTCTGTATGGGTGGTTGGAACCCTGGAAGCTGAGAATTTCAGGCTTTCTGTGCTGAAAGGTACTGACCCTCAAGCAATCACTACATTTGGCCTGAGGCCATGGAACAGACTTCCAGGGTTGAGTGGTGGCACTGGGATTGTGGTTTGAATAGAATTTTGTGATATCACAGGGTGGAAAACCTGGAGTTTAAGATTTTGACATATAGTGATATGTATAAAGCAATATGGACGATTTGGGGTGTTGGCTAAGTTCTTCTTTCACCTTCTTCTTCATGGTTTTGGGTGTTTTTTTTTTCTAATAGGGTGAAAATCTCTGCATTGCGGATCTCAGGTGGTTGGTTATTGGGTTAAGAGTAAGGATAATGTGGGTGTCATTTCATTATTGGATAATTAGCACTTAAAAGACTGTGTAAAAAGTTAGAGACTGAGCCATTTTCTACCTTGTTAGCTAGAGCTCACAACTCGGGCGACTGTGCAATAGATAAGAATTAATAAACAACTGAGTCTGAACAAGAGAAAACTGCGCCTCCTGTGATTTAATCCTGGCTCTAACAGAAGAAAGGAAGATAAAAACCCACATAAGAGCAACAAATAAACTGTAGTTTTTATAATGTCACTAAAGCTGGGTAAGTCACGTTATTGCTAATAAAACACTATTTAATTTTGAGTTGAAAAATCTTTTTAAATCTAAGTGTAAATTTTAAAGGTGACTTTTTTTTTTTTCAAACTTGGCTATAAGGACATTTTTTTCCTACCTGTTCCTCAAAAATGTCAATTATTTTAATCTGAAGTATTCCTTGAAATGTTCTGCATATTTTAGAAATGTCTGCTTAAAAATGTCTGCATGAATTGATGAAACTGTAACAA
Source organism: Prinia subflava (assembly GCF_021018805.1). Classification (NCBI taxonomy): domain Eukaryota; kingdom Metazoa; phylum Chordata; class Aves; order Passeriformes; family Cisticolidae; genus Prinia; species Prinia subflava. The sequence goes on from NC_086247.1 coordinate 56,032,230, forward strand.
AGTTGTAAGGAACTGAAAACATATATCCATAGAAAGTGTAAGAAAAATTCAGATATAGACCTTAAACAATTCATATACACCTTGATATATTAATAATGGTCATATAACCAACAAATATCAACCTGGGAGTTACTTTCCTGTTATAGTCATTAGAAATATGATCAACAGCAGATAACAAACTTTGTCCAAAATTTTTGCACGTTAAGAATTTATTGCAACTGAGAGTTTTCCATCAGTCAAGAGGGGAAAGAGAACAATTCTGTGGTACTGTAATGTTGTCTATATAAACTTATCATGAAGGCAGTGCAACATCTGAGAATTTATTAAGAATGAAGAAGGTAGACAGCAGTGGTATATTTCAAATCTGAGCAAAGTTCATCAATGAACCAAACTGACTGCCTCTTACACTGACAACAGAAAATGAGAAAATGCATTCTCTGACATAGATTGAGATGGTAAAGTGTTACTAAATCTTAGCATTTGGAGTTATGCAGATGCCTGTCATCTTTGTTATTCAATATTGACAATTTTCCTATTGATTCTTTCTCTGAGGTTGCTACTCCGTTTCTGACCATTACTTTATTGTGTTCCTGTCCCCAGCTCCTGCTCAGCCCGAGACTTTCACGCATCTGGGAAGAATAAAACAATCTTTGCTTAAATGGTTTGGAAGGGCAGATTATCCACTGCTTCTACTGAGGGCCAGAGAAGTTCCTCTTCATGCCTCACAGATTTAGAATTATCTGCTTCTGAGCAGCCTCCAGGGTAGGAAATTCAATGCTCTGAGCAGAGTTACCAGAGAATCCCATGCTCACTCCACCCCTCCTCGCAAGATTTGGAGCACTAATTGGTGTCCCACATGCTAGAAGTAACGAGGTTATTATCAAAAGTGTTGAAATTTTTCAGCAAGCTTCAGAAAGATGAGAAGTGATAAGGAAGTCACGTAACAATGTGGTCATTGGGAAGATAACACGTCTCACTTCAAACTACATAAATGATTACAAACACATGCACATCATCTACTCTCTATTATGGTTCATTTAGCTAATGAAATGCTTTGGCAGCTAGTCATAGATTTGCAAGACAGAACATACTAACAGAATATATATCATGAGATAATGGGACATTTTAGCACATAACAGATCAGCTGTCTTCCTAAATTGCATTTAATCCAAGGGGGTTTCTTTTTACTATAATCTTATCTTATTGAATGGCAAAGGGTTCTATAAATATCTAAATGTCATCGCTGCTAATTGTTTTATTGACAACCATTTCACTGAGAAACACCACAGGTATTTCTAAACTAATTTACAAAATAGCAAATGCCAGAGACACCATGTGGTATTCATAATGTACTGTTATGAAAGCAGAACAAATTTGATTTCTTTCGTAGATGAAGAGCTGGCAGTGATAAGCAACTTTTGAAAACAGGAATCCAAAAAAAAGCTAGTTTAAGTTATAAAAGATTTAAGGAAATATAGCTGCTATAAAATATAGCCTTTCTGGTGCTGAAAACCATTAAACTAAAAACAGATGCAATCACATGGAAAACAGAACTCCCTGTTCTGTTTTCTACTTTCTAAACCCTCACTGTACCTGTGAAAATGAGCAGAGGAAGAGAGAAGGTTCTTCAGGAATAGGAAGTAGGATTAAATCAGTTATTCCATGAGAGCATGGTAGTTGACCTTCATATGAGGAATGAGCTACAGTCTGCTCCTGAACCTCTGCAGCAGTGCAACTTCCCTTTTAAAATTTTACACCCTTTTAGGTGATGTTTACCAGATTTGAGGGTCCTGGAGTGAGGAGCTGTGTTGACATGCTACCATAAAGCCCTCAGTTAGTCAGTGGAGACAGTGGCTCTTGGGAGTGGGGTTATGTATCAAAAATTTAATATAGATGTTATGAATCTCCCTATGGATGAAATTACAATTGCTCTGACCTGTGCCATTATCCTATACTTATTTGTATCTACCACCAACAAGTCTCAACAACCTTTAAAAGATGATCAATGCTGATTTCTGAAGAGGTAGAGCATGAATTTATATTTAAGACACTCTCAGCCCAGAAACTGAAGGTGCATAGCCATGTAGCCAAAGAAAGTATAATAAATATAATCTGCCTGTAAATCTGCTATTTTTTATTATATACAAAATCATTGAAATAACTTTTCAATGAGGCATTTTTCCATCTAAGTACAAATCAGCTATTTTGAAACTGATGTTTCTGTGTTGAATCTGCACTGCTGTGTAATGAGATGCACAGTCTCATGTGGCCTGTCCTTTTATCATCCATAGTCTCCACATGGGAACTCAAAAGATCTTGGGTGAAGTCCAGGTTAAAGCTAATGAAATCTGCAGGGCATATTTTTACTAAAGTTCAAATTTTCCAAGTGAAGTCCATACTTATTTTTCTCTTGTTTGGAGTCTAAATCCTTGCAGAAATAGAGGAGCTTAGAAAACAGTCAGTCGTCTGAGTCCAGGACAGATTAGAAAGTTTATTATTATCTATAAACTGAAAAAAAAACTAAACCAATGATTTTTTTAAAGATGTATTGTGTTCACAGAGGTTCCATTTCAGTGTAACTGCTCAAATGAATGAAGACACAATACTTTAATACAAATAATCAGAAAATCATGGGCCAATCTGTGACCTACGAACACACCAGTGGCACTGCTGCCCATTAAAGCAGCCGTTACTGGGAGAAGATTCTGGACACTGTATCTCCAGAATGACCACATTTATGTTACAGTACACACAGTGGGGTAAAGCCAACACACTGAATTATCCCTTCCAGTTAAGATGCAATATTGAAAATCACATCTACTGTTCTCATAGTTGACTATGAGTCATACATAGTCAGGTACGACTTTTTAAAAGAAATTTCTTGTGCCATCTTTATTTAAGATGACCATCTTTATTTCACATATAAAAACTGTTATAGTCTAGTATCATCATCTCAAATAAAAATGTTTCTATGACATCTTGGTCTGTTCACTTGAAAATAATTGATTATTATTTCAAATAAATTCTTTTTTTTGCTCCAGAGAAAGCAAAACTAGGTACTATTTATGCAATGATCCAGCTTTGAATACCTTGTAAGATTCCTGCATCCTCAAGTGGAATAAATAGATAGCTTTCTCTGTAAGTTGCTGAGAAGAGAAAATTAAATTTAAACCACATTTAGAGTTCAAAAATCTCTGAAATTTAAAGAACTGGCTACCAATTTAAAATATTTTGTCCCAGGCAGTTGTGTGGAGTGAATAGAGCTGTATCCCTATTTCCCATTAATATCATGGAAGAAAATGAAAAGTGGGAGTTTTCCAGCCTTTCAAACAAATATTTGCAAGGCAACTCTTTAAATTCTACTGATTCTTATATCAAGAAGCAATAATATGATGTTGAAGTAGCATTTACAGTTTCGAAGGTTAAAAAAGATCAGAGAAACTATGTTTTTCCTCCAGAAATGGATACATATCTGATTTAGCATAGGTTCCAGGAAGTGGAAGAAAACATCTAAGGAAACCTATTAATATACTAGCAGGAATGTTTGAAGGACAGTGTGACAATATGGAAATGGAGGATTTTTGCATGCCAGACACAAAGCTTGAGAATCTGTTCTGTGTTAGAAACTGATCAAGAGATTGCACGTGAGGCATAAAGAGCTGTGAGAAAATCCCTTTAGAGAAATAAAATGCATCTGTTGATAGAGAGGGAGACTTTGTACCTTTGTACCTGTATTCCTTGTAGCATCTTCTCTATCTCATTCCTTAGTTAAAGAGTGTTACACTGTTTTAGGTCTGTACTGACATAGCTATCTTACAGTTCTAAGAAATTTTAAATTATTGGTTTTACCCTGAGAGAAAGAAGATACATTCCTATCATACTGTTGATTAAGTTAACAAAATTAACTGAATTTTGGCTGCCTTGGGGAACTGTCCTTCTTATGGACTTTGCTATGTGCTTGATCATTTATTTTAGAAAGCTGATGTCAAAAGTTTGATTTTTGTGGGTTGTCATGACAATATTGTTCTGTCTTCATAAATCAAAAAATACTTTGTTTATTGTGTGGGATTTTGAAATCCTTTAGAGGGAAAATAAAATAAGATCTTAAGAAGCTAACACATCTTCTTCATACTTTTAAAATATACAGATTTTGCAAAATTCTTAGTACATTTGAGTTCTATTTTGTACATAAAAACATCACAGAAATGAAGTGTAATCACTTATTATGTGGCTACAGCCTTAAGCATCCTAATTTAGCTTTGATGTTAGACAAGTTTGGACTAGGTGATCCCTAAACCTCCTTTCCCTCTTTGAACTTTTTTTTTTTTTCCTATGAAGAGGAGCAGCAAAGAATATAATCAGAGATGGAAGACAATTTTCATGTTTACAACATCTGAAGCCATTTTCATCTTAAAGCATAATTTTTATTGCATAAGTGACTTAATGGAGTAAGGTTACTTTTTCAGATGGCATAAAGTATTTGGTATTATCATTTATACATATATGTGGGGATATGTTTTGGGGTGATTAGGATGGTTTAGGTTGACAGCTGGACTAGATGACTTTGGAGATGTCTTCCAACCTCGATGATTCTGTGATATTTAAAGGAAAATTAGAGTTTTTTAAATGTGTGACACAGATCATGACTGCCATAGGTTCTAAAGCTTTCAGTCATCTCCTTATAGGAAATAGTGTTTAATTGTTAGGAATTTCTGTGAGCTTGCAGGGAGAACATACCCCAAAACCCAAGTGAAATGATGTATTTCACTGAAATACATATTGTCCTTACACCTCATCTTAAAGCTAAAGGCAAGCCCAAAGTAAATTCATTAAGATATATTTAATTGAAATGAGAATTTAATGAAAAAATTCTAGGCTTCTGAGATTACAGTTATTCGAGAGTTTGGAGGGGGCGGGGATGTTTGCTTACTTTTAAGTACCTGAGAGATGTCTTCATCTAGCTCATGATTCTACACATACACAAACATATTTGCAGCTGTAGAAAACTCACTGGCAAGTGAAGTTTGTTCAATTGTTTCATATGCAATCTATGTTATTCCAAACGTGCAAATCATTTTTCCCTCTTAACACAGGGTGACACGACCTACATTTCCCCAAGACATCAGTCTTTCTGATTATGAGAACCTCAGAATAGCCACGAGCCTTAAGTAGAGCAGTGACACCTAATTTGTGTGCACAAACTTGTGTGCATTTCATCTCCCTTTGACTTTATATACCTTAAACATTACTTTATACATTCTAAACCACTTCTAGCTTTTCTTGATTAGCATTGATCAGAAAGGGGCATTACGTCCTGTGTGACTAACCCTTAATTTAGAAACCTAAAATTAGTTGGGTATGCTCACCCTCTGGAAGCTTTCAAAGACATTCATGTCTATTAACTGCTTGGGAGATTTCAGCATTATTTTGGATGTAACACCAGATATCACTGTATCCTTGAAATTCATGATGACATTTCTTTGCTTGAGCTACGTAGACTAGATTTCCATTATAAATGCCTAAATCACATTTTAAAAAACCTCTTCTTGTTCCTTTTGGCATAGAGGTGATAAAGAGAGATTAGCTCTGTAACCCTGTTTGCTTTGAATTTGGCAGTGAACTTGTTCATTCATTTTCTTCAGAGTGTTTGTAACCATGATCTCAGATTAATGAGAAATAACCAGTGTCACCTCACAGAGATCCCTTCTATTCCAACAATTCAAGGTCTCAAAAACCAGTGGGAAAAATTTCAGCTATACTTTCTGAGACAGAGACTTGCTCAACACAGTACTCAGTCTGTAAACATATGTGTAGCTCCAAACAACTGCAAGCAAACCTTCCCTGAGGAATTAAACTTCTTGAGATTCAAAATTGTGGGATTTATTGTGTTTTATAAGTGCTGCTTGCCAAACTTCACATTCTGATATTATGTCCTTCGCATATAACTCAAAGCAGTAAAAGCTTCCCATCTAAATACAATAATTTTATTCAGTGAATAAAAAATGAACAGGTGGCAAAATCCTTTGTGCAATATCAGCACAGATGAGTAACACATCAGAATGCTTGGTTGTTAATGGCCACCAGATGTCCAGCCGAAGAAAAAGAGACAAAAAATTATCAGCTCTGGGGTACTGAAGTTCTGTAAAAAAAAAACCCTTTTTGTTGTATCTAATAACACTAGCATCAATCTAAAAGAAAATAAAAATAAATAAAGAAAAAAAAATTAGAAGTCTAATATCTGACAAGATCATAATAGCTGTCCGGTCTCATAGATTTTTGAATTAGGGGTAAACAGAATATTCCAATATTGTAGGAAGCAAGCATACTAATGTATTTCACTCATAATCATGAGCAAATAATTTGAAATCAGTCCAATGGGAAGGAACCACTGAAAGGTAGAGAATTCATTTTTATTTACTATTCTTTCTAAACATCTGAGTAACACATAAAACAATCAACAAATATTTAGATTAAAAAATTAAAAATGTGATTTTTTTAATTGCATCAGACAAAAATACTCTAAAACAACTGGTGATATTTATACAGAGCATTCAGATTTCACAAAACCATCCCAAAAGGTTCTGTGTATAGAACATACTGAAATCTATGACATCATTCAGATGAAAGCATTTCTTTTTATTTTTCCACACAGATATAGAAAAAAAGTTCATGTCTAATATATTCAGTTTTTTTCCAGATGTCTAATTATCTAGCTATTAATAACTACAATGGTCTCTAGAAACTGATACTCTGAAACTGAGAATTTGACTTAATCTACAGAATTCCAAATTAAATGGTTAGGATGCTATAACAGAAATATCATAATAGGCTGAAAACACTGATGTTTCTTTACAGTTTCCTCTTAATTTTTTCCTCAAGTAAAGATCTGAAAGTCTCTAGAGTAATACCAAAACCCTGTGTGCTAGTCTACTTGCTATATAGCATTAATACCTACACTTACATGTAATTTAGATAGAGGCAGCACTTCAATAGCATCCTCGGAGGAGCTCCTCTGCTTAATTATATGTGTTTGTAACCTTCACTGATGTGAAGCTGAACAGGTTCAGCTGTGTGGATTCTGTGTTTTCCCTGAAAACACAGAGCTAGAGAATAGTGTTATTTGGCTCTCTGTAGTAGAGTCATAAAACAGAGTTAGCTCTTTCTAAAATACAGCATGATATCATCTTAATTTCACTGTACATTTTCCCTGAACTAATATTTAATTAGAACATCTCTACCAACAGATATTTCAAATTCCTTCCTTTTTTATTTTTTTAATATATTTTGTGTTTGCTAAGGAATTCAGAATAAAAAGGATGAAATAGATTTAAGATGGCATGATTTCCAGATGACCAGTAGGTTAACAGCTCTCCTCACTTTTCTCCCCTTATGCAAGGAAACAGAAATTGATCAGAACTCTCATTTTGTCTCAGTAGCTCCCAGAGTTTAAGCACAGGAGTGCATGAACTTTACATGGCAAGGATAACTCAAAGAGAACCAAAATTTTAAATACTATTTATTTCTTCAATTAATAAATGCTTTTATATTCTGAAAGATTACCACAACTGCAAACAACAGGAGAAAAATCAACTGTTAAAAATTACTCTGTAACAAGAAGGAATAGAGTTTTCTTTCAGAGTTATTTCTTGAATGTAGTTCAGTTCTCAAGCATCTGACAAAGTACTGTCATGGGTTGGCACTGGCCAGATGTTAGTGCACCCATGAATATGTGTTTTTCTCTAACAACTCCTGTGGGATGTGATCAGGAACAGAGCAGAGCAGGCTTAAATCTTGAAAACAAAAAAAAACCACCAAAACTTTATTAATTACATAAGAACAGGGACAGAAATACTCTTAAACACACACAGAGACAGAAATAAAAACTTCTTAGAACATTTCTTCTCCCAGTTTCTACCCCCCCACCCATCACTTTTCACAGACCAACCTTTGGGTTTTAGATCAAACAATCACCACTCAAAAACAAACCAATCTTCAGTTCAGCAAGGGAGAGAGGAGTCTCTCTCGCACCACAGACTGTTCTTTAGAAAACAGGGGTCCACCCCTTATGTGTTTCCATGTCACCCGTGGCACTGCCCAGAGAAGTCTGCCAGGGTGACTCTCTCTTTTTCCTATGTCCAGCGCTCTCACCGCTGTCTCATAGGCCAAAACTACATACAGGGCTTTTTAAGGATGCTGCATGCCGAGCTCTCCCCCTTTTTACCCAGGGGCCGGGGTTCCAGGAGCAGGTCTGCCCTGAGGGCAGAGGGCACCACCTCACCCTCCCCCTCTTTTCTCTGCTCGCTCCACTCTTCAAGTGCCAGTCACTGTAGCAAAAGCAAGGGCAGCTGCATCCACCCAAAAAATGCAGTTTATGTTCAAAAGAGACTTAAGTTCAGTCCATTGCTGACATTATGCAAGAGAAGTCCAGCTCAGAAGGCTACTCCTCTCATTCTTCCATCGGGTTCCTTCCAATCATGCTTTATCATCTCGGTCTCAGGCCGCTTCCCTCTCTCCGAAACCACCAGTCATGAGAATCAATGTCTAAGAAAAGTTTCTTTCTGCTACACAAGGGTTAACAGTTTTTTTTCTCGGCAAGGTGCAGGCTCAGGCACTCCCAGGCTCCACAACTCCCACGTGGCTGAGCACCTTCTCCCGGAGTTTGGGGGGGGAAGAGGGGGTGAGCACACACAGAAGGCACTTCCACAGTTTTCCACCCCTCCATCCTGGACGGGGCAGCTCAGTTCCAGTCCTGTCCCCTCTCTTCTCCCCCTTGGGGCTCCGGCTTACCTGAGCCGACCACGTGTTTCCCCTCCCCCACCCAGCCTCGTGGCCGGGCAGGGAAAGGAGGCCTGACACGTCCCTCTGCTGAAACCGGGATCTAAAAAGAGGCCGAACCCCTTAGACTCCTGCTTTTAACTCTTTGTGTCCTCAGAGGCGTGTCCAAACCTCTGAGTGACCAATCTAGGTGCCAGCAGAAAAGCTGATCACTGATTGGACTGCCCACATCCCCCTGGAAAAAAAAAATTCACCTCCCTTGCAACCACAACAAGTACTTTTATATCAATAAAGAAATCCTTCATACTAATAAAGTCAAGTTACAAGTCTCCCATGAGTTCAATATCATTTATTCCACATTCAGTTTTAGCATGTTCATACCATAATATTCATCTAATAGATACAAGTAATGCAAAAAGGAAGTGTATTTTTAGGCTTTCTAAAAAACATCTTCTCCTGATTTAGAATTACATGTATGGAAATGATTTTCAAAAAAGATATGTGATTGGTAGCAGGTTACAATTTTGACTATAAAAGGTTTTATTTTTTTTTAATATACATCCAAGTAATATGGAAAAAAGACTATGAGAAGGGAGCTAAAATGCAGATCTTGTTTTCATAGCAATGTCTCTCTGGTAATAAAGATATTTTAAGCTATTTGTTATGCTCAGATTTCTTTGCTGTTTGCAAGGTTAAATGACTATTTAAGCAAACTCTGCTATTTGCTTAAATAGATGGTGTATCTTCTGTAGCGGGAAAGTGCTGAAGTACCACAATGCTGCTGTGGCTAAAGATTGCTGTCCTTAAGAACATAATTAAATTAAAATAGAATAGAGTAGTTAAATAGTTAGATGAGCAATGAAGATAAATCAGATTAAAATTAACAGAGAAAACTCTGCCTTTCCTGAGACACTTAGCTGAAACCAAGGACCTGAGCATTCGATGTTTTGGATTGTTCTTTACAGCCTCTTCCGCCTGATCTTAGTGAAAAGAAAGATCTTTCTTTAAAGACATAATTTTAAAAATACCCAGTGGGAGTAAACAGACTGTCCAGAATAGAAAAATCACAATGACTGCAATGATATCTCATCTTCAGAAGCAAGATAAAGTGTCAACAACAGCGAGAAAGAGGAAAGAGGTGACACACAGAGATAACAGGATTTTTGTCTTCCCTGATCTAAGTCCAATCATGCAAGTGTGGAGGGGAAAATTGACAACAGAGAAAATAGACAGTCTAGAATTAAAGAAAATGAATAAATAAATAAAGTTAATCTATGGCAGTCAAAATATATCCAGCTTTATACAAGCCAGCATGAATTATACACAATAAAGCCATTTTTTCTCTGGCTTTTGGAGAATCACTTGAAAGAGAATCTGGACACACCTAAAGGTACCAACTGCCTAAATTCAAGCAAGTTTGAAAATAATGGACTTGTCAGTCTTTCTTCTCTTTCCTTTCATATCTGATTAGAAATCTTTCATGTAAGTACCTTTTCTTTGTGAACAGTTTGACTTTGACATTACAAGGATTTAATTTTTCGACTACAAAGGACTTCACATGCTGACTTGTGATGTAAAGGCTAGTTTTATCCACAAACTACTAATATATCTTACCCACTGAACTTTGAGGATTTATAGTTCTTTGTCTTTTGTTATACAAACAGCTGTTTTTGCAATGGAGCACGACCTGCTTTAGATTATTCTAATTGGGTACATTTTCAATTATTGTGGACTAATTTAAAAGGGACTTCAAGGGTCCAGTTTGTCAGCTGCTTAATATCAGAGAGTTTTCAACAGAAATATGCAAATTTAAAGATCTGCGTCTATATCTGTATGCATAATAGAATTTATTTTTCACAACAGTTGGATTTTAAAGTAGTTATTTGTAATACAAATATTTTGAAAGTAGGACAAAGCTAAAATGAGTAAGATTTAAGTTGTAAAATATATTATAAATTAGAAAACATTTATCTCAATATTCATGTAGGTTTTTACATTTCAAACTTAAATAGCATTATCTTGTTTTTCAATGTGTTTAGGGCTTATGTTAATTATTAGAACAAGCTTCACTGTAAATAAGGCTTACGTGAAAGTGCTATAAGTAGTAATACACACAGAAGTATTTCTTAGGAGTAAACACAAATTAAAGATGAAAAAGTACATTCTGTATTACTTTATTCCCATTTTCGTTATCATAGGTTTTTATGCATGTGTTTACTTACCATTTTCCAAAATTCTGTAAGGCAGGGGGAATGCAGTAATAAGCGTGAATATCTATCTTAACTATAAGTGTAAAAAAATACACAGAAGAGTTAAATTCCCTTCTGATGGGTTTAAAGGATAGATTTACCTTTGTATCAGGATTACAGAACCACAGAATATCCTGAGCTGGAAGACACCCACCAGAATAAGCATGTCCAACTTCTAACTTCAAAAAGGGTAACATAAAAACTAAAACATATGTCAAAGAGCCTTTCCCAATGCTTCTTGAACATTGACAGGCTTGGGGCCACAACCACTCTGCAGGAGAATTTGTTCCAGTGTTTGACCATCCTCTCAAGTAAAGAATTTTTATCTAGTATCTAATCTGAACTTCCAACTGCAAATTTAGGCCATTCCATCATGTGACCAGACACCAGACAGTAGAGATCAGCACCCCATCTTTGTCCCCATCATGAGAAAATTGTCAACAGCAAGGTCACCCCTTCATCCCCTCCAAACTGAACAGACCCACCATCCTCACCCTCTCACACCAAGGCACGTCCTGTACTCCTTTTGCCCTTGCTGCCCACCTGGGGTCACTACATTATATTTTTTATATCCAGCTTATATTCTGGAGCCCAAAACTGTGCAGAATACTCCAGCTGAGGCCACAGCAGTGCTGGGGTTTAGCAGGACAACTGCTTCTTTTGACCCATTCTCTGCACTGTGCCTAAAGCACCCCAGGATACAGCTGTCCCTTCTGGTTCACAGTTTGTAATGAACTTCCCATCAAGCAAAATCTCCAGATCACTTTCTGCAGGGCTGCATGCATGTCTCTTGTCCCTCAGCCTATACTTATATCCATATAAATATAATTATATCCATATAAGTGTACTTACATACTTATATGTTACCAGAATTACACTGTCCCAGGTGCAGAACCCAGCACTTGTCCTTGTTTCATGAGGTTATACTGTGAGGAAAAAGCTAATGCTGTTTTTAATTAAGGAGAAACCTGAGGGAAAAGTATTTTCAATTACAGGTCATTCAAAACTATTATTAAAAAGCAATTAGAAGCAAATTCTTTGAGTTATTTCATGCACATATCAGTTTAGAAATGTTTCTTCACTGAAATCAAAGCTGAGGACTGCATTATTTTGTTAGCCAGACAACTTCCTCTCCCAGGGGAAAATCAGTAGCAGATAAAAAATAGGTAATAAGACCAGATGGATGGCTACTGGAAGTGGGAAGCCTTCAGAAAATTTGAGAGTCATTCCCCTTTTAATGCAATGAATATTTTGCTGTGCAACAATCCCTTGTTACTCCTGTGGATATGTTAGGAACCTGGGGCATTCTCTGGCTGCAGTTAACCATCATACTTCCGGGCAACAAAATGGCTAAGCCAAAAGATATTTGTGGTACTCTTGAGAGAATTTTTTAAGGAGCTAGTTAATGAACTGTGTTATGAAAAACAGTTTGAAAATTGCTGTGAGTTAAAAATAAAATAATTAAAAACCACGACCAAACTAACCAACCAAAAAAACCCCAGACATAAGAAGCTGAAAAATTCCTTGTGTTCTTAGCTAAAGCTCTTGTTTTCACAGTCCTTGCCAGGAAATGATTACAATTTAGACAGCACCTATGTCCATAAATGTGGTAGGGGTTACTGTTCAGAGGAATTTGTTTGGCATCTGAAGGCAATAGGGTCTTAGGGGCTTAACCCCAAATGAATCTTTGCACTACAGCATAAGCACTGCAAAAATAATTGCAGAAGAAGGAATTACTTTTTCACTGGTGTGAAAATGGGTTTTAGGTTTAACACCTTGCTGCAAAACCCAAGTCAGTGAAGTATCAAATGGTAACATTCCGGCTACTGAAAAGTGAAATAGCCCTTGGTCCCTCACATGCAGCTTCTGTCAGCACTGAAATCCAAGATGAGGTAGGCCAGATACAAGTAAAGATAAGCAAGTTACTGCTTACATGTTGTTTAGGAAAATCTCTTTCTAACAAGTCATTGTTTGATGAACTGAAAAAGTAATATGAAGCATAATGTAAGGGTTTGGAAAATCTTAAGATGTAAAATATGACAGAAAGCCCTCAACAGAATGTTATTTTCATTTCTTTTTATTTTTTCCTTCTTGTTAAAGACCAAAGGAAAAAAAAAAAAAAAAAAAAAAAAAAAGCGCTCTATTTTACAACCGTAAGGCAAAATTTACAATTTGGGTTCTTATGCTATGTGTAACTGTTGAGTTCATCTGTAATTTAAAAAAGTTATGTATCTTTGAGAAGATTAATGAGGCATTAGATTTTTAAAAACTTTGAAGAAACTGAAGTGACTTGCATTTCTTCTCTCTTTTAGGATGAATGTTAGAGGGCTTCATAGATCACTTTAAGATTTATAAACATCTAGTCATTTATGCCTAAAATGTCTTTTTTGGCAGAAAAGGTGGCATTGTACCTTCATTTGTAAAGCAGTTGAGAGGAGAGTTTGATGGAAATAGTGCAATACCTCTCAAGGATTCTGCTGAGCAGCACTATTCTCAGCCCAAAGGTACTCAGACCCATATTATCATCTTCTGGTGGCTGTCCTAGACATTAGTTTACAGATGATTCTTCTCTGCTCTTCCTCCATTCAAATTTTGCTGTACTGAAAAATAAAAAACAACTGTATAAGGATAATTATTTTATCAGAGAAAAGGAACACAAGGTTTGTCTGTCTCCTTTTAATATCCAGCCTGAATACACACAGGGCTATGAACTAGATTCCCACAGAGCACACCCATATTAGCAGGGAGTGCTGTGACAGGGTATGGATGTGAAGTGAAGCCCTCCACTGACTCCCTTAGCCCATGGGTCATCCCTGGAGCCATCCCTGGCACAAAAGCTGGGTTCCTCTTGACTCACTAAAGATCTGCTCCTGTTCTGCTGTGCTGCTTGCTAATGAAGACATAGCCAAATGCTACTCAAAAAACAGATTAAATATTTATTTGGAGAATAGCTTTAATTCCAGGCTTTTAGGGAGGAAATTCCCCTAGAGATGGAAGGTGTGTGTTTGAACTTCTCAAGATGAGGCAGTGCTTAATCTGAATTCCTTTACAGCCTTACTCACTCTTATGCTTCCCTTGTAAAAGGACAGCAGCACTTCTTCAAAGGAAAGCAGTGGGGAATATTGTGTCTCAGTCATATTTAACTCTGCTGGTTTGCCCTGGTATCATACTCCTCCCTCCACAACAGACACAGCAGAGCCAAAACCAGGCCACATCAAAGGTCCTCAGAGCCCAGCATCCTGTTCCCAACAGAAGCCCATAGGAAGTGCCTTGGGAATGGTATAATTATAGGACAGAAAGTAGTTTTTTACTCACTTGAAGCTATTTCATTCCTTTGATCATTATTACTGCCCTTTCCTGAACACTTTGAAGGTGTATTACTTTTCAGGAGATAAAAATACAAGAATGACACAGAGTTTAATAGATTTTAGTGATTTGAAATGAAGACATAAGGGTGTTTTTATCATGATTCTTTTCCTAATAATTTTTAATATCTTATCTGCTTCCATTTGCTACTGGATATGGATTTCTTCAAAAACTATTTATTACAATTCGAAGATCAGATTCCCAAATGGCTGGTTTAACTGCATTGCTGCACAGGTGAAGGTAGGGGATAGGAGTTCTCTTTACATCATTTCACACTCATCTACATTAACTTTCTTCTGCCATTTTGTCCCCAGCTAAGTCGGGTAGACCTTTCACTGGTTCTCACAATCTTACTCTCACTTTGAATACTTTACATTGTTAGGACACTTTTTCACCTTACTTCCCATATTATTTCCCATCTTATTTCCCAAATAATATCTGAATATTCTGAAAAACATAGGCTCAGTGCAAATCTCTCTTGGAAAACATGAACATTTATTTCTATGTTTATTTTACAGGTTAGTATGCTATCACTCATGCAGGTAAGAACCTTCACCTTCAATCCAAGAATCTCATGTTTGTAGCTGTTAGCAGCCCCCACCAAGGCAACATGTCATTGCTTTACCTTCTTTTTAAGATTAATTGTTCTTAAGCTTTATGCATAGAAGCAGAATTTTTGGCCTTTAAAATACTTTCAGGGCTGGTTGTAGACATAGCTGAAGTAACAAACTGTGTTTGTCTCTAACTCACTAAGGGTAAAAACCTGGAAGCACAGCAGGTGGTGGCTGCCATCACGAGCTGCTGAGGGAGCAAGAGAACAGAACAGAAATGGTGTCAGGCTAGGAGCAAGCAGAGCTGTCTCTCAGTGACAGTATAATTCATGCCAGGGATACATTGCTCTAGGATTTCTTGTGGTTCATCTCTTAGAGGTCCCACTAGCATCTGGGTTATACAATCCTTGTAGGTTTTTTCCAAATGAAATTATTCTATTCTATTCTATTCTATTCTATTCTATTCTATTCTATTCTATTCTATTCTATTCTATTCTATTCTATTCTATTCTATTCTATTCTATTCTATTCTATTCTCCAATAGTGGTCGCACCACACATTTTTTGCGTTAGTGCAACAAAGCACTGAGGCCAAATTCTTTGGCAGAAAAATTTAATTTTACTCAACCTGCCTATGACTTTCAAGCTGCTTCTCAGTCCACAGGGAAAAAAAAATACTCTGTTCACTTTTGGCATTTGTACAAACATTTCTGTCTAGACGTCTCGTGTCAGCCTTTGCAAAAGACTAACAGTGTCTCTCAGTTTATCTAGACAGCTCAGTATTATCAGTACAAACTCTATTTCCTACCTGTGCTTCTGAAATTTCATTTCCCTTGACCAGAAATCCTTTTCTGCAAGAGTACACATCTGAAAATAAAAGGCACAGGAAAAGCCAGAATCCCTGGAGAATTCATTTTGGTTCAAATATCAAATGAGACTTTGGATCTTAAGATGGTCTTAAACTAAAAATGTTTTTTCAGTCTTCCATGCAGAAAGGATTTTTTTTTTATTTCAGAGAGACACAGAGTTTTTTTGTCATGTAATCTTCCAGAGCATCCAGACTCATCAGTAGTATAGTTCGTTAGTATCTAACTTGCTGTCAGTCTGTATCATACTCATCCGGAGCATCTGCGTCCACACTGCACAGAGAGCGCTACAGATTTCATGAACAGGTGTTTATTCAATGCTGAATTTATTTAAAAGGTGTTCTGTTATCAATTGATATGCTTCCAGCAACACCAAGATGTCTCAGGAATAAAAATATCAGGCACTTAATGAGAATTCTGTCTATAACAGGTGAGAAGACTATGAAATAGGTCAAATTCACTCCTTGGCAACACTGGTGAAAAGTTTTCCTAGCAAATACCCAAAACGAAGGCAACAAAAAGTTGTATTTGCTAATAACAATAACTTCATTGCACAATGTCTCAATGTATCTCATACACTAAGAGTGCCAAGGGAAAATCTGAAGCCTCTCAGGGCTGCAGCAGAACTACAGAAAGCCAAAACTATTTTCATCAACCTTTAAGTAATCCTTCTTGTGACTGACAGTAGTGAATATGCAGGAGGTGTATAACTGGAGGAAATTTGCAATGGGAAAACATAAATTGTATACATGAAATTTTGAGACAGGTATCTTCAGAATCCCACATGCTTATGGCCCCCCTTTTAAAGAGAGGGTTTACTTTATGCCTGCCTTGACCTGATGAAATAATAATACGGATCTCACAAAATACAACTACAAGAAAATGTAAATTTATGTCCAGGATGATAAGAAAACTGCTTCTTTTTAGCACAGCAGGTCATGTTTATATGAACGTCATGCGAAATAAGTGCAATGTTATTCCTTTTTTTACATATACTCTAGAGCTCAAACCTAAGCTGTAAGAGATATCCACCTTATATGGATCTGTGCAAAAAACTGCAATCATGGTGATTCACAAAGACAATAATAAAATGAATAAATTGAATAAAAGACAATAATAATAATGTTCATATATTTAAATTTCCTTCAATGTGTAAAGCAATAGCTATTTTTTTTTCTGGCAAAAGACTGATACCTCTGGCAATGAAAAAATATGAAGTTACTACAACTGATAGAATCTTATGGAATTCTTGAGCAATTTTTTAATGAAAATATGGATACAAAAAAATGTCTGTAGATAATTATAACTGTAATAAATATCTATTCCAAAAATTCCTGTTGTGTCCTGACAACATATTTGTAGCAGAGAAGAGATAGGAGGAGAAGAGCAAAGACAGAAATAACTTTAATATTCCCACTTTTTGCATCTTCCTTTACATTTATTTCTTTATATAATTTTTCTCCCTGCCAGCCCAAAAGATATGCAGTGGCTAATTCCCTCGAAGCAGGAATATTGTTCATAATTTCTAATCCATTGGCACTGAAAGGTATGGGGAGAGGGAGAGGAGAGGAACACAGAAAAGTGAAAGGTAGCCTGCAATAAAACCAGTCATTCTTCTCAAGCTACAGGAGAAAACACAAGACATGAAACAATGATGAGTCTTGTAGCCCATTTGTTGACGGTTTGAAATAGCAGGATAATTTAAAACATTAGGTGTTTTTTTGGGGCTTGAAGCAGAGAAGAGGGTGGAGGAGAGGGGTTCAGGTGTGACTGGTGGTGCTGACAGCTGACATGGGTACTGAGAACTACCCAAGCCTCACCAGTGCAGCCAACTTCGAAATGAAACTCCTGTCAACTTCATTTCATGTCCACCAGTATCAGCACTGCACTCCCTCCATTATTACAGTACCTTTCTATCTCTTTTCTGATTGCTATTGCAGTTTATACCTCAGGGAATAATGCCACATTATTTTTCACTTTGTGGATAATCACCTGTCTCTTTAAATCAACATCAGGTGTCAGCTCAGGACCTTCACAACTAAAAAACTCTTACTGAGTTGGTGGAGAGTAAGGCTCATATCCTAGTTCTTAATCAGCTTTTTTAGCAGCTGCTTCATGAGGGCAGCCTCACAGAAGAATCACATTTTCACCTTTTTTTATTGTCCTGACACCTTTGTTTCGTGTGTGGAAGCATGCTCCTCTAGCTCAATTTCCTTTACCAGCACACACTGCACTGGGGCTTTCACAGCTGTTCTTGATTTGCAAAACAATTACTTACAATATGGACAGCAGCTCCATATTTCTGTGGGGTTTTATTTCCCCCAGTGATGTATGGACAGTTCTGGTTGGGAAAATCCCAACATTTTATGGCTGAACATGTCTAATCAGAAACACAAAAAACCCAACAACAACAACAACAACAATAACAACAACAACAACAACAAACAACAACAACAAAACAAAACAAAACAAAAACAAACAAAAAAACCACCACTCCATTTTAAAAAAGCATTTACATGGTTATTATTCCTTCTAAGAAGAAGAAAAATCTCGGAAGATGAAATCTGACCATTGAGGAAATACAAAATAAGCTCTGCAGATGCAGGTAGGTGAGGTGATTACAGGGCAGAGAGGAACGAGGTTCTGCTGGTTGGAGAGTGTAATGGTTTAAGCCAAAACCAGCACAGAGAGCACTCATCTTCAGGCACTGCCCCTGCCTGAGGCAACTCATCAAGGCCCAGGAACTGGCCAGAGCAACAGAAGTTCGTTCAAGACACATATTCATGTGAAGTGACTAACCAAGGTCAAAATGCTTGTTTTCTCCAGGAAGGCAGAGAGGGGAACCTCCTCTAGATCTGTAATTCACGTCTTTTTTCCATCTGATGTTAATGGTTGACAGGTACTTTACATATTAGAATCCTTCCAGTCAATCCAGATAGGTAAGAAAGGTGTAAGATTGTGATTTCTGACTTTATTTCTTTAGAAATCCCTGAGATTCACTGGGCCAAAGAAAGAGAAGCGGAAAGAAGAGGGAATAAAGACAAGACAAATTATTAAGAACAGCTTCAGCAATCACTGTATCCCCTTTGAATGGCTTATGATGAGCTGCACCTATCCCATTTTCAGCTAAGAAGTATTTGAGATGTCTGAGAAGATGAAAAGACTGATAATGAAGATATTTTTTAAAAAATAAAAGAGGGACATCATTTCTGCAGATATGAGAAAGAGGAATTGGTGGCCAAGCTGTGAAAGGAAGGAACAGAAAGATTATAGGTGATACAGATCAAGGGATAGAAATCTGCAGATAGAGAGGAGAATTGAGGATAAAAAACACATAAAGAATAAATGACAGAGGAAATAAGCTAAGTGGCAAGAAAAGAGAAAGGAGCAGCAAAATGAGAAGATTATGTCACAACATAATGCCTTTTCTGGAGAGAAAAACATCTATTGAGGTAATCAGAGCAGTTGTTGGCCACAAACACCATGTTCTGCCAGGTGCTAAGATGGCTCCAAGGGGTCTGAGGTGACAAAGAGGCTTCTGAGGGTCAAAATGCAGCCCTTAGAGAAAGCGTACTAGATCCTGCTTCATCACAGGGACAGATAAAACTGAATTGAGAAATTAAGTCAGCTTTTTTTTAACGGAGAAATTATTGGCATCTTTGCTGGCATTTTTTCTTTGGGTCCTATGTTTTCTGTTGTCTTTAGGGACAACAAGGGAAATTTACTTAATTTAATATAGTTATAGTCTGAACAAGCTTTCAATGATTGATTTTGATATTAAGAAAAAAACAGTGCAACTTAAACAATTAAACAAGTACTTAGTGAAAAACCTTTTGTCTACCTTCCCCAAGCTAACTTCCTTCCAATATCTCTCCTGCTGTACAAAAACCCCCTACTTTTCACAGTCAAATTTGAAATCAAGAAACCTTTATATTTCCTATACATAGTCTACTGTTAATTACCAGACTAAAATTGTTATCGATGAAAAGACTCATTAGTTTCAACAACAAAGACTAAATTGAATGTTTTGCTGTATATAAGCAATAAATATCTATTGTTGCAGACCATAACATACCTCTGTCCTACGTTTAACCTGCCAATTAACTACAGTAATTATGATTGATTTCAACACCCACCTTTCCTCCACAATTAGAATTATTCCTTCCACTCTATGCTCATTAGTGAATGGCATAGTGTGCTTGGAAATAATTCCCTTTTTGCTTAACTGTGTCTATCTTGACAGTCAAGAAGAGAATTCCTTGTAATATTTTTTAAACATACAACTATACTTTTGGCCATATAGGTCAGTTTTGGAGGTGTTGCTTTGGGGGATTAAGACATCGTCATTAAATTCCCTTTGGCACAAATAGCCTGAAAATTATTTTAGACCTTTCACCCCTGCATTTATTTCTCAGAGTTTGAGGTCTGAGATAATGAGAAAATAGAGGGTTGTGTAAGATATATACAAGAAAAATATCAAAACTACTGACTTTAATTTATACACTTACTAAATAATTGAAGAGGAGAAGGTAATACTAGACCTGCAGAAGCGGGTCTAGTACTATACTTTGAGAAGAAATTAGATAGTTTTGGATATCTAACAAGAGCATGAGAGCCTTTAAAGAAACAAAATGTTACCTAAACTGGTGCCTTTAAACCAGTCTTGATGACAGGATAACTAGTGTCAGAAGAAGTCCAACTGCTGTGTTTTCCAAATTTAATGTGAAATGTTGAATTTACTTGAATTAGTTCAATTTCTCTTCCTTTACTTTTGATTTCCATAGGTCTTAGCATACATCAAGAGAGGGCAGGGGTGAAATGGAAGAGTGTGCACTGCACTCGTGATTTTTGAGGAAATATTTTTAAATGTTGTGCAATGCAGTTCAGTGGATATGCTTGTTTTATTATCCAGAAAAATAAGACATCTGAATAGTAACAGAAAGGTAGAAAAGCAAAAAAACAGACAAACAAGTAACAAACTTACTCCCTGCTATAATGGGGCCCTGCTAGCATTTGGAAGAAATAGATTTCTTTGAAAAAAGTTGATGAGCTTCCTCAGAAACAGACACTTGAGCTGAGACGGAAGGGATTATACATAAACCAGAGTAAAGGAGGTGAAGCAGAAGGATTAACAGAACTGAGCATAACTGAAGCAATTTACCCCTTACTGAATTTACTTTGAGCTACTTAGGAGAGAAACACTCTTGTGCTAACATTTGAGCCTTAAAGGGACAAGGTGTGCTCTCAAGCTAAAGTACTGTACAGATGCACTTAAAGGTTGTTTGCCAGTCAATTGCTGTTTAACCAGTTTGTTCCCTGCATCACACACTGAGTGTAAAAGAACTGACATACTAAAAGAACTGACATACTGCCATGAAAAGGGCAGCTAGGCATTCTCAGGATATAACCAACATAAAATATAACCTTGGCTATAGAAATATAATACTGTTTTCTTTTGGTACATAGCTTCTGCTATTAGAAATCTTTTTGGTATCAGAATTACTCCTTGATGCACTGTTTTGAGAGGGTGCATTTATCCACACACAGAACATATAGTTTAAAAAATTCTTTAAAGTTTTATGATGTCCTGCTGACTAACAGTACAAGTCATCCTTATTTGCTAAATGACCGGGTTAGCTGCTAAATGACCAGCTGATGGAATTAGTTATAATTTTGTTTAAAAGCTGACATGCCACTGTTGCTCTTTAATTGTCTTAACACAAATTGCAGATATTTTAATTATAAATTTCATAAGAGCTGTCCTTCACCTTAGCTGCCCTACACTTGCTTTAATATCTACAGCCATCAAGTACTGAAATTCCTCACAGCCTCCACTGATTCCCTTATTCTTACCATTTCCTTCAGTCCTCCAACTCCCCATTAACAGTCCCTTTGACTACCTTAAAATGAGTCCAAGTTCTGAATTTTCATATGTAACAACTTATTTACTATAACATGTCACCTTCAGCATGAGTTAAAACCTTCCATTTCTATTTAGCATATGATTAACAAAGCTAAACGTATACTTTTCAGTGTTGATAAGCAGGATGAAAAAGAAGACAAATAAGAAAGAGAGAACTTTTTTTAAGTGTTTTTTTTTTGTTTGTTTTATTTGTTTGTTTGTTTTTGGTAAGGAAACGCATTCTGTGCCTCTTGTTTATAACTGAGACCTGATGAACAACAAAACTGAAGAAAGATAAAAACATCTCACACACGTTCACAGACAGACTCACACCCAGTTTTAATAACAGGTGCTTCTGCTCCCATACATTGCTCCTAGCTTTTTTTTTTATTGCACAACATTGACTGTGCATCTTACGTCATTCTCCATGAAGAGGAAATAATACGACTTCTTTTTATTTGGCATAGAAAGTCTTGCAAAATGAAAATGGAAAGAGCTTTCAGAGTTTGCAGCGTTACTTTCAGAAAGCATTTGGAAGTGTTTTCAGCTACAATGTAGTCTTTGATTCTTCATCCTTTTGGCAGTAGGGACATTTCTAACTCTCTTCTCAGGTTTCATGAGCACCTGCATGCCTGGCTTTCACAAAGTATGGTATATTTTGGAAATTTCAGCTGTTAAAAAAAAGGTAACACTACACAAAAGAATATTGTTCTACATCTTTCCACTGAGATGGCTTTGGTCGACTATGGCCAATTCTAGAAAATTTTAAAGTGACAGTGTAAATTTCAAAGAGTACTGGAGAACTTTTCTATTATTTGTTTTTCAGCTCAGATTTTCAGCAGAAGCACATTTATTGATAAGACGAATTGGTGAAATCACATTTATGATAAACACACAAATCTAGATTTCAAGTAGCTAATGCCTTTGATATAAGCTTATCAAATTGATGACCAAGAAACAAATTTTCACAATTCTCCCTTAAAATCTTTTCCTTAAAGTTATTCTAAGGTATATAGTCAACAATTTGGAGCTCCACATGAGCTTGCAGAAAACTGAGCTTCAAAAATTTGGAAGATATTACAACATATTACATCTCAGCATTATTTTTTTATTCTTTATCTTTATGTACAAAAGGTATTTATATATACAAATATATATACAAAATGGTGTCATAATATCGTTAATCATGGTACGAATATCCTCTAAGAACATGTACTCACAAAAATAATTGTGATCTGCAAGGAACTCCTGGAACAGTCTTTTCACTCTTTATTAGAGTAAAAAAGTATGCTTATCATATTATTTCTTGATTAACTCTTAAAATTAGTCTGTGCAAAACTATTTATGTTTTTTTATGATTTATTTTTCTATGACTATTTTTATTCAGCCCACGCAGAATATTTTTTCCTAATATTTTTTCTTATGATTTGTCCTATAAATCACATAAATAGAATAACAAATATTCTTTACTTCTGTTCTCCACCTGCCTGTATTTTATTTAACACAATTCTTTAAAGAACAGTTTACATATAACTTTCATAGACATTTATTACAAAGACACAAAAAATTACATAAATCTCTTCTTTAGTGAATTATAAATAATATATTAGTACTTTTATTTTCTCTTGGTATTTTTATTTTTTTTTAAGGTTTGGGCCTGTGTACTTTGCATGAGATGGCTTCTGCTGAAGCTTGATTTCTGAAAATATAATCATTGTTAAACCAAGCATACATATATCCACAAAATTCAGCAACTGTCAAAGTTTTGCCTCATTACAAAGGACCATCCAGATGCCAAAGCACTGGAACAGAGTCTACTAGAGGCAGCATCTGGCACTTTGGCAAACTAGGCTGGCAGATGGTTTTACATTTGCTTTTGTTACTTTTTTTTTTTTACTGCCATATCCTCTTTTTTTTTTTTCTTGACAGAACTTCATTTTAGAAAACTAGCCACTGTTTGAGTAACTGTTCTATTCTATACAAATATTTCATTGCTTTCAAGAAAGTACTAAAAAAAAAAGCAGAATAAAATAAAAAATACTGTTGTTCTGCTTCTGAACTCACCTGTGTAGTATGCATTTGCTTGTGTGTAGACATTGAATTCTGAATTCAGACATCATGCTGACATTTTTAATCAGATATGTGTCTTCTTACAAACTTCTTCACAATCTATTTTATTTGAGAAGGATAAATAAGGTTCTAAAATAGGGAAATGTTATAAATTTCTGTTTTCACAACAATTAACAAAAAGACACACTTCTATCTTGATTTTTTTTTAATAAGCTCATTTATAGCTATGATGAACAACTCCACACCACCAAGTTTAAATTTGTTCAGAGTTTCAGAATGAAAATACTACATACTTCTGTTATTTATGTTCCTGAGCAAAAAGCTCAGGCCTTGCTACTGAATACAAAAACAAAAAAAATATTGGATCTGGATTTGAAATCCAAAGCTTCACATTTAATTTCTACCTTGTCCAAGGAAGAAACAGCTAAGACAGAGGAGGTAGGAAGTCTGTTTAAATGATTCCAGACCTGTGTCAATATCTGAGATTTGCAAGAATCTTTAATGCCAGCCAACACAATTAACAGCATTTGGCATCTGCAGTGTGGTGTGACATTTGCTGGTGGACTCTGGTTTATCAAAAATCATTCCATGATGCCTAAATACACAACTTTGCTCCTCAAATATTAGTTATGGGCTCCCCAGGCTATGTCATTAAATGTGTGTTTCTACTGCCACCTATCTGTGCCAGAATATTAAAAAAAAAACTATAGAAACAATGAAGGCAAGCAATAAAAAGAAATGCCAGAGATCATCCAAAACTGCAAAAAAAGACAATGCTTTTCTACTTCCTGCCAGGCAGAAACGATTTGAATCTAGTCATATTGTTGCAGAAAGGTAATTTTTTCTTCACTGGCTTGCCTAAGTCATTGGTGGTTTTCATCTCAAGTCTTCATCTCATTTACTTCTCAGGCTTTCAGCAAAATCACGACAGTATGTGTTTAAAAGATGAGTTACCTATAAATAGAATGAAATGTACTTATACATATGAGTAAAAGGTGATCTTAAAATCAATGTACAAAAACAACAACAACAAAAAAAACCCCAACTAAGTGCAATTAATGATGAATCAAGTGAAAGGAGTAGGCAATTCTTATCCTTTCTTGAAAACAGAAAGCTTGAAAGAACATAAACTATTATAGTGAGGGCAATATGGAGAAGGAAGCAAAGTGAGAAGATGAAGTAAAATTCAGGACACAATGTAGCACAAAAGTAGAGAAAACAAATGAGGAAGCCCTCAAACTTGAGAGGGGTTACTGCCCTGATAATGACAGGACTTACGACTGATTCACTTTGACTGATAAAGTCATTGCCAAGAGACTGAGCACCGGAGCAGTGCAGTCTGAATTATGTGGTAAGGTCTACAAATACAAGTGGTCATTTGCCAAAGCCAGTGTCAGTATATTATGTTTGCTCGCTCTTTGCAGAATAGACATTTTGTTGCCTTTAGAATTTTAATGGGTTTTGCACATTGATGAGCTCTGGGTCCTGAAAAGTTGAATATGTGTGAGGGTTTTGCCACCACTGTCCAAACATGATGATTAATGTACTGAGGCTCCTCTTAAAAATTTTCTTGTAGATAGCTGACAGAAAATATACTATTTCAAAGCACAGCAAGAACAACAGCTAGAGTAACTATTTTTTTTCCTTTACAGAGATTTTTTCCAGTGCCTTTTCATTTCAGTGGGGAAGAAATTCAAGCACTGTACTAAAGAAGAAAGAAAACATGACAGAGAAACCATAACAGGTACTAAGAACATTGGAAGTGGCTGCAGACTTTTCTATACATGTATGAGGCCCTGCAGTCTTTATGTCATTAGATAAGTGCCACATTTGAAATAATATTCTTACATTACTTATTATAATAATGCTGGCTGCAATTTACTTCTCAATGTACTTGCAATTGTAAAGTGTGAAAAGCTCCTGGCAAATGCATGTATTTGTTTGTGTGAGCTAAAGTTACAATGCAGATATTGTCTGAGAAGATCTATATGAGGAAGGGGAAGAAAGCCTCCTGGTCTCACACCTGGAACATGTTGACAGTGAATGCCAATGACACAGTCAGAACTGTGAGCTTTTATTGTCACAGATTATTGACTGGGACAAAAATGACCTCTACTAGCCAGGAGAGTGCCACTGCTTGGCAAGGACCACCAGACAGGCACTGTAAGGGATGTTGGAGAGCACTCCAGACAACATGGGCCTGAGACAGAGCCCTGCTGCTCAAAGCAGAAACTCACCATCAGAAAGACGGTGGATAATGCCCGTGTGGAACTGAGTGTCTGCCAGACATTATCCCCATGGACTGGAGACCGCCAGCAGTTCAGCTGAGTTGGATGAAGAGAAATAACTGCAGCCTTTCCAGGAGACATTCCCAGAGCAAGGCAGAGCTACCCCATTTCCATGGATAAATTGGTTTTGCGTGACAAAGTTTCAGTAGTGGGAGTGGGGAGGGTGAAACAGGGGGCTTCTGTGGGAAACTGTCAGAAACTTCCCCCATGCCCAATGGAACCAACGCCAGCCAGCTCCAAGACAGGCCCGCCTGTTGGCAAGGCCAGTCAACATCAGCACAGGGTCTCTGGGATGACAGATAAGCTGGGAATAAAAGGTGCAGTGCAGCAATAACTGGGGCCAGACAGGAGAAAAATCAGGATATGCAAGAGGAACAGCTCTGCAGACACCAAGGTCATTGAAGAAGGAGGAGGAGGAGCTGCTTCAGGCGCCAGAGCAGAGATTCCTCTCCAGCCCATGGAGACCATGGTGTGGCAGCTGTGCTCCTGCAGCCCATGGAGGATAACGGGAATGCAGGGATCCACCTGTAGCCCATGGATGACTTCACACCAGAGCAGGTGGATGTCAGGACAAGGCTGTAGCTCTATGGGAAGCCTGGACTGGAGAAGACTTCTGGTAGGACCTTGGCCTCTCGAAGAGAGGGGGTCATGCTGGAGCAGGTTTAATGGCAGGGCTTGTGACCCCATGGAGAATCCACGCTCTTCCTGAAGCACTGCACCCCATGAAAGGGACCCACACCAGAGCAGTTCATGGAGGGAATTGTCTCATGGGAATGACCCAATGTTGGAGCAGGAGAGGAGTGTGAAGAATTCTCCCTTAGGAGGGAGGAGAAACAAAAGCTACACGTGATGAACTGACCAGAAGTCCCATTCCCTTTTCCCCTCCACCGTTCAGATATTCCAAGGTTACAGCTGTACCATCTCTGAGTCCAGTTTGCACACAGGCTTCAAACTCCCTAAGAGGTTTGAGGAAAGCTTGCAGAGGCAGGGACTGCAAAAGAAGGACACTACACACCATTCAGGGCAATTAGGACCTTCCCTGCCTCCAAACTCTGAAAGTTTGGATATTACCTTAAATATTTTAAAGTAACTGTGGGAGGGAGGTGGAAGTCACAAGAAGTGTGCAGCACAGTCAAGGTGGGATGGACTGATTGCTGTGAGATCTTTGGGGACATGTGTGGATTTCTGTACAGGTGTCAGGTGACACCCTCTCTAGGCTGGACATGGTTAGAGTATTTATGATGTTGCAGTTTGGACATGAAAACATTTTCTAGAATGAGCTTCTATTCACTCAACCATTTGGAAAACATATATGGCATAATAGGTGAAAGAGAGCAGCTAATTGTGCAGAGGTATAAAGTAAACATTGTTTTATTGTCTTCTTCTTGGGAAAAAAAATCCCAAAAGCATAGAAAGAAAACTATGCCTCCATGTTGTTTAAAAGCTCTCATTTAAGATATGAAATACAGCATACAAATTCCTAAAGGTTTATTTGGGATATATCTATTCCTCAAGGTATTTCTGTACTGTTACTTTCTGTACTCCTGGATGGCCAAGTGTGATACCCTGTATAAGTCAGACATGATATTTGTGATTCCAATTTGCAGCCTACGCTGTATGGAAATCCCAGCCTTCAAAATCATCATCCAAGACCTCCTGAGGAAAAGGTTTATCTCTGTTCTCAGTCCTTCACCTCAGGAGGTACACCCCAGCACCAGCAGGGACACTGCAAATGTGGCCATCTGTTGTGAATGAATGTAAGAATTAATCTCTTAGGGAAAAAGTCAAGTAACCCACAGTATCCTACGAGTCATATGCAGTATTATATATCTCTCTAAAAATTCAGAAACTAAATGGTATACAAAGAGAATGAAAGATTTTTAGCCAAGTGTAAAAGGCCTCACCTTTAATACCCTACTATTAAAGCAACATACTTTTGAATGTTGTGTGTCTCTAAAATAAAAAATCATTTTACCATTTTACAAGGTTTGAAAGTCCAGTTAACTTTGACGTCCAGTTATTCTGTTAGGTGTGACTTAGCTTCCTCACCCCACTGAAGTATCTAAAAAAGACAGAATATAAAAGGATCTAATATTACAATTTCTGGATTTGATACCAAATACCATATCAGCTTAAATAGTGGTATTATTCAGTACAAATAAAAAGCTCTTGCTTACTACTACATTATATAGTCAACAGTCTGAAATTCCAAACTGCAGAATTGAGTAAGACTCCCACAGACCACAGTATCATAAAAACATTATGGTTAAATTACCATCATTGTTAAAAACACCTAGGTTAAATCAGCCATCTCAATTCCATTTTTAGCTATATTCTACCAAGGCATTCCCTTCACAGCAAATGTGCAGAAATCCCAACACAGTGAACACTGTGACTACCGTACTTTGAAAAACTCCACTAAACCTTGAATAACCATCTGACCAGATGTTCTTGTTTATCCCACAGTATTTTATTGGTTTAAAGCTGCACAGGGCCAGAAATCTGTTGATTAAGGCTGTTGTGTATGCCTCCAGCTAAGGGGGGTTGGATCTCAACAGATGCAGAATAACTCATCTGAGCTCCTTATTACAAGGGATGCACGGGTAATACTGCAAGTGCATTGGAGAATGGAAGCATGGAATTCAAGCTTTCTCTAGCTGATGAACAATCCCTTGCAGAAGCTGCCAGCTGGCATGAGTTGTAGGAATGAGAACCTGAAATGTCCTAAACAACACTGCAGATCTTCCATCAGAACTGGACAACCACTACAGACCCCAAAGACCTACTTGTGGGATTTTTTTTTAGTCTGAATTAAATGCTTCTGAAATACAAACCCAAAACTTTTAGTACTTCTCTGAATCTTTTTTAATTTTCCCCATCTGCAACAATCTGTTTGCACATTTGTCCTACATTTGGCCAATCATGTAATTTTTGGCTGAGAATGGCATGGCAGCTGTAGCTAAAAAGACAAACAAACTCCACTACTAACCCGTAGTATAGAAAGTATGTGGACATTATAGAGGAGAGGGTTATGTATTATCACCTAACACACTTAAATATAAGCCAATATGCAGCAAAAAGTTCCCACTTAGTGTCAAGAGGAATGTAATCGCACCTAGATATATAAAGTTATTACAGATGGTAGGCAAACATCTGTCATGATGCCTTACCTGCCCATTGTCCCAGCTCAACCACTCTTTTTCTTTCTGTTCACACAGTAGCATTTATGAGCAGGATAAGATAAAGAGCACAGAAGAAAAGGGCTGCAGAAGAAAATTTAATGTGTTGCTTCATCAGAGGAAAAAGAAATTTTAGGAACAGAATTGGAGGAAACTTTCCATAGTTAAAGCTCCAATGATTAAAAGTTTCCACAGGTAAAGCTGGATATTTACATGCTGACATTTGGAGGGTTCTGTCGGTTACAGAACACAGGAAGCCTTTTTGACCTCGACCAACAGGCTTATGTAAAAATCAGATCTGTTTTCTCATTATTAGGTAAGCTGAAAGACCAAGTCCTGTGTGTTTACTAGGTGGAGTTGCTTTTCAAAATTAACATATATTCTTGAAAAGAAACCAATTTATAGCACCACAAAATGAACACATACAGATTGCATGTGCAATTGTGCACTGTGTGGTGTGTAAACCCCATTTCTCACAAACCACAAGAGAGAAGCCAATTCCAGGGCTCCCAGCTGGGTCTCCACTCCCCCAGGCGAACTTGTTAGCAGCCTCCCTGCCAACTCAGTCCCACACTGCACACTTCCCCATCCCTCTCCCTCTGTTAAATACCAGGTATCCTAATGAAACACGGATTGCCCATCAGCAGGGAATGTGAAGCATTGCTTGTCTTCATTTTATGCTTTAAACACATCATTTGTTTTGTTGCTTTCCTTCCCCTTCCCGGTCATTACCTGCTGTCATGTCATCCTGTCTCAATTCTTCCCCGATGCTTTATGTTTCATTGCTTTTCTTTCACCTTCTCTCCATGCTCTGCTAAGCACCTTGGCTGCAGCCAGCCAGGAGATGCTCTTCCTCATTTTGTGTCTTAAAAATCGTCATGCTAAACCCTGTTCAGTTTCCCTGGGTGCATTTGGATTATTAACCATTTGTTGTCTCCATGTCTTTTTTACTCTGTCACTGGTTTAATGGAGAAAAAATATGTTTTTATTGGAAGAAAAAAAATCTACAGCAAATTGCATAATTTTGGGGTATATCAAATCCATTTTCCTCCATTAATGGCAAAATGTGTTTTCACACAATTTCACATCTATGCAAATTTTTCAGTACAAATGTGCCTTAAAATCCACATTGGTCTTAGGCTAAAATATCTAGAAAATCAGGGATGAACATGATAAATGTGGAAACCATTTTGAGAGGATAGGAAATAGATTTTGCCTATATACACAGAGAGGCAAAAAATGAGGAAACAACTTATCACCTTTTTTCCTGTCACTGTTCTTCCAACCTCACATTCTCTTGGCATGACATTATACTCAAAGCAGGACATGCAGTAGGTTCAGTTTCTCTGCAATTGCAGATGATCTGTTTGATGATTCAGCTCAGCTGCCAGTCTCAGTGGTATTTACATTCCAAAACAGAAGACTCTTAATGTATGTCATGTCCATAAAATGGAAATATTTAGGGTGATGTTACACCCTGTAATTCCTGATGCTTATAAACTTGCCTGGGAAAGCTATATTAACTCCAGCTGTGCCTGTCTGGTGAAGCATGAAGGGGATATTTGGCATGGATTGTTTATGTGTTGACAGGGAGTTCCCAGTGACTTAGATACCCAATCTTGACCTTAATAGGGTGGGGTTTTTTTACCTAATTGTATAGGTTTGAGTGGTAAAAATATGTAAGTTATATGAGTTGTTTCAGGTTTGCAGTAAAATGTTGCATATATGAAACACTTAGGTTAGTCCAGGTTCTTTCTCCTAAAATTCAGTTAGAGTAAGGAATTAATCTTGACAAAAATCATACAGGTTTGTGTGACTCAGGAATTATTGTGATTGATAGGCCCTTAACTTGACTGAAATTATCTTTTCTCACTGGAGTGTGAGTTCAATGCATGGCATATTTACTCAGTGAATGAAAAAGTTTGTATCATTTTTCCAGGTCACGCTGAGAGGACGCAGCATGACATAGTCTGCTGTATGAGGAATTGATAAAGGAAAATCATGCCTATTCAAGCAATCACAAACAATTGCTTCTGCACTTGCAGTCAGGGGAAGAACCTAGAAAGCATTCATGGAAAGATATATTTCATTCACCTTGTATTTTACCATGACGTGAAAGGGACAGCGAAACTTGGTACAGAAAGAGAACAGCTCTGCTGATGAGGCAGCAGCCTTCAGGAATGTACTGCTCTGGAGGGAGCACAACCCTCAGTAGTACAAGATCACTGTATACACATACACATATGTTTATAGTGTGTGCATTTGCACTACAATTATGCAACAGAGATGTGCTTTTAAAGTTAACCTCTCAAATCTCCCTTATGTACTTTACTTTATATTTCAAAGTCATCTTGGAACACATGAACAACATTTCTTTTGTGCAAGATGACCCAGAAAATAAGCTCCACCCATTTACATGTACTACTGAAGCATCTATTCTTGGGATATTGGTTTCTCAGCACCAGCTGCTCAATTTTACCATTCCACTTGCATTTCCATGTAGACATACTTTTAAGAGCCAAGGGGAAAGTTAGTGGGCACAAAAAATGATCTACATATACTGTACCCAGTGAAGCTTTTTCAGAAGTAGGGAGGTTAGCCTACCTCTTAGAATGCAGCTCCTATTTCCTGATACTCCAGTACAGGTCTGCCTGGAAAAGGAAGAATGTAAAGCATCAGTCATTTTATTCGCTTTTTTTTTTAATTCAAAATTACATAAACATGTTTCAGCACATCCTGATGTTTCAGTAGAATAGTTCATTTTGAATAATTTTTATCTTACTGTTATGTGTATTCTTCATTTGTTTTAATTTAAAAGCATTTTTGCTGTACTGGATAACTGCAATTTTTATTAACATAGGAAGGACATTGGAAAGATTCAAAGATGGACACACGGATATCTGGACTAAGTTCTTAATGACAGGGACATTCACAAACAAGTCCTTTTTAAAAACAGTGGGGATTAAATTTTGCTTGCACTCTTGTTGGTTTTTTTTTCCTTCTTTCTGTATTTGTTTAAGGAAAATGGTTGCAAATGTTATCCAAGTGACTCAGACTCACTTATTCAAATAAACATTTGCAAATACTTCCTGCTCTCACTTGTTCTACGCATTTTGTTAGCAAAAGCATTCAGATTATTCTGACTACTTGCCTGAGCACAGAAAATCTAAGCCTTTCTGAGGTACATTTTGTGATGGTTTTGTGTGTTCTATGCAGTAAAACAGGTCTATAAGTTTACATACTCATATTTGCAATGAAACCTCTTATTTGTAGCTCCTCGAGGGCCAGTATGGCTTTGTGTTCCTTATTTTTGTAAAGAAACCTCCTGTACTGTTTGGGTAAAAATAATTGGACTCAGAGGAATGTTCAAATACGTGTTATGGTGGTAAACACACCCTGTAGACTCTCCAAAGCACAGAGCAGACACTACCCATAAAATGATCTTCATGAAGAGGGACTGTAAATAACTCCATAGGTATCCCGCTGGCAAAAAACTAAAGCCATAAGTTTGAGTGAGAAGTGCTGTTGAAGTCACAGAAATCAAAAGAGTGTAATTATTTGCCCTCCTGAGTTTCATTTTGTTGCATCTCCTCATTTATACATGTCTACTTACCAAAATCCATTCAGAAATAAGTAAGAGTTGGTAACATTTTAGTAGCAACTATGTTCATCTAACTGCTTTCTCCTGCGCTTCCTGGTTTTACTCACTACTACTGTGTAAATTATAGAACTTACAGAGAATTTCGATAAATTATAAAGACCCTAACTATCATGTTTAAATGGAGTAGCTTTACACTGCAGTTTCATAACCAGTTTAATATGACATGAGCCAGCTCAATCATCAAAGAGTCATCCTACCACCCCCTCATTCCTGGGTGATTATTTCTCCACCCATAACTGCAGGCACATGAAGTCATATGGCCCTGCAATGAACTACCTCAGGGAAGTCATCTGAGATAATTAACCAGGGGCAAAAAAAAGCCAACAACAGCAAAAAATATATATTTAAACCTCCTTCTTCCAGTTGGGTGTTTTTTCAAAGAACCTTCTTCAGCTGCCTAGTGGTGTTGTGGGGGGGGGTTTATTATTATTTTTAAAGCGCAAGGGACAATATTTGAGTCAAGAAAACACTGCCAAGAATTTCAGGTAGTAGTGCCACTTTATGCAGACCTAAACTAACATGAAATGATGTCATCATCATCCAGTCAATTCTGTGCACTCCAAGGAGCTATTAGCTAAAATTAATACAATGTTACTTAAAGCAAAATGAAAATAGCCTGCTTAAAGAAAACCAATTAAATAAAGCATATCACACAGACTGCATGAAGAAACAGTAAAATGCAATGCCAGCATATACATCTATGGCTTAAAAAAAGAAGCAAGAAATCTGTGAATTTTTCATATATTAAAAAAAATCAAATTAACTGTGTTATTTCATAACCCAGCTTCTGTTCCTCCATAAGTAAGAAAATAGAGCAGTATCCTGCATCTTCAGAATTCACCTTAGCATTTGTTATTTTTCATGAAATAAAGGTGAATTTCATGGTGGGTTAAGGCTCATAAAGTGAGATACAGAGAGATGCAGGCACCTACATGCAGAGTTCCGAGGACTTTTGCTTGGGGACACTGTAATTCTGCCTGTGCCCAGTTTGTTTCTTCAAAATGGCCAAACTTTGCATCTAGCACATCTCACTCGTACTCTCTGAGCAGCTGATTTGCACCAAAGCCAGATCAAGATCTGCAAGCTAAACACTCTTTGACACACTTGGCACTGATAGCACTGGTATTCCTACAACATGCAGCTACTGTTTTCTTTTATGGGGGAGGAGATGACGTTATCTCTTGTATTCCACAGACTGCTGAACAGCTCACCCTCACAGGAGATGGGAAATACCCTTAACTAGCAGAATAGACATGCCTAGGCTGCATGTGCATTTTCTGCAATATATCTAACATATCTTTCACTTCTCAGTTTGAATCTCTGCTGCTGAAATGAGAGAAAGGTACAGGTCATGAAATTTCTGAGCTATAGAGAAGCAATGAGAATGTCTGAGTAGCCCAATATTAAAGGTATTAGCCTAGGAAGAGAGAATCCCTGTTTTCCTGTCTGCACTCCAAAATTATCTTCTGTTTTTGCTTTTCTTGGAGACTTTAGCAGTTACTGGGTAAAATACAGATGTGGTGCTTAGAATGAAATGTTCCCTCCACTTTAACATCTAAACTGTAAAATCATATGGTATCTCATCCTGAGTCACCTACAGTCCTCCATAACTTCTTCTTCTGGTCATACTTCCTGCTAGATAGTTCCAGAGTCCCTTGGTATGGTGAGTTGCATGGGATAATTTTTATCCTTTGTTCCCCGTGTAGGAATTTATTATAATTGTTGGTGTGTTTTGTTGCATTTGGGGGATCTGATCACTGAAAATTCAGCACTGAGGCAGTCTGTCTATCTGGAAAGGGTCCCTTTTTCTTGCTGGTTTCTGTAAACTATTGTCTTAGTTTGGCAAGACAGGTATCTATCAGGGAAAGTTGGACTTCCTTTGGAATGGAGAATGTAAACCCCTTCTCTCCAAATTACTATAATTTTGAAATTAGGGGCTTTCAGGCTAAAATATGGGAATAGCAATAACAGTTCTTTACTAGGAATATTAAAAATATTAAATATATGCACTAGGAATATTAAAAATATGCAGTAGTACAAAAAAATAAACAAGCAAACAAACAAAAGTCCTAGAAAACCTGACAGTCAGAGATACGACTTGACACCCTGTTGTCAGGGCGTTGGAAGCAGTCCAAATAAATCTTGGAGTAACAGATGTTGTTCTGTGGAGTGGAGAGGATCCTGTAGAAAAGGTCCCAGTGATGGCAAGATGGGTCCAGTTTTCCTCTGAGAATCCAGTGGAAAACAGGCTGCTTGGTATTCCTACATGTCAGATTTTATCTTGGTAGGATGATTGGCTCCCCCCACACTGGGTGGAGCATCTCACAATGGGATGATGTAATGTGTCACTGGTGAGCCTTAATGGCCCATTAACAGAAGATATCCCTTGAAGGGTGGACAGTGGTGAAAGAGATAAGAAACACTGCCTCACCTGGTTTTAACAGCTGGCTTATTGTCAGAAGGCATCTGCTCCCTCCCTGCTGGAGTTACAAGGGATAAAGAAAAATATCTCCCCAATTGCTTTCAACA
Organism: Prinia subflava; assembly: GCF_021018805.1. NCBI lineage: Eukaryota > Metazoa > Chordata > Aves > Passeriformes > Cisticolidae > Prinia > Prinia subflava. The sequence continues at coordinate 56,067,665 of NC_086247.1, forward strand.
CATGAAATAGAATACACATTTTTTGGTTACATAACCCAAGACAACTATTTATACTGTACACTGGGCCTGAAATGCAGGACCACACTAATTACTAATAATATTTATGAAATAATTAATAACAATAATCACTATTGATACAGCCATAACATAGAAGTAGCAAATAATTCACAATTTAAAAGGCTAATAATAATAATAATAAATTTTATATATCCTTTATATCTTATATATATAAAATAAGAAAATATATATTTTATGTATATAGTATAAGAATAAAGTTATGAGGGAAGAGGAAATAAGGTTTATTTAAAACTTCTGCCTTTCAAGCAGATAACTTCTTCAACAGAAAATGGTTTTGATCTTGTCAAGTATAAAATCAACTTCTTATTTTAGCTCAAGTTCATTCTTTTAAAAGTTCTATTATATATTTTTTTTGGCTTGAGACACATTTGGTCTCTCAATATTTATTATGAGTAAGGCTGAGATATTTATTCTTCACAGGCACATGTTAAGGTTGAAAATTTATTGAAGGCAAAGATGTTAACATCTCAATGCCAAAGCTCTATGTTAACCAAATTTTCCAGGCATTTTGTCAGTAATTAGTATTCTTTCGTGTCAATAAATCATTTATATTTTCATTCTCAAACATAATTTCAGACCAGAGAGAAACTGTAATAAATACTTATTATGCACATGATATATTACTAATGAAGAAGATGATAAATTGCTAATGGAAAAAAAAAAGTACTGTGAAAGCCTTGCTGAAATATAGGTAATAAATCACTACTAGAATACTTAGAATACATTTTTCAGGTGATCAAACATTCTTATAAGATTTCAGATGCCCTTCATTCACACAGTGGTCCTCCAGTAAAATTCTACAGGTCTCTTCCTGCTCCACTGAATCCAGCAAGACTTTGGACACTGATATCTGTAGAAGCCATGTCAAACTGGGAATTAGTCAAGGAAGGAAGATATCTAATGTGATTTTAAGCATCAGCAGGTTGTCCCATTGCCCCACACAATGTCAGCTCTGAAATGAAAGAAAATTGTCCAAGGACTATTTAGCAAAATCAGACCTAGAAGGAAATGGGAGGAATGAAAATATGAGTGGAGGTCAGCATGCTTGTCAGGAAGCTGCGTGATGGAGGAAGCCAAGAGCCAAGTGTGATGGTGTTGCCAGCAGGGCAGGGACCTCACCAGCACGGGATCTGCTCCCATGGCTCCTGAGCAGGAAGGGCAGAACAGGGCCCGAGCAGGGTCACAGCCACAGGATGGGCTGGCAGGGCCACCAGAACAGGGATGAGCTGAAGCCAGGCTGGGGTGGTGGTCAGGGTCCGGAATGAAGTAGGAGGCTCAGGGATACTAGCACCCAGCTCTGGCAGGAGCAGGGGCAAGAGCCGCAGCTCCAAAGCAAGTCAGGGTGACAGCGAGGACCTTGCCTCTCTCAGAATAGAAACATCTCTCATATATATAAAATAAAAAATTCGAATTTCTTATAATCTCAGAAAGGAGAAATATTCCCAGTGAACATCTGTCAAAAAAAAAAAAAAAAAAAAAGATTGACATTCAGTTCAATAATCTTGGAAAAATAACACAAAATGAAGAAAGACTCAGACTTTAATGCAAAATTCTTAATCCCGCAAATTTAAAATCGAGGATTTTAACATTGACAGATGCTAGGCAAGGTCTGAACTTGGAGTTCAAGCTCTGCATTCCCAGAAAGCTCAAGCAGATTTCCTTAATAGTAAATCACGTATATTCAATGCAAATCTTTTCACTTTTGAGAGTATGTATATCCTACCAGATATTGGAAAATAGATGTTAAATTACTTAATTAAAAGAGGATATTTTAGCATCATTATACACAGATTTTAGACACTAAGAATGTCTAGAAGAGGATGCCAATTATTTCCTTTCAGATAACTTACTTCAAAGCTTTGATGAGGTTTAATTTTAAGGTCCTTCACATCCAAGTTTTAAATACTTCAATTTTTTAGTGTTATTCCTCAAAGTGTTTTTTTAGACAAAAACACACATTTTGGTCCTGCCCTCCAAGTCACTTGAACTATTGAATCAACACACAGGATGTTTTCTATTTGGAGAAAAATAGAAATACTTAACTTAGTAAGTACATTACATTACCTCTTTTTCTGTTTAGTGTTACTTTAATCAGATGTTTTGTCATAAAAAAATCTCACTTGTGTATTGTTCTATATTGGTTTTAAACAAAACCAAGTCATTTTGTTCTTCCAATCCAATCTCACAAACCACCTAGTAGTTTTCCTTCTTTAAATATCTTAGACATACGGTTTAGAATTAAAATGGTCATATTTCACTCTCTCTATTATCTTTGGATATAGCACTCACAGGTTATTAACCAGGGATTCATTAAGCCATATGGTGAAAAGTATCAGGTACACATCAGGTACAACTCAGTCAAATAATTAAACAGTTGCTGTGTTTTAAATGCACTTTTCAGTCCCAATGAGACAGGTGAAGATAATGCTTACCTAAACATTATTCTACTTAAGTACACTTAAAATAGATTCATATCCTGATTTGTAGTAGCAACTCAAATCCAAATAGATATGTGCCCAATGTCATTATCTTTTAATCAAATACAACATTGTTTCAAATAATGAAGTGGAGCTCAGACCTCCCATTAAGGAAGAGCTCCTTTTCTTTTTCAAAATAATAATAGGAGTTTATCAGCTGCAATTTACACTTTAATAGTTTCTGACAAAACTCTTGTGTTCACATATAAGCTTATCCAAAGCACCTTAAAATTTGCAATTCAAATCGAGTTTGTCTCTTCAAGTTTTTTTATTGATGCGAAAAAGTCTGGCTGTGTTAAGTATAGGTTGTCAAATTTTATCTTACTCCTACCTGAGTCCTAACATGATAAACAATTTGCACTATATCCAACATGTATTGCTGAAAATTCCCATGTTTTAGTTCTGAAGTGCTTTAACATTAAATGACAACAAAAAAACTACACCCTCCTTTCCATTATTTGCTTTTATATTACAACAAAAAGACTTGATGTTTTTATTCTTATTTTAAGATGTTTGCTGATTCACACAAAGAAAAGCCCAGATAATTTCACAATTTAAAATACTGTTTACAATTTTAAGAGGAGTTTAACTGTTTGGGAAATTCTCCACTGTAGAAATGTCAAAGAATTATTTACATTACAGCCTAAAGTATAACCTTTTAACTTTTTAAGATTTATATACAAGCGATTTTAGATCCAGTATACCAATATGTTTGTTTATACTTCTGAAAGGAAGATCAGTGCCTTAGCCCCATTGTAGCTTATTTTTAAACACATGACGAAATGAGTAGAACTAAACTTTTTAAATGAAAATATACTCAATAAATCATGAGCTTTAAAGTTGCAGAAAAATGTAATCCACATATTTAGAAGTTGTTTTATCTTCCTCTTATTAGTCCTATTAGCATTCATTTACTAGTACTCTTAGTAGTTGTTCTATTTAAATTTTAAAAAAAGGAAAAATAATTTAAAGCTACTTTGTTGTTCTATATAACCAAAATGAAAACAAATGTAAATTATTTAATACTTCCACTACTTGACTTTGAAGAGAGATTCCCAGATAATTTCAAATTTGCTTGTTCTCCAGACATGGATCCTCTCTGTTCAGAATACCTGTCTGTGCTAATCCTTTAGTCATGGCAGCAGCAGGCCCCTTGCAGCTGGGGGCATCTCTACATAAATGAGATTCTACTGCACTGACTGAAAGACTGCAGACTGCTGCCGTGAGGAAATTTTATACACAACTAGCATTTTTCTAGTTATTTTTACTTATGCAGATGGAAATATATACATTTTTATAGGTATATTTGTAACTAAAAAAAATTATTTTATCTTCAAAGACAGTACCTGGCACACATTTCTTGCAAATATTTTCCTTTGTCAGCTTTCTAGAGCTCTAATGCCAAGATACAGAAGATAAAGATGACATTTACAAGCAACTCAAGTAACTTACATCTTTACAAATTAAATCTTGTTGTCTATAACCACTTGCTAAAAAGCAGCACACAGGCCAAGCTTTGAAACAAAGCAATTGAGATGAATGCATTTAGGACAGAAGAAGTTGAACCAGAAACTTCTACTGAGTAAATAATGCCTTTGCTACATAACCTCTGTAAAGGCTTATTTCTAGGAGCCTTCTCTCTCATTAATACACTCATTTACCTCTAAAATAAATGAGGAATATGATGCTATCTGGATGGCACGTGTGTTAGTGGTCCAGACAAGGAGCCAGAATATGTTAGGAGGTAGTTTGCCTTCAGCTTTCTAGAGACAATCAAGCAAAAAGCAATTAGCAAAGGAGTAGGTGGAAAAACTTTACATTAAGGGGATTATGGACACCACTCAAAACAACAGCTATCTCCATCCCTGTGGGAATCAGCAGAACAAAGCCAAACCTTTCTTTCAGAGTACAACCAGCATCAAATACCTGGGAAATTTATATCAAGGTGTAGTTTCCTATTTGATTCGTTGCTTACTGGAACTGAATACATCCTTTGCCTCCAGAAATGCCCTTCCTAGACAGACAGAGAAAATTACTGTCTCCTCTGTAATGTGGACAGAAAGACAACAACCTTTTGTTACAGATGGGAAAAACAGATTATCAGGGGAGAAACATAAGGAAAGCAAATCCTTTGGGATATCGATAATACACTTAACTATGTCCTAGATTTCGGATCTAGCTTGGAACTGTACTCGCATTTGGAGTTAAAGATGAACACTAAAGTGTAGACAAATGATGAGGGCTATTTATAAACCTTGCAGATATGTGTGTGTTACCTTCATTCTGAGCACATCAAGGATTAGACCATTTAAAGGAATTTGGCCCGGAAATACCTAGCTTCTGGACCTTGACTTGGCTTAAGGTTACTGAGAAGTACACAGGGATAAATGCGGATCTCACTGGCTCAAAAGTTGATACATGTTGGAATCTAAATCCCACCACCTCAAAACTTTAGAAAGAAGAAGCAAGGCTCCTACAGGGTTTGCATATCAGCAGAATTAAGCAGTATCAAGCAGTATTTAAGTACAAAAACTTCAGAATTGTAGTTTTGGGCATTTAGTGTCTAAATTTTGTCTTGTATGAAACAAACTTTCTATATCTTATTTATGTCTGATCCATGGTCTTCAAATAAATTCTATACCTAGTTCTATATGAGCATATAAAGTTTTGCGGCAAAGTTTTATAAACCAGATCTCAATGAATCCTGTTTATCATTCCTTCTGCATTGATAATATCCTTGGCAAATGGCCTCGGTCAGTGGTGCAGAGAAGTGCACTTTAGTATTCAGCAAATGTACAGTTGGGACCCCTAGTGACTCATGCTGTTATAAAATTGACTGAGATCACCTAAAGGAGAGAAATAAGATCATTACAAAAACCTCAGTATTCTCTGAGTCTTGTAATGTTTGTGCTCTGAAGACAGAATTATCTATTAGGTACTCTGAAATGTCTAATGAAGGCTGTTGTGGCAATTTTGATGATATTTGCAACTGAGGAGTCACTAGCTATTCTATTTGTTCCACCTGTTTGGGAAACAGAGGAAGGGCAAAAAAAGGTCAGAATGAAATTAACAGATAAGCAAAAAATAGAGATGAAGATGCTACATTTAGCTCAGTCAGAATTACAGAGTATTTCTAGGTCAGGGTTAATAGCAAGTGTCTCAGGTCTCTACCCAGAAACTGCTGAAGATGATGGATACCAGGTTTACTGGTATAATTTAATAGATAGGAGCAGCAAGGATTCCTGGTAATATTTATCTCAAAGACCAGCATTTTCTTATTTCTAATTAATCTAAAGCCAACTTGACATATTGTCATCTTTTTAATGAAATTTGAGGCTTGATATTCAGAAAGAAGAATCAGAGAAAAAAGAATCACAGAACAGATTTTGTAAAAGGAAATGGTGTATATTAGTGACATTTATTTGCAACATGAAGATTTTCCCTACTTTACACATCACTCCTGGTTTTCTAGATATTTAACTTTGTTGTTTTTTCCAAGAGAATCATATGCAGCAGTGAATGCTCTTTATCCAAACCCTACAGCAATGATAGAAAGCCTACACTAAACATGTCTTATGGAGACAACACCCATGCAATTCCAATGTATGATAGCTAGTAAACATACAAAAAGACAGGTTTTTCAAATAAAGCAGTCTACTGAACACCATCAACAGCAACTTTTCTCAGGAGAGAAGAAGAAAAAGTTATAATTAGTTGAAAAGTTAGACAGGTGTGGCCAGTTAGAATATTACAAAACATAATTTAAAACCCAGATAAATGTGGTAGCAGACTTAATTATTTCTATAAACAAGTAACAGAATAGTAGTGAGGGCTCAGCTGTTAATGTACGCTGTATTTGATCCTCGGGTTGGGAATAGTTTCTGATTTCAGCCTTGCGTTGGTATCTTGTACTAAACTTTTACTCTGATGTTATGCAGAGTCAGAAAGTTGCTCAATACAAATAAGCATAAAAGCACATTACGTAATGTACGTTGCAGTTCAAAGACAAGGAAAAAGGAAGAACATTTAAAGGTGTGGAAGAATTTCCTCCCACCTAAGGCAGTGAAGGAAAGAAAGAGCATGGATACCTGTAAAGTATTTGAATAGGATTTTCTTCTACAAATAAAGACCTTTCCCTTACAAAAACACTGCTGCAAATGCAGCATGAAGAAATTAACTTGAAAAGTCAGATATAATGGAAGTATATGATAGATGACATAAATCTGCTGCATAAGAAATAAATAAATCTTGTTATCTTTTGCATTTTGAATATTTTTACATTTTCCTGGCCAGCATATTTAATTGTTTTATTTTTATACAATTCATAGTATATATTTCAAAATATTTTGGTTTATTTTAACACTAAATAAAATTACTACAGTGTTTCCCTAATTTAATCTTCTTGTCTGATACAATATCTGAAATTTAATTTACCTGTATAACTAATGCTTGATAGGGAATTTGTTCATTGAGTTATACCTTTCAACATTTTTCTTGCAGGTAATAGAATATATCAAAATAAATCACATTTCATTCAAACATTTTATGGTAGGCTGTCAGCAAATGTCCAAGGAAACACAAACCTAAAGCATTAAAAGTGAAACCACTTGCAGATAAATCATAGAAACTTCTCATTTAAAAAATTATTTGTAAAGGTCTAATGAACTGTTAGGGACAAGAACTGAAAATTACCACACATTAGAGTCTTCCTCATCTCTAAAATAAATACAACCTTATTTTAGTTGGACACAAAAATAAATTCCAGTAGTCCCATTTATACTTTAAATCACAGAAAGAGTAACTATAACAATGCATGAGAAAACACCTTCTTTCACCTTCATCGCCTAGGGAAAAATGTGAATATATTTCCCTTACTTAAATAAAATCCATGCCTGAACTGAGATTAAAATTAGAAATTTATTTCTGAACACATAAATATGACAGTACTGTATTTAATTTCTGATGACTATAACTGTCGTGCTTGAGCTGGCTTTTCATTCTCTAAAATAGACTTCTTTATGTATCACACCACATTACTGAATACTGTTAATCTTCAATATATTTAATACATTAGGCAAAAAAAAAAAATCTTGTGGGTTTTAGTGCAATAAAATATATTTGAGACAGTCATTTGGGTCTGACTTTGCCAGTTATGGAAAAAAAAAACCAAAACAAAACCCAAAACAAAACAAAACCCAAAACACAAAAACAAACAAACAAACAAACAAACAAAAAAACCAAAAAAAAAACAACAAAAAACACACAAACCAACCAAGCCATCACAAAACAAACCAGAAATTTTGTGGAAATTTCAACCATGTCTCCTGACAAAGGAGCTACCCTATAAAAAATAGGTTAGAGTCTTCCATTCATAAATGCTTAAGAAAGAGATAATTTTAAATCTGTCGTTTTGTGGGCTTTTTGTTGTTATTGGTTTGGGGGCTCTTTTTCTTTAGTTGTACACATGTTGTCCACCCCCTCTACCTCCCCAACAAGAAAGAGACAGTAAGATGGACTTTGATAGACTACAAGCTACCTTTTGTTAATGTCATGCTGTATGAGACAACAGCGGCCTGAATATCATTTCTTCAGCATTAGAACAATTTTGAACATAAAAGATTTCTTTCTTCCCCTATGGTCCTATTTAGAATGAACTTACTCTGTTTTTAAAAATCAGTGCATATTCAGCATATATGGCAGGAAGAGTGTGTGGGGGTGTTGCACACACTCCCAACAACTCTAGTGACCAAATCTTTGGAGTTTTTGAAATACACAACCAGACTTTTTCTCACAAATTAGGAACATCAGAGAAGTCATGATACTACTGGGAAAAGGAATCTGAAATGTTATTTGAGAATTATGTAGCTACCATGTACTATTAACAACCTTTCCCCCCAAAATCACTTTTTTTTTCTTAAGTAAATACTGTCAGTCTCTTCTCTATCTCTTCCTCTGCCACCTGAAGACTTGTTCATTTTGGCATTCCTGTGGATTGAGAGTTTTGCAGAGCAAAGGAAAAACTCATGCAACAAGTGGAAAGGTTTATTGAGGGCAAAGAGGATGGCTCCATTTTTCCTGTAATATCAAACTAGTTCAGGTAAAGTAAGAATTCTATAGGTTTCCTCTAATTTCAGGTCTTATTCTGAAGTCTTGTTCTCAGACCTTGAGGAAAAGAACAGAAAAATTAACAGAAATGGAGTGGAGGGAAGATTTCACAAACCAGTTCATTTGCAGAGATTTAACCAAAACAACAGAATGACAGGTGGTTTTTTAATTTCTTTTTTTATTGTCAGTCAGGCAAAGAAATTCTCAGCATATACCTAACACAGACTATTGAAACTGCATAAAAAAAACAAGTCACTGAGTTATGATCACTCTATTACAATATCCAGGCAAATCTTTCTTCTACCATACTCAGAATTGAAGTGTTGATGAAGATGATAGTGTTGGCATGTTCTGACACCACACTTTTTCAAAATCCTCAGAAGGTTACTCCATCTCATCACATAGAGGCATGAACTACAGTGATACTACCGAAATACTATTGCTACATGGCTGAATATTCTGCAGCACCAGCAAACTTACCTTACCACAAAACCCCACTACACTTGCTACTAAAATTAATGGACTACTAGAGGAAAATAATGGAGGGATGGGAGGTGTTGTCAGTAAATCCAAAATTCTTATGAGGAAATCCAAAATTCAGAGATTATGACAATGTATTATTTCAACTCCTAAAACACCTGGAGAAGGTTAGCACTGGAACAGTACCATCATCTGTAGAAGACACAGTACATTCCATTCACCTTCTTAACCTTTCAGCTCGGAGGGCTGGGTGCTGGAAAGAAAGGATTACATCATACCTTCTTCTCTAAATTGAGGTCTAGTGACAGACTTTCCCTAGCTATACTCAATCAAAAAAGCACAGCTGTGGAACTAGAGCTTTTCCTAGTAACCTAAATGCATACAAAGGTATGTGAGAATTTTTTTTGAAATACGCTATATGAAAAACAGTTGTGATAGACAATATATTGTATAATTATTCATCGAGTTTTGCAGACTGTCTAACCTGACCTTTGGATTCCTGATATTAGGTCTGCAATACACCAAGAGTAGTAAAGCTAAAATTATTATTAGGAAAAAAAAGGAAAAAAAGGATATAAAAAAGGATGCAGTTAAACTCTTGAGCTGATTTGTAACGATTTAGTTGCTCTGCGACCTCCACAGTTTTCAGTGTTACACGACTAGGGAAACAGAGTGCACACAGAACTGACCTAAGCCACAGCAATGCTGGGGTTCAGGGGCCCAATGTCTGTTAGCTGAGACATAAGGCACGGCTGCTGTCACCTCTGCAGCATCCCAAGGACAGCACTTTTCATGCAGGGAGAGAGATTTGCTACGAGTGCTGTAGCCCAGGGAGATCTGAGAAATGTGCATTGCAAAAAATCAAGAGAAGAGAGAGTGAAAGCACATCATTTATAAAACAGCTTGACTGAGCAAGTAAGCCCGATTTACCTGCACCGTGCCACTATTGTCACGGCGGCTCCGCAGGGAGCGCGTTCATTTGTCATTTCCACCACACCATATCTCAAGTCATACAAGTATTACATCGAATGCATCCCTCAGCAGCCGGCTCACAGCCCGCTTTCTGGCACATCTCAAATCCGTAGATAAATGCTCCGGAGCACCACGCTGCTCTTCATCACCCTATTTCTAACCTCTTGTAAAGCATCTGCACACAGACTTTATTTCACTGGCTTTAGGTTTCCCCAGGTCACTCTCCGTTACAGATACTTGCGTTTGAAATAGGTGAGAGTGCTCCTTGTGGGACTCCAGGGCCTGCGGGACCCTGCCAGAGCCAGGGTACTGCCAGAGGGGCACGACCCGGAGCGGGTCAGGGTGGCATAGGGAGACGGAGAGGTGGAGCGGGGGAGGGTGCTGTAGCCAGAGCGGGACAAGGTGTAGGAGGAGCGGTTCAAGGAGCTGTACGGGGCGCGTGTGAGTGTGCCGTAGGTGGCACGGGTCGAGGAGTAGCCCAAGCGCCCCTCGGGGCTCCACAGCGACCGGGAGCTGGGAGCCCACGTGGAGCCCAAGCGAGTGGTGGTGTCGTAGGAAGGGCCCCACTGAGAACCGCACAATGAGCGAGAGCCAGAGGTGCCCACAAGCTGGGAGACGGAGCGAGAGATGGGGGCACAGAGGGAGCGGGCGGTGGCACCCGCCAGGGGCCGCGGGGACGGCGAGCACGGCAGGCAGGCGGCAGCTGATGAGTCCAAGGGCTGCGCGGCAGGCGAGCTGGCAGGGCGGGCCACCAGCGAGGCGGAGGTGGGCGAGCACAGGGAGTGGGCCGCAGGAGGCCCCACGGGGCGCGGGGCTGGGGAGCACAGCGAGTGGGATGCCGGGGGTCCCACGGGGCGGGGGGCTGGGGAGCACACGGAGCGGGATACAGAGGCACTGCCCACCTGCAGCACTGATGGGGTGCTGCTACGGTCGGCAGCACGGGGCACGGGGGAAGCAGCTGGGGAGCACAGGCCGTGGGCTACCCCGGCACTCAGGGGCTGGGAGGACACGGTGGCCACTGGGCCACACGGAGGCTGGGTGGTGGGAGAGGGCGTGGAGCCGCAAACGACATGTGAGATGGAGGCACCGGGCACTGAAAGGGGAGTTGGAGGTTGCATGGGATTACCAATGGTGTGGACTACTGGGGAGCACATGGAGTAGGATGGCGGAGCAGACATAGGGACTGCCTGGGTTGCCCCACTGGGACTGGGGCCGGCCATGAAGTGGGTCAGCAAGGCACTCACCGCATTATTCGCGGGGACAGAGACAGAATAGGTCATCGGCCCCCCTGCACCTCCAGAGGGGTGTGAGGGAGCAGGACCTGTCTCGAACACCACATGAGGCATAGGGGTGCAAACAGGGTTGGATGCTGGGGCTGGCATGGAGTTGTTGTACATGGATGGAGGCATTGGAGCACATGTAGCAGGAGGTACAGTCTCACATATGACACGGAAGCCAGGATCACATGCCATCTCAAAACCAGGATTGATGCTTGGATTGAAGCCTTGGTTGCAGATGGTGTTGCATAAGGGGTGGCCTGCAGGGAGGTACACGAAATCGTAGACAGGCTGCCCCCCTGCACTGCAGTTTGGGTTGCACACTGGGATACATATATATTCACACATGGAGTTGAAGGCGGCGTCTGCCACAGGGACAGGCCCAGTGCCGTTTGTGGGGACGGAGCCGTTCTCACACACTGGGAGTGACCCGTTCTGGCTGATGGGCAGGACACCATTCTGGCCTGCGGAGCAACACACTTCGCCTTTGGCACATCCCTTGCAGTAGGCAAACTTGTGGCACCCAAGGTTGGCCAGGAGTCGGTGGCTGCCAAGCCTGTAAGGTGTGAACTCCACGACAGTCCGGGCCTGTTGGTTGGATGCCAGCGTTCCCAAACTGGAGCAAGACAAAATAATTAGGACCCTAATCCTTAGCAGTCAGAGACCTAAGCGCTATAGGATGAGCACACAAAATTAAGTTTGATTTGTTGTGACATATTTTAGAAACAAACTATTATGACAACTTTGTTATTCTTGTCTTCTTCAAAAAAAAAATCCATATTCTCTGTTGTGAAAAAATGGTAAAAACTCTTGTCCCAAGAGAAAACTCCCATAGTCAATTCTATAATTGGAATTGGAAAATCATTTCTGGTACTGACTTGAATTCTTAAAAAATGTAGCACCTTTCTGCCTCAAAGGTATATTTATTGCTTACCATTTCCAGCAGTTCGACAGGGCAGCTTTGTGGAATCCAGTTCATTACTATTCAGTGAGAACAATTCTTAACTTCTTGCCCTCAAAACTAGTCACACTTTTGTCAATTCTCCTTGTCATGAAGAGAAGCAATGCATATTAATGAACAGCTACTTTTCCTAGAAAGTTACAGCATCCTAGAAGTTTCCAGTTTCCTGTGATTAACGTGCTAGGAGCTTCAAATGCATATTGCTATTGCTCACTGTGGTTCGCTAATTGTTCCTGTATGTGGTTAGTGCCAGTTCATGAATATTTAGAGGAATTTTTTTATAAACTCAATAGGACTGTAAGGGACAGAGGACCCAGCTAGCACTTCTTGTAAAGACAAGTGTGCAGACAGGTATTTAATGCACCCACTTAAATTAAATCTTGAGAAAAATGAAGCAGCAGCATTCCTTGCAAGCTTTAAATGATCATCAGTTTCAAGAGGGGTGAGGCTTTTAATGGAGTCTCAAAGTAATAAGAGCCAGAACATCCTGTTCATGTGCTAAATGCCAAAAATATCACAACTATTGTCTCTCTCAAAACCTGTTCTGAACTTGCACAGTTTAGTTCAACCCCCAATACTATCCCCATTTCAAGAACTGATGAACTTACTCAATGGTCATTGGCTCTTTGAATAAACCACAGCCTTCTAATGTCATTACACAATTCTTCATATCTTCCTGGAGAGGATTGCAGAAGGAGATCTCTGCAGTACATGGTACTTTCAGTCTGGGTTGGCTCAATAGCTAGTTAAAAAAGAAACAAACACATTTTATATTTTTTAATCCTTACAAAATTGACAATGAGGTAAATTCATGGAAGGAAAAACAAAATAATTATTAATATACATTTCTTTCTGACTTGCTTCTATGATGTATGCTTCTATACATCACTAAGTCAACTGTTTAACTTTAAAAATCACACCAATCTTGCTATTTTTTTTTAAGGCAATAAGATAAAAGAAAAATGTAAAATATTTCAAGTTTATTGGTATTGGTATTGTACTTAGGAATTAGCCAATGAGAATTCCAAAGTCTGTTCCTTAGATCCTAAATTCCATAATTAAAGTTCCTTACCTTTACAATAACAGGTGGTCTGTTGACCACAATATCCCTGCTCACCATCAGAACTTCTCCACACTCTGGGTCTGAGACAGCAACTACTTTCATAATGTTGTGATCATAGAGATAAGGTCCATATTGATTATATGATATACACAGTGGAATTTTTTTCACTGTAAAAAAAAAAAACCAAACTTTTTTTTCTGATTTTTTATTAATATTCCCTCTTTTCTTTCTCCTAAAGTTTAACTCACACTTAAAATGGCTTAATTTAATATTAAGTTATCATGGCATCTTTGAAAATAGACAGAATTTTTCCTGACTTAGGGTGATACATTCCTATCTTCAGCAATCAGTTTCACAGTTTTCAATTCATCTATCAGTGAATTTGCAAGATTAGTTGATGATGATGACAATTATCAAGCAAAATTTGGACTCTTTCCTTCCAGTGCAATTCTTAACGCAATAATTCAAATATAGGCAAATTGAAGCCTCAAAATAGAATTTTAATATCAGTGTGAAATTTTGTCTTACAAGGATGTGGTTTAATTAAAGGGATCCTGTTTCTCCAAAAAAGACTTCAACCATGGAAACAGGTGTTTATGTTCTGCTACATATTTACACTTCCCAGCACATGGTTTGTCTACCTGCTTTAAGCAAATGTTTTACACTGGCTGATACCTTCTGGCCAAAGAAAGCGTTCTGATAAACAGTTGCAGCTTTACCTTTGTTTTGAGTATAGAGTCCAGAACTGAAATTTTAATGAAGCAATTCTCTAAACTATCATAAGAATCTCTAAACCTCAAGAACTTAAGGAAAGACTACAATTTACCTGTCACCATACATGTAGAATTGACATTGTGTTGATTTTTGAGTGATCACCCTAAAGGGAATTCAGCTGTTGATATTTAACACCGTGCACATTTCACTTCCCACCACTATTAGAAAGCTTCCACAAGTCCTAAAAACCATCTGCTAAAAAGAACAGAGTATTAGACAATTTCCCCCTCTTACCTTCCCTTGGACCCAATGTGACATTCACGCTGTCTTTCCAAAACTGTTCCATTGGGCAACCACTGTAGGTTATAATTTGTGCGCACAAATTAAACTTCAGGGTTTTGTTCTCGTTACGCAAATTTTCAAGCAGCCAGTTCAGTTGGACATCTTCACCATACATTGGGCAGTTAGCCATCTTTAACCTCATGTTAATTCCGGAGTCGCTCAGAAATGGGTTTTTCAGAGATGATAACTCTCTGTCGATATGGCAGTTGGAAGCATTGCAATACCCTGGGTGAATTCTTCTGTAAGCCCGGTAATAGGCTTCTTTGTTTTTCACAGAACCTGTTGAAGAAGATATATGATAATGAATCTGCTGGCAGCGCAAGAACCCTATTATTATTCTACCCAAATAATAAAGATAATTAAATTTATTGCTTCTTCTTCCTGGAACCCAAAGCAGCAGGTTGTTGTAGAACAAGTGCACCAGATAATGAAATATGAGATACAGCAGACTGAATGCACAGAAGAAAATAAATACCTCAGGGAAAAAAAATTAAAAACCTTATTTTATTTTTAAGTAGTTAAATATAAAAATGGTCATGTAAGTCTCAAAATGTATAGTTAACACAAAACTCAAAGTATAACTCTTTGAAAGGATACGGGTGAATATGAGATGCTACCATTCTCTCAAAAGACAAAATATGCCATTAAAACAAAGAAACTATCATTTTCCAACCAACCTATCAAAAAATAAACAAAAAAAAAAAAACCCACAGAGGTTGCTAATGTACAATCAGCTGTGATTTACTGTCCATTCTTTTATGCAGTTTTACTGGTTAAACTCCTCCCTGAAAATCAGTAACCCATGGCCCAAAGTAAGAACAACAGAATATGCTAATAATACAGGAATTTAAAAAGTAGGCATATTTTCTGACAGACCTAATGCAAGAAGCAACAAGTAAGGTGTTAATCCCAGGTTTAGAAGAATTTGTGGGGATTTTTTTAGATTATCTCTAATAATAATATATTATTATATAATTAATACTATTTTAATCTACTTTAAAGGTGAGACCAAAACACATACATACAAACAGTGTTATTTAAAGGGCTGGAATGCATGCCCTGTGAGGAGCAGCTAAGAACTTTGGCTTTGTCTAATCTGTAGAAAAGGAGATTGAGCAGTGACCTCATTGTTCTTCCTAGATTTCTGAGAAGAGGAAGGGGAGGTGCTGAGCTCTTTTCCCTGGTGTCCAGTGATCGGAAGCATGGGAATCGTTCAAAGGTGTGCCAAAGAAGGTTTAGACTAGACATTAGGAACTTCTTCTTTTTTGTGGGGCTGGTCAAACACTAAAACAGGCTTCCTAGAGAGCTGGTTGATGGGCCATGGTTGTCAGTGCCTTAAAAAGAGGTATTTAATACTATTTTTCAATTTTCACATAGTCCTGACAGGGGAGGCACTGGGACAAGGTCATTGTAGGTCCTTCCAGCTGAAATATTCCATCCTGTCCTGTTCTGTCCTGTTCTGTCCTGTTCTGTCCTGTCCTGTCCTGTCCTACCCCACCCCATCCCATCAGTGTGTGCTTTGTTTGAATCATCCAAACATATTTAGAAGTTTTAAAATCAAGATCTTTGAAGAGAAAAGCATCTGCCTCTTTCTAATGAATAAAAAGACTATTTCAGATTGTTTTGCACATTCAAACACAGGAGAGAATACTTTGAAACTTTTATATGATTAGCCTGTAAAATTTCCTCTAACCCATTTAATAGGTTTTCATCATACCTAGTTCATACTTGTAAGCTCCAGTGATATCTTCAAACTGCTCACTGCCAACACTCTTGGTGATTAGACGTTGTCCACATGGCCATGTGTCACAGAAAAATTTTGTTCTTTTGGCATTGTTTTGGGAAAGCCAGCCAACATAGTTTGAATTTACTCGAGAAAACATATGATGACCATCATAATCCAAGTCCAGTTCCCCTTCCCTGATGCTTCTAACCCATGTAGGACCACTGCAGGCTGAACCTAAACAGGAGAACAAAAATGTTATAACACATAGTAACCTGAGTACTAGGGAAACTCAGCAACGTAATCTGAGGAAAATTATTCCAACTTTGCCAAAGTTACCTCTGCCTGTTTCCAGAGGTGTTGGATCCAGACACTGCCAGTCACCACAGCACTGATTTATGTCTCTGCGAGCCATCCAAGATTCATTCCAGCAATGGTATCGCCTGTAGAATGAAGGAAAGTACAATTAAAGATGTATCTTGGATTACCAAATTTAGCGTCTATGACAGAGAAAAACCATGTCAGCGATAATTTTTTAATCAGCCAAAGATTTTGTATGTCTTAACACTGTTAATGATGTTTGTGACAGGAGCATTTTTATTTGCTTTATATCACTCAGATTGGAAATTTGTTCCAGAATCCACAGACCTGATTGCAAAACATGTTTCTTTTAGATGATAACATGACAACACAGTTCTTCTGTTTAAGTTTAACAGGATTTGAAAGGTTTATAAGAATGAAGTGAACCATTACAAGAAACATCAGAAGGACAACACAGGTATCAAACAAGTGATTATGACTGAAGATAAAAGTCCAAATTAGTGACAAATTTTCCCTAGGATTTCATGATCTACTTTACAATTTTTTACAGCTACTAAGTTTGATGGCCTTAGTTTTTTCAGCTGAGAAAGATGAGCAGGCAGCATGGATTCTCACAAGAGGTTTTGCTTCCTTCTTTTTTGAAAATCTACCTTGAATAGACAACCTCTTTGGTAATTTCATGGTTTAGAAATGCATTATTAGAAAACTGAAAGGCATTACCCCACTAAAGAAAGATACATCAAAGAGAGACACTGATCTGCTAAATTTATACCAGTTTTCCTATCATGCAGCTTTTTAAAAGGGCAAAAGAGCTTTATATTTTTCTTATTTACCATAGCTTGTCTTTACCACACAGGTTTTTACCAGTAGAATCAAAAATCTCATTGATACTGAGGGGATTCTCAATTGAGCAAGGAAAACAGAAGCTAGTGACAACACGGCTTGGAATTCCCAAACACCTCATCACTGTAAGAAAAAAATACAAATGGATTGTTACAAATCACAATCAGACAAATCCTTCACTTATTTTATAAATAATTATATTCTAATTTATAGAAACACAATGGATAAGAAGCAATATTTGGGATGCAGTATCTTAAAAATTCTTTTTAGTTCTTGAAAAGCAGTTTGAAAAAAGAAATGTTTTTTACTCTTCCATCTTTAAATAAAAACAAGGAAAAAAACCCCACAAAACCAGATATTTTAAGTTCAGAAATCATTAACCTGATTCTGCATTAATAAAACACATTTTTTTAATAAATAATGTGGTACATATAGATTCATCTACAGGACTTTGATTTAACTTTCTTCATTCAATGTAGAAGCAGATTCAGTAGATAAAGGGTATAAAGTTGGAGCTCAGATCTTCTGTCTGCAGAGTTTAGTGCACTATTATCTAATCTTTTGTATTAAAAGGAGAGTATAGTCTGATGCTTTTGTGTTTTGGAGGAGATATTACTAGAGATCTTCCTGTTCATAACTTAGTGGTTTTTCTCATCCTTCAAACATCATCCAATGCATAAATTTTGGTTCCGTAATGGGGTTGTACTAGACAACCTTTAAAGGTCCCTTCTAACCCCAACTATTCTATGATTCAATGATCCTGCACTTGCTCTGTGTTTTAATAAACGTTTCAGTATTGATAACTGCATAATATAAAGGTCTCAGAGAATATGCTACTACCATTTTTGCTCTTCAGCCTGAATAGAAAAGTAAAAGGTTTATTATAACACTATATCAGGAGCATGAGAAAAATACTCAATTTCTTTCTAGAAAAATGCTTATGAGTAAAATTCTTCAAGTAGTTTTTAGGGTCAGAATTTTTTGATCCTTGTTTTCCCTCTTCTTTTCTCTATAAACTAGGTTAGAGCAAACTGAAGTGTCATACCTGTGCACATTACTGAAGCAAGAGATCCACAGTACCCATATCTGACTGGCCTGCATCTGCCACTGTACCACTGCTGTAGAATAGGGACACTTCCATTCCAGGAAAATGGCTTTGTTCCTTTCAGGTAATCATTGTTTTCTGGAATCTTCATGATACTGTTAGTGGTATGGCTGCTTATCTAGAAAGAGAAAAGAAAAACAACTTTTTTTAAATAGCTGATGGTATCTTCATGTTCTAAGCATGTCTCAAAATCACCAGAGATTAGCGTTACAAGTTTAATTTTCCTGTGAATCTGAGCACAGGAAGGATTTCCCCTCCTCACCTGCTGTGTTAGATTACAGTGCAGTTCATTCTTCTACGATATAATGAAGTGTGACCTGATCTATTCAGAGGTCTCACACCCCCACAGATCTTACCATGTGATTCACCACCATGCTGACATGCACAGGGTCATTGCGCCAACAGTGGTCACGATCAGAGCCATGATGGTAACTGGCACCCATATCCAAGATCTTCAAGCAGATATCCAGGATCCCATCTTCAAACTGAGGAAAAAGAGGGTAACATAGGCACCATGGTATGCTGACACTGATAAAGCATCTTTCTTATCAATAATCCAGTCCTTTTCACTTATATGAGCTGCCCTCTCTCCTCTCCTTCCCTTTTTTTTGCTTTTCTTTTTGGTTTTTTTTGGGTTTTTTGTTTGTTTGTTTGAGTTTTTTGGTTTTGTTTGTTTGTTTGTTTTGTTTTGTTTTTTGTTTTTGTTTTTTGTTTTTGTTGGGGTTTTTTGTTTGGTTTGGTTTTGTTTGGTTGGTTTTGTTTGGTTGGTTGGGGTTTTTTTGTTTGGTTGGGGTTTTTTTGTTTGTGGTTTTTTGGGTGTTTGGGTGGGGTTTTTTTGGGTTTTTGGGGGTTTTTTTTGCTTTGTTTTGTTTTGGTTTTGTCTTTTTGGGTTTTTTTGGGTTTTTTGTTAAATCAAGCACAGCTCCTAATTGTCTGCATGGTGTTGCCTATCTGCCTGAAGGAAAACCAAAGCCAAAAACATGTCATTTTTACTTACATTTGACCAATGGAATAATTTTCCTTCAGAAGCACAGTACTTGTTTCACCTGTTCCCAGAACATTCTGCAATTTCCCTCCTTTTTCTAGATAAAACCTTGTTCTAGTTATTTGGGCTACAGAGAAATTCTCAGATATTTTGGTTTGTGTATGCATAGTCTAGACTGATCATAAAAACCTTTGCACTATAAACAGAGCATACATTTGTGAAAAAATACAGACAACATTTCATTTATCAGTATATGGATGACATCTGTTTCTGAACAAGTGTTAAAAAATTACCTGTCCAAAGTGCCATGGTCTAGAGGTTATGTGCTTGTGCACTCCTTCATACAGTATTCCATGTTCATTCAGAACATATTCTTCTCTATGGGCCTGATTGTCCAAATATACAGGGTCATCTGGAACATATGAAGAGCTTTCATTCAGACAAAATGTACCTTTCTAGCAATTCTGTGTTTCTGTATCACTGGATCCCTCTTTCCTTTCCTATCAGTTTTTGATTTATACTTTTAAGCATGTTGAAGGCTGTGGGCTCTTTAAGCACTTACATACAATTCATTCCTACTTAGAGATAGATATCTTTATTAAGCCTCTCCCTGCTGTAGAACACATGAATGGAAGAACTTGCAATTTATCTTCACACTAAGCTGTTCTACAAGTCAAACACTCAGCACATAGAGTTGTGTATCTGATTTAGATCAAATCAGCACAGGCAGTGTGAATATTTGTCATGTAATGATTTTCGTGAGGTCCTACAGACTCCAGAATTTCTTGCTACCACAGCAAGATCTACAGAATTTAATTTGTATTTGTACTATATTATTTTATGTTGATAACACAGTATTCACAGAATTACAAAATGGTTGAGACTGGAAGGGGCCTCTGGAGGTGATCTGGTCCAACCTCCAGCCAGTTTCCCAGCCCACATCCAGATGGCTTTTGAATATCTCCAAGGATGGAGACTCCACAACCGCTCTGAGCAACCTGTGCTAGTGCTCAGTCACTCTCACAGCAAAAGTGTGTTTGCAAATGAACAGAGGAAACTTCCCAATGCTTTCTATCCTGTCAAGACACTGTAAAAGTTGTGGGAAAAAATTATAACTCACCCCTAACACCACTAAGAAAAATACCAAAATTAAATCTCTCCTTGATTCTCATAGTTTCTGCTACTACATTCTTTATGTACCAGCTAAATAACAGATATCTTCAACAGCTTTATTCATCACTAGCTATTTTTCTTAAAACAACCTGATTGTCACTAGAGTTCTTACCTGCACACCAAGGGTTAAAAAGGACATAAAAATCTCCAAGGCACCGCTGATAGGTGTGACCACAGGATGTGATTTGCATATTGAGAATATAGCGGCCAATGCAGACGTTGGAGGGAGGAAACACGCTGATACTGATGCATTTTGGCTGATGAACTTTGTAGGAAGCACTCCAGCAGGTTTGATCCAGACATCTGCCCATTGGGAAGGTGCATTTCGTCTCATTTGATTCACAGGGTCTGAGGCCTTTTCAGGAAAATAAAAACCACTTCCATCAGACTAAACAAAGCATATGTAAAAGGCCAGTAATTTGCTTAGGCATCATTTGCAAGGCGAAGCTCCCAAGGGTGGATTTCTTTTCACTTGTCACTTCTCTAGCAGAGTGAGAAAACTTTACATATTAGAAGAGCTGCCTAATTTAGGGGAAGGTAGTCTCTTCCCACAGAACATGAGTAGGTTATGGGAATATGAAGACTATGAAAGAAGTCTTCTGAGGGCTATAGGAAAAAATATTAACCAGCAAAGGACTAGGAAAGACTACAGAGTGTTTGGGAGTGACTACCTGTTTCCACGGTGAAAGTAGCCTGGTCCACGGAGTCATCCCAGTCCCGATTTTGGAAACGAGCATAAAAGCTAAAGGCTTGCCCTCTCCTTATTATCTGTCTGTCAGTTCCGAAGAAATGGGTATTATGTATTTGACAGTTGGAAGGACAGTTCAAGTCGACTTCTCCCAGCTCAATAACTGCAGGACAGAGAAAGGAGCACAAAGAAAAAGCCCCATATAATTAAGTTCCCAACTCTGGCTGTGGTTAAGATTAAGTGAAAGAAGAGACAATGATGAAAGACATAGATAACTCTTTCAAAATTCATTCAAGACTTAGTTCAAAATTCAGCAAGACTGAAATTGAGACATACATCCATAAAAGTTCCTTTACATGTTCACCACTTTCCTAGCTTGCAGATGGAAAATTGTCTAACTCTTTGATTTTTAAAGCCGTGCTACAAGTTTCACTTCTTTTATATAGTACCTGATTGTACTATAAATACCTGATGCTTAAGGACAATATTAGTACCTCTACTTGAAAAGCTGAGTTTGCATTGTAATATTCTCTCCACACATTACAACATGCTCTCTACAGTTTTGCACATGCTATCATTTGAGATGTTTGGGGTTGTTTTATAAAAAATATAAATTAAAAAATCAATAGAATAAATAAAAAACTTGATAACTTGTGTATGCATTTGAAAGCTTAAATGGTACTCTAAATGATTTATGAAAAAAAGGAGATATGTATAAATATCTATCCAAAATTTTAAATAATTTTAAGTATGCACGCAAATGTCTCAGCCTGCACTCCCAAAATCATAAAAAATTTTGCAGATATCTTTGAGGAACTTAATGGAAAAGGAAATATTCACAAATTGTGATATCTTAAAATGCTGACAACCTATTCCAGGTGCTGTGATTAGCTTGACAAAAATCTTGGCTGATTCCCCCTTAGGCATCCTGCCTTCATATCAGTCATTTCATAGGAGTGATTATGACACTGGTGCCAGAAGGATGGGTGGCAACATTCATCTTTACTTATTTGCATACAACTTTTTTTTTTTTCCAAAGTTCTTCACTCTAACTGAAGACAATGGGAGCTACAGATTCTCAGCAGTTTTGGAAATTGGGTTTACTGATGTACAAAGTCTTGTATATTATTATAATTTTAAAGGGTTGAGTTTGGTCCTGCTAAGCCTACAGAAAAATCTAACAATGAAACTTCTCTAAGTACTTGGGTACCTCATTGAATACAAAATTAATATTTAAGAGAAAGTAATTTTTCCCATGCAGAACCAAGGGTGTATCCACACAAGGAGAGACTCATAGCTAAACCCTTGGGATCAGGACATTTTTAACACAAATCAGTGGAGTTTGCCAGGATCACATCCTGAATTAAATAGTAATTTAAATTAATTGGTGGAGGAGGGGGGAAGGGAGGGGGTTGGAATAGGAAGGGAAGAGGCAAAAAAAACCCCCATTTTTTTCTGATTTGTTTTCCCTGAATAAAAATAATCTTATTTCTCATCTAACTATTTAAATTTGTTAATGCTTTGGTCATTCAGATCTTCAACAGAGATCAGCAACAAATGCAGGTCTGGGCGCTGCCCGTGATAAAAATATGCACATGATCAACAATAACCAAAAAATAGAGGAGTGCATTACATCATTATTGCTCATGAATGCAACATACCTGCTGACAAGAAAGAGCAACAGAATTGAACTGAAAATCTCATATCTTAATGACAGTTGTCAACCATAACACGAAGCATCCTGGTCAAACCGAAAGTGCTTATAGCACACATGGCAAATTCCTGCGGTCAAGAGCACTGAAAGAACCTGATCCTTGCCTGGTCTCTGGAGGAGTTTAGAAACCAAGACAAGTACTCTTCATCCACTCAGTAATCCAGCTGAACTGGAACAGCAGGCAGCTGAGATATTAGGTTTCCCAGGGAAGTTCTCTAAAGTCAGCCCACAGTTTGCTTATCAGATTTAAGCATCACAACTGGATCACAAAGGAGCTAATGATTGGTTTCTTAAGCAAAGACAGCTCAGAAAAAATATGAAAGGCAATTCAGTTTCACATTTCTTACTGTTTTTCTGCCTCTGGTAGGGACCTGACCATCAATACCAGTCACAGGTTTTTCTCTATGAATTCATATTTTTCCTTCATTCAAGACAGAATACTTCAGGTATTCATTGTAAAATAATTGCTTCTAGCACAAGAATTCTGAAATCTAGCACTCTGTAATTTATGCTGGAAATAAAATTTATTCTTTTTCATGCTATTTTCTATTTTCAGAATTGGCTGATGTTTCACTAAATCTTTTCCATTGCTCTCTTTTTCCTTCATAGTAGCTTTTTTGTCAAAAGTTGTTTTTTCTCCTTCCTCATTAGTTCCACAAAGAACATCCAAACGTACAAGCAACCCCTACACAAAAATACGTGCAATTTTTTACACATGATCATTTAATTATTTGTTTTCAGTCCCAGTTTAAAGGGATATTAAAGTTTCAAGACACTTACCTTCCATTTTTCCTCTACATGTACTGGTATCCGAAGCACGGTACTGGTGGAGGTACCAACTGCTCAGCAAGACGCACTGCAAAGTCTGGCTGATCTCCTCTGCGAGCCAAACTAATTTCCTCTCAGTAACTCTTATATTCAGAACTAAGAGGCCGTCACACGTGTTGCATCAACAAAATACCAGTTTTAAAAGAGGCCCCACCCATGTGTCTACTGATGCTCATAAATGATTCATTTAACTTCCAGCATTATTAGGGAGAGTCCTGGGGCTGAAGGGAGGGAAGAGGTCTTGGTAACCTCACCTATAGCACGGTGCGTTCGGTGTCCCACAGCTTGCCCTGTCTCGAAAACACTTTAAAGCCAGGATGAATCTAAGCACATTTCAGGGTAGGCCATCATTTGTAGCCATCCAAAGTTGCCATAAATACCAGCAGCTACTGTTCCCTTCTGGCTAGACATCTTCAGACAGTTATGGAAAACAATAAGGAACACTAGACTAAAGCTGAATTTACACTCTCAGAATATGATAAACAGTGGACCTTTGTAGCATAATATAAGCAGAAAGCCCAGCTTTCAGAAAGTCTGCACAGCACTCCCTCCAAGGGGAGGTCAGAACAAACTGATGAGTTACACACTTTTCCAACTAAATTGTAAAATATGCAGAGCATGCACTAAATTGAAGTTGACAATAAAATTTAACTTAAAAATTACATAAGTTGTTTATACTTTGTATGTATTTATTTCCTAGCACACAATTTTGGAGATTCTTAG
Source organism: Prinia subflava (assembly GCF_021018805.1). Lineage (NCBI taxonomy): Eukaryota > Metazoa > Chordata > Aves > Passeriformes > Cisticolidae > Prinia > Prinia subflava. Next base: position 56,092,237 of record NC_086247.1, read on the forward strand.
CTTACTCCACCTCCCTTCCCCTGTAATTTTGAAAACCATTTCCAACAATATCAGTGAACAAAAACCATGTTCATTCTTTAACACAAAATTTGTGCTATTGCATTTAAGTTCCAGACATATTTAATAGAATAAAAAAAACAAGCACAACAGTGTTCTCTTTGCACTCTCGGTGATGAATACTTTAGCCTGCAAATAGGAGACATGGATGGAAATCTCTTCTGGCAAAACCAGAATGAACATGTGGTACTAGTTTCCTCCTATCCTTCTTACGTCTCTATGTCAAGCTTTACTCCATAAGCTATCTTTTGAATCCCTCAAAATCATTCTTTGGATTGAACAAACTTAATCCTAAAATTAAACAAAAAATAAGCTCATACAAACCAAGAAAAACTAAACAAAAAAATCAGTCATTGATGTAGAAAGATTCAGACACAATGACTAAAGTTCAGTGATTTGCATAAATGCCTGGATTCTAGACAGTGCTTTAAGAAATCACGAAATAAAAAAGCTTAACAAACAGTGAAATAACTTAGTAAGCATAACCTAACATTGTGAAGCATAACCAGGCATTGTGAAATAACTTCAGAGAAATTAAAGCAAAGAAAAAATCAGCACATCAACAGTGGGTTTGGAAGAGAGCAGTTAAAAAAGTTTGTATGGCTGATGCATATGAAAGTGAATGTAATTTTCAATGCGTTCATATTTTGAAAATTATAAATGTTTGGCTAGTCAGTAGACAGACATAAAAAAGTCTGAATCCTAAGTATTTCATTCACCTCATATATCTGAAAGATTTTTTTCATTATTTACCATTTGACTATGAAAATTCAACTCACTGAAAAATGAAAAATTAAACCCACCACTCTTTTCATCAGAAATAATTTAGCAGCCATACACACATAATCAACTTTCAATCAGCCTGAAAAATAGGAGTGGTAGTGGTCAAGTCAACCGCCAGAGACCTGCCTACAAGCAGATGCACATACTAGCATCCAGAGAACAGAACAGAAAAGTACCAAAGTTGGCCATGGTTTACAAGAATATATTAAAATCCCCTCAAATACATCTAGTTCAATCTTCTGACTGAAATATCTTGGTAAATGAAAGCCTGTGAGAAATAAAAGAAAACAAATAAGCATCGGTAAGTGGCTGCACCTGTGGGTTCAAAGAGACTTAATTAAGCGTTTAAAATAATAAAGACCTGAATCAGGAGAAGAACACTTTCTGTATGGATATGAGTCATTGGCTTTAGTAAGTATGCTTGCTTAGATCCTTGAAGCTGCTTTGGTGCCTATCTGTCTCTGCAGGATCATTATACAGATGCCCAGCCCCAAAGCAAAGCCTCCCAGATACCCAAGTTCCTGCCTATCAGTGTCTGCAGAGCTGTCCAATTGCTGCTGCCAGCTCACAGCTATCAGACTCGTTGGTCCTCTCACTCAAGCCCAAGCCTCATGCACCTAAAGTAAGAATCTTTAACAAGCCAGAAAATCATAGCATTCTGGCTCTCTTGATGCACTCAGTCTGTTCTTACCTTTTGCCTACAAAGCCCTGCATCATAATCCTCACACTCTGCTCATCCATGCAAGGGCCACCACCCCAAAAAAAGAGCCATGGGAAACTGAGCACAAACAGGTTCAAAGAAAGGTTTTGCCTCTCAGTTTATGGCCTCTCTGATGTGTCCCTACTGCTGACTTTCAAGGCAGGTTGCTGTCATCTATCCAAAGTGTCTCCTCCTGGATAGAAACAGTTCCCCTCCCTACCTGCGAGGTTGCCAAGCCGAGGCTGATGATCCCTCGGTCCCAGCTGAGGGTGCTTTCCCCTCTGCCTCCATCTTTTTCCCTTACACTTTACTCATCATTCACACAAGCTGTCCTTGAGGTTACTACAGTATCTTACACATCCAAAATTCTCTGATATGTACAAAGCAGATGATATACCTGATGCAAGTCTGAAAATTCTGCAAGATGGCATAATTATGAAGATCTAGGCACTTCCAGAATTTAAGCCATTTAGGTTATTAAGTTTCTTTAATGACCTTGACATTGGCCTTACAACAGTAAGACTACACTTATATTTTACAGTAGGCTTGGTGTTTTTTAAATATTACTGATGTTGCAATAGACTGACAAGTGATGAGCATTTCCAAAGTCAAGTGGTGGGATTGCTAAGGGTCTAAAACCTCCATAGCTTTCAGTTGCCCATTAAGCCACCAGGAAAGGGTGAGGAATGAACAACCTGGCACTGCAATCACAGAAAGAACACCTGTGAATGGCACTGATGCAGTTCCACTGCATCACTAATATATTTGGGAACAATAGAGACGCTGCAGAAATCAAGCATCCAAGCAAGGAATCCTTTCAAGAAAAAGGTACACAAAAGGACAGCTCAAGAGGGGAAAAAGGAAGGAATCAGAAATTATGTGAACTGAGATTAAAGTATTTTGGTGAAAGTCTCATCTACTGGAAAGCTGGGGTGACTGCAGTTGTTAAAAAATATTCTTCAACTTATGCATGTTTCAACAAGCAGCCCTAAAGTTCATATTTTGTACTTGGTCATATACTTGTATTCCTTTGATCACTGGACCTGGAGTTGATCTCATAGCAATGACTGAGAGCGTAAAAAGGTACCTGTCAAGACAGTATATTTGAAATCATTAAGTGGCATCACCCTCTGCTCCTGAGAGTTCCGGAATATTCATGTCTAACAAGGAAAAGGGATAGAGAAGAAAAAATCAGATGCCAAAGGTTAACCCCAAAATAAGCACATTTGTTAGGAATCCACATCTGACATTTGGGACCTTCATATTACAAGGGCTACAGGCTGGCAAACTAACATGAACTCTGTCACAGAGCACACCCAGAGTTTCTTAAAATTAATAAATTAATTTGCAATGAAGTTGCCTTTCATTAAAGAGCCTGAAAGCACTGGCAGGTACTCTGTTAAGTGTAAGCAAGCATTACAACATCATATTTACAGATGAATTAGGACAAAGAAATGCTTCAAATGAAATCTTAAACAAGAGGTCTGTGTGTTTTAAGAAGTACATGGCATCTTTGTCTTTCTAGAAGCTGGAGGAAATTAGTAGCATTAAATAATTATAGGTGGTTTCTGACACAATGAAACCACCAGTCTTCATACAAAGAAACCAAAAACTCCTTCAAGCAAGCTCCCATCCCATCCAAGCTGGACCATCACTTGGAGCTCTGATGGAGCTACTTGCTCTCTTGTCTCAGCCCTTCCACTGGGTTGCCATTAACTGTGTAAGCCACTATTTTGCTCCATGCCATAGGATGTTTTTTCAATATCTCTGGTGCAGATGAGGAACACACACACCTATAATGTTGCAGCATATGCAGAATTCAGAAAGGTCAGTTACAGGACATGTACCTCATGACAGCAGGCAACATAATTTGTGCTTAAGGCATATTGTCAACATATTTAGAATAGAACCTAGGTATAATGCTAACCCATATTACTGTAATAACAGTAACAACAGTGACCGGGTTAACTGAATGGAATATAACCATAAACATTACATAAGTTTCAATTAGCAGGTTATCATAAAAAGGAAAAATCTGGTTTATTTACAAAAAACCAAAAACAAACAAACAAACAAACAAACAAAACCCCAAAAAAAACACCCAAAAAAAACCAAACAAAAAAAGCCCCAACCAAATCAAACCAAACCACAAACGAAACAAAAGCCCAAAAAACCAAGGCCTCAACCCCTTTTCACAAATTGAAGCTAGAATTTATAGCTGAGTAATTTGTCAGGTAACCTATTCTAAGCACTGTAAGTTCACTTTCAGATGAGCTTGTTCCCAACTACGTTTAAAAACAGAACTGGAATAAGCTAGCACTACTGTAAATTCAGACCTCAGCTCACTGAGCAGTAACTTTCCCACACAGAGAAACATATAAATCACCCAGCCTGTGATTATAACCCACCAGTCTAATTGCCCCAACAATCCAGTAGATCCTATGGATCTGTTACCTCCACAGGCAATGCTAATTGGAGGAGACTCACTCTGAGCAGTGGGAGTTGAAAGAATAAAACAAGGTGAGACATTTATTAGGTTGGATCATGTGAGATTTGAGGCTCTCTGGAAGAATGCAAATTGTCTCCTAGTCTGTTCTTTAATTAAAAGTTTTAATTTTTAATTAAGCTTGGGTTTTTTTGTTTAAAAATATCCATTTTCTCCTCTAATGCTTTTTTAGTAGATGTTTGTTTAAAATTTTGTTATATAGAAGTAGAGTTCAACATCTTGGGACACAGGTCCAAAACACAGATCTTCATCCCAGCAAAAAAGTTTCAAGTACTGTTATTTGCAATATAAAGAGCTTTTGATTTCAGCTGAGAACTATTTAATGTTAAAAACAGAAATGAGGAAATACTTTTATTCTAATAAACTGAATTCAACACCTGAGTGATATAACTTTCTCAAGATTTCTGAATTTTTCCATGTATTGCTTATTTTGAACTTAAAAATATATAGTTATTCTCTGAGGTTCTTTTAAGCAGTTGTGAGTAGAAGAAACAAGTTAAAATTAACAGAGACAGACTCCTAAAATTCTTGTCCCTTTCAGATCTCTACAGCAGATATTTTAAACATATACACAATATGGTTTATAAAGAAGACAGTAATGTGTATGAAAAGTAAGGAAGATGCTTTGCATCAGAAATGCAAACCCCATTTTTTTTTTGTTTTTTCTAAACATATTCAGGCAGACTTTCTACAATGAGAAATAGCATATTAACTCACTTATAGGCTCTGATGTCACTTTGGGGTTGTTTTCTCTGCTTGTTCAGGAATAATTAGACAGCAGGTTTGGGCAGACTAACACATTTGCTGGAGTACCAATCAATGGCATTGCTCTAATGGTATTTGCCTCAGCTTTCAGAGTCTTCCCAATAGTAGCAGATTAGCAATTGATTTTAGTGAAACATGGAGCTCTGTTTTCAGCAGTATAAATACAGCACAAGACACAGACTAGAAAGTGTCAGAGCGGTAAGGAGCGAAGTGCTGGTTTAGATGGAGACAGGCAACAGCACAAACCAAAACAATAGCTATTGTTTCCCCTTGATGGAAGAAATTTTATGTACTTTTTTAGCTGTGTTATAGGTTCTACTCCAATTCTCTTGAGCTGGATTGCTCATCCAACTCAAACTCTGCTCCTGCAACAGATTTTTACTTCTAGTTCATATTTTGTCATAAGGGAGAGACAGGTCACCTAAACCACTAATGGCAGCGTATGAAAGGAGGTCAAAACGTAAGTCAGGACTGGCATGAACACAGCTAATGTCTCTCGATATTAAACAGTAAATACTCCAGCTCCTGTACAAGAATGGCATACAAATGTAGTCTTTGAATTGTGCAGCAAATACTTCCAACTCTTTTCCAAATCCAGACATACAGACACAGATACACCTACACCTTTCTTTGAAGGCCCTTTTCTACCTTTACTAGAAGTTCCTGAGTCAGTAGGCTTTATTTTACTGCAATAAACATTCTTGGCCTGCTTTGAGGTGTCTGCCTTTTGGCAAGAAGATCCTTGATGACATACATGGTGACACATGAGGTGTCATAAAGCACCTTCACATAGAGTGGCTACAGTCAGATTTTTAACACAACCATTTCATAGTATTTTATCTTTTCTACAATAGTTTCTAAAACAGACCTAATTTTATATTAAATAAGTTTTACTAAGCAAAATACCCATTAGTATGTTCTATTAGAGGATATGGGTGCTACCATCTTCAAAATAGAAAGATACAAGAAGTCTTACAAGATTATTCTGAAAGAGGTTTAAGATGAAGAAACTAGCTGAGCTTAATTTCGATTCAATATATAACTGTTATTCAGTAAGGTGTCGTATGCACAGCACAAGTGTTTTGGTGTAACTCTGTAGTTATTCTTGATTCAGCATTAATTTATACCATCAAAAGACATTACAGATTTCACAGGAAGACAGCTGTTTTAGTTGTTTGGTTAGAGATTCTTAACAAGATGCAGTATATAATGTTATTATGCTCACTGGACTGATTTTTAAGTAAGTTAATAAACTGGGTTTAGAAAAGTATAAGGTATTAGTTACATCTTGCCATGCTTTGGTTTGTCCTGAAAATTGGTGTGGACAACTTGTTTTCACAACTTCTAATGAAATTCCTTCACACATTGAAAAACATAGCATAGAACTAAATATGCATTCTTTTATCCCAAGATGAATAGTAGTTCAGAAATTATTGGCTACGTACAGTTCCCTCTGTACACAGGCAACTTCTCCTAATACATCTGAGGAAAATTTCATGATGATGAAAGTAGTAGAATGACAACTTAATTGCATCATAAAAATAAGCAAGAAGACACCTACACACCCAGATATCACATACTTCAAGCAGCACCATCCAGTTTTTCTAGTCAACTTTTAAATATGACTGCATTTTAAGGACGTATTAAAATGCTTTGGGCAAGTTTGCTACTTACAAACATGGATTCTTTGCTTACTGAAGTTACAGTAGCCATAACCTTGGTTTGCTGCGTTTTGAACTAATACAGCTGCCTTCAAGAATGTCTTGGTCTAATTGTGAGCTCAGTTATGTTTTAAAGCTTTTCTTAACAATCAAGCTTCTCCACTTCTGTGCAAAGAAACTGAATACTCACAAGTTCTATGGAAAATAATTTTGCTACACTAAGAAATCAATAAGAGTATCAGGTCTATTTTTTTGCTGTTTTCAAGTACCACACATTAGAGAGTGCCATCCTAACATCCCATACAATAATCTGAAATGAGTTCTTTTTCATAAGCACACATGCAGCTGAGCAGTAATTACAGTGAAATGTGCTGTCATCTTTCCAAAGAATAGTAATTAGGGATATGAGCCTGGATGTCTTGTGTGCTTATGGAAACATTTTTTCTTCCCAGCTAATGATCAGCCAAATAGTAAATCATTAAAAGGAAAATGACAAAGGGTGTGGGTAGTGACTGTCATCAGCCTGGTTCACCAGCCCCAAACTTTGTCATCTTCCTTTGGAAGAGAAAGCTTGATGATCCCAAAGTTCAAATTCTTCGTGCTTCTTTGGAGAACAAGTATAGCTAATTAATCTTGTTATTCTTTATTGGTAACAAATCTCTTCCTCTTTACTGATCTGGGAAAACATCTTTCAGACTATCCCTATTATGGGGCAAAAAAGCAGTCAAAACCACCTCACAGAAAATGTAGCAGTGTATCTATTACTACTACAATAATTTAAAACACTACCTAAGAGCTCAGGCGTATACTTCTCTGAAAATAACTTAGAATAACCATCATCTTCCTCTTTCTAATCAGACCAATTTTCACTGCTCATGTACTGATTGCCAGGAGGAATGGAAAAGACCTCCCAGGCTGCCTCACTGCTCCATTTTTCTGAGAACAAGAATCATTCTTGTTACATGCACAGGTAACAAAATACCTCTTGGACATGAAATCTGCAGCTGGTTTTGGTTTAATGTCATGGTGTCAGATAAATATTTAGCAAAGTAACTATTACCAACTCTTGGTATTATTTTAAGTTTTTTTTAATTTCTCAGTTAACACTACCAGTTGCAACTGGTACATTCTTTGCAGTTTTTTGAGTGAAACACACCAGTGTGTTACATGACCAATGCACCAGTGACCGTAACATTTGCTCAGGACTTAAGGGAACCAGACTCCAGATATACAGGAAAAGCTGCTTCAAACCTACAGAGTAGGTGTGACTTTGGCTCTTATCTTCCAAATTATGTCTAACCTAATCGTAAAGCCCTTACGGCAAAGCTTTATCCTCTCCAGAATTTCAGTGAAAAATCATATTGTTAATTAAATTAGCATTTTTAGCATTTCATTAGAGAGAGAGAATTTTTTTTTCTCTCTCTCTCTCTAATCTCAAGTATGGCAAACATAGGTGAATTTCCCCTCAATGGGTGAATACATTCCAATGTAAAATTTTTTTTCATCTACTGCTAATTTTGAACTTGTTCAGAAAAATAACTTTTTGAACATAAGACACATCAGCATAGAAAAAAACCAAAAATTGTGAAGATGATGACGGCAAAGAAGGATTGAAAGATTTTTCTTTAATTAAAAAATGCTTCCCTCTTTTCCAAATACCCCGATTAATCTTTTTTTTCTTTTCTAAAAAAGTAAATGTCATCAAATCTACTCAAAACTATTCTACTTGCAAGTATTTGTTTTTCTTCTGCCAAGCAATGATACATTTCAGGTTTTGCATTTCTTAAGCCAACATACTGCAAACAAACCACAGACATGTTAAGACACAAAGAAACACATTGCATTTCATCAACCTCACCGTGATGAAGCCGGTTTGTACATATTCCTGGAGCATTTTATTGCCCACATTGAAGAAATTCCCAGAGTGAGATGGCTGCTACTCATGCTTGTAATATTAAAAAAACAAACAAACAAACAAAACCAAACAAAAAAACAAACTGATAACCCTCCACAACAAAACAATTTAAACACCACCTCAGTAAAGTATGATAAAAGATAGGACACAGGACAAGAACAATAATGACTTAGGATATTATGCAAGATTTACAAACAATGTAGTTACAACCTGCAATAAGCACTACAAGCAAGTTAATAACACGGCCTGTGGTTTAATCCCAACACAATGACCAGAGATATATATTTTTTTCAGATGTTTGATGTAGGACACACAAAATTGTAATTATAGGGATATTGCCATTTAGCTGTGTGTAAGGAATGGCAAACACATTATACAGGCCTCGTGCACTGAAGGAACAGGCTGGCAGCACCTCAAGAGCATGTCTATCTGACATTTGTCATTTACCACGGTCAACAAATCACTCCTGCAGAACAGGTTACACAATTGTACTGAAATTCCACTGCTTTCATTATGACATCAAAGAGCTTCCAATCTAGGAAAACATCACGGCTGATCTGGATCTCAGAGCTTGTTTGCCATTACGGCAGTATTCTTCTTTAACCATTTTTTTAAATGGATATATATGTATTATAAATGGCATATTATATTAGGACACATATACACTTTACTAGTCTTTTTTAATGCATGCTGCTGCACAATTTTTTCCTTTTGCATTAAAAATTCCAGTAGATTTTTCCACACTGAGAAATAGATTTATTAGATCTTTTAAATAAGTAAATCCAGTACATCATTTAAAATCTGCCCATACCCCTGATCAAAACATATTCTTCTCATGGTTTTTCCCATACATATTCAATTAGTATTTATGATTTGGTGGAAATCATGACAAAGTTATGAACCACACTCATTTGTTTATGTCATTTATACTTTATTTCCAAAGTAATTTGTAATCTGCTAAAAATTAGATAATTCTTTCCTGCACTTAAGAGTTTATTGATATGAATTTATCTAGTTCATATATCAGTTCTTGTTTATATCATGAAAAGTATGTCTTTAAATCTGTATCCTGCTACTGTACTGACCTTTCAAAAGTATCTGTTCTGACAATCCATCAGTATAAAATTTACACAAGTTTAGCTGTATCTGGCAAGTTAAATTTCTGAAACATTCAGCTTATAGTCTTTCAAGTTCATTTAAAATATATAAAGAAATTCTTGGAGCAAAAAGAGTGGGTAAAAATGACAGAAAAAATAGCATTATTCCTTACTAGACATATTATTAAACTGAATGACTTTTCCTTAAGACAAATTTAAATAGATAAGAAGTTTATTTAAAAAAATAAAAATAAAAGCTCTTGCGCAAAACAGAAAAAATGCATCATTATTACTTAAAAGTGAGTGCTTGCTATACTTTAAGTTGGAATATAACTTCTCATTTTTTATTAAGAGTCACTATAAAACACAGCCTAAAAGGTAATCTAAACACAAGTGGAATAAAATGCCTTTTTTTTTTTAAATGTCATGATGAAATACAAACTATTTGTTATATCAGAAGTGCACCTGTGTAGTCAAGTAAGGGATATATGGCACATTTTTGAATCATTTGATGATTTATTTGCCCACCATGAATTAGTTACTTAACTATTAATTTCAAAAGAAATAGGCAAAGTGTAATCATATCTCAGCTAGTGCGCTGCTCAGTCCCCTGGCGTTTTTTTCCTTTTTTTTTTTTTCTCGTATTAGTGAAACAGGCACAGAAAACAAGCATTAAAACAGAAAATATTGGGGGACATAGACACAGAGTAAAAGTTTTTATTATCTTTCCAGGAGTTCCTACACAAAAATCATACAGAATGTATGGTCAGATAGCCAAAGTAGTTAACACTTATGTATTACCAGCATGATGCAGACCTAAGAGATGTTTATGAAGGGCATTCAGGCATCTAAGTGGAGGAGGCTTTTGGTTTCCTTTAAACTGGCATTATTCCATTCTTTTGGTGAAGAACTGCCTAAATATCTTAAATATTGAGCTATTGACTACTCATAAGAAGAACTCACACGCTACCATTCTGAAGTATATTTGGAAATAAAAATAAGCTGGTAGACAGCTTTAAAGTTGCATTTTAGGAGAAAATATAGTGTAAGAAACTCGGTTTTGTGACAATTCCACATGAGAAATGTTTCTAGAACAGAACTGAGTATCTTCATACTAGAAATGCCTACATGCATGAAGTATAGTTGAATAGAATTTGTATGAGGAGAAAGATACTAAAATTAACAAACATCTAAATATAACCTACTTCATTTTGGTGCCTCTGTGCCAAATACAGACTGCTGAAGAGTATCACAGCATGGAGAGAAATAGCATATTCATGGATGAGTCAAAACAATAAAACCCAATGCATGGACTTACAGTAGTCATGCTTCAGGAAAAAAAGAAAAACAGGGTTTAATTATTTTTTTTCTTTTCTTTGGTTTGGAAATAGCATCATCATTGACATTTTGTAAGACCACTTGGAATGGCATGGCAAAGTAATTTTCAAGCAAATGTACTATTTTTGCTACAGAAAGGTATTATTTTGGATTACCCAAAAGACAGCTGAAGTGGGTAATCAAAGCATTTCTAAAAACTTGCTTTAAAAATCATGCAAATGGCTTGCAGCAGATAATTTAGCTCTACAACTAATATTACAACTTTGACTCAATCTAAACTTAAACACATGGAACCATTTTAGGGCTGAATCAAGTGATTCCTTGTAGCAATGTAGTCCCTCTTTTGAGTAGTAGGATTTTTTAACTGACAATCATCTTTCTCTCAAATACATATGTTAGAATTTTAAACAGTTGACCAGTTATACAGATTATTTAAACTGTTGACCAATTACTTTCAAACAGAAAGCATTAAAAGCCCCTTCTGAGTTTTATTGGTTGACTTTTTAAACTAAAGAGTCACAAAGCGACTCTTCTGAGTGGGGAATGAATGAATGTTAGAACACTGAAAAGAGAAAACATTAAAGGAAAATACTTTAAACATTATTATTTGAATTTTCTTTTTTTTTTCTTTGTTATGCTTTTTATTCCCCAACTGAATTACTTCATGTATTCAATTATATTTCAGTTGCCTTGAACTAGGAGGACTGGTTAAGGCTGTTGATTATTAAGATCCCACATTTACACACAGTTTCAGAGACTTGGTATTTATTAATATTACCATGTTAACAGAGAGAAAAATGGCTGGAAGATTAGGACTTGACCTCCCAAATAAATTCCATGGTCTGTTCTCACAAGCAATTGTCCAGTACTGTCTAAATTTTTTGTTAAAAAATGCAGTGTTAACTACAGAGATTATGTATGTATGTACATAGTTAACACTATGGCATTCTAAAAGTATTTTTCAGGGATGAAAAAAATCTATATTTTCTCTATTAATCTCCCTAGTAACTGAATCATGCAAATCATTGAATTATACAAATGACAGACAGTTACAATCTTTTCCTCTTTTTATTCTTTAGTGTGATTTTTTTCTGAATCTCAGAAGACTTGAAGGATGGATAATTAAACAAACCTTTAATACTGGCCTCATATGAATATGTTAACTGGAAAGACATAGATATTAATTTAAACAGGCATATTATCATTGCTACCTGTGTGACAGTAACACCTGTGATCTAGGTATAAAATTTTATTTCTTTTATGATGAATTTACTTTGAAGTTTTATGTTTTGTCTCTCACTGGGATTTTCAGTTTTAAAGGCACTTCAATTGTTTCTATGCTTCCACTGTTAACATATAAAGACATTTCATAGCAACTGTGCAGCTATATGGAGTCTGTAAAATTATAAATTTAGGTTATTTACCATTATGCAGTAGCTTACTCTAGAAAACCATTAAGTACTGATTGTCAAATGGTATGCAAAAGCAATGAGAGTGAAGTAAATTAGTTTAAAATTCTGTTTCAACCAGTTGTGTTTTAGAAAGTTGAAAGGGAGAGGTTATTTTGCTTTGAAGAATAAACTTCTGTTTAATTTACATATTACCTTAGTCTTTTATCTGCCAGGATCCTGGTTCAAATGTTTCAAGGAACCACAATTTACCAGATCTCAACTACAGTGCTGCAGAACCAAGTTAATACATTTTTTTTTCTAAGAAACTTGGGGTGTAGCAGAGTCTAAACAGCACCATAAAAAAATTGAACATTTCAGCTCATTGCAGCAGACAGGGAAACCAGAAATTACATTAATCGGCAGTCTTAATCCTAAGATTTATTGAATACAGGCAAATTAACTTTTGTGATGTTTGGGGGTTGCATTCTATGAGACAGCATCTGCTGAATCATCATTTTTCCTGTTTCATTTCTGTACGTTGCACAGAAATTTAGGGCTTGCACAACCAGAAGTTTGCTAACACAATACCACAGTCAAACAAGCAATTCACAAAAAAACCCAAACCAAACAAAAACAAAAACAAACAAACAAAACCTTGCAAAAAGGTAATAAAATACAGTGGTAGAAACATCTGAAAAAGCTACAGAGGTCTTATAGCTCTATTTGAGCATAAACAATTTAGACTAATTGGGAATTATTCTTGTAAATACTGCATAAGCACTGGTCATATCTCAAACAAGGAAAATGAGATCCTTTCATTCTGAGAACTACCCTCATGGCTTATCAGTTGCATGGGACACGGTTGTTTGTTTCTAAGGTAGTTAATTTCTATCTGTGTTAACAAAGAGGAAGGAGAAAGGTCTCCATGAATACACCTTGGCCATTTGAGAATCAGAGCACCATTTCAGCAGTCTGGAAAAACAAGGAACATTAGCTCTGCTCAGTTAAAATAGTTCTCCCAAGACAACCTCTTCAAAGTAACCTTTGTGTTTTCCACTGACACTGTGCCATTGCATTAGAATTATTCCCTTCTAGATCACATCATCTTCTTTCTTTAGATTTCACTCAAAACTATAAAACCAGGAGACAAGGAGAAAAGAAAAGGACTCTGAAGAAAAAAACAAAAGCCCACATTGCTTTTTAAATCTGAAAAAAATGTGTTCTGCATACATATTATAATTAACAGGATATCAACTACTGATCCTAAGATTAACTATATGAACACCAAGAGTAGCAGATAAGTTTGTTTCTACAGTAATCGTGGAAATTAATAAATGCCCAGGGAGAAAGTAGCTTGCCAGACCATGTTTATCATCTGAGTTCAAGATAAAACTAATCAGCAAATGCTTATCTGTATGTTCATCACTGAAGGGGAGCCTTAAATCCTGCATTAACTGCAGCAAAAATTCCAAAGGAGCAAATATAAAATTCTAATATAAAGTTTTCTAATATAGGAGTGAAATATGGTGACTCTTAAGCAAAAAGTTCAAAGACAACATATTTTCTGTACTAAATACAAACCTGTTTTTCAGTTTCAAATCTGCAAGTTACCTGGAACAAGATTTTAGCTTATTTTAGTAATAAAATAGCCCATTATTTTCAACTCAGCCAGTCAAAATTAATGAGCAAACCTATGTGAAATACTAGAATACTGAGCATGTGGAACCACTAAGGAAACAAAATCCTTATGAAACAAGGATATGTCTCCATATGTGAGAGGTCACACCGTAGTCTGAATGATAATTTCTAACTATTTATTGTTACAATGTTATCTGTTTTTAAAGTATATTTATCTGGGTTTTATTACATTTATATTTATGTATACTATGTATATATATGTATATTTATGTATATTTATCTGCTATTATAAAGGGAGGGAAATAACAAGGGATTAAAAAAAAGGCTTGGGAAAAGGCAAGGGAAACAAGATGGTAAAAGAATAAGGATGCAAAATACAAAAGGAGACAATTAAAATTGAAGCAATGGGAAAAAGAAGGGAAAGAAATCAGAATAAATTGCTAGATATAACAGGCAAGTGATCACCTGTTTGAAGAAAGTGGTCTTTTCAGCCACAAGGAGGGGTCAATGCTGTCACTAGTGGTCAGTACACATCTCTGGCCACGGCTAGTTAAAGTTGCCTTTTGCTTTTCTGTCAAGTTACTAGGAATATAAAATACATAACATTTGGTACTGTCTCCTCTGCTTCTTCAAGGTTACATCCACATTGTTGTCATCTAACTTGGGAAGTGTTTGCAAAATAAAGCATTTCAGACATTTGAGATTTTAGTTTGAAATTCTCTTGTAACAGTCCTTAAATCTATCCAGCTCATAAAGCTCTTAGATTCTCATACAGAAAATGATACCAAAAATTTTGCATTTGCCACATGCCAGATGGATCAGTCTAAAATTTCTTTAGTGGTTTTCTCTGTACATGAAACAATTTTTTCTTTTATACTGCAAGTCTGAAAATCCTGTTCCTTCCTCTAATGTAGCTTCTGTTTCTCTTGGTTATTTACATAAGTAGTCATGCACAAATAAAACAGATTGCTGAGTTTGGACTCAGACTTCAGGCCTTTCATGGTTTGAAATGCACACACAGAGCTGTAAAGCAGAATTTGTCTACAAATGTATAACCTAGTGAGTCATCTTATCCCTGTGACAGTGACTCTGTACATCCTTCCCACTCTCACCCAGTTATATCCCTTGCAAGATGCATTTTGTCTAACATGACAAGGCTTCAGGTTTTTCTTCTTCCATTTTAACACTCTCCCAGAAAGGAGATGTTAAGAGACATTACGAACAATATTTCTTCACTACTGGAAGAGGGATCTTGGGATAGCAATCCACAGTTTCTTCATTGTAAGGGCTCAGCCAAATCACTTTGTTTTCTGGAGCAAGTAAAGTATCTCAGTCAGCATAGCCAGGTCAGCTTGTCATGAAATCCCATTAAAACGTTGCCCACTCTGTGCTTCCTCCAATACTCCTGCTCTCTCATACGCTGTCACAATGTTCTGTCCAAGGAGTTGTATTCACCTGGATCAGCTCATTGCTCCACTCACAGCACTGTCTTTCCAAAAGCCTGCCTGGCCGTAATTTGAAGGACAGCCTACAAAGGTATGAGGATAGAAACTCCTTAAGCCAGCACTGTCATTAAAGTTGCAGTATAATGAAACTATGGCCTAAGTAACTCACTTAAAACTGCACTTCACGTCAAAGGAAGATGGCCAGAAACTGAACTTAATGCTCCATGGCATGTCTACACTCTAATTGAAACATGACAGGGCAAGTTCACTGCCCAAGGACCAACAGGCACAGACCAACCTCTGTCTGTGATCATGAACTTGCTGTCCCCAAAACAGAGTGGCCTTGTCCCAGCTTCAAACAAGCATGCATGGGCCTAAGCAGAGGAAATACCCCACAGGCTTTTGTGTCTGCTCACCTCTGCACCTTGTGTTCTTCCTCGCCTTATGATACATCATCACAGCAATGCAATGAGGACTTTTTGAAGTGTGTAGAGCGTCCATTGCCCTGTGCCTTCGGATGGCCATTGAAGCTGTCCACAGCAGCACACATCCTGGGTGTCAAAGCTGGGGCTCCTAAAGTCTCTGCTACCACCACTTTTCTGGCTCCTGTTCACTGTGGCCAACCTTTAACTCTTTCTGAAAACCACCAAGGGGTGACCCACACCTGTGCAACACAGGCTACCAAAGTTGCTGTTGACCAGAGACGCCACCTTGTGCAGTCAAGCGCATGCTCCTGGGAAATGGTGTGGGAAAAGCAAGTGGCTTGGAGATCAACAGTGCTAGTTCACACCAAGGGTCAGCACAGAGGCATTCCTTCTTCCAAAGGGAAGAAGTGAAAAGAACTGCCAGGGCTGTGGAAACTTCCCTTTTTCGTACCAACAAGGTGCATCACGTCCTGACACAACCGCTGGCTTACTAACACTCTTTAAAGATGATTGGCATGGTAGAGTAGCATATCATTTGAACATGGGTATTACAAGCTTCATTATTTTATTATGCATTTACTTTACAACTCTTTCCTAAAACAAGTGTCTTACTTCAAGATCACCATACCTTTAGCCCTCAGTGCAAACTTCATTCCCTTACGAGCCTTGCTGCACATTTCTAGCCAAGACCACACCTTTTAGATATAACAGTTAAGGATGTCAATATGAAAAATTCCTCCCACCTCATAACTCCCGACTCATAACATTTGCAAAACCAAAAGAAGGCTTGCAACTTCTCTTCTTGAGATTGTTAAAGTCACAGATAATCACTCTCCATTAGCTAACACACAATGCCTGAGTTGGATTAATTTTCCATACACGGCTTGAGCCTCTCCAAAGCTAAGTGAGCAACTCGAAGTGTTATTTTTAGTGTAAATGAGCATTTAGATTTCTGACATCTGAAGCTGAGGCAGCTACAACCCACAGAAAGAACCCCGTGCTTCTAAATTGTGCTTGAATTCCAGATGCTCTCTGGAAATTAAAACCCAACACAGATTCACATCAATGCATTGACAGCTTTCCTAAGACAGACCACTTAGACTGTAACAACACATATGCAATGTGTAAAAACTATATACTATGTTCCAGATTCATATCTTCATTTAAATCCTCTTCTATAAATCAAGTATTACTTACCTTTCCTCTGCTAGAAATCCTTCTATTTAAATCATGACAATGTGATACAAGAAGCTCCCAGCTCCTTAAAGATCCAAAGAGAATTTCTCATATTCTGGTATTTCTGTCTGTCTGAATTGACAACAATACTTCTATTTACCTTTTAGAAAATAATACCTCTTCTCCTTCAACCTGATCCAAAACACTTTTGATCTTCTTACATCACAGTAGTATTAGATAGATCTTAAGAAATTAACACCACAATATATTGAACCATCTCTCGCAACCCACAGCATTTTTGGATGGAATTGAAGCATTCTGGGATTTCATAAATGAGCCATGAAGACTAGAAATATGTAATCCTTCTGCATTTGTTTTTAAAAAGGTATTTTTAAAAGATGGGAGAGCAAAGGGGATCATACGTACCATGACAATGCCACCTCAAGGTTTAGCTCAAGTGTTTATTTGCATAAAGCACAATTTTGCATGAAGGCACAGCATCATTTACAATTACTTTGTCCACCAGGAGTCAGACACAGCTTTTAAATGTTAAAGCTGCTGAAGGCAAATGATCTCTTCCTACATCTTACAAGCAACTAATGCATTGAAAAGGGCTTGTCTGGGCCAACAAGTGTTTCTCCCATCTTTCGCAGGAAATACCCTTAAATTTAATTTTCATAGTGATTGAAAAGAAAGACTTAGCATTCTTCCACTTTATATGAAGAAGCTCTTTTTTTTCACAGTGGAATTTTATTCCTAGAAACTTTATATTTCTATACAACTGTATCTATTTCTGTAGCTATACAGACGAGCTACACCCTTTGAGATGCACTCTACCCTAGGAGCATCCTTTTGCTGAAATATCTCCTGTTCTACCAAGTGTTCTGTTCAGGGACAGGAAAGTTATTCTGATACTTGAAGATTTGACAGTTTTGACAAAATAATCTCCAAAAATGTCTTACAAAAACACTCTGATATTTTGTTAGTAGTATCTGTATGGGGATTTTATTTTAACTTTAGTCTGCTTTCAGAAAATGTTACCGAGTAGATTATAATATAGACCTGAGGACAACAGGATATGTTTAGTGAATTGTGTGATCCTGCAAGAAGCACTAAGGAGAAGTGGCTCAACCGGCCCAATATGCAAAGTTAAGATCAAAAAAAAGATGAATTTTACAAAAGCAAAGAGGAAATACACAAAAATACCCAGTGGCCATCCAAATCACCAGTCTGCATTTCAGTTTTTCAAGCAGAGCATGCTATCACAATATTCAAACAAATGCTGTTACAAAAGCATGCTAAGAAAAAAAAAAAAAAAGATTTACAGAAAAGTTAGTCAGCTCAAGTCAAAATGACTCAACAACAAAAGAAAAAAAGAATTACTTTGGGAGGGGATTAAAAGCTTAGGTACTGAAGTCATAAAGTCCTTTAGTTTTCTTTTAGTGTTGTGACCAAGTTTTAACAGTCTGTGAACAGTATATTGTCTACTTTAGATTGAGTCAACATTTACTATTCCAGTAAAGAGAATAAAATTGAGCCATTATTGCAATATATGTATTTTTTTTAATTTAGAAAAACCCAAGGCATTTCTTTAAGATGAAAATACACATCCTACATTATTGATTAGATCTTTAATTCCTGAAAGCATTAAGACTACAAGTTGCCACCTTAGCACAAATTTAAGTATGCTACAAATTGTAATTCCTTTAAAGTAGCAGTGTAGCAACCTAAGACAAAAGAGAGCTGGGATTCAGGTCTTGTTTTGAATAAATGATGACCAATAAAGCATCTTATTTTGAGTAACTTGGGGTGTACATTTCTGTGGAGAAACAACAAAAACTTACACAAATAACCTTGATTTGGTAGTAATGCCACTTGCTGTACAGCAGGCAAATTTAACAGCCAAAGGCTCTTGGTACAGTAAGTAGAAAATAGAAGATTTCTTTTGGAAGGATTTACATGCATATCAGTGGGAGTTTATGTTAAACATAGCTCATAGCACAAGACACAGGTATGAAAACATATGGCCCTCCTTCATTCCTTTCTCCCCTTCCCATTACTTCTGTTCTACATATTTTCATTCCCTTCATGTGTCAGCTGTAGAGCTTAGCAAAGCTTCCATCTCCTTACTCAAGACAGCCTAAAACCACTCACCATTTTGGTCAGGACAGACATCATCCCAGAGGAAGACTACACCAGCCTTGAAACTGAGCTACAAAGCAGTTCTATTCCTCTTACTGGTAATCACCTTAGAGGTTTCCTTGCTTCTCTTTAAAGGTTTTATTGTTGAAAGCCACAATTCTCCATTCAAAAATGCTTTATGTAAAATACTTGTAGTCTATGTATCTTTGCTATCCTTGCATTTTTCTGCTCCTCAGTGTATAAGCCGAAGGAAGTTTGCTAGCAAGAGGAGAGTTCACATCAGCTGAGAAATGGTGCTTTATGTCAGTAAACTGAATACAGGATAGTCACAGTAATCCTTCAAAATAGTTAAAATTTCAGAAATCAGAGAACTGTTTCAGGAACATGTACACTGCCTAGGCAGCTTAGGAAAACCTCTCAGGAGCCCAACAAAGCATTCAGCACAATGCTGTCAATATTGTCTTTGTTGGTTCCAGCAGCGTCAGGTGCCACAGCTCCGTGTGATTCGATCTGTTCGAGATGTGCTCAGCGATGAGAACAAAACTGCAGAGAGCGGCTTTGCTCCCCGAGAAGATTTGAGAGCCAGTACCAGTCTGTCACAGGATAATACAGCCTGAAACACCTGTAGTTTCAGGAGATTTCAACAGCTTAAGGGAAATACGTTCTGGTTTTGTACTCTATTCACTGACTTCAGCTTTTGGCTGACAACAGAACAATTCTCCACCCTCCCACTCCTCCAAATACAACTACTTCTCCAAACATGCTGACAAAAGAGGAACAGGGTAAATTAGTTCTGTACCAAAACAGAGCAAGCTGAACCTTTCACTTGAGAAATTCATGAGAATTAAGCACTTTTGTGCCATCTTCATCACATCAGATGTCTGAGAGTGCCATCCTCCTGTCCTTTAAGCAGTGAGCACCACAGTGTGGACAAGAGCTGTTAAAACAGCCCAGGTAAACAGTGAAGCAGCATGAGACTGTGCACGTCCAAGTGCCAAGACTACTCAAGAGCTTCCAGAAGGAAATGTAAGCTAGGAGAGACTGACTCAGGTTCCCTTTGCTACAGAAACTCCTGTAGGTGTGGTAATTTAAAATCTGTTTTAATGAAATTCATTTGTGTTATACTGCTAGAGTGCTCACCAAATCACAGAAAAGCAAATATAAACTCCTACCTCTAGAGACTGTTTCCAAAATCCTGAAGAATACCAGCTGCATTTTTGCACTGCATGACTGGGGACGTAAAGTACACTTACAACAAACATCCCAGGAAACAGCCTCCTGCACAACATATAACATCTAAGCTTGGCACTTGTAAATTAATCCAAAGGAAACAAGCTCTTTTAAATCCTTTTTATTACAGAAAAAAAGAAAAGGCTTACACTTGACTTAAAAAAAAAGCAGCATTATTTTATGAACCCAAAGTTATTACAGTGTAGTTGCTTTAAGAAACCTCTAGAGACTGAAGAAATAAAATGCCCCTCCTCAGACAGCATTCTAGATTACTTGAGTGACCACAGCAAACACCTTAATTTCACATCACTTCTGACACCCAGTATATGACCTGTCCCCCTTTTTTCTCCCTAATGTAGTTGGGGGAAGGATTTGATGAAAACAGGAGTACATTTCAAGTCTAATTTTCAACAGTTCAGTACACATCTGATGCATATTAGAGTTCAGAAGTGACCGACATACAGGCTTTCCTCCTAACTCCAGCTATTAAGTGCTACAGTTTGAACAGATCCCAATGTGATCTGCTTCTTCTACAGTATTTATCATTATTCAGGTCCACATCTCAGAATATTTCCCAGCAAGTCAACTGGCTACTACTGATTATAAACACAAACAAAAATAACCACAAAAAAAGAAAGCTCCGTGTTGAAACAGTTCTTAGCAGTACAGCAGAACTCAGGTATTTTTTTTCTTTTCATTACACTTTAGAGAATGAACAGCACCGTTTCAGTGACCACTTCAGGTTTTTTCTATTAAGTCAAAAGCTGCAGGTTTCCAGCCTGAGCCAACATTAAACATGCAACTGATCTGTACTGAAATCTTAAAAAAAAGAGACAAAGAAAACATACTACTGCCTTAATAGTCCTAAAGTTTGACTGTCAGCACTGAGTTGTGCAGAAGTCCAAAGAAATTTACAGGTTTTTCACTGAGTGATTTTTTTTTTCAATAAACAACTGAGGAGCTCAAGACCATTAAACCCTCCCCCCTTTCTAAATACATTTTTATGCATCTATTCCTCATGTATATGCTAAACCTACACCTCTCAAAGGTTCTACCAGAAAAATAAAACATCAACAAAAAGCAAGAAAACTCAAGTCACTATGTTCAACTGGCTATAATCATAAAAATGAAAAAAAGGCAATTCATAGAAAGAAAGAAGAGAAAACAAAAAAAGGGAAAAAACACCGTATTGGATACGTGCTACTCAGTGCTCTATCTCATTTATAATGTCTCCTCCAAAAAGAAAAAGGTTTGTATTCATGATCAGATATGGAATTTTTTTTTTAAAAAATTTCTAATCTCTTAACACGTCATTTATACTGTTTGATAAGCAAAATCTTTCAAGTCAGAGATCTACTTAAGGTACTCTGCATGGCAATCTGAAGGCAGCTGTTACCAAGCTACTTAAACAGACAAAACAAGTTTCTTTCCCACAGGGAAAAAGGATACATTATATATTCCCTGGTTATGATTCTACAGTGTCATCAAATTTACTCCAACATAGAACTTGTCTATTTAAGCTTGCTCATGGTTACTATTTAAAATTCCTTAATTTAGTGCTATAGCATAGCAATTTCTTACATGCTCAAGTTGCCTTATAAGGAGGACATAATATTTTGTATTATACAGTAATATAGCCTTCAAAAAAAAAGAAAAGAGAGGGAAAAGAAAGGAATAACCCCAACATGAATAGTTTGAGTAGGAGCAATACAAGTTTTGTTTTTGTGGTACTTTCCATGACATTGATGCCAAAGGCTGCTTTATAGCTTATTACTGGAGTGTTTTAGCCCTGGACACAAATTAGTCCTTCTCACAGTCACAGTTTTGTATTAAAAGTGGCTTTTATGATGGAACAGGTAACAAAAATGCTTCATATACCGATCAATCTGTATCAATGTTAATATTAATCTCCCTTAACTCCCTCCTTCAGAATAGGCAACAGTCTCAAACAAAACTACCTATCTCAAAGATATATTACAATCTCAAGTAAACACTGTAAAATAAATATAAACCATTTAAAAGGCTTGTCCTTAGAGAGTTAGACAAATAGTCAGAAGGAGTTCATATTGATCTCTTCCTTTATCAAGCTGTGCTGCGGATTCAGAAAACTTACAGATCTTCTGCACTCTAAGTGTGCAAGCACTCACAGAAAGTAATTAACAGGCAATCATTGTAAAAGGTTTTTAACATAATTTTCCAATATTTTTAGCTGCTAAAGCACTAATAAACACTTAACTTAGCATATAATTCCCACATCCTGTATCTAGTACATGTTCTTAACTGCTAATAATTATATTATTACATGGTAGAACAGTCCTCCAATTCCCAAAAATTTACATTTAATTTGAAGAAATAGAAAAGTTTGCTGTTTTGTTTTTCTTTTCCCAAAATAATGTGCAACAGGTAGAACCTGTGACTTCTTAAAAAACTTGTAAGCTGTCTTCAGCTATCAGCTAAAAACACTTTACAGCTCTCTTAACTTTTCCTTGTTTTCAGCTTTAATTTTATATGAGTAAGTGCATAGCTGGGCTATATTAGTAGCAATTCATCACATATAGTAAGGTCAAGTAACATTATCTCTGTTCTGGAAATGAACAATTCAAAACTCTTACAAAAATGGTGAAAATTTCTTCAGTTTAAATTGTTCTTTGTTTATGTACTAAGGACAATTAAGAGAACACTCAATTTTTTTCTGTCAATTTCTGAGCAAGTGTGAACACATGCAAGTCAAAACTACCATTATGCAGATAAAACGGTCCTCTTTCATGAAGATATCAATAAATGACAACTGCCAATAAATAAGTCTATTTGGAAATTCTAGAGAATTCTCTTGCCAAACAAGTTAGTCTTTTTTCTTTTCCATAATGTCTTTCTGTTTAAGCTCTCCATCTGACAGTTCTGTGTATTTTCCATTCTTTTCCTCCTCCTGCTCTTCCTCACTGCCTTCATCTGTGAGCTCCCGATCACCACTTTCCTTCTTAGCTCCCTCATGCTCAAATACCTCTCCCTCTGTATCAGCTGTGCAGATTCCGTAACACATGATGCTGATGACCCCCAAAGGTAAGCCAAAGAGAAAGCATCCCAGCAGTGGTGAACTCTTGAACACGGACTGTTGAAACAAGGTAAAAACCACTTTCAGTGAATACAGAAAGTTACTGCATTACTTACCACTCTGTGCATTTATTCAAAAAACATCCCAAATGAGATTTTTAGAGGGACCACAGAATCAACAAGGTTGGAAAAGGCCTTTCAGATCATCAAGTCCAACTTATGACATAACACCATCAGCAAGAGCACAGCACTAAGTGCCACAACCAGTCTTTTACTAAACAACCCCAGGGATGGTGAACCCCCCATCATCTCCCTGGGCAGCCCATTCCAATGCCCAATTACCCTTTCTGTCAACAATCTCTTCTTAATGTCCAACCTAAACCTTCCCTGGCACAGCTTAAGACTGTCCTCTTGTCCTAATGCATGTGTTATTTTGGTTTTTCTGCATGTTTGGTTTGGATTTGGTGTTTTATTATTGTCTTTGCTTTGTGGGTTTTTTTAATAAGGTTTGTTTGTTTGCTTTCTTCTGTAAAAATGGCAAGGAGTTCTCCACTTCAACAAGTTCATAAAAATGACACAGAAGTTCAAATATTACAATATTGCATTGAGATAGTTATTGTTTACATGCCAACTGCATATCCTATGCATTCTTTGAAGCTTTAGAAACAATTGTTCTAAGAGTGTTAAAAAACACTTTGAAGTAAAAAGTTTCACTTCTTACTTGTGTCTGGTTCTACAAAATTAGTCTGCAGAAAAATTCTAGAGAGTTTCCTGTTGAGGAGTAGCTTAATGGCACAGGAAGAAGGATTAAGGGTTTCAGAACTGGTGGCTAAGCATTGTCCTTTCACAAAAGTTTAGAAGACGCTCATCTAGAGACAAGTGAGTTTCAACTTAAACTCACAGCACAGGTTTATTTGCTTGAGTAGGACAAGTGAGGAAATGGATTTGTGCACATTTTCCCAACAATTTTTTTTTTATTTCTCTTCATTGACTTATGAGAAAGATGATAAAATTTTTTGCTTTAAAACCACACAAAGAGTACCATTTAATCCCCTTATGTTCTGAGTAATTAAACCAAAAATATAATATTCTTCAGAACAGAAAAGTGGTACGAGTTTCAGGAAAGGATGTCATAAGGGTCAAGGAAAAGATCTTAAATTCTTTCTGTTCTATCCCTTAAAATATATGTCAGACATACAGAAGAGCAGTGAAAAATGAAGAAACTAAGATATGTTGAATATTTATCACACGTATTATTTAAAAAATTAATCAAGAAATTCATTTGGCTTAAACCTATATATATACCTATAATATATACAACATAAAACAACTCATATAAAAATATTTTTAAAACCCTCCAATTTGTATCCTGACTGACAAAGGCACCATCTAATTCAATGAAAAATAAAACTTACCACTATAGTAGACTTGGCATCATAGATTATTCTCTTGATTCGTTGCAGAAGTCCATCACCACCCTGTGCCTGAAATTTCAAATGGAATCATGTCAAAACTGCTGACAGTTTTCAGCTATGATTTCAAAAGTTCATTCTTCAGACCTTGCAATCTTAAGCCCCTTTAGAAGGAAATGAGAAGTAATTATTCTTACATCTCACTCTGACTTGCCAAGCTTGGGCAAAGATTATTCAGTAGTCTCATGAACAAGTCTCTCAAAATTGTTTTAAACAATCAGTGCCAACTTGGACAAGGGGCTGACTCTCTCTTACCATAAAGGAACACTAACAAAAACTAGCAACTGTCCCAATGTAACAATGGTAAAACTGCAGAGCTCTTCTGAACTTTCCTGCAGCTGTAGAACATCCACTTATGGATTATGACAGCACAGGCAGCAAAATCTAAGAAGTAAACAAAGAGAAGATATAAAAATGTAACAAATAAAACCTGTGCCAAGCAATGACAGACTATACCTACACTGCCCCTAATTGAGCAGTGTTCAAAATAACTACAGGAATCAGAAGGCAGTCTGTCTGCTGAACAGAACTAGGTTTCACCTTCCTTGAGTAGCCAGAAAAAAACTTGTATTTGGATGTCAACTCACCGTCATGCAATCTGACCAAAACCGCTAAAATAGCAAAAACAGTCCACAAAGATGAGACAGACTCACAAAAAGTTACCTATAGAGTCTTAGAGAATAACAATAAAGTCCAGATGAATAACCCACCACTTCCCAAGGAAGAGAAGGGGGAATGCCAGACTTCGCAGAAATTTCTCTGTGGTTCAGAAAGTCTGCATTCTATCAGTTGTTTACCAGCATACTTTGAAGAGTCTCATTCCTCTATAGCTGCACAATTTTTTGGGCAGAGCATGCAGCCAAAGTAGTGCCATTTTATGTCTACAAACACCTTAAATATAGATAGTTGAAATGAAGTCATAGCCTGTATTTTTTTGTTGTACAGAGATGTGACTTTAGACTGACTTTTAATCACTCTAGCTGAGATATTGCAAACAAAAGATAGAAAGACCTAAGTGACACTACGGCAACAAACACGAGGCATCACAAATTATTTTTCTTCAAGTAAAAAAAAAAAAACAGACAGAAACCAATTACATTTGTTGTTTAAACCAGAAAGATACATACAAATAGAGTCTAATAGATGTTGATAAGTCAATGCACTTAAAAACCATTCAAAAAGTGAGAACTCAAGAACAAAGAACCACCAAGTTATAGCAATACCCCTCGCACTGCAACTGAAGGCATGGCCAGTAAAGTCCTGAACAGCACATAAATCCACCTATACCACACTCTGCATCAACCAGTCAGATTAAATAAACCCAAGTACCTCATACAACAAATATCTTCTGCAGTATTTGCCATTACCAGCCAAAGACCTAAAACTGCTGGTATAACATAAAGTGGGATTCAGCTAATATAGGAAGCACTGAGTATACAGTCACTTAGGGCTTAAACCAAAAACAGGCTTCTTCCAGGAGACAGCCAATTTATTAGCGATCAGCTTTTCTCCTCATGGCAAAGCCTTCTTTCCCCAGAAGCACAAATAAAAGTTCTGCTCCATGCCTTCTCCTCACCCACACAACATAACCTTCTGTCCAACTTATGGTACACTAAAGGAATAAATACTCAAAAATTATCCAAGTCATCAAATCCAATTGGTTAATTAACTTTGTTGTTTAAACAAAAGGCAGCTCTTTTTTAGCTTTAGAGCAGAGAGGAGTAAGCTTTTGTCTATTTCTAACATTCAAAGCAAGTATAACACAGTTTTTTGAATCTGAAGTTGTAATTCCTCCAGCTATTTGACTTATTAATTTTCCACCCAAAAGAAAGGGTGCAGTTGAATTATGCTCTATAATTCAAATTTTTAAACAAATGCATTTTATTCAAGCCAGGAGATGAATAAAAATCTCTCCATTTACAACTGCACCAGTAAAAGGAATATCAAAAGAAGCCAGCTAACATTATGCTATAAACAAAAGAAGGCTTGCTTCGTACAACATGTAACAGCATGACTACAGAATTTACAATCACATATTCAGTGACAGCACCCAAGACAGTAAGACAGGACAGGAATATTAAACACGTGCATAACTATCAGAGTAACCAATTTTTTTCCTTACTTTAGCATCTAAGGAAATAAACACTAACCAATATATTCCAAGCCACTGTGAAGACTTACTTCAGCTGTACCATCCAGGATATTGTTAATAAACTGAACCATGTCTTCTGTGCTCTCAATGTGCCTATCTGGTAGAAAATACTGCTGATTGGAGGTATTCAATACAACAATAGTAGGGATTGTCAAGTCACTGGAAACATAAAGCAGACAGTTTATATATTTTAAAGAGCTACCATACAAAATATTCCAATTCAAGTAATCCCTACATCATTTCAAAAGGGAATCCATTAATCTTCATTTCATGTCTGTTCTTCATAATAATTCTTTAAAAACAAGAAAGCAAGAGAAAAGGGGGTAGATAATAGGCCTGGTATGGACATGAATGGTATGGGCATGTTTCTCAGTGATATTATTTTCCTTCACATCTGTGTCAGTGACACTTTTGAAGATTAGAGCATTTTACGTACCCAGAGCAACTGCAAATCAGGCACCTTATGACCTCCCAAATAGTAAGAGATCATAAACAGCAGCCTTGTATATGAAATGTATTAAGTATTTAAGTTCACAAAGACAGAAGGGTAACTCAAAAATTTAATCCTCCACAACCATTGTGTAACTGATCATCTTTATCAACCAATCTATGCTGGTCAAGTCAAAAGAATAAACCATGCCAAGCATAGCTTTTCTTCAGCTCTTTTAGATATAGCTTATGAGGAACAGAGTTTTCAAAGAATTATTACTCAGCAGTTAAACTTCATGTTAATACATCATAATTGGAAAGAAAAAAAGAAAAAATGTTAGAAACTATCTCTGGACACAAACCAGTTTAATCTTCTGTTCCTTGTAGTACTAAATTCAAAAAAAGATCAGGTTTAAGAGATTTTAATACTGCTTAAAAAGTATACTGTTCGAAAAGAAAGATTTAAATACATTAAGCAAGTTTAAAATCTTTTATGGTCTTTATCAATTTTTGGCAATTCTGTCAGTAATGAATTCAAGTAGTTCTTTTGCAGCAGAAGCAATGTAAACCTCGTTTATCTACATCTTCACCTTTGTCTAACAGTGTCCCATCCATGTACTTTTGTAATCCATGTAAAACTGATGATTTCAGTCTTATCTGTGGCTATCAATTCATAGTAAATCATGTAATGGAAATACTGGTTATTTGCTCAGGATACCCATTTTTCTTTACAGTCACTGATATTATCCTAAATTTCCTCTCACATTTTAGGTGGGGTTTTTGATTTCGATTTTAATTCAAATGCAAACTTAAAAATAGAAAAGTTTAATACCTATATATGACAATTTTCTGAACTTTTAGAAAGCTGCATACTTTAAAATTTAAGCTGCAGATTCTGTTCCCAGTAGTGAAGCTGAAAGCATGGTGGCATCTCAGAAAAGATAAGGGCAATTACAGGGATAACAAAATGATACCGTCCTCTAAATGGAACTTTGGGAAAAAAAAAAAAAACAAGTAACACAACTTTGTACACCGAGGCAACCTGCAACATAAGAGTCACTAAACATAACATTTTCCCTTGAAATTTTTATTCCTTTCTTACTAGGGACAAAGAATAAATCTAAGTAGAAGGCACTCAAACCAAGTCAGGTGTTTTTATAAGTATCTGGTAAGAAGTTACCAATTTCTGCTGAAATATGTCCCCCCAGCCAAAACAGAACAAGTTTTATTAATTAGATGGAGCGTTTCTGTTGCATTTAACATTCTCATATTAACTGATGGTAATTGATGTTTTTGGAGTTGGTTGTAGAGCAGCTGAAAGGTAGCCTCCATATACAGATTCTTTATGCTATAGAAAAGTTCACAGAACCACATTTAATATGTTACTTTCAAGAGCAGAGTTTTACATACATGTATAGCTGACAGTGATATTATACACCTTAGCTTATAAAAAGCTTTATTTTGCTTTCAGTAAAATACTGAAAAGCATATTTAAGTATAATTTTAGGTAAAAATATGTATTTTTATTAAAATACACAAGATTCTGATTTCTTCTTTTGTGCATGGTTCTAAATGTACCATTTCTAATCCAACAAAAACATGTTCATATATTGCTGAAAAGGCAGAAGAATTATAATGTCTACTAATGGAGTTACAGCCAATTTCATAAATGTAGTCTTGTCAAGGTCTAATTCTATTCCCAAAAATCACACAATGTTTTGCTGTTTGTAAAGAAAACAGAATTTGCTCCTATGTGCATCTAGCACAGTAAAAAAGTGTTTTGTGATACATTTCTCATTATTCAGATTTTTTCTACTTCCACTTGCTGCCATCTGGTGACAAACCGAGGCAGTTGCAATACTTTTATTTTTTTAATTTGAATTATTCACATAGCCACATGAAGAGTCACTACTTTGAACATGATTTCCTGTATTCTTTTGCAAATTTAACTTATTTTTCCAAGGTGTACACTGGGTTTAGAAAATAATTAAAAGCCAGAGTACTTAAATCAGAACTCTCCATATACAACTAATAATAAAATCGGGCATTTTGCAGATTCAGTTAAACACCCCAGCTGAACAGACCCTACCACTAGATCAGTACCCCTCCAAGTGGCAGTTCTGTCTTTAATCCCTTCATTTCCCTCCTTCCAGGCATTTCATCTTCCTCCTCTACTTCTCTGCATGTTCGTGCTGGCACTCAGCAGAGTAGAAGGGAGCAACACTGTTGAATCAGCAAAATAACTTCCCTACTTGCCCAGACAAAAAACCAAACTCTTTTCTGACAGAAACACGATGAAACAGCTCAGCAGACAGACATAAAAGCCTGCACAGGAGAAGCAATTGAGCAAGTGAGGAGGGTCTCACTTTCAGCAATTACAAAGCACTAGTTCAATCAAATCACAATTTTAATGGAGAGACAGTTGTTCTTAAAACAGATGTTAATCTACAGACATTCTACAAAAATACAGATATTGTGCTTTTTGGTCCACATGAAGCTCCTAGAATCTTTAGGGGCATGAACACGTGAGTAATTAATGCTTTGATCTCTGAGAAATGGATTTGGAAAACTTACAGAATTATAACACTGACTCCTGGTTTTCCTTTCTTGCAGAACTCCCAAGGCCAGAGGAGAAGTAATTAACTACAAATGCCAAGCAACTGAAGTCCCTAATTATGCATTTTTTAGAAAAGGAGCATAGTAAGGGCAACTGTCAAGCATCTTGTTAAACCACTTATATATTTCAAAATATACCATGTACATATCAAGCACAGACAGCATCTTCCATACATTCTATCCTTCTCTGCAGAAGTGCATTTCTATGCATGTCTTAAAAATACATCAAGAGTGAAAGCCTCACAATTCTAACAGTTAGTAATTGAACAAAGTATACCTAAAAGATAAGCTTTTTCAATCAGCATTATCAGCAAGCCAAACATCTAACATTAAATTATACATTTACAGAGTTTAATTTAACAAATAATTGATACTATGGTAAAGACTGAATTCTGATGACAGTAATTTTTTTTCTCAAGTCATGAAAGCAAAGAATTTTTTGTAAGATTATTTTCAATTAAATACACTTAGTAACAAACACAAGAGAAAAAAGAATATTCAAATAAGAATTTACTTACTCCATTAGTAAACTATTAATGTAATCATTTCCATCCATATGGCCGAACTGGAAATCCCTGTAAAACAAGCAGTTAAAAATAAAATTATGAAAAAGAAAACACAATAGTGGGTTTCAGCAAAAGTTTTTCCTTAAATATTTTTTCCATAACTGAAAATGAGAGCACACACTCAGCAATGTAATTCAAAAAAAGTGATGATCTAGAACACAGCATTATGAAACACAGTCAGTTAATGAAATGGTCCTATTAAATATCAGAATAAAAATACAAAATCAGGCACTGTAACATTTTTCACTTAGGAAAAAATAGTGACTGCTGTCTTAGAAAGATTAATACAGAAGTCCCATTAAAACACGTGTATGTACCTGTGAAAGTGATCCCGATAATCTCTGGCAACTTCCTGAATAATAGACTTTAATCTGGAAGGAAAAAAAAATTGGCATTGATAATCCAGGATGAACTTTTGCTAAACACAAGCAATAATCATCAAAATTTCCCCAGTAAGCAGCAATTCATACCTCATCAGCAACAAGGACTAACAAAAACCACCTTGTTCATCTTGCTTAGTTCCCAAAGGCTGAAAATAGCATACACAGTACTTGGAACAGTATTTTTTTAGTCTGTATATGCAACCAGAAAGGGGCAAGGGAAGGTCTTGTTCCTCTCAGTCTCTTCAGCAAACTCCAACCCCAGCAAAAACATCCCCCCTTTAAAGTTCCACAGACAACTAATACATAAGCATCGCTAGCTTAATTTTCAAAGCAAGTGAACTACGTACAGTCATTTGTTTAAACTCACTGAGTTACTCTCAAAGTCATCCAAACTCAAACACTTTTGTCTATGTTTAAAAGGTGACACAATAGCTTTTAAAAGCTATGAGATCACCCTTTGCTCCTGTGATCTCATTAACAAATGGCAGAAGAGTGATACAGGAACTCCCACCATCTCAGTGAACTCACATGTGCTTCAGCCAAGACACAAATTCAGTAAAGTTAGTACTAAATCAGAAATCGAAGAACATTAACAAGCTAAACCCACTCATTTAACCTACATTTCTCAATACTTAAGAAACTTCCAAACTTCCCTATGTCATACCAGCACATTTCTCCCATAGTGTCACCAATACTCAATTCTGTACCTGGTATGTTCCACAGAAGAGTTTTTATCATCAATGACTGCAATAGCCACAAGTTTTCCTAGAATAAGGAAAAAAATTCTTGAAGCCATTTAAAAAGAAACAAACATTCTCCAGTGGGAAATATGTCAGCTTAGAAGATCAGGCACTCTCCAGGGACAGGAAATAGTTTACAAGAATAAACCAGCCTCACAGCCTAAGAGCCTCTTCAAGGTGATCATGCTGTGGTCTTAAAGCTACTGAAAATAAATAAATTAAGATAGGACTTAATGCCACACCACTAGCATTGTATGAAAGGTTTATCTATAGAAAGAAGTTGAAAGGGAGAATATGCAGATAAAAATTAATTTCCTACTTAAGCTCCATATTTGCATATACCTAAATATGAGGCTATGGAGACCTGTATTATACAGCAGCAATTACAAACTGATTCTAAGTGATTAAATCACTATTGTATGGATTTAATAATGACTATTTTTCACAGTGTTGCGAGCATTATGGATGTAAGATATCTGGACAATCCATGTTTGATACGTCTAAATCTAGTTTTAAAATTCCCTGCATGTATTCCAAGAGGTAATATGAAACTTATGAAAAATGTAAGGTGCTCTTAAATTAAAAGTCTTACTAATTTTTGTGACTACTACAGGATTAGACACACTAACTTTTATGTTGTAAGGAATGGATTAGTGTAGACTGTGGATGAAACCTCAAGTCACAGGTCAATCCAACATCAATGAAATACTGTCAATATCCCGTCTAACCTGTACATACACTTCTGAAGTATAAAAACATGTTCCTAGTACTCTTTTGATTTTTCCTTCTGTTTAGTACACAATGTCAAAGAGTTTAGGAGCAGCATCATCTCACCTGTATCTCCAAGTTCATACAGTGTAAAGCCATCTACGTGAAGATAACCTTGAAATCTTTCTCTGTTTATCCAGGATGACAAATCACCATCTTCATACTCTGACATTAAAAAAAACAACAAAAAGGATTACATTTTTTTAAGAGGTGGGCCATCAGATTCACTATTTCAGTACTAATAAGGCAACCACTAAGTTTTCTCCTTTTTTCCTTTTATTCTTGTTAGACCAATTATCACACTTTTATGGGCATTTCAAGTTCAAAACTTCTAAAGCTATTTTCAAATGCTGAACAAAAAGTGTATTATAGAAAAGTGTGAAAAGTTCATTTGATGATTTTATTTTCTTTATCAAGGATAAACGATATTATATTAGAAGCTAATGTGACCCAGTGCAGAAAGGAACAGGTTCAAACACTGTTTTTAAATGGATGTTTGTACATAACTTGTCAAGTTTCAAACAAAGTAGAGAAATAAAAATACAGAAAGCAGTATTTGTGAGAGTCTTTAAATGAAACAGAAAGATCAAGAAAAAGCAGATGCATTAAACAGCTCTGTGAATGTAAATGAACAAATAATTGTGTATGACTGACAATCAGTTATACTGAACGGTAATTTCAGATGCTAAATGTTTTAACCTATTAGGAATTAAATTCTAATACATATCATCAATTAGATCTAAATCACAAGTAAAAAGAGAAAAACACATATATATGTGTGTGAATAAATGCATAATAAATAATTTGTCTTAAATCCTATTGAAGTATCAATAATTTCAGGTTAAAAATAGTCCATGGTAAGGTAGTTCAAGCAATTCCAAACATTATGCATCCCATGGATCTGCATCCACTTCCCATACTACAAAGAAGCAAAAAACCCAAACCAAAACACCATACAGAGTCAGAGCACTGAAGTGAAATTTGCTAGAACTTTATCCTCATAGTGAGCTCTTCAAATTTCTGCCAGTCATAACAGTTGCACATAAAACCTTATTCAGCCTCTTAAACTGCATCTTCATGATTTGTCTGACTTCCAATGTCTCTGGTGCATTACAAAAAAGTACATTTTTTACAAAGTAAATTAAAAGCCTGAATTATTACAGCTTTTGCATTGCATTTAGAAGATGTGGAAAAGGCAAGCAGGCCACACAGCAAAACTAACTGCAGAGGAAGACAAGTACATCCATTCCACAAGGTCACAAAGAATACCCTTGGCGGCCAATCTGAAATATTTTGCTGTGTGTTATTTCTTATCTTAAGAAATTAAACAGGCAGAATAGTCTTTTAAAATATATGTTTTCAACTTAAAAGTGAAAACTTGCATTTAAAACAATCTAAATCAAGAGTGGATGCTTTTGCAAACCAGTGGTGTGCTTATAGGGCCAGGCTATGCAATGTAACTGTGAGTGTGTCCATGCTTCTAACATGCACGGGCCTTGTGGGACAGTCTCAGTACAGTATAGCACTCCTATATGGATATGCACACGTAGATACAGATCAACACTTGACAGAAGTGCTGGCCTTATGAACTGCAGAAATAGCAGTGTTAAAAACCACCACTAGTTTCAGGTGGCCCTTTTAGAGCCTACACACTGAACAAGCCAGGTAAAGTAGTCCATGTATATAATAGACTTTACACATTGAGGGAAGAGGTAACTTTTCTAAGTATGTTAATGCAGGCAAAACAGTAATATTGGAAGCTACATCTTACTGAAAACACAAAGCAAACATCATAACTTCTACTTCAGTACTGCTAAACCAAATTCCTTGGATTTTGCTGTGGAAGAACTAGTAATTTTTTTTTCTCTTTTCCTTCATGAAGGAGCTGTTATTTATCCTAAAACTGGAGAATTTCCCAGCATCCTTATATACCCTTCAAAAAATCCCAGCTCCTCCAGTTTCTCCATATACACTTTAAATAACTTGTCTTAAGGTAATGTCCAGTTTTACTTACCATCATAAACAAAGTAAGTCCCATCTTTGAAGACCATAACAGCAGGCAATTCAGGCAATGTCACATACTGAAAGAGCCAGGATTCAATTAATCCATGGAAGATTAAAAAATTTTTACACAAAAAAAACCCCATCTGAAAACACGTAAATGTAGTTCATGGGGAAAATCTCTAAGGACACATAAGTATTTTCTGTCTACATGAACCAAGATAAATTTATCAGCTTCTGTATATTAAACATTACACAACATGAATGTATTTTTGAGAGGTGGATCTCACAAAGCATAAAAGAAGCATGATTTTTACTGGTATCTGCAGCAGCATGAAGAATAGTTTATGGATTGGGCATAGACTTTAGATAGGAAATTGTAACTTGAGGGTTTTATCAATCATGCTCTCAGTTCCCAGTTTGTGCTGTTGTCAGCATACCTGTCATCCTGCTACTTCTACTAAATGGACACTCAATTTTGCAGAGTAAAATAGTACCCTGGTAACATGTGCCACTAAATCTAGGCTACTTCCTGTGCTTCAGACCGATGGGAATATAAAGAAACAGCTTCAGCACACAGGGCTGCAAACAGACCTACACAAAAGCCTGTATTACCATGCTAAACATGATATTTAAGATGGTCAGCAACATACTAAAAAACAAGCTGTAGAAACTTTCCTCTTGGAACTCAATTTTATTCAGCTCAAGTTTTCAGTGTACTGCCATAGGAAAGATACTGCATCTACTTCTTACTGCTGGCTAGCATTCTGAGCTAAAATTTTAACAGCATTTGTGATTTAGAAAGACCTGCATCATAAGCTCAGTTTTGATCACATCATCTGAATTGTCTGATTTACTGATATGTTTTGGAAACGTAAGGACAGCATAATTTCCAAATGACATACTTTCTCTCATACTGCATTAACTTTCTTGTAAAAGCAGTAATTTATAATATAATAGCTGACATGAATAAGCAAGAAGGTAGTCCCAGATGATGCTTTGTTCTCTTACTTGCCCGAAACATAATTTAACATCTTTGAAGGACAAATCAATCTGTGTACAGTTTAAAGTTTGCTAAAGATGCCTAAAGCTTGGAATAATATTACCTACGGTGATGAAACAAAGCCTAACAATGAACACTGGAATGCAAAGGCTCATTATTCATTACAAAACTTGCAACCAGAAATTTCCTAATATTTTCACTTCTGTCCATAGAATACTGAACACCATCACTGCTTCAGCTTAAATAACACTGGTGAGAAATTAGCTTTTGCAGAAAAAAAACCTCCCTGCTTACATAAGTGTGATCACAGAATCTCAAAGACTTCCAGCCTTTTTTACTCTTTCCACTGCACAACTGAACAGTACTTTTGCTGCTCAGCTGGAGCTGAAGTGCAAATAGCAGTATTTAAATTAAGGTAGCATTTGATACAAGGCTTCTGGAGAACTAACAATACACTATAACGAGGCCAGTTCTACTTATGGTGGTGTAAAATGCAGCTGCCTAAAAAAATCCACACCGAATTCTGCTAGTTCTCACCCCATGAATCATCAACTAATTTCAAAGTCACATGTTAGTAGGCATGGGGCTGACTTAGGTCTCACTTGGAGATAACAATAAATGGAAAAGTCTTTTAATTTTGCTACAAGTAAGCAACAATGCTTAGACTCACTACAGTAATATCATTTTTTTCCACCCTTGTGATGAACTGTAAATAATTTCCTTGTCACAGAATCCTCAAAAAATGCCACAAGAGAATTCTGCAGACAGTGGACTGGATTGGCTGATCCCTGGGCAGACTACTGTGTTGATCAGCTGTATTGTACAAGATGAAAATAACTTACCTCTTCACTTCTGATTTCTAGGGTACCAACAGTAACTCATGCTTCAAATCCCCTAATTAGCTTTAGAAGTGTTTAATGAACACGTATGAATGAAAGGACTGATGGGAGCAACAAGAGTTTTGTACTGGCTAAAAATTCAAGTATCTACTTTCTTGAACAAGTTGTGTGGCCCACACTGAGTTCTGCTTATCCTCTGATTCATTTTTTTAGTATAACTGAACAAGTAATTTGGCCAAAACAAAGCAATGACAGACTCAAATTTGGGTTGTATTCTTTCCCCATATAGACTCAAACATTACATGTTTCAGTGTAATTACTTAGATATCTACCAAAGCCAAACAAACTGTAAGAAGCCATCTCTGTGCCATCAAAACAGCTAAATTACATAGATGAGGAGAAAAATACCATTTCTGGGCAAGCAGTAGGAATGGGAACAGCTTACCTCAGGCAGCACATCTTCTGAGGCAGAAAAAAAGTATGTATAAACTATTAGTTCTGAAGCAACCTCAATGTATTTTTCCTGAAAAAATACAAACAATGTTTTTTTAATTTCTGAACTTTTAGCATGTATCAAACAAAAGCTTTGTGACATACCTTATCTTCAAAGAGCAATTAGAAAACATGTTTATGGCATAAGAATGTAAAAGCACTTTAATAAACAAACAACACCAAGAATTTGTTACAAGCATGTACTTCAGTCTTTTAAAAATTTTTTTAAATTAATCCCTAAATAGCCAAAAGAAGTAACTTTATTCGAGCTTCAAACCTTTAAAGGAGATTCACCACCAACATACACAAAAAGTACACGATGTCTCTTTTGCACATGCTCAAACATATGCTGGCTAGGAAGTGGCCTGATGAGAGGTCTGGAAAGGGAAAAAAAGACAAAGAAAAATCTCACTTTTTCAGTGCAACCTGCAAAATCCAAACACAAAAAAATTCACAAGAAAATGTGTTGGGAAGGATGAAGTAGAAAGACCTTGCAAATATGGTGGTTTAGATTCTGGGAGTCTGAGTTCAACAAGCGAGATAGAAATGAAAGCATACTTTGAAATTTAGGGTGTAGGGTACAGAGCCATCAGCTTGTGAACAACGATGTACTAAGCTGAGGGGCAGCTCCCTTGATTAAACAATCCCCTTCGGCTTGCTTTAGGTAATGGGACATTTGATTGGCTGTATGTAAATGTTGTTATCTTGTATTAGATTGGTTGGTCCAACACAGACTATTCAACTTGGAAAGATATTTAATGCATGGTATTCGGGACCTCGCTCTCTGTTCCTCTGTTCCTGCTCTCCTGGCCTGCTTTAGCTGTGCCCAGCAGCTACAAGCAAGGCCCTCACAATAAACCACTGCTACCCCGGCTACTTTGCTTATAAGAGATACTTTGTTGCCGACTCTACCTTCTCGGAGATACTCCTTCATTAATGTCATATAGTTTTTTGTACTGTTTTTCAAAAAATAAACTCCAAAATGCAAATTAATTTAGTTTTTCAAGTTATTATTCCATTTTATACTAAAAGAAAAGAAGAACATTCTCCCCCTCCCCGCCCCCCAAAATACCGCAGTTATGTTCCTCAAATAGCACACTTAAACATGAAATTCAGATCTTACTACAAAATGCTGCTATCATGTAAACATGCCTTTTACTGGTCACAGAATCAAAGACTGGGCTGGACTGGAAGAGACCTTAAAGATCACCTTAAAGATCACCTGGTCCAATCCTGCCACCATGAGCAGGGACATCTTTCACCAGACCGGGTTCCTCAGAGCCCCACCCAAACTGGCCTTGAACAATTCCAGAGATGGGGTATCCACAACTTCTCTGGCAACTGGTTCCAATGTCTTACCACTGTCACAGTAGAGAATTTATTCCTAATTTTTATTCTAAACCTCTTCTTTCTGTTTAAAACCATTGCTCCTTATCCTGTCAGTACAGACCTTGATAAAAAACTCTCTTTCTTAGAGGATGTCTTTATATAGTGAAATGTCACAATAAGTTCTTCATCATTTGAGAGAGAAAATTCTGAATGTAAGCACAACAGCTAGGAGATGTGGCCTTAGAAATAAATAATCTTAACTCAGCACCAGTCTCCCAACCATCCACACATATAGTATATAGTTTTTAACTTCAGTATCTTGTTCTTTTTAAATAAGTCTTGGCCCACCTCAAAGTCCCACATAAGTCTGAGGTCAGCAGAACCAGTCTCTGAGAAGAGTATACTTACCCTGCCACTCTATTAGCAAATTCAATTATATCATCTTTGGTTCTAGGTCCTCTGTAGTTGTATGCCAAGTCACCTTTCAAGCTAGATAGATAAAAAGAAAAAAATAACAGAAAAGCAATCATCTAAACTACACTCAACATGTAAAATTCTTCAACCTTCACATTTACTACAGTCACCTTTCAGCAAGTGATAATCAGAGGAAGTGGACAGCAAAATATAAAACTCAGTAATACAATACAATGGAATTGTGGAATAAAAGCTTATTTACACAGTATCTGATTTACTGACTTGTTGAAATACTTAACATTATTTTACAATTTTTTTTCTAGTGCACAGTGGTCATTTACTTTGTAAGTACACAGATAATTTAGAAAGTGTTCTAAAAATTTATGAAAATATTAAAAAGCACCCCCAAAACAATGAAACATGCCACACTCAAACCAAATCAAACACACTCAACATTTACAGTACTCATGGATTAGTCCTTGTAAAAGGAAAGCATATAAACCTCTTTAATGCCTTTTTTATGATTGAGATGTATCAAATAATCTGCAAAATTTTTCAAATTTATGTATTAAGCTTCAGTGAAGTGTTGGTCAGCTTATGGCACTCTGCTGAGAGGGGATATAGCATGCTTGCATTAGCAATGTATTCAAGTAAGTTTTACTCATTCTAATAGGTTTTCTTTGAATCCTTATAGGTTAAGGAAATTCAGAGGAATTTTCAGTGCCTCTATATGCCATGAAAATTTTTCATCCTTAAAGATTATTAAGCTTAACACCTCTTAACACTTCCTTTTCTGAGAAAACTAATTTGACAAGATTTATTATCAGCTATCAGGAATACTGTTTGCTTAAACCAAACAACCTGCTAAAAAAACCCAGTATGTCCACAGTAAAAAGTACTCAAAACTATTAACTCTTTATTTAACATGACATTGTACTGGACTATACATTACATGGGTTTGAGACTTCTAAATAGACAGGGCTATTTTTAATTTTTTGTCATGAAATCATTGATAGAAATTCAATAAGAACGATCAACTTACAGCTTAATTGTTGGATAGCCTCGCACTCCAAATTCAGATGCAATACCTGAAAGAAATGTGGTAATGCCAAAGTGAACCAAGACTTTTTTTTCTCTCTTACCTTAATCTTTAAACATGGTTTATTATTCAAGCCACATATACAAAGGAAAAAAATACCACTTAGCTCAATATGAATTACGTTACTTGTTTTCAAGGAAAAGCTTGCTGCTATTAAGCTACATCATTAAATTTTGGACTTCTTTCAGAGGTGCTCCAGGGTCCCAGAATAACCTCCCAATTCATGTGCCACAACTCAAATGTCATGGGAATCCTCTGGACAGACATACTTGGTCTGCTTTCACCAAAGTAGCATGCACTGAATACGCAATATACAAGTGACTAAAAATATAAGAGGCAAAAATTAAGCACTGAGGATGAAGAGCTGTAAATACCAATGCTTGGAAGAAACATAGAAGACAATTAACTACTCGTGCTAGAGTAATGGCTAACAAGAAGTGCAGTATCATACTGCAGTTGCTTCAAAAAGGTTTTTAAATCATATTTCATACAAGTACATGTCTAGTTTCATGAACTTTACCAGAAGCAGGCACTTTCTAAGCAGATACTTACCTGCTGCTTACTGAAGTGGTAAAACGTAAGACAACTGCAGAACCTTTTCCCCCACCTCAGTTTGTTAAAACCTTCTATTTTGCTCCCATCAATCAGGAGTACAATGTGCAACCCCTTCCACTTGTGAACAAAGCAACTGCCACCTTAAACTACACTTTCCAGCAAATTCAGTTTTTTTCCAAAAGTTAAACTACACAGTCTCAAGAAAGAATTAAGTCTAAAATTGTGGCAATACTCCTGCAATTCCCTGCTGAATAACAATCCCTGCACTCAAAAAGCACCTAGAGTCAATGCTTGTTACAAAACCATTCTGAAGCTACCAATGACATGCCACACAGCAAGCAGATGTTGGATGTCTTGTGTGCAAAGCTCTCAGTAAGAGTTTAGAAATTGACCCTAAGGTTGTTCACCTGGATCAGGTGCAAGTACCTTATTGCACAGCACTACAAATGAAACAAGCACCTCACCTACAGGCAACTAATTAAAGACAACTGTTCTAAGAAATACACATACGAGGATCAACTTGATTCTGATCCTTTTCTCTTACAGCTTTACTGCATAGAACTACAATATATTAAAATGTGTAGTAGAAAATTCAATCACAAGAGCTGTCAACAGTTTATTTCTCCTTGCACAGCTCTTGTGTGTGCTTAGGAGAACTAGAAGAGACAATTCCAGCCATGGGGATTACCAAATTTCTCTCAACTTCATGCAAGTTACTTAATTAGATCATCACCTCCACTTCTTGATATGAAGAACACAGCACAGGCAAACAGCAGCAATTGTGCCAGCCCCAGGTGTGATGTATTTCTACTCTGCTCACACACAGTGGACTCCTGAGCCTAAACCCCCTGAA
The DNA here is from genome assembly GCF_021018805.1 of Prinia subflava. Lineage (NCBI taxonomy): Eukaryota > Metazoa > Chordata > Aves > Passeriformes > Cisticolidae > Prinia > Prinia subflava. Next base: position 56,133,268 of record NC_086247.1, read on the forward strand.
AATTCAAATGATACCACAGCAGGTGACTGCTCTGTTGATGCAAGAGCTGTATCCTCATTCCACAGAGCTACCAGAGGCAAGATTTACTGGATGATTTACATGTTCACCTATAATCCCAGCTCTCTGACAACAAGCTTCCCAAAGTTCAGTGTTCTCATGCTACTTCATATTCCTATTATAAACACAAACTGTGTGGAGCAAACCACTCATGTCCCTTCCTAGTGACATGTACACATTTCAGTTGCATTTCCTTCCGATATTTTCAAGACTGAACTACTTTGATTTCAGATAATCTTTAGACTGCAAACATAGTAAGCAGAGTTGACTTGAGTTCTTCATATCCAGATGTAAAATTTCCACTTTCAAAATGAAAGTATAAAACCATTTCAAAAGATTTATCAGACACTATGAAACCGGTAGCAAATCTGAGAAGAAATCTTGTCCAGGGCACAAAGGAACCCTTGCAGCTTTTAGTAATTTTTAAGTAAGCAAAAATGAATTATATAACAAAAACATAGTATCAATTCTGTTTTAGCTTAAAAGTACAAGATTTCAATAACAAGATGACAACTACAGATATTTCAGACTAAGAGTATATACAATTTATATGATTTAGAATTTTATATACATGACTGGAAAGTTAGAGAACCATGAAATTTTGAAGTTACCTGGTTGCATGAACTTGACACTTCTAATTCTCCAGACTTACTTTTCTATAGAAAATAAGTATCTTTAAGATGAAACATAAAGTCACATTTATTTGGTTTTATAGAAAAAGATATATACAATAAATTGATCTTTGAGACAAAATGATTTTAATCTCAAAAGACCAAACTCTCCTATATCTAGTACAGGAAAAACAGGAATATGACTGAGAAAAATATTCTGTGTAACATTTTAGGCAAACACAACAAACCTGAATATTCCGATTTAATGGATACTAACTAAAAACACTACATCTATTTACAAAATTTTATTACATATAGATCTCACTTGGGCCCCCCTCTTCCTTATACCTTCCCTTATAAATATCCTCCTGGTTCAACATAGATTTAGGAGAATTGACAATAAAGAAGCACAGAAACACTAAGGAAGTACTGTTAAGCATTCCACAATCCTCTCACGTCTACCCAAACCACTCCTCTGAGTACTGAAGGTTTGGGGTTTTCTCTGAAAAGGTTGATACATATGAAAGGCATCAGCAAAAAAAAAAAAAACAACCCAACAAAAAACCAACAACAAACAAACAAACAAAACCATCAAACAAACACTGAAAGCACTGGATTTGGCTCTTTGAGAAGGTATTTACAGAAAAACATGGGAAGAAATCAGCTGAGCAGTGATCACTGGTGCAATGAATTCAGTTCCTTCAGCAGGCTTTGTGTAACAGATTCAGGACCAATTACCTGAAATGAGTAAGAGCAAGAACACAGGCACTCCTCCAGCAGTAATTGAAGGAACCTAAAACTGGATGCTCTCAAGAGACACACCACATAAAAACGCTTATATAAAAGTACTCTAAGAGGAATATCAAAAGCAGATCTTTGAAAAGCTTTCACTTTCCATTTGTCAGGAAGAATTCCATTCTCAAGAAGAAACAACCATGATAAAAAGCACAGACTACAGCAAGTTGTCACTTTTAGAAACATAAACAATCAGGAAAATTTTCTACAATTATTGTTTGCACATTTGTATTATGACACAGAAGAACAGCTACAAGGAAAAAAAAAAAAGAATGGTTTCAAAACTGAGGCTGTGATGAAATTACCCCTGAACAAACCATACTTACTAGAAAAGGAAGTTGCATCCATCTTCCCAACTTTTACTGGAGAACCCATGTTTCTCATTTCTGTGCCCACTTCATTCCACACAGGCTCTAGTTTCTTACAGTGGCCACACCAAGGTGCATAAAACTGAGAAGCAAACACATTTAATAATAATAAAAAAATAGTAGAAATTGATTCTACAATTAACCCTCAAATCATTAGCAAAACTTATTTTCCAATCTTGATACTCTTTATGTCTTAATAAAATTGCAAGTTAGCTACAAGGTTAACATGACAGAATTTATGATTTGGTCCTACTTTTAATATGAAAGCACAAGTTGGAAAAGAATACATTAAATTGCTGCACTATTATATGATCTCTTATTTAGAGCAGACTGCATGGCAAAATTATTCTTTTTAAAAGTTAGAAGAGCATATAAACAATTTACCCAGGAATGTGAATTCGTCAACAGGCAGAACATATCAATGTTTTGGTATAACAAGATAAGGTCATAATTTAATAAAAGTTGAATTTTGTTTTGCTATACACTGCTGCTAACTCCAAATTAGCACAATTTTTCCCAAAGTCATAATTTTGGGTAATACAATTTTGAGAATTACAGTACATAGTTGGGTGAGAAAAAGAATGTTACCTCATTCACAAGTAAGCTCAATCTTTTCAAAGACTCTTTGTCCCTGAAATAAGGGGCATTAAAACTTTCCAAATATGTTTAAAAAGTAAGAGGGCTCTCATACAGTTCATCTTCCAGGGCTAAAAGAAGTCCAGAATGCAAATCAGATGATATAATTACTGAAAGGAACTATAAAAACTCTCAACAGAGGTTATCACCTCCTGAGTGTGTTAGGTAATCTATTTCCTTTTTAAGGACTGCAAAATATAGACTGAAGCCTATTCAGCAGGCTCTTCAGCAGTCTATTCAGCCTGTCCCTGGTTTAGCCTGAACAGCAGACAGATTGCTGATCTATCCTGTCAGAATTACTGACATGAAGTTTTTCTGCATCATGTACAAACAATTTTCCAAACGACGAAGCAGCCTGACTACAGGGTATAGTGCTGTGCATTCTGTCTTTTGATTCCCACCAGCAGATCTTCCCATTTTTCTTATATACTCACATCTACAAGCCAAATATCATCTTTACGGTTTTCTTTAAACCTAGAAATGGGAAAAAAATGAAATCAATAAATTACATATCTGAAAATAAAATAGTGAAGTGCACATGTGAAACAGGTAAAGTCTACAATAAGGCTAGTATAAAACTATAGATACAAAATTTCTGATTTTTTTCTTTCTTTGAGGGTGGGGAAACAGAGGAGATGCCTGTTTTTTAGTATAATTTTGCCCTTGTACATGATACTACACACACAGCTGTGCCAATTAGGTTTCTCTAACTATTTCCTAAGACAAAAAAAAAAAAAAAAGACAAACAACAACAAAACAAAACAAAAACCCACCAGCAAGAAATAAGAATACACACTAAAACACACAGAAGATATTTGACTAGCATGTGGAATCTAGGGGGAACATGTATTTTGCAGTTATCTTAGTTATATTAAATACATTTGTTATTGTATTTTTATATATCAACTAATACAGGCTCTGTGAGCACTGGTTCAAACTATTAATCTTAGCTTTACTAAATGTAAACTAACTAACTTACCATTAATATTAACATGCAAAGCAATTTTAGTTCAACCCCTTTAACATTCTACTAGAGGTGTGTCAGTTTATAGTTCTATTAAAGCTGCACAGAACCAACAAACCAACTTAACAGAATAAAAGTGATCAAGTTTTTGATAAAACTCAGAGATGCACAGGTACTACTGAATTTTCTTAATGCTAGACAAATGGCATTTAAATTGATGGGTTTTATTAACTGCAAATCTGTCATTGAATTCTAAAATCTCAAATACAAAACTAAGCTGGATAAATCAAGTTCTTTGGCACCTCCCAAAATGTTGCTTACACATTTCACTGTTGTCACTTCAAAATGGTATTTAATGCATTAGTTAACTAGTGCTATGTAGAGAATTAAATTAGCTAGAACTTTAACCTAAGATTTATTTCTGTAAAAGACAGGCTTCTTAAAAGTGACTAGGACTAGGACTAAAGTCACACACTATAACATACACAATACAACATTCTTATTGCACCACTCTTCTTGTGAAATGAGATATTTACAAATAATTATGCAGTAAGTGTGGATCTACACTCTAAGATCCAATTAATACAAGTTATAGCACAACTTGTCAGTTCCCAGTATGCAGCATGCCTATGAATGGCTCATAAGAAGCAGGCAGAATTTATTATATTTAATTTAAAACTGAATCTGTAATAGTCCATAATGGTCTTGAAGAAATACTAATGCTGATACTGGCTTACTGTTTGACAGAAATGATTCAGAAATCATGAATACAGTTGAATTACAGTGTTGAGTGTTTGAAACTTAGAACTGCAGCATTGGTAAATTCCAGCCTATTTTACTGATGTCATACCAAGTCTGCAATGCCTGTACAGCAGCAGGAAAGGTATTTCGAGAGACTATGCTATGGAACTGCTAAAGGAAAACAGCATTTTTATGTCTCAAAATTGTTTAGTTGACAACTTCACTAAAAATTTACTTCACCACCCTAAGCACTATAGAGTTAATGAAAGAACCAGGGAGAGCCCAGCATCTCCTGAGAACTCTACCAGAGCTACAGGTAACTCCCAATTACAATGCCAAATAATTGGCTATGATGCAAGAGGCAGAAAACAGCTAATGAACCGTAAGATCCTAGGCCGTGCTTCAATTTAGAATATCACTTTTTCTTTTTCTATAAGAATATTCAATAAAATATTTTCCCTCTTCTGTCATAGTACAACTGTAATGGCAAATTGTAAAGAGCATTAAAGTACTAAGAAAGGCAAACTGCAACCTTGCCAGCAGACAAAAATAAAAGAGAGAAAGAATGACACATCTGGAGGCTGAGCTTTCCAAAAGAGTTTAATAACTTTGGCCTAAGATTGTATTAAAAAATACTGTAGTTTTTACAATAATAAATTTCAACGTACAAGCACCTATTTAATCAACTTCCAAAAAAGTAAAATCTGAAGTTTAATAAAACCCCAACTACCAAAACTACTACTTTGCCAATGTCAATGGTTAAATCACTAGAAAGTACTAAGGAAGTTCAACACACTGCTGAAGAAAAACAGAAATCACTCTACAAATGAGCAGTCAAGCATTTTCTGAAGATGCTGTTTCTAGGCCCTTTTTGTGTTTTTCAAGCACAAAATTTCAGTGTCTCTTTTTAACTGTCCTGTGCAATCCTGTCAGCTGACAGAAACACAATTGCACTGGTGGAAGTGATGTATGTCCTTGAATCAAAGTTATTTGTCTCAAACCCATAGATCTTCACAACTATGTGACTGAATGTCCTCTCAGTCCCCACTTAAACCAAGCACCCTACTTAATCATGAACATTGTAAAGAAACCAGTGTGAAGCAAAACACCGAGTTCACAATTCCAAGGGCCTTAAAACAACCCAGCTCCTGTATCTATTCCTTGCTTCCCCCTTGCACCATTTTTGATATTTCTGAACCTGGTTTGAGCCACCCCACAGACAGAAAAACACCTCCTTTTTAAGTCCTTTTTACTTATCTGCTTCATTATCACCCTAGAACAAGTCCACACCCATCACAGGATGAGTAGTGACCTGAGGCAGCAGATCTGCTATCAGAGTAGCACAAGCCAAGAGGAACCACAGCTCATTTTGTGCATCCCTCCTGCAACCCAGCTGGGTACCTCTTCAGCTCTGCTCTGCTCTTCATTTTCGTACATCCTGTAAGCTTAGGAAAGGAACCTGGGCCTTGCACTAGTTCACATTGTTTACAACTACTAAAATTCAAACAGAACACAAAGCTTTCAGCAACAGCAGAACATCCATAATGTTTAGGCATCTATAAAATGGAAAACCTGAAACTTCAGCAGTCACTGCTCCCCAGTTTGGGGCAAAATTAAACTCAAATTTAAATTGCTTAAATTAAATTTTAATTCTAATTAAATTTAAATTGTTTTCCTGACCTCTCTCACCATATGCCAATTAGCTAAAAAAAAAAAAAAATCCCCCCCAAAACCTGCCCTGAAAAATTCAATTCTTATTCTCAATTGCAAATACATGCACCTGTATAGTTTTGTAATTGAAAAACTCAAGTGTTCTAAAGTAACATTCCCTTTTATCAGTTACTTAAAAAAGTATCAAGATTCTTCACTCCAAAACAGGAAATACATTTAAATACACGTGTGGATACATGATATGAAAACATGACATAGGAGCACAGATAGGCTAAGTGCAATGCATCTTCAGTCCTTGAAAATATGAGCAAGTTTTAAAAACAAGCTTTGAAAATCAAGTCCAAACAGTTCCCATTCTTCAGTTGTTTTTTCACAACACCAGAGACAGTGCAGTGTCTCTCCTGAGAAGTCCTACATATGTTCCCATCCCCTCACCCATAAAACCATGCCTCATCTGATCTTACGATTAACAAGCAATATTGTAAAAACGTGAGTGGTTTCCTGACAGTTTAGCTCTTTGATGCAATTTACTGCGGATTGAACCTTCACGGAAACATCACCTCTAACTGGCTGAATTCATCCCAAAGCCATCATCGAATGCCAGCGTCTCCTCCTCTACCAGCTATTATTCTCCATACCATTTCAATTCTAATAATCCTGCTGCTTTGTAGCACTTGATATTAATCTGGTAATGTGACCAAAAAAAAACCCACCCAAACCATTTGGGTGATTTTCTCGGGAAACAGCAACTATGTGCCTTAACAACTGCTACAGCAAACCAGTACAACAACACTGACACTACACAACCAAGTTCTTGGCAGGACTACCCGCTTCAACTCCTGCACAGTTTCGGGACTAGTTCTGTTGTTAAGGCACTTTTTTACACAACTATGACTGGCACTTCATGCAGCATGAACTAGTCCTGCAGGCCTCTTTCTCTCTTGCGTTTCTGGCCACGCGTGAATGCATTTAGACTCGTTCTCCCAACCCTCACAGCAGCCATGCCGCAAACTAACGAAGAACTTGGTTAAATGCAATCAGCTTTTATTCGGGCAGGCACCAACACACCAATGTATTTACCCCACCAAAGAGAAAGAACAAGCGAGGAAGCCCAAGAACATTTCTGGCAATACCACCACAGTAACAGTTTTAAAGAAGCTGAAAAATTAATTTATTCCTCAGCTTCATTAACTGAACCTCCTTCATAGGTGAGATTGAGGAGGGACCTCATGGGAGTCTACAGCTTTTTCCAGAGACGAAGCAGAGGTGCGGTAACTCATGTCTTCTCTCTGTGGCCAGTGACATGACCCAAGGGAACAGCATGAAGCTGCCTTGGAGAGGTTTAGGTTGGTATCGGGAAAATGTTTTTCACCCAGGGGGTGGTTAGGCTCTGGAACAGGCTCGCCGGGGAAGTGGTCACAGCACCAAGCCCCACCAAGAGCTCAAGAAGAGTTTGGACAACACTCTCAGGCACATGGTGGGAGTTTTTGGGAGTCCTATGCAGGGACAGGAATTGTACATCAATGATCCTGGTGAGTCACTTCCAACAGAGAATATTCTATGATATTTCAGGCCACAATCTTTTTGTCCTATCTGCTATAAAAAACCCACAATTTTTTCCAGTGTAGCCTTTTTAACAAGCACACTATGCACGAAGTCTGGGGTCACGTTCCCCACAAGAAAACAAACAATACCTTGGCAATTAGGCAAGACACCCCAATACTTACGACTCATCTAGATCCTCCACAAAACCCGCACCTGACGCCACCACATGTGCAACCACTGCGAGGCAAAGGAAAAGCGTTCCGTGAGCGATGCCCGAACCAACCCGGGGTGCTCACCCACGCCAGCCGACAGGCTCCCTTCCCTCCTGGCCCCTCACGCCCCCAGCGCTGCCCGCCTCCAGCCCCACCGCTGTCCCCGCTGCGCCCCGCAGCCCAGCGCGGCGGGGCCGGCGCCGCCCCCGTCACCTGCCGCCCAGAGGAGGCAGCGCTGCCGCCCGCCCGGCGCCGCTGCCATGTTGACAGAGCCGCGGCACGGCCGGAAGGGGAAGCGCCGGGCTCGCCACGGCGCAGGCGCGGGGCCGCGGGCGGGCGGGTTCGCCTCGCCGAGGGGCGCCCAGGGAGGCGGGGGGAGGCGAGCGTGACACCGCGGCACGGTGGCGGAACGCGGGGTGCACAGACTCTGTCATCTCCCCAGCGGGGGAAGCCTCTTTCAGTTGAATCAATGCCTGCCTTCGCTGCAAGAATAAGCCTCGTCCTCCCTCCAGTAGTGCCGCCTGTCATGTTGCCGGCTGTCTGCCGTGGGTAGAGCTGACCCCCTGCCTTGCTGCCTTCCTTCAGCACGGGGGCGAAACTTGCTCACTTTGATGTTCCGTGTCATTCCCTCCTTCGTTCAAACCTGTTACAGTCTTTCCTATCTTCAGCTACGGTATTTTTTCTGTCAGTGCGGATCTGCAGGTCCTGGTAGGGCAAGTAGTCCTGCTTGTTTAAAAACTTCAATTAAAGCGGGTCTGAGATTATTCAGCCTGGAAAAGACAAGGCTCGAGGAAACGTTATTAATGTGTGCAGCCTGAAAGAGGTTGCAAAGCTGGGCTCTTGCCAGTGGTGCCCAGTGACAGGACAGAAGGAAATGGGCATCAAGTGAAGCACAGGAGAATCTCTCAGAACGTGAGAAAACACTTCTTCACTGCGAGGGTGACTGAGTGCTGCCCACCTCAGAGATGCTCAGAAGCCGCCTGGGCATGGTCCTGAACACCCGTCTCTAAATGGTCCTGCCTCAGCAGAGGGTTTGGATCAAATCACTTCCAGAGGTCGCTCCCAACCTCAGCAGTTCTGTGATTCTGGGATCTGTCCCATTTCAATTTTGAATTTGCGTAGTGTAAACTCTTATCCTTTCTCCTTATACTAGAATTACTTTCCTGAGCTGTATGGGCAAATGTTTGAGATCTTTGTCAGGCAAGGATAGATTCTTTCCGGGGATCATCCAGTTCCTCTGAATTAAGTGCTTAACCCTCTTCATCTGATGGGGTCTGTTACCTCTTCAGATAATGTTTACAAGCAGCAGACACTGAAGTCGGTTCATTTTTGGGCTGCTCTGTGTGTTTGTGCACATGTGCTTGTACTACATGGATGTAGATACATGTTCTCTTAGCTACTCCTGCACTGGGCCATACCTGGTCTGGTGAAGATGGACTGTTCACTTAATGCTTTGTGGGTACAGCCTGTTGGATTCATCAAATAATTCCCAGAGTTGTCCAGCTCTCTACAAAAGCCAACTTCCATATCATAGGCTAGAAAATAGGTCAAAGCCTGAGAGTATATGCAATAGTTTGCATTAGAATTCTAAAATACATGACTCTGGCCTATGGTAGACATATTTTTTTTCCTTGTCACATTTTACTGAAGGATTTTGCAATATTAAAACTATTTCACATTATTTTCCCCCTCACCCCTCAGCCTCCAATGATGGGAGAACTAACAAATTCCTGACATCTGTATTGGGTAAATGGTGACATTTATTCACTGACTGCAGAGAATTTCTGTCCCACAGCATTTCAGCTTCTGTACACCACGGTTAGCTAAGTGGTGTCTGTATGCCTGACCAAATGAGAGATGGCATCTTTTTGATCCTAATCTAACTGCTGTCTAGACTGAGACAATGAAAACAATTTACTCCATCAATCCGTTAGTGGAAAATCCATACGGGAGAAAATGGGCATAGCCAAGTAACTGTTAAATTAGTATAATCCTATTCTCTTACTCAGACAGTTTATAATTGGTTTTAAATAACTTTTAAAGGGAAATAAACATTTTTTTATAGCTTTGTAGAGATTTGAATTAAGCTCTTTGTATACCTTCTAGGTCCTATTTGTCTGCTTTGAGTTTTATTCTTTTTGCAGGTAATGGAATATGATTGTTCCAACTTTTCCATTTAGTGAGCAAAACTTGTCTCCTGAAAAAAATAGTCTGTAAACTATTCTTGAGCTATTCTATCTTGAAATTAAAGGAGTTGCTGTATATTTACTTCTTTCTAACTAAATTTACACTCACACAGACAACTCTATGCTATATTTATTTATACAGTTTTTGCTGAAACTTTAATGCATAAAATCCATATAAAAGATAGTTCTTGCACTACAGCCAAGTAAAAGTATCATGAGAAAAGCATGTAACATGCAAACCAAATCAAATAAGTTGGATAATGATAGATAACATCCAGAGAAATGTCAAGGGATTTTTGTGTTTTTTCTTATTTCTAGGATGGACATTTTGTTTGAAGAAAATGCAGGATTAATATATTAAATAAATTATTAAATTCAGTGGAGAATTTCAAGTAGAAAACGGATGAATTGGTATATGAACAGAAAAGGAGATATGAAAAGAAAAAAAAAACAGTGACGGGTAAGAAGCAAAAAGCACAGAGAATATTGTTGAAATCCTGGGAGATACTGCAGAAAAAAGTGGGAATTATAGGGAGATTTGTAAACAACGAAACATTGGAAATCGAACATACAAGGGTTCAAAGATTCCTTCCAATCCATATTGTGTAGGATGATTTAATGGTCCTGCTGTCCCATATTTTTTTTCAATCTGATAGATGGGAAATTGCAACAAAGACAAAAGCCAGGCTTTGCCTTGTGGCCTTACCTTGAAGGGAGATTTGCAAAGGAATCTTGCTGTTGCAGGATTTTCAGTCTGTTCTGTGCACTCTTCTTGCTCTGTATGAAGGGCATGGAAAAGGATTTAGATGGTCTCTGTCTGAATTATACAATGTGGGCTTAGTTTTACAGGAATGTATGAACTTTTGCTTTAAGAGATAATCTCTTTCAAGTAATTTCCTGTCTAAGTTTTATTAACATTGTAAATGGAATATCTAGGCTGATTTCAATACACTTTTGCATAAATAAAATACTCAGAAGATTGAAATTCTTTGTGCACATCTTTATTATTATACAGTGGATAACATGTCCAAGATACCATATTAAAGGAGACTTTCCTGGGCCCAGGAAAACCAAAGGCAATGCAATAAAAAAGGTAACTTAAAATGAGGCATGAGGGAAGCATGTCTTGACACTAACTCTGTCCCTGTACTAACAGTGCCAAACCTGTGGCCTGTGGGCTTGGTGTGACTCACCAGAAGAGTTATAGAATCATGGAATGGTTTCGATTAGAAGGGACCTTTGACATCATCTAATTCCTGCTCTGGGCAGGGATGGCTTTCATTAGACTGGGTTGCTCACAAGCCCCATCCAACCTGGCCTTGAACACTGCCAGGGATGGAGCATCCATAACTTCTCTGGGCTACCTGTTCCATTGTCTCACCACTGCCACAGTAAAGAATTTCTTTCCAAAATCTAATCTAAACATGCCCTCTTTCAGTGTAAAGCCACCCCACCTTGTCCTGTCACTACATGCTCCTATAAAAAGTCTCTCTCCAGCTCTCTTGTAGGTCTCCTTCAGGTACTGGAAGGTCCTATAAGGTCCCACTGGAGCCTTCTCCAGGCTGAACATCCCCAGCTCTCTGAGCCTACCTCCACAGGACAAGTGCTCCAGGCCTTTAACCATTTTTGTAGCCAAAAGATTACTTATAACCTGCTCCTGATGCCTTCCTTCATTCCTGAGAACCATGAAAGCAGCCAGGGGCTAAATCTAGTAAATTATTTGTTAGTGTCAATACGCTCCCAGCCACCATCCTGCTAAGGCAAGTCAGGAGCACTTCAGGACATGTGTGTACTTTTTGCAGTGAATTAAGCCTGTTAGTCCTAGGAGTCTGATCCAAACTTGTGTGCCTGCACTGCATTTTTTGGTCATCTCAGGCACATTCATCTCCTCCTTTGCCTTGGGAAAATATTCTACTTCTATTTGGCCAGAAAATTTATGCATCCATTTTCCATGCTGTCCCTCAGAATTAGAAGAACAAAAGCTGAGGTGCTTGACTGTAAAGAACCTAAAATAAGATAACTCTAACAATCTCACACATGACTGAGGACTGTCTCAGTGTAAGTATTGCATAAATTAATAATGTCTTCAGTCCTGTCATGCACAACAGCCAGTAGACTGAGCTTATTTACTCGTGCTGAAAGAACCAAAGAGTCTCAATTCTAGCATTTTTTGATGGTAAATAGCAGAAAGTCATGCTGATGATAAAGAGGTGAAGACAGCAAAGAGTGTAAAGAGAACTCACAAAAATTACTAAAATTCACATTACAGATTTCCTTACTTTTGATCTTTTAGTAACTCAGCTAGTTTTTTCATCAGTTCACTGAATAGGTCAGACTGGATGATCCTTCTGCATCCATTCCGAGTGAGATGATTCTGTGACCTGTACCATGGCACCACCCCTCGTGTCCCCTCATCAGCCCTCTGCATGGCTGCTGTGTACGACACCCAGCGGCCAGAGATGGCAGCTGTGCCTGGGACTCGCCAGGCTCACACCCTGCCTTTCCCTGGGAGCCCTGGAGGCCCTGACCGAGCCCTCCCCACTGCACAGCCTGGCCACAGCTCCCCCAGGACCAGGGCACCTCACTGCCCCTTCCCATGTCCTCTAGCCAGGGCCTCAGTGGTTCTGCAAGGGAAGGCATCAGCAGGCACAAGCCTCCCTCCTGGCCCAGTGCTGTTTCCCTTGTGTTGCCAGGCAATGTTCAGGATTTGTTACAGTGTTCAGGAGCGAGGGCAAAAACAAGCCCTGTGGCACAGGTGAGTAATGAAGACTCCACCCTGGGCATACCTGTGCTGGCTCTGCCCATCCTATTGTCCCCTGTGGCTGGCCTGGCTCAGACCTCCAGGAGCCTGGGAAGGAACAGCCACAGCTCATCCTCTCCAATCTGCTGACAAGACAAGGCAAGGCCAGGCAAGGTGTTTGTTCCCCTGTTTCTGCTGACTGGCAGAGTTTTGCTGAAATTATTCTGTTATGATACAGGCAGAGGGGAGGGAGGAGCATAAGGCACATATGGGCTATAGAACATATAACTGCTTTATTGTGGGTAAATCCAGTAGTGACTCTGACCTGCAGCACTGTCTCTGAGTGTGACAGGACATTCACCATTAACTAATCAAGAGCCTGTCAACAGATAAGGGGTGAGTAATAGAAGATGGGAAGGAAGACATGAGCAGAATGACAAGGTGAAGAACAACGTGAAGAACAAAGTGAAATGCTGACAATTTAGCTTTTTCCTCTCCTTCTTCTTTGCCACCAGATTTTTTGTGCAAGCTGAGAGACTGTGAAAGTAAAGGAGGAGAAACACTCTGTCTGTGATCTCCCAGCCTGGGAGTATTTTAGGGAGGATGAGACCTGTATTGAAGCCCAATGCAGAAGAGGAGGCAACGCAGATGTAAACCCTAGCTAGTGACATCTAACTGAGGGACCAGAAGGGCTGTTGGCTGTTCAGATTTTGTGGGTGTGTATGTGGGAGGCGGGAATGTAAGGTGGGGAAAATTTATCTGTACATAATTTCTTCTCAAAGAAACTGTAGCTTGTCACTTCACTGTATCAGAACTTCTGTTACCTCTCAGTGCCTGCATATCCTTTAATTTACATTTGAACCTAATACTCTTCTAGCATTGCTGCTTCTTACATCCTGAAACACTGAACATTTTTATGGTGCAACTCAAAGCTCAGTCCAATCTGTCACATACCAGATAGGGAGATATGTCAGGGATTTGTATGAGGATTTTGAAAAACATTTTCTTATAACCCTTGGAAACTTGATGCAATGCATGCTCTCTCCTCATTCACAGTGCTTGGTACCTGTCCCATTGTAATTACTCATGACCCTATGCTTTTGACCAAAAATTACTTTAAGAAGAAGGGAGAAGAAAGAAAAGTCAGGGTTTTCCCTAGTGAATTCCTGTGGCTCTGTCCTTCAGGTAAGGATACTGCAAAGTAGAAAGTTGTGTTGCTAACCTGCTAACAGCTTGAAGAATGGAAAGGAGGTTTCAATCTCAGTCCTTTTCACATTGATTTGGGAAATTGCTAATCAGCTAGGAAATAGTTTGGAGACACAGAATGTCACAGACACTAAGTAGACATTTTACTTCATCTCGGGGTTTTTTTCCCTGTTTTTGCTTGCACAATTGTTTTCTTTCAATGCCTAGGGAAAAGTTCCAATTTCAGTAGTTTCTGGACCAAGTCCTGTCATATCAAGCACTTGTTAATAATATCTGTTTGTCTGTTTCAGATGCTGACACACAGATACAATATACTATCCAGATTTTGAAAAGAGGTGGCCTCCTCCAGCTTGTAATAAATCCTGTTTGGAAACAATGAATAGATAGCCTCAAAGGGAAGCTTGAAAAATAGGAAAAGCCGAGCTCCCCTCTATAGCCTGTACAGCCCAGGAGAGGAAATTGTGACCACTTGCAGCACCAGAACAAAGAACACCATGCAGACATGATTGTGGACCTGCAAGGGATCAGCTGAGGTATGCACAGGCCTCAGAAAAAATACTCTTTTGCAGTGAGCAACTATGCCCTGCCAGCGTGCTGCAGGGCACAAGTATAGAGACTGGAATGCATCAGCTGTGTCAGATGTGAGCTCTGTGGACGTGAGGTGCCCTACACAGCTCAGCAGTTTGTCAGCACGTCCTCTTGTGCCTCTGCTGTCAGGATTTTGCCACCACCCTGAGCTCCATATTTCAACTGCAATATGACAGCATCCCTGTTTCTGTAATTTGCAGCTCTTGCCTGCATGTGGCACAAGAGATTGAAATGGACTGCTTTCCTAAAATGTCTGTACAGCTGCTGCCAGGTCTGTGCTTCAACATCATCAGGGTTGTGTTCCATTAAGAGGGAAGGTTCTCCAGATTTCTTACGGCACGGTGAAAACGTCATCTTACGGTGATGTTTCTTTACACAGACACACACAAAATGATTGCATTTGGATCAGACTGTGTCTAGGTAATACAAGGTGCAAGGAAAGGGTACTGCAATTCCACTTTTGCAAGCAACAGAGTGATAGAGGAACTCGTGCATGGGTCAAAAGGAATAATTAGCAAAAATCAGAATCTTATGGACAGAAATGGCAGCCTCCCTGCAATTAAACAGGAACAGTTGGTGCCATATTGAATAGGGACTCACAAATGCATAAGTACATTGATACAGTTGGGCACACAGCTGGGAGAGAACGGAGGTTGCTGGCTCGAAACATGTGGGATGCATGTGTGTAAAGGGAAGGGACAAGCTGGACCTTCTGTGGTGGGGTGATGGCCTGCCCCACACACCCCATGTCCCCGGCCTTATCCCAGCCCGGCAGTGACCACCAGTCCCTGGCACACTGGGAGGAAATGATCCACACCTGCCTCTGGAGCCCCATCTAGGCCCAGAGTGCCCAAGACAAGGAAAAAGGATGAAAGAAAGCAAAATGAGAGCTTGAACAGGAAAAAGAGGCATAGAGGAAGATGTAAGAGTGTTCTGATATGGGCAAAGTTTTGGAGCTAGATTTGGTGGTTAGTTGTAACACAGCCCGCACCAAGAACTTACGATAAGAGAGGGAGGACGAGAAATCATGAAAAGCCAAGAAGCTGAGATGCTGTCTAATGAAGAAGGCAAACCAAGGAAGTTACACATCTTCTAATATTGCATTGAGTATTATCTCTCAATGATGACAGATAATTTTTTGGTTATATTTAAATATTTGTTTTATGCACATTTTGTTGTATATTTTTGTTTCACTTTTTATTGTGTATTAAGTATACTAGCTATTATGTGAAATGTGTAGACATCAAAATGAAGTTTACAAAATGCAATTTCTGAACATTTACACAAAGATTTTATTATATATTACATTTTTACAAAAAAAAATCCAGCTGTTCATGGGTTTTTTTGCTGTTATGTGAAATCTGAGAAAGTATAAAAAAATATATATTTCAACTTTAGTAATAATCTGAGAACCAATTTACTAATTTCTAAATTATAAGATATTCTAAAAGTATAGAAAAATATATTTTTTCTCTTTAAAAGAGGTACAGATGTTCTGTACTTTTAGAATGTTCACCTCCTTGGTAATTACCTGGTATCAAATGGTTAAGATTATAATGCTCACAACTAAGAACTGCTGTCAAAGATATGTTAAGCAGAACAATAATCTAAATAAATATTACTCAAATAGCCTTTCACATGTATCAGACTGCAGCAAGGAAGGGGAAAGGAGCATATGTACTTTAATTTGAAAGTTGTAAGTCCACATGTGTGAACAAATACTTTTTCTGTTGTTATATTTTTATGCACTTTTATAACTACATTCCACCTACAGGAGTGTTTGTCTTCGTGTTTAATGCCAGTACTATCACAAAAAAATATTATCAGTAATTGCATCATTTACTGTTGAATATTTTGATAGAAATATGCAAATTTATGCTGCTTTAAGTGTTTATATCAGTACTTTTTTTTTCAGTACAAGAATAAGCTATACTGATATGTTGAATCCTTCCATAATGACTTTATGTATGATAATGGATTTATACCACTATAACTTTATGAGTACCTAAGTCTGTGCCATGAAATGAAATAACCAGTAACATATTTGTCATAAATAATTACTAAATTCAGAATAGTGATAAAATTGTAGTGAGATAAATTCATGTCTAATTAGAAGAACAGACAATTACACATAATCTGGTACACTTTGGGGATTTTTAAATGTGCTTTGCATATGATTCCTTTCAGTCTTTGCAAGGCACAGCATGAAGTACAATCTGAATTAAAAGCATAATTTTGAAGGCATTAATACTGCTGACACTGGCAGTACGATTCACCTGGTCCGGCATTAACATTTCACGTTTCCATATTACCCTAATTTTTAAAACTGTTTGAATTGATCACTAGAGGTTTTCTTGGTTTAAGGTTGTTTTGGGGTTGTTTTGTTTTGTTGTGTTTTTTCTTGTTGTTGTTATTTTCCCCTTGGGTTTGTCTGTGTGTATATGTTGATTGATTTTTTAAAAACTTTTTTTTTTAAACATGGTTTTTTCATGTGTTTTTATATTCATTCCTTTTATTACAGAGCCACCTGGTGGTCTTTTGGTATATTTACAAAAATAGTGTTTTCCTTTTTTATGTCTGGATTTGGTTTAAAGTTTATCATTTATAATATATCACTTATTTAGAATCTCCTACATTATGGGACTGTATAATTTGAAAATCAGACTGAGAACACTTACACATTATCCAGTATGCAGTAGGTATTGATTCTCATGGCTTCTCAGGGATATTTTTCTTGACTCTGCTATCTGAGCTGCAAGGAAGAGAGACTCGAGCATATTGTTGACTAAGTGGTGTAAAAATATATTTCTTCTAAAATTTATTTTTTAGAATAATGTGTGATTTTGTTTCATGTTTTGAACATTCAGTTTGTGTTCTGTTTCTGATTTGTATGTTCTAAGTGATTGAATGATAACCAAAAATTTATGTCAGAACAAATTTAATGTCCACATCAGTGTGCTAGTATATAAAGGAAGTGCTTTTTACACTAGAAACACTGGCAAGAACAGGACTATGCTACTACAGAAAAGTTTTAATTGTACTTCATGCATACAGCATTTTCCAAGTAATAGGCAATTACAGGTAATTACACAGTATAATAGGTAATTACACGGGATGCTGATGTTAGATCTCTTCTCACACCACTCCCAGACTGTCAGGCAGACAGAGGCGATCAGATCCTGGAGCAACTCCTGTGGTGTTACAGCAGCTTCTCCCAGTGTCCATGACTGTGGCTGCCGTGGCACAGCAGTCCTGGCACCCACAGCAGGGCCCTGCTTGCACAGCTCCAGCAGACTCGTGACCTCCCTGTAACGCAGCTGGGCACAGCCACAAGCAGCTGCACTTAGGTGGACAGGTGCTGTCGTCCAGCCATGGCATTTGTAAGCAGCAGCTAGGTTTGGATTTCAGGTAAAAAACCGCTTCCATCCACTCTTTCCTCATAGGCGTGCTCTGCAAGGTTTCAAATGCTAGGTATCTATATTTTAGTCATAGTGGTGTTGGTGGCAGTCAAACTGAAGTTTTGCTGGTAAAACAAACACTATTCACTTCAAGAAATACAAATAAAATAGGAGCATTCTTAGCCAAATGTAGAATGTGTTTTTACAGTTTTTACCTTAGTGAAACAAAATTGCTGTTGTATTTTTGTTGGTAATTATCCTTGTGGGTTTGGTTTTTTGTCATTCAACCGTTATCAGACCTGTGCCCAAGACGTAATTTAATTAATACAATTTTTCTTTTTTTTTTTTTTAAGAAAAGTTTACAGACACTTTCAAGTCATTTTTTACAATGCTTACATTTGCACTTCGTTGAGAAGTGGTTTTCACATCTGAATTTCTGTTATGCTTAGTGCAGTGATTTTCAGCATGTTGCCACACTGTTTTGTTATAATTTGAAACTCTGAGAGAATAATGAATGCAAAAGAAATGTATGAAACTCTGGAGTGCTGTCCTCTGCAAGATTTGTATTTAGCTTTATTATACTTTAACTTTCACCTTTCTGCTGGCTGCCAGAATGCTTGCCCATCCCTATAAGAACCAGAATATATTCATAGTATTTTTGGGAGATACAGAGGACATATAAAGATTTATTCAACAGTATTTTTTTTTCTAACTTGGCCACATCTTTTTATAGCAAAAAATGTTCATCATATAGAAGGCAAGAGCAAGAAAACAAAAGAAAATATGCTTTAAATTAATGTTAGTTTACATAGCTGCTGGTGTAATTCAAGTCAAAGCACATTAGTAATAATGTGGTCAGATAAAAATAGAAGTATTCTTGGTGTGCAGGAGATGTTACCTGGCAAATAAAAACCTTGCAGCTTGAGTCAGTACACAGACAAAACTTTAAATTACACATGAACAAAGTAATTAGTGAATTCTTGAGGACCTGGTTCAGAATGATTTAAACAAAGATTACTTGTACTTCTTGATGACTTTTAGACCTGGCCTAGAAAACTGAATGCATGTATTTGCAAGTATTGTTTTTTGATAAAGATGATTGCAAAGAAATAAACCTTTTGGAATTCATATCAAAATTTTGGGCAAGTTCTTCTTTAACTGATGGAACTATGCAGAATCCAGGACCTGAGCAAGCTTCTGTTACTGTCATTCACTTAGTAAGGGAATGTCTCCCTAGGCTAAGAAATGAATAACTTACATGCACTCTGAACCCACACTGAATGTAAAGTTAAATCAGAATGCACTTTTTCATTAGGTTTTCTCAGTTTAAAAAAGATGTTTCATTGTTTCTTAGCACTAGTAATCTTTCCCCTTTCAGACTTTTCAGTAATATCTGTACTTGACATGATAGTGTTCCTAGAGCAAAGGTTCCCTGCTGATAACAATGTTACACACCTTTTCTCTGGTATCCTGGTGACTTTCTGGTTGGGTGATGTCATGTAAATGATGGCACTTGCATGCCAGAAAGTTGGAAATGTAAAATGGAGGAGCAGCCATCCTCTGAGTGGCAGAAGTAACCAGCTTCCAGCCTCTCTCTTCATGAAAGACTCCATTTTCACACCTGATAAGCACAGTCTACCTGCATCCCCTTCATTACTCTTAGGTTCTTGAAGCTGCAGATGGAGATGATCCAGGTGTTATGGGTTGTTATAAGTGACCATCATGTCCATCAGCTCCTGGCACAGGGGCTCCTCCTGCCTGGCTACTGAAGAACATCCCAGTGTGCCAAGAGAGACAAGGTTCTCTGTCCCAGGCTGGTCCTTGGCGCTTTCTCTTATTGACCCTTTCTGTGACCAGGTTTGTGTCTCTGTGGGCTCTTGTTTATGGTTTCCCCTTTTACTCATTGAGTAAAGAATAGTCAATGCATCGAAAAGGTTTTTGATCACATGATGATCTTAGTGAAGAAGATACCCTCCCCTTTCACATGACCTTACACCAAACTATTTCTCATTATCTCCGATGCTGTACAGTCTGGTGATCTCCTCCTGCAGCCACTTTGCTTGGTCACAAGAGCAGGCAGGCAAGGAGCCCAGCTCAGCTTGTCCCAGTCTCAGCCAGAAGCCCCAGGCATCCCTGAAGCCAAATCCCTGCAGAGCTGTAGCTCCTTCGGGAGCTCCCTCTGTGTCAAGGCCTGTGCTGTGCAGGATCAGTTCCTCCAGTGTAGTTTGGGAACTATGCCCTGTGGGATGTCACCACCACTGCTGAGCACAGGAAGGCTCTTCTCAGCAGAGCATCTGTCCCTTTCTTTCAGTGCACCCTTCTGTGCCGACGGGTGCCTCCCCAGGCAGTGCCCTGTGTCTGCTGGGGCTGCTCACCAGTCACACCAGAGCAGATCTGTGACAGCTGCTCGTGAGGCCAGAAAGCAAACACCCTGGTTATTGTGCACTGCAGGTTACGTCAGAATTCCAGTCATGGCCCAGGGACAAATGAGGTTGGTGAAGAGGGACTAGTGCCATTAAAGGGGCTTAGATGGACATCAGAGACTTCTGGGATAAATCATGTTCTAGCCAGCTGATACATGGTAGTGCAGTCAGAAGGAGGTACTCTTGAGGTGTAGCCTTTACAGGAGAGGAATTCCCTCTGCACTGATGGTCTGGACACACTGAAGACCATATTGCTTTGTTTTAGGACTTCCATATAACATTTTCATTAATCAAAACAGAGCTGCTCTCTGATGAAAAGTTTACATGTTTACCCAATTCTTCAGTTGCAGGGAATATTTCAGATTTTCAAGTCTCTTGCTTTCCTCCTTGTTCCCAAAAAGGTAACCGTATGTAGATTCCATAAATAAAAATTCTTAGAAAATCTTAAAACACATTCCTGATTTGGAGATGGGAAGTCTGGGGCACATAAGAAAAACAGTTAGGTGTCTATGCACTACAGCTTTAAGAAATAACCTGGACCCCTGTGACAAAACCATGTCAAAAGCCAGAACCAACATCTGGGGTGCAAAATCACTAATTGTGCGAAGTAGCCATTTGGCTAAATCTTTGGGAAATACACTGTATTGGTAGTAGGAGCTTGGGGTGTCTTACAGGAAAGACATAAATCTACAAAAATTATACCAAAGGCTTTTTCTTCTGTGATGACTACACTGCCTTGAAAATAGTCATAGCACATGTTTAGAGCTTACCTATACTGTATCTCAAAATTAGTGGCAAACACATTTTAAGTATGGAAACTATATTTTCTAGTTTGAAGTACTACATTCTGCTGTATGACTTCATTCTTATTGCACTGATGCTGGAACGTGGACATTTTGCTTGTGCAGGGTCCAGCTAATAATAAAAAAAAGTTATTTTATATAATTTTCATTTGAAAAAAATTACTTATGCCTGTTCAATCAAGCAGACAACTTTAGTACCTATGGAGCTAGTAGATTCTGGTTCTCTATTTCTTAAATATTGCATTCAATATAGGGTGAATAATGAGCTATCATAACAGTTTTCAGTATTCATCAATTTGCTTAAAATATACTTTCAACAATTTTGAAGTATGTTATATGCTCAATTTAATTTCATAATTAGTCTTCAGTAAGCAAATACATAAATGTCGGAACTATTGACATAAAAAGTAATAAACAAGTACTTTTATTAGAACCTGGGTTTTAATTTTATTTGATCCTACCAGCCAAAGCAGTCAGTTACTATTCACAATTAATTGTATGCTCAGAATGTAAACTAAAAAGTGCATAGATACCATTTTCCAGTTATGTAAAGGATAAGTGGACTGAAGGAAACAACTATAAGTAAAAGCAAAGGGAAAAAAGGTCAAAATTATTTTATTCAGTAATTTGCTATTTCTTGTTATCCTGATACTGTGAGAAAACCTGATTGTGTCCCTCATATATGCAGAAAATCATGTGTTGATGACACACCATTCAACACCTGCAGGAAGAATTCAGACAAAATGTAATTACAGTTGTTCCATAGCTTCCTTAGTAATTTTTGGCAACTCCACAGTTAAAATTTTCTACAGTTAAAATGGAAAATGGATTTTGCAGTTTCAGGGTAGGGTGCCATATCAGATTAAATGTGAATAAAAATAACTCTGCAATACTGACCACTGTAATTTTAGTTCCTATAGATCTCATCAACCACACAAGAATGAACCCGCTTAGTTCATGCAAGTTGATGTGTCACTATGCATATGCTGACATATATGAATAGGTTAATTTGTTACTCTAGGTCTGCACCAAATACCTATGTGCTTGCTTTCTTCTTCTGAGGGAGGGGGTTAATATGCATACTGCAGCATGGGCTGTAATGTGCTTGCGTGTTTAAAAAAAAAATCTGTTTTAATAAAAACAATATTGCAATGTTTTAGATGGACATCCAAACACATTTTTATTTCTTCGCAATGGTTCAGACATTTTTGCTTCTTCAAGGGCCCTTTGACAAAGAGGGTGATTAATTCCCAGGGTTCTTTTTGTCTTTGGTGAAATAGTTTCTAAATTGTGGATAATAGCAAACATCTGCAGAGCTCTATTTGTAGAGCCAACAGGATGCAAGTAGATTGTGGGGTGCTAATGTAATAGCTTGATGAAAAACAGACACTGTATTAAAGAAAACCAGCCTTTTGGGCTGGTAACTATTATGATTTTCTGTATTATATCTCTCTGTATAATTTCCACTTGAGAAGGGTTGTCCTCTTTTAAAAGAGAATCACGGCATTATGTTATGCAGAGCTTAAGCCATGTCCCATTCACCATCATACCTACAGGACATCTTTCCCTGGCTGCAGACAGGCTGGAGTGCTGCCAGGGCATCCAGCGACAGCTCGAGCCTCTGAGACTGTCAAACAATGAGGAAGAGACCCTGATGTCACTGTCAGGGCTGGTGGCCCTGGGGTGGTTGCTGGGGGCCTCCCTGTGGGGGTTTATCAGGGCAGGGCATGTCAGCCAATGCCTGTCCCACTGCCCTGTCCCCTGTCCCACTGCGCACCTCCTTGCACCCATGGGTGGGCTGAGCAGGGCTGTGGGAGGTGGGGAGCAGCCCTGCTGCTGCAAGTGGGATTGCTGTGTGTGAATAGAAGGATGCAACAGAACCAACAGGGATAATTCTCTGTATTTGAAACATCCAACAAAACAGCACCGTGCATTTTCTGTCACTAAACATCCAGTGCTGCACTGTGATGACGGCCTTTGCTCTGTCCTAGCTTTGTCATCTTCTGTTGGTCTGAGGTTGGAGGCTTAGAACTGGGTTTATGTTTTCCCATGATTCAAAAAGTAAGATTTATTTTTCAGACAATCTGAAGGTATTAACATAGAATCTATCCCTTTTAGGGTTTGAGACAATTAAACATGCAAAAATTCAACATTTTCTAGACAAGAGTTTTAACAGCAATCTGGAGAGATTTTTAGGTTTCCAACCTCACGGAGTTGACAAAAAAAAAAACAAACCAACAATTACAGAAGCATTTCCTAAATGCTGTCTCAAACTACCAACAATTTAACATACTCATCAGAAAAACACCTGCACAAGATACAGAATTAGATAGACCATAGACATGAATAAAATATTACTGCTTTACATATCTGGTAGTGCACTAAAACGACACACAGCTGGACACCAGGCTGAGGCCCCTAGGAAAAGCTTTCTCAGCCTATTTTTTTACAGCCTGTGCAGAAAACAGCCATGTTGCCAGATGTATTGTTGAGGTTAGATCTGTGATATCCCCTCCGGAATGATGGCCAGCATCTTTGTAATGAGCAGCGTAGCTTATGCCTTAGCTTTCCAGCATCCCACTGATTTTCACAGAACTCTATGTCCTCCTTCCAGGCTTTGAAGCTGCAAAAGAAATTAATGTTTTGTTGGCTGGTGAACCAGTCTGTCAACATCTTGGGACTGTAAATTACAGCATGCTTTCTATGGTTTGCTTGGATTGGCAGAAACTAGTTGTACACATGTCGGCATCCTGTGATTATTAGCAGCAGCAGAAACTGGAAGAGCTAACATAATATGGGAGTAAATGAGATAGCTGATAAAAATGTTTTTGAGGGTTGCTGTTATCCTGTTCTGATTCTTCCGTTCATGTGAGAAATTATTCTGCTTTTATTGACCTGAAAACATTATGTTCTGGCAGGCAATCATACAGTCTTGATTGAATTTCAAGAATAAAAGGACCCTCCCAGCATTTTTACTTATAGTCTTTCAAATTTATTTGCTTATTTTGGCACTGTCTTTTTCTCCTATATCTGAGACTTGGGTTTCTGCACATTTTTTAAAGATTCTAATCCGACAGCGTCTAGGAGTCTGAATTCCATATCATCTGTTATTTACTTCCTATGTGACATAGATTATATGCATTTACTTCATCTGCAAAGGCACAGAAAATATTATTATTGTAAGGTTGTTAAGGGATCTAATATTTATAAAGACTGCTCTAAGCCCTTCCACTGAGAAATCTCACGAGAGAAAATTTATGCTGTTCAGAACATTAGCTCTGAAGAATATGAACATATAAACCAAACATCTAATTAAAAATTGCACTATGAGAAGATTTATGTTGGCTTTGGGTTTAATAAATCAGTATTATATGTGATCTGTAGATACTCCATGCATTAGACCAGTATCAATCTGAAAAACAGTATTAAGGAATTTAAGTATTTACATAGTGAAAGGGGAATGTGGAAAAAGTTGTCACATATGAAAAAAAAAATTTGTCATTTTTGTCATTCTTTTATCCCAGATATTACACTTTCCCTGATACTGTTGTTTGTAAAGTACAGTTTAACTTTTTTTTTTGTAATTGAAGTAACATCTGTCTTCATAAGTATAGTTTTATAATTAAACCTCATGATACAATATCTAGGTATTTGAAATATCCATGAACATCAAGGAAAATGTGAGAGATGGGTGCCCCATGGAAAATCTGGAATAGGATTTAAAGGACAGACTTTAATAACCTGCTGTGCCAGAGACTCTCCTTGTGAGAAGTCACAGTCACTGTGTTTTATGGTCTTAGTTTCAAGAAAGGGAAACAGTGTGATAACACTAATTTGCAAGAATTTAATACTCTGAGAATCTTATGTTTCCACCTACCTGATGGAATTTTTTAACAGGATTTCATCAGAGTGGTCCGAATCCCTTCATGCTGATTTAGATGTACTTTTATTACCTGCTTACATTGATACCATGGGTGCCAGTAACTGAAAATTAGTTTCTGTGTGGATTCTTCCATGGTGTTGTTTGGTGGCTTTTAAAAACTTCAGTGTTCTATGGATAGCATGCCTTAGTCTTCTTTATTTTAATGGATCACCCACACCAAATCCAAATAAATAGAAATATGTTTCAGCAAAATGTTTTTTCACTGAGAAAAAACAAACAACAAAACTGTTGATGCAAAAGTTTTGTCTTCAATTAATATGTCATGGGAGCAGAGAAAAGGGGGCTTAAATTCTAAAAATTGTATTACCTTGAATATTTATAAAATATCTTTACTTTTTCAGTCACCAACTTAGAATTTTGAGAGGGCTACACAAGGACATCGAGTGCTCTCATTTCATCCTTTCTAAATTTCTGCTCTGTATTTTTACATTTGATTGTTAGAAATTTCCAGATAATAATTGCTTTTTAGTTTAATCTCTCATAGAACAGAAAAAAATTTTGCTAGCTGTACAGTGGCCACAGCATTCTTTCTTAGATACTGTGAAGCCCTCTTTGATCACTTCAGCTGGCAGCTTTCACCGTGAAACTCCAGCAGGATACAGCTGAGGGGTATGAAGGGATTTTTTTGTTGGAGAACACATATGAGAGCAGGCTACAAGTAGCAGGCTCCTAGGTTAGGTGTTTGCCACCCCTCTACAAACAGCTGAGTCCTCTTGGACCAGATAAGTTGTTCTTTTGGGGAGGGCCAGGCTTCTCCAAAGGGGCCGACCTGCCCTGCTGCTGCTTCTGTTGCTGCTGCTGGGTTATTGTCTTCCAGTTCCCTGGAGCTGGCAGGAGGGGAAGGTCTCACAGCTTTACGCAGTACTTTGGAGCCCTGGAGCTGATAGCTGTCACTGCTCCAACAGTTGCACTCCCATCTGTTTTTACTTTCCATATCTTGCTTATTTAACTCGCCTGCTTTCTCACACCTCAACAAGAATTTTCTCAGTGAACCAGAGCCAAGGTCAGGCAGAGGGGCTGTACAAACCAGGGGCAGCTGAACCCTGCAGCAGAGTCACACAGCTAGCAATGAGGAAAGTTACTGTGAGAAAAGTACTGGTATAGAAACCAAGAAGGCAGTGAACCAAAAAATCAGAGAGGGGAGGAAAAAAGGGGCAAAAGAACATAGTATAAATTTTAAGGCACTGGATTCTTCATGTGAGTATAATCTATTCAAAGGCTAGCTTGGAATTTCATGTCCCTGAATGCAGGTATAAAGTCATGACCAAGTATAAAGGTATGATAAATGAAAGGAAATTGTCAAAGCTAAAAAGACGAAGAATATATTTCTAAATTCCTGTATACAAGTAAGTTGATTTCTGTACTAAAATTTTGGCTTATATTAACTTGTTTTAAAACATCCAATATTAGTTGAATTGGAAAAAAATACAATGTTGTCCCAGTCTCATGGCAGGTTCAGGCTGGGTGTACTTCCATTAACAATTTTGCTTATCTTCACACATCTATGTGTGCTCTCAGTGTTCATTTCTGGAAATGAACTAGGCAACATTTTTGGCCTATTAATTATATTTTATTTTTAATCTTATTTTGACAGCACAAATGTTTTATATGATCATACATTAAGAGTGAGGTTTGATACCATAGTCTGACTCTCAGTGTATAAAGTACAATGTGTTCCACAGAAAAGAAAAACATTCTTTGTTACTAATTTTTAAATCTGGTAAACATAATTATGGATAAATAAGTTATCAAGTTACTTAACTGTTTATCAAAATTTCCTTGGTAACCTTCATTTAAAACAGGTTATTCTTATGCTGAAGTGCTTGTACCATTGTCTCAGCTTCACTGGTCTCAGCTCCAATCAGGACTCTCTCAACTTAACCATAAAAATTGTTGATATAACTGATATAGGAGCTGATGTAATCTTTTCCCATGAAGGAGCCACACAGAGTCAATTTGAAGCCCACTTTGTTTCTAACTACATGGAAATATCCATGAATGTCCCTCCCAGAATGTAGCCATATAATTGAGCAATAAACATCTGAAAACACCAATATGTTCAAGTCCAGCCTTCAAAAGGTGGCAGATGTTTTTCACATGGCTAGAAATGTTGGCACATGTCCTGATTTGTCCCAGAACATTTTTTGTGCTGAGTCAGTTTTATTGAGAAATAAAAAAAATCCATTTACAACATGTTCTCTTTGTATTTTGCCATGGTAACAAAAGCTATCATTTTTTTGTGTAATTATAACCAAGATTTCTTTGTTGGAATCTGAAATTGTAGTTTCATACCTTACTTGATTAATATAAAAAAATATTTCAGCAGCTCAATTATTTTTTCAGAAGCAAGTATTTCATAAAGAATATTTGGTCACATCAGAAAAAAAAAATATAAAGATAAATGGACAGGAAAATAGTTATTTTAAATATTCAATAAACAACAATATAAATACAAAATTATTCTCAAAAATTCCAGTTGTTTCCATAACTCAGTGCTGTTCAATTTTGTAAGCTTACCAATTATTTGTGTCATAGTATATATGGAAGATTTTATTGAAGCAAAATTGTCTTGATTTCAGAAAAAATTTACATAGATAACATAAATACCTGTTAAATTGTTTTATTAGCTATGTCTATTAAAGTTCTCCATTACTACTTCTTTTAGAATATTAATATTATTAGCAAAAACAAATTTGAGCTAACTGTGATTATGTGCTCACAGGAAAAAAAATACTAGAATAGCTTTTAACCTTAGTTTTAGTCCACTTTAGGAAACATATAATAATGCCTACTTGCTGTAGGCTTATCCTGCTTAATATTAACATAACCTGTTCTCTTTCTTAGTTGTATCCTGTTGACCTTTATGATCTACAATTTGCTTGCTATGTTAGTATGGCAACTATATGGCTACTATATAGCAAATATATAATACATCATATATATATTTAAGATATATATATATATAAGAGATTTATAAAATCCATAAATGCATACATTTTGAGTAAGAAACTATTTGCACCGGTAGTAATATCTTGTGATAGATATTTTTATATTACTGGAAAAGATATGCTCTTTTTGAGCAAGTTTTTGAAGATCTGATGCATCTCCCGAAGATCTTCTTTCATGTATTTAAATGATAATGCATTTATCAAGGCTTTGATGAGCACTTGAACAGGACATCTGAACAGAATATGTATTAAAAATGCAAAATTGTTGAGTGTTCAGTGTGTTCAAAGGTTAAAAATATTATACTTAGGTAAAGTAGGAACAAGCTATCATCACTTCTTTTCTAGTTGCAGTTGCTGGCTGGTTGACAGTAATTCCTTTGTAGCATAAAACATTAGTATGATCATAATACTTTCTGCTTTTTAGCCTCAGTTAGGAGTTAAAAGCTTTCTATGTTCTTTCTGATTCAGTTTAATCTAGTCTTCCTCTGGCACAGAAAATATTTTTTTTCATCAAATATAACTCTCATGAATTGCTACATGCTAGTAAACTTCACTAGTACAAATAAACAGTGTGCTCAGGCCCTTATGAAAAAAAAATACATGGATATGACTTTTGGAGAGGAAATTTTGTTATGCATCTCCTTGGTTTCATCTAAACATTGCACAAGTCAGAGAGAGCAGAGGGGGTGTATTAAGTGACTGGAAGAGGATTGGGGTAATTTTCCATCCTTGTGGAGAAATCTAGAGCTCTAGTACAAGGCACTCGAGCCAGGCACCTTTGGCATTTTTTCCCCTGACAGAAAGGAGCCTCAATTGGCTGAGTGTCCTCACAGCTGCCCAGAGAGACCCACAGCAGGAAATGCAGTAAAAGCTAATACTAATGCAGGTGTTCTCACTCAACATGACAATCAGATCCCCACAGCATTATAATCTGCTGGATGCAGGCTTTTTCCAGTTTCTCTCTGCTGCTTGCTAACTAAACCTGTATTTTCACATATTGCTCAGAATTTCAAGCTGTGGAAGATAATAATCTTTCAGATCAGATAAAATTGGAATTTACAAAGTTAGAAAATACCTCTAAGATCATCAAATCCAACAAGTAACCTGACACCACTGTGTTCACCACTAAACCATATCCCCAGGTGCAACACAGAATGACAGAATATCCTGGGCTGGGAGGAACCCACAAGGATTATTGATACATTGACATATCCACACACCGTTTGAACACATCCAGGGGTGGTGATTGCACCCCTTTCTTGGCAGCCTGTTCCAGTGCCTGACCACCCTTCCAGTGGAGAAATAATTTTTCTCCATGCCCAATCTAAACCTCCCTCCCCTGGTGCAACTTGAGGTATTTTCTTCTGGTCCTGTCACTTGTTTATTGGGAGAAGCAACCAATCCCCTCCTCCTTTAAGGAAGTTGTAGAGAGGTATAAGGTCTCCCATGAGCCTCCTTTTCTCCAGCAAATGACTGCAGCTCCCTCAGCCACACCTCACAGGATCTACCCTTCAGGAACTCCATTGCCCTTCCTTATTCTAATTCTGTAAGATGTTGAAACTGGAAAAATCAATAACTAAAGACAATAATAATGAATAACACTTTAATTTAGATTTGTAAAGCAGAATTTGTTATTTATTAGCCAGATCTCAGTTTACATAAAGAATGGTTTAAAGCCAAAAGCATTTAGGGTATTTTAAATAATCTGAGGTCACATGTCTCCTCTTGGAATCTAGCACTTGCTAAAGCCAATAAGGAAGAAAAAAATCATGTCAAAGATGAGGTGATTTTGTTATTTCCTGAGTGTTTTCTTGACCATGAAAGCCTATTAGTTTCAGGTTTATGAACCATTTTTATTCCTTTGTATTATATCTGCCTTATAATCTTATATATTCTTTTATTTATACACACAACTTTCAGGAATGGTAATCAGCAGGCAGTAGGTTTCATCTCATTTTTCAGTGTACATAGTACAACACTGCATTTAATTGTGAACAAAGGCCAGGTCAAAACCACACTTAAGTTAAACTAACAATTTTTGCTTCTTCAGGCTGACTTCAGTCTTTTGAATCAGCCACAGATACAAAAATATATATTAAAAGAAAAAGTAAACATAGAAAACATGTACATATAAAAAAATGAAAAAATAAATGTTTTCTTTCTTAAATCTGTTCTTTTAGTCATAGGACTGTTGACAACTAGATCTTTTAAATTCAAGGTTGCCAACAGATATACTTAGCTGAAGGCAATCTTCACCACTTACATTCCTTATTGCCAGAAGAATAAAAGCAAATACTGACAAATTTAACAGAAAGCAGCATTGTTTGTTTTTTTTCTTAACAAAAATGTTATTATACCAAATGATCTGCAAGCAGAATTATAATTGTTTCCTAAGCATCATATACATTAGACAAAATTATCACTTTCTTGGAAAGTTTCTTATTTGAGAAGTCAAAAGACAATTTCCATCTCACTTGGTCCTGTTGTTCCTTCACAATACTGTCTACATTTCAATTTGTCTGCTTTAGCAAAAAAAGATAAATAAGATAAATTGTCACTAAATATCTTCAGTGTAGTAAACTAAATTGGTACATACAATAATATATCAAAATATCAAAAAAAGTATAATGTTGGGATTTTTAGGTTTAAAAACTGCTTGTGTTTTCCTTTCTCATCACGCTTCTGACTTTTTTAGTTCTCTTGGAGGGTGAGCAGAGAGAAGAAAAATAAATAATTGAGCAGGAAAGTGCAATATAGAAGCTATATATTGAACATTTCTTAGTCTTTAGAGATATATCACAAGCAACCATTTTATACAGATTCTTTGATCTTTCTAGATAAAAACCTCTAGGTGTGCAGATATGATTACAAATCTCCTTAAGCATTTCTGTAAGTCTTTCTGTAATTAATTTTATTTTCTGACATTTTTCTAGACTTTATTACCTGTAAAACTTTACCTATAACTTAAACTTCTAGTGCAAGCCAAAGTGATACTTGGTTAAGACAATCACACACAATGATGTTTGCCTTAGCCCAGCCCTGACATGTGAAAAGCTGATCACCTGTCCAGGTATAAGCAGGCCTTAGCTTTCAGTCCCTGTTTGCAGAACAGCAGAAATCAAGACTGTAAGAGATTCAAGGCTTATCACTGTGACAGGCTGATGGTAGGCACCACCCATATATAAAAATAAAAATATATTTGAGTTAATATTATATGAGTTTATAGACAGTTTCTGTTTCTAATTTGATATCTAAATTGGCCTGCATATGTCTTCTTCTTCTTGCAAATTCATATTTCTAAAGCGTGCTTTTCATTAACAACACAGTTTTTAGCGATTAGTAAAGCTGTGTCCTCATAGCTAGATTAAGAGAAACTGAGAACAGAACTCCTTTTGTGTTAGGAAATTATGGCTCTCAAATCTAGGCAATGGATGCAGTGGAGATTTAACAGAACAAGGAATGGAAAAGTCTCACCAAAGAACAATTTCTGACCCGATGCTTGTACTGTAAGACAAAACTATTTTTCTTAGATTACTTGTAAAGATGCTACTGTAATAATGAAGGAATCCTTATAGATATTTTCATACATAAATGTGGTCGGTTTGCTTTAATTTCCCTTCCTGCACACAAAAATTCCATCTATTATTCCCATCTTCATTTAATTGTCACATATATTTGAGTGAGGGATTACTATTTTATATTTAACTTTGTAGCTGCTCACATTATCTGTCTGAATTGCATTAATGAATTAAGTTTCCACAGAATGGTTTTTGTTCTATGTCTCTTTTGCTCTGCCCTTTTCTTCTCATTTGAAAGAAATGCTAGCCATCAACTTAGGTCAAGTTAAATAGTACAGAATGTATTTCTTTGGCTTATCTATGACATGATCTTGGATACTGGGAAAGTTCATCCTTTAGTTTCTGCTGGACATTCCTGTGCTTAAGTATGATGGAAAGTCACTAAGAATAGAAAGAGAGAATTAGATTAAGCAGAATATATTAGAGGGAGGATAATCTGAAGCAGTACAAAATTGTGCTGAGTAGATTGCTAAATTGTCGAAAAATGTGAAGAGGTTAAACTTTAAAAGAAGGTGCTAAGAGGGAGAGTAAATATATTTTAATCTGTAGACATCAGCCTTAGTATTTCTTTAAAAATGATGAAGATACCTAAGTCCCTGACAAAACCAGAGCACAGGTAATCAGCCGTGTCCTATTCCATTTCTGTAAAAAAGTACAACAGGACCAAAGCTTTAGTCACAATATGAAAAACAAAGTTTAATCTGGACTTAGTTTTCTCATTGATATGTTCCCATTAAATATAACCATTCAAAATAAAATTCAGTCAATTCAGTAGTAATCTTTCCTGTGAAATGGATATGCTTTTCAGGCTAACCCGTAGCAGTCCCTTGCATATGGGTTAAATCTAAGGGCTCTCAAAGGTATAGTCAGAATAGCTTCATTTACCAGTGGGCTCCTCGTTACTGAGGGATTATGTGGAAGAGGATTTTTTAGAATCGATGTTCTGCAAAAGGTGTGGGTTATCTTAGGGGCACAACATTTGTGACAATCTTGACCCTTAGATGTGTCCTTTGTCTTCATGGGCCTTCATCTGTTGAGACCATTGCTGACAGGTAAACTTTGAAATATTAGTAAGTATGGCTCTGAGACTGTATGGAAAGAACCAAATAAACTGTGCATTGTACTTTTAAGAGGGTCTTTTAAATCCTAAAGAAAAAATTGTGATCCTTAGATAACTGTCAGCTCTCTTTTACAACCTCTTCTAGTTCATGCAGACTATTTGCAACCTACATGTACATCCACAGAT
This sequence comes from Prinia subflava, assembly GCF_021018805.1. Taxonomy (NCBI): domain Eukaryota; kingdom Metazoa; phylum Chordata; class Aves; order Passeriformes; family Cisticolidae; genus Prinia; species Prinia subflava. Next base: position 56,165,927 of record NC_086247.1, read on the forward strand.
ACTGTTCCTGCTGTCATAACTGAAAGTGATTTGCACCACAACTTTAATTCAAGACATCTGCCTGACACACTGCCCAGACCAATGCTTTTTGGTTTTTTTCCCAGTGCTCTTCAGTAATATTATTGGAAGTAGATGTGTCTCTTTTTTGTACTTTCTTATGTTGTATACAATAGTCTTAGGTGATTAATAGTGCTTGTTTTCAAGATGTGGTTCATTTTTCTTACAATAAAACGTAGGATAGCAAAAAACAAAGTTTGCAAGAAGATTCTTGCAAACCAAACCAACCAAAATTACACTGATCCTATACAAAACAAAAAAATGGGCAGATGCTTGACTTTCTACATATAAATGTGTTCTGGGTTCCAATTTCCATTTAATCCTGGGTAAGGATAACTGTCCTAATCAAGATAATCACAGGAATGCATAGAAAGATCTTAAATACATCTTGCTTTTTATGGCCTTTTTGACTGCTGTTGACCTGTAAATAGTACTAAGACATTAATTTTCAGATCTGTATGCTGCTGATGTTCATTTTCATTTTGGACTACAGGAAAAAATCTGAAACACATCTTTCTTTGGATGTTATTTATAATCTGATGATTCAAAGACCTAACTATTATAGCTTCTTTTTTGAAATGGATACAGATGAACTCCAGATATTTAAACTTAAATAAAAATATTTTTGATTAATAGCATAGAAGCTTCCCTCTTGCCAAATTTTTGTCACTTAAAGTGCTGAAGATACGAAATATTTTCGCTATCGAGAATGGCAGCCTTAAAGACAGAGATATAGTGTTCCATGCAAAAGTGAGTAAACCATTACTTTTTAACTCAGTAACTCTTTTTAGAGTGATTAAGGTTTTTGTGGCAGTCATTGTTGCTGTTTGAATATTGAGTGCCAACAGTAATGTTATCCTAGTAAAAGGAATAACTACTTCTAGATCAGAAAGGAAAATTATGGATGTTCATTTACTGGGAAAAACTGCATTTTTTTCCCAGAATGGGATAGCAGTCTTTGTAGTACTAACTGAGACATCTTTCTTGCTTCAGGTATGATCAGATAACACGCTAGTTGCATCACGCTGCTGGTACAATCCCTTCTGTAGAGCCAGGAGTATTCTTATGGAAGACACTATTATTCTTAAGATAAAGGAGAGAGGGGAAGGAAAAGGTTGTTTCTAATGCTGTACTTATGAATATTACTCACATTCTAAGGATACAATGTAGCATCTCATCCTGCAGCATTCCCAACATGATGCTGGGAGATACATAGGCTACTTGCATTGCAGCATTTGTCAACTTTTAATGAAAAAAACCAAACATTAGTTTTATAATAATTATCTGAGGAGGAAAATTTGCAAAACCTAAGCATATGAAAGACTCATCAAGAAATATGTTTCCCCTAAAATTATGAAGTTTCATAATTTTTTATTTGTGTGTTGTACCTTTTGCATTTTTCATCAGAAATATGTGTAGAAATTACTTCTTTTATAGGAATGAGTTGATTAGTATGATTTATTCAAAGTCATATTTTGGGGCTTGGAGGTGGTGAAGTGAAAAATCATGCTATGCAAATTGCTGTAAATTGTCTGTGCCTTTTTTGTACCCACCTTTACAAGTCTTTCTAATCAGTGCATTTTTGAAAAAATCTAGATACAACAGCAGCATCACACCTGTGTGCAGTTAATAAAAGATTTGGCAGGGTGACCTCTCCTTAGACTCAGATTTCACTGGAGAGCAGGAATAACCCTATCTTTTTGATTTAATTCATTTTAGTTTTTCACATTGAAATATCTAACTAGAAGCATTTTTTCTTTCATGAACAAAAGGAAATTCTTAATTTATTCTTAATTTAATTTCTTTTAAAATTCTTCTGAATTGTTGTTACTATTTCAACATTACATTATTTCAACATTAAACTGTAGCCACAAATATAAATTATGAACTTTTTCCATCAGATGTACCAGAAATTTATAATGATATTTTTATTGAGACTTTACTCAGAAACTATTTTGCTGAGTTGTTTATAAAGTATGGAAAGGGTAAACATTATGTAGGTATTCAGTAGAACATAATATGTATATCACAAAAGGAGATAGTTGTTCTTGCCTTTTTACTTTGATTTCTCATCTTGAAACTGCTGGAGTGTGGTCTTACTTAGTCCATTGCAAGTTCCATAGCTTCTTTTAAAAGTCATAGACTAATTTGGGTTGAAAGGGACATTCAGAGACCATCTACTCTAACCTCCCCCTCACAATGAGAAGGGATATCTTTGGCTTGATCAGTTGGCTCAGAGCCCCACCTGAGCTGACCTTGAATGTTTCCAATGAGAAGGCTTCCACTACCTCTCCAGGCACTCTGTTCCAGTGTTTCATCACTCTCAATATAGAAAAAAACCCAAAACCAAAACCCTTTTTCTTATATCTAATCTAAATTGATCTTCCTTCAGTTTTGAACCATTGCCCCTTGCCCTATCCCTACATGCCCTTGTAAAAGCAACCATCAATTGGTCAGGAAAATTGAAATTCTGGTATCATGGGAAAATAACTTCCAGTGAAGAGGAATCTTCAAATTTTGAGCCTAGTTTTATAACCTGCTCTACTAATATTTCTTGTTGAGAATCAGTAGTAGTTCTGCCAAGCTGAGGCTTTTTGAAGTATACTTATATATAACAAGCAATCCATTTTCAGGTGCTATATGTTAATTTTCACTAAAGAATGTAATGAACAACAAAAAGTGAAGCTTATATTTGCTGGGAATCTTTAAGCATGTAAGTAATTCTAACAACTTTGCTTACCACATGTTTGCTACCACAAAATGTGCTGAAAAGTATTAATAGGCCAACATGTCAAATGTAATACATAGTTATTCCCTGTTTCACTTCTAATAAGCAAACAAGTTCAATCAGCAGCATAGATCTGTACAAGATAAATCACCTATATTTATCTGCTATCACTGTCTGCACTTGTGAATCAAATTAACTTGGAGAGGAGAAGTCAGAACTGAAAACTAACAACTTGAGGAAAGTATTAGCCCTAGATAAGCTTCTTCCTGTTATGCTTTATCGCTATGCCAGAATAAAACTAAGATTTTTTTTTTAAGTCATTGCTGTTTGATGTTGCTTTTAAGTTTTATGATCTGTTTTAAAGTTATTCAGCTAGGAGTGAGGTGTTACGTGCATAGGTAGTTTTATTCATGAAATCTTGCCTGCATGTAGCCTGTTCAGGTGGATTGACTCTGGCAGGGCAGTAGGTGCCAACCAAAGCCAGGGTATCGTATCCTTTTCAGCTGGACAGGGGACAGAAGGTACAATGAAAGGCTCATGAGGTAAGGACAGAGAGAGATCACTCAGAAATTGCCATCAGGGTAAAAAAGTCTCAGAGAAATTATTCTAATTTCTTACCAAACCAATCAGAAGAGAGTAAACAAGTGAAACTAAATTTACAAATGCCTTCATCCCCACCCCTCCCTTCTTCTCAGGATTAACTTTATTCTTGAATTCTTTCCCCAGGCAGTGCAGGGAGACATGAAATGAGGGCTGTGCTCAGTTCATCATATGTTATCTCTGTTGCTCCTTCGTTCTCAGGAGGAGGACTCCTCAGACCCTTCTCTGTTTCCAGCATGGGGTCCCTCCCATGGGCGACTGAGCTCCATGAAGTTCTCCAGGATGAGTCCTTCCCATGACCTGCAGTTCTTGAAAAATTGCTCCAGTGTCAGTCCTTTCTAGAACATGCAGTTCTTCAGGAACAGGCTGCTCTAGTGTGGGTCCCCAGGGGGGTCACAAGTCCTATCAGCAAACCTCCTCCAGCATGGGCTCCTCTCTCCACAGGGCCACAGGTCCTACCAGAAACCTGCCCCAGTTCAGGCTTTCCACGGTGTCCCAGCCTCCCTGGCAGATGCCCCTACTCCAGATTGGATCCTCCACATTCTAGAGGTGGACCTGTGGTCCACCATGGACCTTGGCAAGCTGCTGGGGCACAGCTCACTTACCATGGTCTGCACCACAGGCTTTGGGGGAGACTCTGATTTAGTGACTGAAGCACCTCCTCTCCCTCCTTCTACTGACCTTGGTGTCTGCAGGGCTTTTTCTCTCACATATTCTCACTCTTCAGGTGCAATTGCTGTTGTGCAGGGTGGGATTTTTTCCTTTTTATCCACATTATCCCAGAAGTGCTACCAGCATCACAGATAGGCTCAGCCTTAGCCAGCACTGGATCTTTCTTGACTCTGGGTGAGGTTTCTGGCAGCTTCTATCAGAAGCCATCCCTACAGGGCTCTCCTCCATACATACACTACCTAAACCTTGTGAAAGCAAAGCTCTGCTAAGATCACTTGTTTAGAATGTGTTAGAACTTAGAAAACGTGAGGAGAATGTTGTCCCTTAATTGCATTTCTAATTTTAGAGATATTATAGGAAATAATTATCCCATGCCTTCTTCCTAGACTCTCTATCAAACAGAACCACAGTATGTTTTCCCACACTGTGCCTGAGATTTGGTGAAGTCTCAATTTTGATCATTTTGTTTAATTGATTTATCTCTTTCTAGATATGTCTTCACAGGTTTGCTTTTTTTTGTTAGATAAGTTTGGGCTTTGCTAATTCTGGTGTAGAGATGGAATTCAAAATTATATTACTTTTTTGCCTCTGTTTTCTCCTTCTTCATGCCTTGAAGGTACCTTGTACATCAAGTTGTATTCTGTGTGTCCCTATCACTTAAGAGAGCGTGTCTGGACTGAGGTCAAGGATGACTTCCTATTTTTATATATAAATGAAATGTGATATTTATTGTTTGAATTGGATGAAATTGTGTGGAATAATATGAAACAGTAAGATTCAAAATTACTTCTATAAATAAAAAATAACTGGCATATGTATGTGTTTTTTTAGAATACTTGAGAAAGCGCAATTCCAAATAGTTACAATTTTAGTGCTTCATACCCCTTTCTATTTTCCAATTACAATAGTAGGAATGTTCTGTTTTATTGACATTTGTATTTGAAGTGGTTTATTGTTTTTGGCTTGAATGATAATTTCTTATATCTGCTAAGGAAATTGCATCAATACAGTAAATACTGTAAAATTCCATGTTTTGAGAAAGACTTGCTCTAACTTTCCTCTGAGACAAATTATTTAATCTTCTTCATTGGCTCAGTGATCCTGAAAAGGATCAGGTCTCTTCCTCTGTGACCCCCAAAGGGATGAGTCTTGACATTTAAAAATTCAAAATTTGGCTTTCATGTTCTCCTAGTGTTTCTCTATGGATCTTGGAAAAAGCAGGTCAGGCATGCTGCCAAAGTTCAAATGTACTCAAAGTGAAGGGAGTCCATCCCGCCCTAATCAAGAGTGTCGCAGCACAATTGACAACCAAGGCCATACATGAAAACATATGTTCTAGATTATTACATGAAAACATATGTTCTAGATTATTGATGCTGCCTACAGGCTTTATCATATTTTCTCGGTACAATTTTCTTACAAAAATAATGACCAGAGTTGCTCATCATTCTCTTGATGAGCATATATGAATGTTCTTAGTATGAACTAAGAACTGTTTACATACATGGAGACTTCTAGCAAGACAATTCAACTCCATATGTGAAGGTCATGAGTTAGCAAACTTGCATTGCAAGTATTGGCAACGCCTCTTCTGCAGTTATTGCAGTGACACAGCATCAAGGTAAATGGTCAAATGAGACTAAAAACTAAGAATATATTTGCAAATAAAGATACAAAAATAGCATGGCAACTTCCCAGTTTTACAGTAATTTTTTTAGGTATATTTGAATGCAATTTTAACAATGGTATAAAATCGAGATTCCTCCAAGAATTGCTGATTACAACAGAATGAAACAGAATAGAAGCTGAGGGGTTTTTATAGTTTTACTATTTACAATTGTACATAATTATTTTTTGTGTCTTTTTTTCTTGAAGAGTACACTTTTCCTTCCCAAAAAGGTACTTAAATGACACTTCCAGGAGTACTAGTTTCTTCTCATGCTGTAAGTGAAGGACACTTTTTTCTTTGTGTTTGTTTATTTTTGAATGATAAATTCTCTGTTACATATCTTCACTTGGGAAGACATTTTCATTTGTGACCAAAGTTCCTTTCTTTCCTTTCAGACAAAACACATGTGCATCAATTTCTTTAGAAACCATAAATTTGTTTAAATATGGGCAACGGAACAGCCTTCTTGGATGCACTCAGAGACTGTGGCAAGTGAAGAATGATGGAAAATGAATGGGAAATCTCATGAATGGGTTGAAATGTGAGTAGTTAGAAGCTGAAGTTATGATGTGTATATAACGTGATTTCTTAAAATATGAGGCGATTTCCCTCAGTAGGGGTAATGGAATGTAGCCAGAGAGTGTTCTAGTGGGAGATGGGATCTATTTAGTTGCTAAAGAGGCCATGCAAGATGCAAAAAGTAGCTGTTGCCTTATTTAATTGTTTGGTTTTGGGTTTTGTTGAGCTGGGGATAATTTATTTGTGTGTGTTTGTTTTTAATTTGATCAGACTTGTGTTTTTGTTTTGTTGTGATGTTAGGTTTGGTTTGGGTTTTTTTGCTTCAATTTAGGGGTTTTTTTTTGTGTGGAGTCATATTTTTTGCCTTGGGTTTGGTGGTTTTTTGCTTTGGTTTGTGGCTTTTGTTTATTTGGTTTGGTTTGGTTTGGTTTGGGATTTTAACAGAAATGTATAGAGATATTTTTTTCACCTACTTTATTTATGTCTTTTGGAAGACAATGTCTTTTGGAAGACAATGTATTTTGTCTCCTGGCAGTGGAATAGACTTTGTGAGTCACAGAAGAGTGAGAGGATTTGCTGGTTCATTTCCCTAAAGTAATTAAAAAAAAAAAATTTGAAAGTCCTAGTGACAGACAAGAGAGGAGTCATTCAACTGTAGCTGCTATTCATGATGAGAAGACTACCTGCTATAGTGCTGTTAAAAGTACTGGGATATTAGTGGGGAAGTAGAGATACGTCCCTTAACGCTAAAGGGAATTTGGCTTCTCAGTCTGAGATTGTGACACAGGAGCTGTCAGTATTCTGTACATTATGAGGGATTTTTTTTAATGAGAAATAATGGCAAATCATCCCAGCTGTGTCTAACTATGTCAGTTTTATGCCTTGAGCACCTGCCAATTAGGTAGCCTGTGATATCAGGCTTGGGGCAGTGGTGTCATGTTGGTTACAAAAACGTTGGAGTTTTTATTCCAGAAAGAAATATTTCTTACCTTATATTTCAATATGTAACTGTAAAATTTAATTCAAAAATTTAATTCAAAAAGAGCTTTTCAATGTTTTACGGTGTTTTTTCCTAATTTTCCTGGTCTTTGTCTTTTGCCTCTCTGATAATCTAGAATAATACAGTTTTTCATAACTTCCAAGAGTCCCTGGCTAATTGCAGAGCTGATTATGAAAGTTCATGTATTTTCAAGGTTATATCATCCAGCTGAGTGAAAAACTAGTCTTATTTTAGGCTATTTAAAACTCAGGAGGGGTTGCAGGAGCAAGTAGTGATATACAAATCCAAACAATTTGGTTGAGTACTAGAACCTGTGCTTTAAGCACTGTGATTCAAATAATTAATTTCATCTTATACATATTTGGGGGACTGGGTTCATGGTCTTCAGTTTAGAAAGGGGGGGGGAGAACTAAAAACTGAACAAATAATGATTATTGAAAAACATTATGACAAAAAGTTTTATTTTGTATAAAAGACTTGTACTTAAAAGAAAAATGTGGTTTTAGTTTTGATAATGCCTGACCAATGAGAATCTTTTTCAAGTTACTGTGGAGTGGCCTTAATGCTGTAAATAATCCAATTGGCCAAGTCCCAGTAGAGTGCAGATGAGAAAAGGATGCAGGAAATTCTGTTGTTTACACATGTGTCTGTTACACTGAGAAGCAAGAGGAGCCCAGCAAACTCAGACGGTAAGGGGTCTTAAGCTTGTGGGTTTAATGTTTAATTTCTATAAATCTCTTCAGGGACAAAGTATGAGTTACTATCAGGCTGATGGTAAGGAAGAAAACAGTCTGAAATGCCCAGCAAAAGTACTGAAGATCAGAAAACAGTATTTAAAGTATGTGGCTAAGTTCTATCTAGCTAGATTCTTCTCTTCTCTGGTTTTTTTTTTTTTTGCTTCTATCATGTATTATTAGTTCTAGCATCCCATTAAACATAACTTGTTTCTCAAGTGTAATAGAATGCTTACCATAACCAGGTAAGTTTTTAAAATTTTCTAATTGACAGTTTGTTAAAAAGTTATTTCTTAGTTTTGATTAAAAATTAGTAGAAACGCAGAAATTTCACAGATTATACAGTTGTACTACTGAAAACCTTATTTAAATTACTTTTTGAAATTAATATGTAATGGCATAAACTATTAAAAAATGTGTGCCTTTTAATGGGTGTGGTATTATGAACATAAGCCATAAAAATATAGTTATGAGTTTGCAGAAGTTCATACTGCATTTCTTGTCAGAAAGCAGTGTTTTCAGAGTGCTTCTATTTTGATAAGTTTTGCAACTCAATAATTACTTGTGTAATCCTAATTTCCTTCAGGAAATATCTGAAGATGGGATAAGAAAAAGGAATTTTTTGCTGTATGGTATTATTCTAATGCAATGAAACACTTTTTTTCATACTATGGTTTGTTGATGCTGGACAAATATATCCAGTCTGTCATTATTTTAAAGGCAAGTGTCAGAGATGCTGTGAGGCACTGTGGATGATCCTTCAGCAATGAGAATCGAGGGTCAAATTTCAAAAGCAATGTTCATGAGTTTAATAAGCAGATATAGCAAATACTACTAATGGGCTTCCTACTGATTATCCAGATAGCTGCATTTTGTTTGTATTAGTTCTCACTGATTCTTACAAACATTTTATGAACCAGACTCTGCTACAAATAATCGTATAACTAGACTCCCTCCTAGCTTTTGGTTTAGATCTCCTGTGTTGTTAGAAAAGTTTCTGAAAGCAGTTCTTTGAATAATGCAATTAAGATAAATGAATGTCCAAAATATATTAGGTATCATTAATAGATCTCTTCATATCACTTCCAGAGGCTTCTACAAAAAATTGAAATTGAAAAATGTGAAATCAGATGTCTGGGTGTAGGGTTTTGTGTATTCACATGTACCCAGCTTTGAATTGAGTTCACTGTTTCATCTTAAGTATAAAATACCAATGTTAACCTTGGGTAAATCTGAAAAATAAAACACTTGAAAATAAATGTGCTAAAGGAGCTGTTCATGAACAGGCTTAAATTACTGTTGTTTACTTCAACACAAGAGTGATAAATATTGGAACCATTTGAAGTGTACAAATCTGATATTCACAGAATCATAGATTCATGGAAAGGTTTGGGTTGGAAAGGACCTTAAAGATCATCAAGTCCCAATCTCACCACCATGTACAGCAGGTTGCTTAAGACTCCATCCAACCTAGCCTTGAACACTTCTGGGGATGGGACATCCATAATTTCTTGGGGAAGCCTGTTCTAAGGGCTCCCCTAATCTATTCAATCCTGTTCTCTTTCTTGTCCATACAATGATCTTTAATTGACTGGTCTATTGTGAAAATGATCCTTCCTGAACAGGTTGATTCTCTGCTCATGCTAGTTAAGTAACCTAGATCTGATTTACACTGGGTTAAATAACACTGGGTTTTATACCAAGCCTATTCTTATTTAATGTCAATCACATTACTGGAGGAATACCAGGGTGAAATTTTCATGAAAGCTCCTATTTTTGAATATTTTTTAAAAATGTATTCTCTGTTGACTTGGATGTTTTTCCATAACTTTTGTAGGTGTCCATTTTTGAAAAGGATGTCAACTTCCCTTCTGCCACACTGAGTAGTCACCAATTATTCAAATAATTTCTTCTCTTTTAGTGGGACTACATATTGGCCTACAGTGAATGGACACTGAGAGAACAAATAGACATTCTTCTCTATGCATTTAAGTGACATCTAGGATACAACAGATGATACTTTGTGATTTATTTTATTCAACCACTCTAGTAATTGGGGAATTCAGGTTAAAGTCACAATGTAGATTACTCCTTTGTTCATTTCCCTCAAGGATGGTTTAGTGGAGTTGAGGTTATCACGGCATAATATCGTACAGCATTAAGTCACACAAACATTAAATCACAGTCCTTGAGCTATTGAAAGATATGAGACGGTGTTAAAGTACTAGACTGGTTAGGGAAAAATAACAATAATTACATATGAATGTCCAAATAGCAATCTTTTTGTAAGGAACATCCATAAAAGAATTAACTATAGAAGACGTGGCTTCTAAAACTGTTCTGATAAAACTAAAAACATCTCCACAAAACAAAATTGTTAATTCTTATACAACTATATCAGAGTAGTTGAACCAGCCAAAGGGATATGCTCTGATCCAGAGAAAACAAAATATTCATGAGTATTCTTACTTGTCTGCTTATGTGGGTGGGAAGATCACTTGTTTCTAGACTCTGAGTAGTGTTTTGAAGAAAAATTGGTTTGTGTCCTAATAAGCACTGGAATGTTTTAGGTCTTGTCTGAAACAAATCATGAGATATTTGTGATTAATTTTCCCTACTCCCAGTGTTATGAAATTTCCTTTAAAAGTAGGTCACGTTTTGAAAAGGAAAGTATCATAAATGATTTCAACTCTAACAAGACAATTCTTGATCTCTCATAAAGCATATGGTTTTAAGATACTGTTAAAAGTTTTAAAAATATGAAGAATTTCCAAAGTATAAGCAGGGATTAGAAACTTAACTTTTTGAGAGATATGCCATTACATCTTCACACTTATTGAAAATAAAATAAAAGAAAATAAAGAAAAAAACAAAAGAGCTACACCAGAAAACCCCCCCAAAACAAAACACAATTCCTACAACTCAGTGGGTTTTTTCTAGTAAGAAAAAAAAGCCTGTAAATGAAAGTGAAGCTATCCAGTTCAAAGTTACTTTCCAAATGGGTAACATAAAAGAAGTTAAAATTGAGGTACAAACTCTAGAAAATAAACTTGTGATGATTTTGTCTAAATACTGAAGCTTCTCCATACATTTACATGTTTGGATGAACATGTTTTAGCATTGCATCTGACCTAATTCTTGTTCAGTAAAGAGCTTTTCAGAATGGTTAGTCTGTCTTCACTTTCCTCTTTTTTAACTTCCTTTTGAGGCTGAAAGAAGCCCAGCTGACCTGACCTGTAGCCCAGTCTAAAATTGTGATAAAACTCCCACAGATCTATGAAGTCCTCAGTTGTGTTTGGGAGCAGTTGAGCCTCCTCAAATATACTCAATAAGAAGCTAAAGTGGCTCTCACGAAGAGATGAATTTGGCTTTTGAATAAAGTAAATGAAACATGAAATAGTAGAATGCTAATATTATCAATAGCTGGGAGAGGAATTTAACCCTTGAGAATTCGACATGACAAAATGGTCTTTTGTCTTAATTGTGTTCTATAGGCTTCTTTATAGCTTATTTGCAAATATTTATGTTTCATATAGCTTAAATTGTTTAACTAATACCCTGGATGAAAATCACCAGATGAATGAAATGTTTTTAATGTCTTATCTTCTTTGACTTTTAACTTACAGCTGGCTTTCATGCTTATAAAGTCTTCTAAGACCAATTATGACTTACATACTCACAGGCAGATCTGAGCTTGCGGATGATGTATACCTTGGGTATTATTTCCCCACATTTCTGTAGTCTTCCCTCTTTCTGAAAAGTCTGGAGGAAATCCATGCAAGATACTTATCTGTGTCATGTTGAAGGGCTGCCTGTCAGTGTAAGCAAGACAGTGCACGTGTGCACTGGCTGAGCTGATATCCTGTAATAACACACTGACAACTCGGATCGAGCTGAGGCTTTTGAGATTCTCTATTGTGACTGACTATTGGTTCTCTTGTAACTAAGCTGAGTGGTGTAAGAAGCTACCTGCTTATCCTACTTGTTCCCAGTAAAGGGAATGACCTGTTAGCAGTGCAGCTCATTTCAATGTGTGTTAAAAAATGTTTGTCATGCTAAACACTCCCTGAAACTAACTTACTCGGCTTTCTGTGTAAACAGAGCAGGAAGACTCATGCACTCGATTATCTTTAGTCTTAGCTGTGGTACTCCCGAAAAACAAACCATATTAAAAAAAGATACCATTTTAATGTGATTAACAGCAAATTTTGTTGTGCCTGAGAACAAGGTGCCATAGGTGTTTCTGTAAATCACAGGAAGAGTTTGCTTGTATCTTTAGCCATAAGCATTAAAAAAGAAAGTGTTTCAGTACAGTGAACTAGTATTAACTAATATGAACCCTATTCTTCTGAAGCAATTACCTGTTTCAAGTTTGAACAATAGATTATTATTGTTCTAAAGAAATCTGTCTATGCTATTCAGAAGATACCTATTAGACCAGACATTTAACTGATACGAATTTTTATATTAATTCACCATTGCCTTATTGTAAATACACTCTCAATCTGTTCTCAGTTGAAGTTATTATTAATATTCTGATCCATAACCTGTTTTTCCTAATAATAATTCGACAATATATTCTAATCTTCACATAGAGTCACTGAGAATAGAATTCAGGAGAATTGGCTACTTGTTTAACTCAGAAGTTTACATTAGGTTTTTTAAACCTGTTTGTAAGTTGTTTACTCTGAAAGGATCTAAAATTTTGAGAGTTCATACTTATCCTAACTATCTAGGAAGTTGATTTTGCCTCTTTTTTTGATTGATCATATCCTAGTAAAAAGTGATAATCAAGTCTCAAAGGGGAGAGTAAAGAGAGTTTACTAGAGTTTGCTAGCCAAGCAAACTGTCTCAAAAGCCACAGCTACCACATTCAGTTGGGTTATGATTGGTTTAACTTCTTCTTAATATTTAGTTCTTTTTGAGACTGTCTGGAAAAGTCACACACACTCCCTTCCCTCCCTGCATAATCTGATTATACAATATGTTTTTTCAAGTGTAGTGGGTGAGGAATGAGTATCAATACTGCAGACTTGAATGTATAAAAATATGGGTGAAATGCTGTGGAAGTTTGTAATCAAACAAAACATTCTTGGGGAAATGAAGTTACCGTGGTTATATTTAAAGCAGTACTTCAGAGCTTCTTTTGACCTTATGGGTAGTAAATGACAACATCTCTATGTACAAATATTTATGTTACCCATATTTAACCCTAAGGATTTGAATACAAGTTCAAAGATGTGAAGAAACATCAGCTTGTTGCTCTAAAAGACTTTGAAAGATATTGCAATGGTATGTAATCGCTTGTATTACCCAGAAGACCTAAATCAGAGTAAGCATATAATTCTGGTTCTCATCTGAAGAAATGGTATCCAAACTGTTTAGAGTTTATTAAAATTGGCAGCCAAAACCAAAAAAGTGAAAGAAAGACTAACATTTGTTTAGTCTTTACATTTCTTGTATTCTGTGACTACCTTCCAAGTTGTCTTTTTTATGAATGCGTAAGTTTACAGTATGTCTGTATAGTATGTACAGTATGTATATAGTCTGTATAATATTATACAAGATCTATTGCATGCATGTGTTTTAAAAATACAGTTGAAACACTGAAGAGGATTTTACTTTAAAATGGATATTTAGACATGGAGAGAAAATGGTAAAATGAAAAAAAAAGGAAAAACTGTTCATAGGACCATAGCAAAGTGGAGCACGTCCTTTTCTGGTGCATCCTTTTTTAGAGAGATTTACAGCATTTCATTTTGAGCAAGCTTTAAGACCACCCTCGCCTCCCCCACTCCCCCCCCATCCAGTGGCACCCATACTGTAAAATATGCTATGAAAGAAATCTTGTCCTAAATTACTGCTTTTAATCATTTTGTCTTACTGTGACTTAATAGAACAAATTCACTTTACCTAGAGGTGTCCTGTGGAAAGAAATACCCAGTCAGTTTTTAAAAGCTTTGAGCTATGTCAGCTATACCAGTCCAGTGGTTAAACTCTCCTATTTTTACATGGAAAGTTTCACTATATTTTACAGAAGCAATTCACACAATTGAAAGAAATATATAATAACTCATGTTTAGATGAACCATGGTATAGGTAATCATTTCAATAAAAGCATAAAGCATCAGTCCAAATGTAAAATTTTGTGAAACTTCATAAAGAAGTAAATGTTTCCTGCAAGACATTAATTGTTGCTGTTACTGGCATGTTTTTTCTGGATTGTTTCCACCGGTGCTTAGAACTGACCTTCAGCCTGGGAAGTACCTGGGAATGCATGATTATCTTGTTCACCCCTTTCCTTCATACACAGTGTTCTCATATTTGAAGTTTCTGTTGGCAGAATAGATTTGGGGGATAAAGCCTCTTTTCTTCTTTTTCCATGTTCCTTACAGCTGCTTCCTGGCAACAGTGCAGAATTGCTGCTTTTAAGGCAGTTCAGTGTTGTCACAAAAGGGGCTTATTTCTTGTGGATCTTCCCTACTTACATGATGTTCTGTGACCCATTTGGCTAAAAGTTACATATTCTGAGATTCACAATTTGTGATCTGAATTTTGTCTCATTTCCTGGATGTCATGGCAACATTGTTCAAACTAGGAAAAACAGGCTTCTAGAGCTCCTCAGAAATCCCACTGCTCAGAGACTCATGTTAGGGGAGATGAAATCATCCCCCTTGCACAGAGCATCATATTTAGGACTTCTACATGGCATGCCTTCATCTCACAAGAACTTCTGTCACACTAGGGTTTTTATTTTCTCTAAAATGAGTGGGACAGCTTGCACCTGGAATTGTAAATCTTATTTCAAAGGATTGAAAATGGAAATGTTGTGGAAAGGGATAGCAAATGAGGACAAACTGGCAACATGACTGGCACGGCCAGCCTTAGGGCCACTTAGGGCTACTTCATGTTTTTTTAAGATTTAAATTATATATATATGCAATTTTACCCTACATACCTTCATGTGAATTATTAAAACCTTCAGAAGAAGCAAACTGCTATTAATGATAGAAAGGATTACTCCTCTGGAGTCAGAGAATTCTGGTTATCACAATGGATACTGGAATATCAAGAAGCAGTGTATTTAATCCTGTTGCATAGTGTAAAATGTTTGTTTCACCATTATGATGATCTCTTTATTTTCCTTTAGTTTCTGGATAGTCTACAAAAATAAAAAATTGTTAAGCCATTTCTGAGTCTTCCTTTCACTTACTGCTTCCTCTGTGGGTTTTTTTCTTTCAGTTACTATCTTTACTGCTCTTCCTTTACCTCCTCTCCTAGGAATTCAGGCATACGTGGACAACTGATATAATGATGCACTTTCTGGGGGTACTTCAGAAACTCCTTGTCTGCCACAATGTTTTGGATTGTAGTAAAATGCAATTCACAACACTTCACTGAAACAAAACCTGACAAACCCAAAAACACTTGTCTTTGTGAAGTTAAAAACATAACTTTATACTTTGTCGTTTTCATAGCATAACTGCTTTTAGTTACTGGACATGAGAAGGAAATAAAACAGGTTTTGGAAATAAATTAGATCTTTATTGACATTTTTATGCTAAAAAGAAACTAGAGAAGTATGAATAGGAGGGCACAATTATCATGTAACTCCAAATAGGAAGTAAACAATTAACATTATTTGTCTCTTCAGGCCATTTTTGGCTGACTTTTAGTTATGACACATGTAAGGAATAAAATGTTTGGAAACAATATAGCTTATAAATATTCCAGATGTTTTAATACTGTTAATATTTTTTTTATAGCTGTAGACAAAAAACCAAACCAGAATCATCTTTGGCTGTGCATTAAAAAGTCTTGAAAGCACTATCTTTTATTTTTCATGAAGTAGGATAATCTGCATATGATGTCATGGTATGTTTGGATCTCTCAAATTTACAGCACAGCGTACTTTGTAAGTTAAACTTTATTTTATGAGCTTATGAGCTCATAAAAAAAATCCTCTGCCTCAAACAACACCACCAAAACATAAAGACATCAAACAATGGTGGAATCATTTTTGTGCAGACTAGTCCAGCACATGAACTCACTAATTCATTATTTCCCTAATTCACAAGCTCTCTTATTTACAAGTTCTCTAAATTGTATTTTTTCTGTGAACAAACTGTTTACCAAGCTGTTGATGCCAGTGCTCATCCTTTCCCTTCTATCGAGGAGTGAATGTCCCCCATACCACAATGAAAAGCACAAAGGCCTCATCAGTCAGCCTACTGTTGCACTTGCAACAGAAATGTTGGGGGTAAGATTAGCCATTTACACTTTCCAGCTGGGAAGTTTGGTCTGTAGCACTTCCATGAGTTCGTGTAACCTGAAGAAACTGCCAGGGAGTTGCTTTTTGAAGATGCAGGAGTGGTTGGCTGCAGGTGACATCAGCCCTTGTCTCTTCCTATCCACTGAGTTCTATGTACAGACTGCTCTCCCATGGACCACTCACACTGGCAGTGCTCATATGTCAGACTTTGGGACCAGCTGTATTATTGACATTATTGTTGTATTTTTGCTTTTCTTTCCTCCAAGAGTTTTCCAAGTCATTCTGGTTATCCTAGCTTCAGTGTCTTGTAATATCAAGAAATTTATTTGTTAGGATCTTAATATCAATTTAGTTCAGTTCATATACCAATTTCACCCAATGGATTTTGAATATTTCTTTTTAACCTCCATGTCCTTTTGGCCAATGACTTTGTAGCCACCATCACAGAAATGGTCACTATCATCAGTATGGGTTTCATTCCATGCAGGAATGTGTACATTGGTTATGTTCAATGTATGTCCATTGTAATTAATTTTGGAGCCATAATCATAGGCTCCTGTACATAATGCAATTGCATTAAGTGAAGGGCACTTTTAGTAAGAAGTAGGCTGGATCATTTTTTAAGATACACAGCTATGAGCACTGGTAGCTTTATTTTTTCCATTTACATTGATTTGCATGTTGATTATTGGGAGTGTTTATGAAATAATTGCTGTGTATTTTCTTGTTGTTTACATATGCTGTAAGTATTCTGGGCCTTGTATACGATTAGTTTCCTTACATGCCTGTGGTACCCCTTCCACTCCGTTGTTGTCACAACTGTGTACAGCTTCATGTCCAGTGTTAACTACATGTGGGTAATTTCAGGTTAACTGTAGATCTTAGTGTTAATGTAACTTTATCACCCACTGTCAATACATGTCCTTGTGATGCTGCAGATGATATTCCTTCTCCAGCTGGTTTAAACATGGGTTATTATGGGTTTGCAATACCTGAGTTGTTCCAAAAAGCAGGATCCGTTATAGATAAATTCTGGGTATATGTTCCTATTATCAGTGTTGCCATGGTGATGCAGGAGGGTCACACTTTCTGCAAGAGAAGACACTCCAGCCGTGGACATACTCCAAACCTCACTTGTTTTTAACTTATTCCCTTTTTCATTGTAAAAGGAGAGGCACACGGATAACTCCTGAGTTGTGTATTTAACTGCAGCCTCATTTTAGGACTTCAGAAGGGTTTTATTTCTGTTTGAACAGGATTTTGGGAAGCTACTGATAAGAATTCTTTATCTGTAGTCCTTCTTGAGGGAGTTTGTCACTGCATAGCCTTACAAGTGAACTTGCAAGTTCTCACAGATATGATTCTGACAGTATTAATAGATCCATTCTTGTGTATTTGCTGGTTTAGTAGTTTATTCCATCGATCTACTGTCCCACTTTTTTGAGACTGATGCAGTAGCTGGAGAATCCATTGTACAAGATTTGAACTAAACCAAACTTGTCCTACTTTATTCTTAAAAGGTTATCGATCCTAAGATTATATTTCTCTGGATGAGGAGGAAGTAGAAAACAATTGGCTTAAAGCAGCTGTGAGACCAGCAATAGCTTAGGCAGAGAATATATTCTGAACACTACTATTTCTGCCCCGTAAGGATTTCTTTCCACCCTCTAGGTTTTTGGTGTAATACACAAGAAGCTTCCCAGATTAGCTTACCTTCCATGAAGTTGGTAGAATGTTGGTGATGTGCTGTTCCATTGTTTAAAAACAATGGCACAAATATACAATTTGTTTCATCAGAACTTTTGCCACTCCTCTTTTTTGACATCCTCTATCATTGCTTGTTGAAATAAGACCTACATCCCTGTGTGTCTAAGCCACTCCTGTAACCAGGTACTTGTTCTGCCCCAGAGTTTCATGCTAGATTTTTTTCTAACCAAATGATCATCCTCCTGGCTGGGTGTTGCCAGGATTTTTAGTCTTTCAGTAACTAGATACAATTTTTTATGGCTATGTTTTTAGACTGAGCTATATCATGACACACTTCCCAGTGTGATTTTTTTTTTCACCATATGTTTCAATCCTTTACTTGGCAATATTTTTTCATCTAGCCATTGGGTGGGACCCCTAAGGGTTATTAATTAAAACCAACTTTACTACAGGAACAGAAACACAAAATTTAACCTGCTCTTCTTGAGTTGATAGCTTGGTAGTTAGCAGCCCTTAGTAAACAGCCAAGTTTTCAGGGAGTGAGTTAAATCACTTTCTATATTCTTCCCATGATGACCACATCACCCCCACCCATTTCCTTAAAGCCTTCTCTCTTTGTCAGGGTTTGTTGACAGGTGAACTGCAGCAATACCATGGAAAGTTCTGACTTTCCAGTAGCACTTACAAACAAACACGTTCTGTTCTATGATTCATTTTGGCCTATTAAAATTATAGATTAGATAAAAGAAAATTAACTGGTTTTGTCTAAAGCAAACATTTTCTCTAAAGCAGAATACCTTAAAAAAAGTTTGGCTGAGGTTTTAATAATTAAGAGACATGTAAGTAAGGATTAAACTATGCAGTTAGTAAAAGGATAATGAAATTGTATCCTCAAGCACTGCCCTAGCTACTGAACTAACTGAAAACGCTGAGTTCAGTGAGCAGGTATTAACACAAGGAAAGTGCAATAATTCTTTTCTCTCTTGGTCATTTTGTTAACAGTGCCACCAAGGGTGAATATACTGCTGTTTACCTAAAACAATAGGTGGCAAAAATAAATCAAGAGCTCTTCTCTTTATTGCTGGTGTTCTGGTTCATTAGATAAATAGGAAAGGCTGCAACATAATTAAATATGTTTGAGACCTATGTTCCTTGTTGTGTTTACCAAATGTCTGGTCTTTTTTTCCTCTGAGAACTATCATCACTCTATTCTCACTCTATTTTTCTATTCACATTTTTTCTAATTTTTAAATCTTTGCTTCCTTTAAAATATTATTTCATTTCACTTCTTTAGATACAAGAGCAAATCTTCATAATTTGTACTTTTAATAAAATTCCTGTTACCTGTTTCAGTTATCCAGCAAATATTTCTATTATTTTTTGTTTTTATCCTGAGTCAGACAGCCATTGAAATGCGTTGTGTTGACATCTGTCTCTTTTAATGAAAAAATTTTACTCTACCTCTTGCAGTCTTAAAGAGGGTATCGAAAAAACCTGTTTTAATTAGGTTTTCTGAACAGGACATAGTTTCCTATGTCAATATAAATAGATATACTTATTTTTCTTTACCACTTTGGAGTGTGACAGCACTTCTGTTTTCTGGAGGAGGAATTACTTCTTTTAATTACTAATTTTTTTGAATTTAAGGTACAGATTTGGGATCATCTACCCATGCTGAAAAATGCAGGCAAAATTCAGCCTGTCATAAAATGATTAGAAGCCAAAGAGACCACCAGCTTATTGTACAAGCCTAATTAATTATTACAGCTGCAAGTTTGATCTGACTGGCAGTGTCCCAGCCTCAAGAACACTTGAGCCATCACAGTGGAGGGGAGCAAGAATTCATGACCAATGTTTCCTTTTTAGTATCCTGTGGTCTGTGATCTTAACATTTCTCCAGCTTTGGAAAAGTTACTGAATGTCAAATGACAAAGTCACCTCAAACCTGTAATGAAACATCAGCCACAGGTTATTCTGATTCATTAATAACTCTCAGGTCTTTCAAATTTTTAGTGAAATAAAAATATTATCATTCTTATTTCTCTGTCTTTTAAGATTTGTAAATTGTGCATTCCCAAAATTTTCCCTTTTAATGACTATGCAAAGAACTTAGCAAAATCCACTGAAAAAAACTACTGATTAGGAAAGGTGTAATAAACATTTCTGTAGATATCTACTAGTTTGGGAAAGACTCAAAAAATGTAAGAAAAACTTATTGTACATTTTAGGAATCCAAAAGTTTTAATTATATCATTCTGTAATTCTTGCATTATGTAGTATGTTTTATGTATATTATATATATCTGTAATTTACTGTGGGTTTGTTTGGTTGTTTTTTTAATTAAAGCTTTAGGAAACAAAGGAATTACCACAACCCAGAAGTTAAATTAACAACTGACTGCAAGAGTTTAATATTTCGTTGCTTTGGCTCTACTGGGCTTCATACAAGTTTGTGGGTGGCAATATCTTTGTATTTTGGATAAGGCTTATTCAAATAAATGCATTTATGTGTTTTGGACAAGGCTTATTCAAATTAAATGACCTGGCAGTAGGTCAAGAAACAAGAAAGACTCAACCTTGATGACGCTTTGGCAGCAGCTCTGCTACATCTGTGTAATGTTGTGGGGCTTGATGGTACCATACAGTGATAATGAAGGGAACTGGGAGTCCTTCATTGTCCTGTTCCTCCTCTCATAGCTACTCCACTACAAAATTACCCATAAGCTTCTAACAAATGGCAAATAAATGTTCTGAAAACATAGAAAAGTTGGAAACAGCTGGAAAACTGGAATAAAACCTGCAAAAACTTATATTGAGTTGAAATGAGACTTAACTGAATCATACCACCAAACTATCTATTCTTCAGTGTTCTGTCAGCAGCACTGGCCTTCTTCATTTCAAATGCAGGTGTTAGCACTAATTGCTGTAACATGTGAACATGTTTTTTTTACAAATGGATATCATAATATTTATTTTTTATTTCAAACAACTTAGTCTTTTAATGAAGTAGCAAAATTTATAAGTTTGTTTATTTGCCTGATTTTTTTTTTTTTTTTATTTTTGTTTGGTTGCTCTGGTTTCTTTTTAACATAACCAAGAGGAAAAACACCAAGGAGATATAAGTGGCTAGTCTCTGCAGACTGTCCACATCAGCATTTTCTCAGCACTGGGGTAGGGAAGCAATTTCTGAGAAGCCATTTTTCTTCTGGGCCAAATAAGTAATAAATTATGAAAAGATAAAGAATGAAAAAAGAATGCAACAAGATTTACTAGCTGAGTCATACCACTACGAGGTAGGCTGGACAATACAGTCGGGTGTGCTACACTTTCAAGAATAATATCAGAATATAGTACCTGGAAATCTTCTGGAATGCAGACAGCAAAATAAAGCCCCTATAAAAAATACTTGATCTTTTCTCTTGAAGAAAGGAAATCCAAAGGTCAAAGGGGTTTTGATTTTTTTTTCCTTAGGTATGCAAATTATAAGGCAAGTTTTACCTAGTGTGAAATTCCACTGTTTGGGAAAGAAGGCAAGTGATTTGTGATTGCAGTTCTAGACAAATAACTTCTTACTAGATATTTAAAATATATATTGATTCAATTCAATCTTTTCTTGAAGGAAGAAAGCTTTTGTCTGTTTTCTTTAGACTTAAACATTTTTGAGAGCACTATGATTGTTTAATGACTCTTACTTTGCAATCAAATCCTAGCCAAGTAATAGCTATGTCTATTTATACTCTACTCAAAAAGTATTCAATGAAAGATATTTGAATAGCTATTTCTTATTGATAAAGTACATTTCTAAAATATGTGCAACATCATTAACTCACTATTTCAGCAGTAAAAAACCCAGCTGTTGAAGGTTCTTTATACAATATAATTAATTAAAAGCTAAATTATTGTCTGTCTTTATCTTTTTTTAGGAGTGAAATTAGATGATGAATCAAAACATGAATTTAGACTCCGTTCAGAAACAAATGGAAGAGACAGAGGTTTTTGGGACCCAAACAACACAACCTGATAAATTAGATAGATTTTGGCAAACAGGTGACCATCTGTGTCATTCAAATCTACCATCTCAAAGTTTCTACCCAAATTCACCTCATTATGTACATATGCATACACGTTACAGCAGTGACTGGGAAATTTTTGAAGCAGTAAAAATTCAGGAGCTGGAGGAAGTCAAAGCCAGAGCTGCCCAAATGGAGAAGACCATGCGCTGGTGGTCAGATTGCACCGCTAATTGGAGGGAGAAGTGGAGCAAAGTTAGAGGAGAAAGAAATAAAGCACGAGAGGAAGCAAGACAATTGAGAATCAAATTAGACAGTGTCATAAAAGAGCTAAGTATGCTTAAAAAAATAAATCAGGATTTAGCAAGTGAGAAGGAAAACTCGGAAAATGGAACTCCTTGGAAAATGGAATGTCATTGCTCAGAAATATCCTGTATTAAAAAAGGCCAAAACCTGTTAATGTTTCTGGAACCAGAACCTCCGAAAGACCAAAACAAGATCATCAAAATTCCTGGGGCAGAAGACACAAAGAAGGTAAAGAATGAGAAATATTTTTTGTGGTCCATGAAGAAGTGGCAAAGTATGGATATGTATGTAGAAATGGGATTTTTCAAGAGTTTTGGCCAAAATGCTGCCTGATCTATTCACCAGCAAAATGCTTTGCCCGCCCCCCCCCCCCAACTACCCCATCTAAATATTTCTAATAGAGAAACATACAGAAAACAATTCATACCCTTGCACTATGACTAGACATTTAAGGACCAGAGGGATACAGTTACAGCCAATAATTTACAATATGGTTTTGATTCTGTCTCATGTTTTACAGTAATAGGTAGCTCTTATCTGAAATAACCATGTTTTCTATACTTACATTCTTTCTCCCCTCCAAAAAAGCAAATTAGGTCCTTGGCTTCTAAAATAAAATCATTTAATTCTCCCTAAAATTCAAAAACATGGGAAGAGATAAGGCAATTCTTTTGCAAATTTGCAACACATTTTGTTTGATAAGGAAAACAATTAAGTCATGATATAAAATTTAAAAATTGAGTATCAGCATTGTTTAAACAGCTCCTAGCTCTATACAAAAGATCCAGTTATATTCATCAAAAATTGAAGTATTTGTTCCTGTTTAACTACCTTTAATTCTGTGCCTTGGAATGCATTGTATAGTCTTCATAGACAGCACCATGTAAAAACTTTATTGGTTTTCTGATAGATGCTAGTCATTGTAGATATAGGTAATTTTTTTCACACATTGCAGGAAAATGTTTTCCCCTGCATTGTTGAAAGTAGGAAAATTTTTATTCAAAATTCAAGGGAAAATTGCCAAGATCTTAAATCTGACTGTATTCTGTTTGGAAATTTTACTCTCTAATGCAAATTAACAATATGATATTCTATGAAATCTGAAAAAAAAAATTAATGTTAGTAGCAAGGATAAATTTTGCCAAAAAAAGCATGCCTTTCATATTTTCATGCAGACAAATATGCCATTGGAAGGAAATACCACAAAATATACTTTAACTATTTCTCCTTAGTATAAGATATTTTCTACTTGAAAACTGAAACTTTATATGTGAATGGGAAGCATTCTTATCTTTTCCATTTTTAGTATTTTCTGATGTAAGTTTTGGGCATTCTTCTAAAAACTCAAAAGAACAGAGTGATGTGAAAGAGGATTGTCAGTAAACTGCTAAAATGAGATTA
Organism: Prinia subflava; assembly: GCF_021018805.1. Lineage (NCBI taxonomy): Eukaryota > Metazoa > Chordata > Aves > Passeriformes > Cisticolidae > Prinia > Prinia subflava. The sequence continues at coordinate 56,189,601 of NC_086247.1, forward strand.
GCTTTTAAACAAAATTCCTCAGATATGTTAAAGCAAATACATTTCTAAGGGAAACTTGTTTATAAAAGACATTCAGTCTTCCTCATAAATTTGTATTTTATTTTTAATTCTTTTTCCTATTTTGATATTAGTTTTTCTTAAGTTTGGTATGCAAAACATGTATCTTCAAAATAGATATCTATGTACTTTGTTCCTTAAGAAAAACTTGTATAAGCCTGCTTCAACACACTTTACATAAAAAATTTAAGAGTGCATAATATAGAGTTTCTCAATACATAATTGGTATGGATAAATTGCATTGCTGGTTTTATTAGTTCCAGGATTCTCTCTTCACCAGACTTATAGCCAACAAAAGAGAAATGGAATATATTTCCTTAATAAAGACACATTAGAAATATTTTGGATATGAAATTTGTCATAACAGAAGCTGTGAGATATCACAAAATGACAGTTATTCAAATATACTGACATTTTTGCACCTTCTTTCCCTATACAATCAAGCTGTCTAAGATGTTACCGGTTTCCTTTTTTTTAACTATGTTTTTTAAGTGTCTAGACAAGCCTTGGTAGGGAACTATGTTAGACTTTATTCTTAAGTTATGTTTTTTCTCAGGTGTCCTATTTTTGTTTTCTCAGGAATTGAACAAAGACCAATGTAACAATAATAAAACATTCAGCCCAAAGCCTCCTGATTTCTTCCCCAATGGACTTCCCAGCATCTATTTGGAGGAACCTAAAATAAGTTTGGGCACTACAGCTAAGACAACAGAGAATGATTTGATACATGTATCAGTCTTAAATTTGCATTTGGCTGAGATGGGAAAAATCTTACAGAAGGAAAGAGAGTAAGTGCAAAATATTATCCTACTTGTGGAATTCTCATAGAAGGGTTGAAGACAGTTTCTAACATAGATATGGTGATGTTTGCATTTATAGCTCATATGTTCTAAGCTTTATTCATTGCTATTTGCAAGGGTTTAATCAGAATATAGAGAAACAATTTAGCATAGTGTGTTTATTGTTTTCTTTGGTTTGTCTGTCATTTAAATGAGAGGTGTTCCATATAAATATGTACTTATTAGCAACTTGGTATCAATGCAGTGATATGTAATGCATGTTATAACCAATTATTGAAGTGCTTTGTGCATAATAACACATTTTTGTATAGTCTACCAGCAGACTTTGAAAGAGTTCAACTGCAGAATGACAAAGGCTGGTTTTGAATTCAAAATATATAAATCAGCTGCAAAATGCTGTTAATCTTAACTCTTCACTGGTAACAAAGTCTGTTAAAAGCCAGTAACAAACAGGGAGGGACACATTTATTGTTCACTTATGTAGCACATCAAATTTGCCTCACATCAATACTAAATGTATATTTTGATGGCCTAAAAGAAGTTTTATGTTGTATAAACGGTCAGTATTGAGAAAGATTGAATCTCACCAGAAAGGCTTTACAAGGAAACATGGAGCATGTGATTGATGATGATGTAGTAGCAGACTTCAAGCTGATATTACAGGTGATGATAATTTCAAAATCAGGTGAAGTTAATTAGAAGATTAAAAGGAAGAAAATTCCCTGTGTATTGCAAATATATTCAACACTTTCAGTACAGAGAGTCTGTAATGGTAAACTGTGTTGAAGAATTTCCTTCCTGTTAGTTTATTTCACATTTCCTGCCTGTCAGGAAATTATTTTGTAATTGTTGCGTAGATAGTACAAGGCTGAGGTAAAAAATCCTTTAAATTCCTAACTAATATTTAATGTGGTTTTTTATATGAATTAGATAATTGTAGAAAGCATACAATAATTCTCTAGTTGAATCATATAGCAGAAGATGACCATGCTCTCTCTCCTTAAAAAGCATTTAATTTTCTGTGGCAGCAAATTATATCTGTGAGTTAGGAGACTGATGCCTCACATACCTATTTTCCTGGGGTTGAAATATTTAGGAGCCTAGGTAGTTCACCAGCAGAGTATACATACATATATAATAATTTCCTTTTAGGGAATGGATAATTTTTCAACTCTCTTTTAGTCACTTCTCAGCAAAACTTTTTGGTTTGTCTGTTCACATGCCTCTCCAACCAATTTTTAGCTGTATTTCACAGAGACAGATTTTTCCATTTATGCCTATATATGTACTGACTGTGGTATAAGGCAATAAATTTACTGGCACATGGTAAGAATTGGGGTGCATCTATAGCGTGCAGCATGTGGCAATGCCAACCTCAGGCAGCAAAAATTCTCACAGAGCAGTGATTTCCACATAACAGCAGGGATTGGTATAACAACTCCCTCTCCAGGAGGGCAGCATTTCCTGTGTGCAGAGATGCTATACAAGCAGAATATATGCAACGTCTAAGTATGAAGCAACTGCATTTGGCAATGCAGACAATAAATAGATAGGAATAATGTTACTAGGATAAGTATTATCATAGTCGCCAGTCTCTTGAGCTAGCTGATGAATCTTTGTTAGGCAGGCTGTTACCTCCTAGCTCAGAAGGGATTGGTCTCCACCACTTAGTAGAAGTGACTGATTTTGCCAAATTCACAACTTTAGATTTCCAGTTTTCTCTCTCAGGTTTTACTCTTGCTCATGTCAGTATTTTTACTCAAGTTGTCTGGAGTTGCTAGCAATGACTATCTCAACAATCTCACCTCTGTGTGCATTTTTACTCCCCTTATCTTGTGTGGCTCTAGCTTCAGTACTTTCTCACAGCTTCTTTCTCACAACTTAGGGAGAAAATTCTCAGTGAACTCGAGCCAAGGACTCACAGCTGTGCTGCATCAAAAGCAAACAGATCACAGACAGCTTGAACCCCAAGGCCAAAGGTTACTTTAGCAGTCAGTATGATCTTACTCATACAGCAGAGGGCTTCTCAGCAGTTTCATATGCAGCACTCTGAACTCTGACTGCATTTTTTTCTAGAGTCAAGTTAGCTTATGCAAATCCAGTGTTTGAAATTCCCCCTGACTAAGTTACCTAACAGTTACTTAAGCAGTAACCTTCTTGGTTTCCTAACTAATCTCTCCATAAGATGTTTTGCTTCTTCACCCTGACGGGACTTCTGCTTATTGCATTCTGCTTAGAGCTATCATCAGAAATGTTGAAATAGCCTTCTGCACACAGATCAGGCTTTGCAAAGGGCAAAAAAGAAGGAAGGTCTAAAAAATAATAATAAAAGTAAAGAGATTAAAATTTGTTCCGTGATGTTCAAAAAATATCAGGCTTGTGTTTGCAATGTAAAATTACGTGCCAACATCCTCTACTAGGTACTAATGGCTCATATCAATTACACATTTGAGGTCCCATTAATATGAATGGAAATTACAAATTTATGAGTGGCTCAGAATATTGCATAATCATTTGCTTAAAAACGCTGTCCTTTGCCATCTTTTGGATCAATCTAAATGTCTTCTAGTTTTAAGATCATAATTTGTTCTGTTTTGAACTTAAAAGTATTTATTTCCCCTAAAACCAAAACCCACAAACTAGCACACTGCTAAGTTGAAAATATCAAAAAGAAATTGCTTAAGACTGGCTGGGTAACATAGACAATGGACACAAAAGGCTCTGCCTGAACAAGAAATCCTTTTTTTTTTTCTGCGAGGATCACTGAACTCTGGCACTGGTTTCCCAGAAGGGTTGCTGAGTCTGCATCCTTGGAGACATTCAAAAGCCATCTGGACATGGTCCTGAGCCATCAGTTCCAGGCAGCCCTGCTTGAGCATGTGGTTTGCACCAGATGACCTCCTTGGGGTCCCTCTCAACCTCAACCGTTCTGTGTAGTTCTGTGATTTAATTAGATCATGATTTAAAATGTCTCATCACAAGATCCATGAAAAATGGTCTGAATTTGATTCTTTTACTTAGTAGTAAGCTGCTTCTGATGTCTGCTATAATCTTGCTTCCACTCTTTATTTTCTTTATTTAAATATTAAACTTTATGTAATCAGAATAATTTCTTTCAATTGTGGTATCAGAGGGAGCTGATCTCACTTAAGAAGTACTGTAATACAAAACAAAACTAGTGTCTCTAAATAAGCAAAATCATACTGGACATTCCTCTTTTACTTTTCAGATTAGATTGTTTCTGAGGACTTTCACTGCATTCAGTACAGTCAATAGGGTATGAGAATGTCATCTTTCATGTTTTCACTTTCTACTGTATTAAATGTCCCACTAATGATTGTCTTAATTCCCCAATGGAGTCATGATCACATTCCAGTGAAATCTCTCTTTACTTTGAAAGGAAAAACTGTTGAGTTGAAATGCATGAAATGCATCCTCTCCCTTTTGCTTTGTGAATAATGGTGTTTATTTTATTACTATAATGTTATGGAAGTTCTAGGTGTTTGCTAAGATAAATTGTGCTATATGCTAAATATGGGCAGAAAAAGGAGATTCCCTAACTCAAGAGCATTAGGTTTAGGTATAAAAGAAGAGAGAAGAATATATTCCACTATAGTGGATTGCTTCATTAATGTCACTGACATCTCTTCCAGGACCTGAATCAGTCCATCAGTGGCAATTCTTGCTATCTCTTGCTGTCTAGTAAGCCCAGCAATAACATCTTTTTTAAAAATTCCATTAGCCTCCATTAGAATAGAAAATAACTACTGTAGCACACAACAGTTTCTTTAATTGCCATTAATAGAATTTTCTATTCAACTATTTAGTATTTTTCTAATTGTACAGACACTTCTGTGCTAAATAATACATTTTCATAAAATTCTTCTAGCAATTTCTTCCAGAAGCAATTATTTTTTGAAACATGAAATATAAATATTTTAATGTTTTTTAGCATTTAATATCAATCATATTTGGTTTCTGGTCTTTATGGCGTATATTTGCTTCTGTATACATGTGTTTAATCTTCTGTTTTTACTAAATACAAGTAATGTATTACCTTTTCTTTGAGGATCTTCACTAATTGTGGAGAAACTTGTGATAAATTAAGTACCTGAACCACTAACTGAAGTCAAATTTTCTTCAGTTTATCCCAAAATTTTATTTCATTTAAAGTTTTAATTATGTACTACTGGATTTCTGTTTTCTCTTTAGCTGTTATTTTTGGTGAATCTTGTGCAATAATTATGTGATGATTATATGTGAGGATTTTAGAAAAGTCAAGATATACCATTGACAAAGGCAGCTGAACATTACTCAAGCTATGAGAAGGAAATTCAAAGTAATTTTTCTTCTGTCAGCTTCAAAATTATGCAATGCTAAACTTTAAAATAATTTTTTTAGAATGAATATATTTCTGGAGAAAGAAATGGAAAAGATGGAAAATGAATTATTTCTTTGGAAATGGAAATATGAAGAACTGAGACAAACCAAGCTGGAAAGCCTGAAACAGGTATGTTAGCAATACATTGTTATCACACGGACTAAGAAAGAAAATTTAGACTTCTGATTTCCTGTGTCATAACTAAGAGTAAAATTGTGTCCAGGGCTTATGAATGTGATAAATCCACCACTTATCAATTGTTATTCTGTGTAGCCAGATGGCAGGGATCTGATGAGGGTGTGTGGAATCTGCCGTGGCAGCACTGGTGCTCTGGAGCTGTGGGGCTGGCACTGGGATGGCTCCACAGGCCTCCAGGAAGGGACTGGCCAGAGGAGACAGGTTCTGGTGCCCCATCCCATCCCCATGTGTGGCGAGGCTGGTGGTCCTGCTGTACCTGATCTGTGATCAGGGTCCAGCAGGGCTTGTGTTCAGAGAGAAAGGGCCGACGTGGGGTAAGGGGATGCTCATTAAAAGCCCTGCCACCCATCCTGTGAATCTGGAGCAACAGAACCTTAGAGATATAGAAATTGGGTGAAAAAATGTTGTCCTCATCACCCTGGACCAGGAAGTAAGGCTGGGCAGGATAAGAGAAGGTAAAGAGGAGACTAACAGGATCTTCACAGGGACCCAGAGATAAGAAAGTCTGAACCACATGAGAGAGGCAGCCAGAGGCTGTGAGTTTCACAGTGAATAGAGTCCCACAGTAGGAGGGCTGGAAAGGTATGTTCTCCAGCAGCTGGAGGATGCCTCTTTTTCCAGATCTGCAGTTCAAACGGTTCAAACGCTTAGTAGTGAAGTAAGAGAAAAAAGACATGACTTGTGAGGCATCAGAGCCTGCTTTAACACAAACCATGCATTAACATGAGGAGGAAGAAGTGAGTGGTGCTAGTAGGAGGCTTGCTTGTGGGGATAGAAACCCCTGTGTTCCCCACTTGCTTTTGTGAGGGTTATGTGGCTTGCTGTGGGCTAGGATGCAGAAGGCAGCAAAGAGATTGCCAAGCAGTCCTTAGACTGCTATGCTACTACTCATCCCCACGTGCACCAGCTAGGGGCATATTGGGAATGATCAGGTAGCTCTGGGGTTGAGGTCGTGGGGACCCAGATCTTGTCTCCTTGGTCCTACCAGCTGGGTAACATAATGAGGAGAGCTTTGAACTAGGAAAGGAGGCAGTGAGAGATTACAGACCACAGTTAGAAGAAGAAGCGGTGCTTGGCTGGAGAGCTCAGGGCACAGGTTGATAGGAGCAAGAAAGACTTCAGGAATGACAAAGCAACATGTAGGGACACTCATCTCCAGTGTGGGTAAAGAAATGCACACATCCTAGGAAACAAGTAGGGAGAATGAGAGCTGTATGTGGCTATAGAACTAAAATACTGTTGAATAATTCAAATGCTGTGCCAAGTTCATGCAACTGGAGTACTGTGAAGGACTTCCAGAAACACTGGCTGAGGGGATGGAAGTTGCCCTCAGATCCATAAGCATCTCAGATCTTTTGAGGTCTCCAGAAGGATGGGGGGCCAGATTTGTGACTCTAGGATCAGAGGAGAAGCCAGTAAGGATGTCATTGTGGTAGGAGCTTATTACAGATCACCTAATGAGGAAACAAAAAGTGTTTAAAGAGCTCAGATCTTGGATTTGTAAACCCCAGTTCTTGTGGGTGGCTACAGGTGCTAGAAAGGTAGAATAGTTGCTGCAAAGACATTTCAGTGGGGTTTCAGGAATAAATTTTTGCTGAAGGTATTCAAAGGGCCAATAAGTGGTGAAGAATAGCTGGGTCTGCTGTTGACTAATATGAAAGAAACTAGCTGGGGATGTGATGACGAGTAGTTTCCTCATCTGTGGTAATTTTGAAATAGCGGTGTTGGTTGTCCTGAAAGAAGAAAGGTGAGCAGCAGAGTACAGACCCTGAACCTAAGGGGAGCAGGATATTGGCTTAGTCAGGGAACTGCTGGGAAGGGTCCCATGGGAGGGAACTCTGATAGGTAAGCAAAGGAGTCAACCAAAGCCGTCAGGCCTTGAAGTAAAGAAAGGTTCGTCCTAATTCTCAGGAGAGCAGGTAGATGTGTCAGGAGACTAATTTAGCTCAGCAGGGCGCTCATGGTGGAGTTCTGATGCCAGAAAGCAATGTACTTTTACAAAGATCAGCCTTGAAGGAATAATTTAAGAGCGTTGCCTGGTTGTGTTGGATTGGTGTTAGGAAATACATGTTTATTTCAATCTGTGTTCATGACTAGAAGAGTAAGAAATATTTGTGTTGTAGTTCACTGGTTTTATCTTTCAGGACAATGGATAGAAGGTCTCTTGGATCCAACAAATCTCAAAATATGTGTCTATATAACTAACATAGATAGTGAATTAAGAATGTCCTATGAATTTAACATCTCAAATTTGGAATAATAGAGGGAATTTAATTAAATTTCTTTCACGTTCTGGAAAGAATTGAAAGCAGTCTATTAACTCTCAAGTTCTAGTTAATAGGCGATGCATATGCAACACAGCAACAAACTAATATCCAGCATATTTGAGCTCCTTCAGATTTTAGTTCTTCATTTTCTGCTTGCTCATTAAGTAGGATTTTAGCTTGCTATACTTGTGCAAAAGAGAAGAAGTCTAGATTTAATTAATAGTTTTGTTTAAGAAATCTTTAAGAAATGCTTTATGACACTGTCATCAGGAACAGAATAACAGGAGGTAAATTTTTTCTGAGAATTCATTGGAGATAGATAAAAATATTTATGCATGTGCATGCCTATATACATGTGTTGTTGCTTTTTTCTTGGAAACATGCTTGATTTCTTTAATTGCTAACAGGAGGTGATCTTTTGAGCATTCTGTTCATCTTCTGACATTTATGACATAAATCTCATTTTTAAATTACAGAAAAACACTGATCTGGATGATTGTGACTAATATGAATGAAATTATTTATATCAATGGAGGGGGTTTCTGTAAGTGGAAACTCTCCTTCTACTGACATGAACCAAACCTTTTGTGTTGACAATGCAGATGTGAATATTACTCACTATATATTACTGTTCAGATGTGGATGCTGGAACAACAGACAGGATTCTTGACAGTGAAAAATTTGAAAGTGAAATAAGGGAAAGTGTAGACATCTACTATGCTAACCATGAAATCTGATTCTAATATGCATTTTCTGTATTAAATCACAAAGGAATTTCTAGATTAACAGCAGATCAATCATTATGTACAGATTATTTCCATGTCCTTGACTAAATTAATCTGCTATTTCCTTTGGTAGATTGCCTAACAGTCCCACTGTGAATGTGAAAAAAAGTGCTTGGTTTGCAAGTGACAGTGCCACTGCAAATGAAACCATTTTTAGGAATGGGTAGCTCTTCATCTTTTGGAAGTTGGAGAGATTTTGGGGAATGTTAGAAACTTCACAACTGCTAAGACTTGATTATTAGTGCTCCCAATAACTAATCTCTTTTAAAAATTATTTTCTTTAAAAGACAAGTATTTATCCACCTTGGAATAAACTAAATATTAAAAGCTTTATCCAAAAAATTATCCATTCTGCATCATTTTAGAAGCTGTAAAAATCTTTCTAAGTATTGAGTTAATTAAAAAAGTAGTAAAGCTACAATTTATAATCATAGTAACCATGAACATTATAGGCAGCTTTGTGTGACACTAGAATTGATCTTGTCCTGTTTGGGGTCATAAATAAAACCATTTTAACAAATAAGACAGAAAGTTGTGTTTCATGTTGTAACTGATAATTTCCTTTTTTTTTCTAAGAATTCTGTTCACCCACTAAAAGATGTAACACACTTTTTTATCTTAAAAACAGGAAAGCAATTACTCAGTATAAAATTACACTTATTGTTGTATTTGCATGAGCATCCATAGAAAGGCAAAAATTGTTTTTAAGACTACTGAGTAAATAAGAGGTATTGGCATTAGATATACTTGGGTTGAAAGTAAACTTTATTGGAAAGAGTAGGGATCTTTAAGGTCTCTGAAGAAGATGAAAATTTTCATATCCGTAACTTTACTTGTTGAATGTCCCCAGGAATGGGTTATCCAATTTTTTCAGATACAGTTTAGTTTACAGATCAATTAACCATCAATCTGAGAAACACAAAAAGGATGTCTGAGTTTTATTAGTTAGCCCTTTGGACTCTGGAAAACAAAGCAAATCCCTGGTGTGTTGCTGTGATGTTTGTAAATATGGAATTGGAGCGAGCAAGCCTGTTGAAGTTTTAGGTTTTAAAATGATCACTTTATCTTATGTACAGTAAAACATTCTTGTTTATACTCATTGTAAATCTTCCTCAAAATTTTATATCTATCTTCATAAATCCTGAAAGATGTGCTTTTCTGGTCATTTAAGAGTTAAATAAGATGGAATATTTACAAAAGAATTTTACATTATACTGAAAATAGTGGAAAAATGCATCTACTACTATATTCCACTGGTGTGCACTGTAGACTTACAAATGCTGCCACAGGCAGTGACTTCTGTGTTGTTTAAGCTTTTTCAGTTGGCTGAAGTACAGAATGTACTCTTACTCTACATTATCTAGTGCTTTGGTAGTTAATGAGGGAAATTACTATCCCAGCCTGTAGAATATGAGGCAAAAATCACACTAATTGGTACTTAAATCATTTTGGAACATCAGTGATAAAAAGGTATACCTAGATAAAAAAGAAAACAGGTTAAATGAGCATTTTGCATATTTGGCAGAAACATTTCTGTTCTTCCTCTTTTTTTTTTTTTTCCTTGTAATAGAATTTAAGACACTAGCTATTGATTTTGTGATAGAGCCAAAAACCCCCTTCTTTGAACATCTTTTAAGACAAATGTTTCCTGTTCTCTCTCAGTATATAGCTGTTTTACACTATATTGCAACAATCTATTGTTACTTAGGAGCATTACTTTCTTTAAGAGATTGTGTATGGTTCCCTACCTGTTTTTCCTAGGTGAAGAAAGTTCCACTGATGTGAGTGAAGCTTCTGGATAAATCAAGTCTTTTAATATCACTGTAAACATTTAAATACTCTTTAAAATGGAACAGCTTACTTGGAGGCTCAAGTTGTCAACAGGTAGATCTTGTTAAACACTGTGCACGAATTCTACCTTCTCCAGAAATCTTTATTTTGGAATTACCTTGTAGTGTGAAGGTGCTACGCAGTTGTTGACTTGAAATTGCTTTTCTCATCCACTTAGTACATATATGAAATAGAAAAACTGATACTCTTATAATCTTACTGAAAATTTAGATACATATAGTAAGATCATCCATTCTGTCTCATACTCTTTACCTGACTCAAAAAATGCTTTCTGGTTGTCCCCTGAATCCTGCTAGAAAGCATAATAATTTTCAGACATAAACCAGTAGCCTGAATGGCTATACTGGCTACTGTGAATTTCTCTGTTTAATTTCTTGCATAATACACCCAGAAATATTGAGTACTTTTCATGGCTATCATGAACATGGCTATGGAACAAAATTATGTACAAAAAATAATTTTATAGTGTTTTATACACTAGAGAATAGCCAGTAGTCTATTTTTGTGTGGTAAAGGAGTTTTTATAAAGTTTGTTATCAAAAGCCTCAAGGCTGAGATTTAAAATATCATTAGGCAATTTTCTGTAAACAACATTTGAATTATTTGAGAATGCAAATGAGTTTATAGAATGAAATCTTGGTGCAGGTAACTTTTCTGTAATAAAATCTCATTCTCTTTAGACTAGGCCTAGAATCTTGAGTGCTCCTTACTGATTTCAATACTTCATTTGTTAGGGATGCTGGTGTGATTTTGAGACTGAGTGAAATGGGGTGAAAATGGTACTACACATCTGACTTATGGTTTGATAAAAGTACTTCAAAAATTATTTTCAATATACACATTTCTTTTCTGGTGTAAATTATAATAACTTACAGGTGGTTAGACAGTAAGGAAAGAATTCAGTATTGTTGCTTCAGCAGCAGTTCTTGCAAAGAGTTAACTATTATTTCCAGTGTTTTCATAAATAGAGTCCCTGTTCATATTTAGTTTTATCTCTGGAAATTACATACTTAATGTTCTTAGTGTCCAGCATAAAATATAATTTGTCATGCTGCATAAAATTAAGATCCCATTTGATGTTTATTTTTCCACAAATCTAATTTGGAAAGTGCAGGATAAGTCTACGGTTTCACTGACTTTTTTTGCTCATACTGGCTTCTAGCAAGATATTTAAACTTCATTGAGTCATACTTGCCAATATTTTCTCTGTCTTCATTACACATTTTGCATTGAAAACATCAAGCAAGAACAGGATTATTTTTTGTTTATTTTTTTATTTAAGGACAACTGAGTAGATGAAAAGTTATTTCTGTGAGAAAGTATGTTCAGAAGTATGTGTGTGTTTACATACTAAAATATATTTCTGTACACAAATTTTCTGTAAAAGGAACACTATGCCAAAATGGCACCATTTGAGGAGGCTTGTTTAGCCTTTTGTTTTGTCACTGGCAGAAAGTATAACTTAGTGATAACATGAAAAAGATGAGGGAGGAATGTGCAGATGCACACACTTATAGGTATGTGTGTATGTACAGGTTTGTGTGCTTGTGTACACAAAGCGATCTTGGCCCTAGGGATTTGTCAAGGTGTTCCTTCCCGGAGCAGGGGAGGTGGATCTAGATGATCTTCAAGGTTCCTTCAAATTCAGGTCATTCTATGATTCTATGATTGCATCTTTAATGAAAAGAATTTTTCATAGTTCAGATTGAAAGGCCCAAAATTATGACAAAGTTTCTTCTTAATAGTGTATCAATGTGGTCAGTTGACCATATGGCTTTCTAGATCAGAAATTAATTCTTTGCAGTGTATAGTTTTAAAAAAACCCAAACCCAAAGGCTTTTTAATATCTATTTTTTAATAATATCTGCTTAACTATCCTGAGTTTACCTTTTGGTATTATATTTTAGCATTCATTTAGTTGTTAAAGTAAATATTTCTGCTAGTGTGCTTACTTGTTATTCATCCACATAAAATAAACTTGGGCTGAAATTACCGGAAAAAAGTAACAAATCACTGAAGAATTAAATGTAATGAAAGAAAGTTGAAAATTGATGATATTTGATTAAGTGTATCAAATTAAAGATACAAGCATTTTGCTTTCAGTGATTCAGTCCTTTTTTTCGATCCTTACCTGGATAACGATAGCAACACATCATTTAAAAATTAACAATCTAATTTGGGAGGAGGCTTGGCTGGGAAAACAGCCATAGATAATGTTCTTCCATTGATTATGAAACAAAACTTTCCATGCTTACATTGGTGAGGTACAGCATATTTCTTCAAGTAACAGCATGAGTGATCACTTGGAGTCAATGAGAAACCTGCTGATGTCAATGAACTTTGGATCAGTTCCTAAACTGTGTAGTAAAAGGTGATTAGGAATTGTAACAGAAGATTCTTCAGGGACACTTGTGACTTCAGAGTACCAGTATGATGTTCTATTGTGGGTATGGCTCAGATAAAAAAGAAGACATGCCATGTAACCTGGAAGCAGTAGAATCCTTGCTACAGGCACTTACCACCAGACCAATTCTCTACAGAAATTATTTTATGTAATTGCTTATCTAGATCAAGCGACTAAAGCTGTATATTTCAGTTTCGTACTCTGAAAGGAGAGTTGTATAGAGAAATGTCCTATGCTATATCTACCTGAACTCTAAGCAGCATAACACTTTCAAATTTCTTTGAACAAAGTAATCTCCTCTATTTATTGAATCCTGTTGAAATTACAGTTCAGAAAAGAAAACAACCTTGAATATTGGTTTAATCTAAACCTTTTAGCATAGGTTGTTAATGCTTAAGGAGAAAGCTCACTGCACAGAACACGGCAATTTGGAATCTGGTGTATTATTGGTGTATTATATCTGCACTTTAAGTAATATCAGTATAATAGTCTGGTACTCATCAAGGAACCTTGATGCCATTTTGAATTTCCTGAATATTTCATATGATGTCAAATCAGACTTGCAAATTTTAATTAAATATGTTGGTATGGACGCTTTTCCTACAGGAAAATAATGATTACAAATTCTAGTGTGGTTTCACACTATTTAGTATTCCAGTAATCTGACACGTATTTATTTGCAGAGACCTATGGTTACAGAAAACATCCTACTCCCAGCATCCCTTGACCATTAATCTGAAAAGTCAACAGTCCTCATTGATACACAAGATAAGTGAACTTGTGTAGTCCCTAAGTTAAATGTAGAGGCTTTGACTGTTGCTGTCATTTTGATGTATTTTTCTTACGATTCATTAGCATAACTGTCAGCTAAGTTTAGTTAGTATTTTATTTTCCAATCTATCAATTAGCACTCCTATTATATCTTTAATAATATCAATTAAATAATTTCATATTAAAAATTAAAATTGGGTTGAACCATGTTCTAATCTGCAACATATAATACTCATACAGTGCAGGAAATTCTTGAGACTGACGAGAGTTTGAACTCATTTTGAATGTTTCCTAATCATGCTGACCATTATTGATTTCTCTGTTTCTTTACAGTTCTTTATTTAGCTACACATTTTTCTCAATTCAACAATACAAAATAAGGATGGAAAGCTGGCTAAGAAATTGGTTGTAAGCAAAAGAGTTATTGACCTTCTCTACAGCAACTAAAACTAAAAAAACCAAACAAATAATTAATTAAATAAATTACCTGTTGCACTCTTTATTCTTTTTTTTTTTTTTTTTGAGATGATTTTCTACTTATCTGCATTCATCTTCTTGTGAGAAATCCCTGTATTTTAGGAGGAAGGGTTATCATCTTCCTTTTACAGTACTTATTAGAGTGGCTTATGGTGTATTCTAGTTCCTAAATTAATAATAACTACCTAAACACACAGCAGTAGATAACTATTTGAAGTAACAGGAGACAAGCTTTTATTGTCTGGACTGCAATTAAATTTGTAGGCTTTTTATTTCTAAAATTACCAAATATAAAAATTATCTTCTGTAAATGATATATAAATTGCTATTGCTCTGGAAGTTAAGAATGAAAACTTAATTGGTCTGGTAATTTCTTTCCATAGAATAGAAGCTTATTTTTGCTTCCATTAAAGTCTATACATATATTTCTACTCACAGTCATACAAATCTATTTTTTATCTTGCTATTAAAAAGATGTTTTGCATTAGTCAGTCTCAGGTCTCCCAGGGTCTAGTCTGTGTTCCTTATTTTGGGAAGAAGCTGCTTGTATTAGGTTTGAGAAGGAAAAACAAGCAAAAATCCTCATATATTCATGGTCCCCTCCCTCTGATGGGAACAGTAGTAACAGAAGCAAGCTAAATGCAGATAATAAAATTTCTTCAACTGAGAAACTTCAGTCTTGCAACAATACCTGGATGAAAAGTGAATTAAGCAGAGTTTAATACGTGGTTTCAGGTGTCATTATAAAAAAAAAATTCTCAGCGGTGGCCTATTCTACCTTCTTTTGAAATATAAACCAGAATGTCTGGAATTGAACTTTTCAGCACACAGTGAGGAGTCTTCTCCCTCTCCTCCTGCTCTCATAAAGCTAAGATGTCAGTGAGGAAAATTAAAGGGTGAAATTTCCCGCTTTTCTTCATATTTTTTTGCTTAAGAATGCTCAAAATCATCTGACTTTTGAGATTTCAAATTACATTAGGAAAAATATTTACTGTAATCCTATGCCTGAAACAATCTTTGCCATTTACTTAGGATTTTTAATGCGGTTTGTTTATTCTATTACCACTGTCACCTCTGCTGTGTTCTGTCATAATCCAATCAACTACAAGAAAAGCATGCTACTCTTTGTAAAGAAAACAAATCAAACCCTTTGTTGTAAATGTCCAGAGCTCAAGTTTTACCTTGTATGTAAGTGAAACATAAATATTAAAGTGCGATTTTTTTAAAAGTTTTTTTTTTAATTGACTTGAGCTACAGTTATTAGATCTGTTGATTGTCAGTCAGTATGGGAATTTTTGCTTGTTTATCCCCTGGATTAAAAATTTAACCTCTCTGTGCATAGTAGCAAAAGGAAATAGTCATTTGTTAGTACATTGGAATTCTCACTCTCCACATGAGTGATGGCTTGTCCAGCTTTGAGAGTTTTGGTTGTCATGTGTCCCTTCAAGCAGTCTTCTCCAAGTGATTATCTGAGTCGTGAATTATTTTCTAGAATGAGATTAGAGAACATTTTAAATTTACCTTAACTACTGTATAATCTTTGTTTAGATTAATCTTGGTTAGAACTCTAATCACTATATTCATCTCTAGTCAAAAAAGAAAAAGCAGTTTGATAGTTTAGTCATGTTAGTCCCATCTCAAATATTTCCATTTAGAAATATAGCAAACAGCATCTTGTACATGCCATTTTAATGTAAGGTCATGATTATCTGAGCACAAATATTTTGCTAAACACAACATCAATAACAACAAGATAATTTGAAGAGCCTGCATTAAAAGGAATGCTGCAAAAAGATGCCCAGTGCACTCAAATGAGTTTAGATTCCGTCTCTGTTTCTAATTAGACGAACTGAAGAAACCACTTGAATCTGACTGGTTTTGTCATTATTAAAAAATATAATCTTCAAGTCAAAGGCTACTTAAAGGGTGCCTAATATTAAAATTATGAGGAAATAGTACTTGAATTATGTTAGAACCAATGCTTCAACTTTTGTTTCTGATCTCAAGAATTACTCTGAGAACCACTCTTCAGATTCGTACAGGAAAGAATGAAAAGTATTTGACTAACGGGTAATTTCCAGAAACTGGGAAAACTTTTGAAAGTAGTATGGAGTAGGCTAGAAAGGAACCCACATAGAAAGCTGAGATTGGATAGTCTGAAAGACCACAGTGAAAGGGGACATTTAGTAAATTTGTAGAGTCAAATTACTGGAGTAAGCTAGTGAAGCATCTTTTTGGTGCAGCTGAGTAATTTACATTTGATTAAATTGTTGGTAAATTTTATACCATGAGTGTTACTCTTGAGGTACAGCAAGCCATAGACATAGGAGGGGGATATAGCTGAGCAGCAGCTAAAATGAGAAATACAGAGCAGAAATTGTGAGTGATGCTGACAGAAATTCTGGAGGTGCCCCACACAGAGACAAAAGTTTGTCTTAGGGTTGAGCAAAAGAGAATGCTTGGAGGTGCTGTTGGAGTGGGACTAGAATTGGGGTGGTCCAGGGAAGGTTAGGACAGCCAAGTGGTCTGTACTGTGAGGGCCTTTGTGGTGTGAGCCAGTGGTGAGGGTCTTAGTCCCAGATAGAGATGCTGTTGCCCATGTTATAATATAGGTATAAGGTCTGCATAAAATTATCTATGGCTTGGATATATATAAAATAAGAGAATGTGAGTATTTGTTTCTAAACAACAGTAAAGGTTTTAAAGGAAGAATAACTTGATGGAAGATTTATTATTTGTAATTTATTGGAATTAATTGGTTTTTTAGTGATTAAACAGCTCTCACCTCATTCATCTTATGAGGGAAGAGAGGAGAATTTGAAGGAAATTCTGGAAAATTCCTACTATCTTGATAGATAAGATACTTGTAACTGAGAAATAACATTAAACCAGCTGTAGGGAAAAAAAAAGGCACGAGTTATTATGGCAATTTTTTTCAAAATGTAGGAGGAGCAGATTACAGATTTCATATCTTTTTTCCTTATTTAGAAATCAAGGCTTTAATTTTTCCTGTGGGGGCTAAGATGCAGCAAACAAGATCCTGGTGGTGAAGGGTCAGTTACATCACTGGTTCCCTATGTGGCAGCAGCAGATGCCCACAAGTATCTCAGAGGGCTCCCATGAGTCCCTCAGTGATCTCAGAGTGGATGCCCTGAAAGTCAGGCAGAGACTTAAACCAGAGCACTTTCAACTTCAACCTGGAGAATGTACTCACAGCGATTTTTTTTTCTAGACTCCTTGGAAATTCAGAGAGTATCAGTATAATTGACAAAACTGAGGAATAATTCTTCACCAAATATTTTATTTTGAGGTATGCAAATATATGGCTTCCTATTTTTTGGACAATATGAGGGGTCTCCAAACAGACATGGTGGTAAAAATTGATATATTCATATTAGCAAATATGAGACAAAGCTGCATCAACAATAAACATTGAGATGAGACTGATACTCCATTTTACCTTGAAAGGTAAGGGAAGGTGCTGATGTTTTCATTACTTTTACTGTTTTCACTAATCATATTTACATATAGAAAATTTCATTACTTTTCATAATCATCAAGTGTACATTTTCCAGTGAAAAAGGAAGGAATCTTTTTTTTTTCTGTGTTTCTCTCAGCTGAAACATACTTTACTCATAACAAAAATAACATGTATTTGTATTTTTGCACTTGTAACAGTGGAAGTTTGCATTTTGAACTACAGATTGTTGAATTCAGTTCTGGAAGATAAAAAAGTATATGGTTCATCTTTCATGTGCATTAGTGATTCAGCTGATCAGGACATGTGGATATGTTTAATATATCACCTGCCTATAAAAATGACAACAGCATTTTTATATTTACTTGTTCTGAACAATGGATGAAACTCCCTTAGTTTCCAAGACAGCCTACAAGTGGTTTAATATTTGGCTTATACATCAGTAGAACTCTCAGAATAGTAGAACAGCACAAAATAGTAGAGCAGAAAAAATAATCACATTTTTATTTGTTTTTAAATATTCATGCAAGCATTCATGTTTTTCTGGCAAGCCTACAAGAATGTCTACTTGACAAAATTGTCCTTACATCTTATGGTTATCAGATACTTTATTTATAGTATGTGGGTTTATATCTTCATTATAACAGTCATTTCTAGTTTTAACTTCTTTTGCTATAAAATTTTCAAATTGTTTTTGACACACGAAAATGTTGATTAAATAAGCAGCACTGCACAGCTTGGTAGACACCAATAGTTTGGACATCCTTCTGGTCTCAGTCTTGTTATGAATTGAGATTACAGTGAAGAAGATTTACATAGCCTACTTGAGAAGGGATGTTGGCCCAGATGGCCCACTGTGGTCTTTCCTACCTTATCCATTCTGTGACACTGCAAAAAAATTCTAGGCTTTTTTTAGTCATCTTGCTTAGTTTTTCCACATGAAAAATGTAAATATCTCTTGTTTAAAATGAGATCAAACACAAAAACCCTTCATAATTTCAAAGTAGAAATGAGTGCATGATGTATTGGTATTCTTTTTACTGATCTCAAATATTTAGATAGGTAAAGGTAGCTCCTCAGTATTCAATTATTTACAAATAATTGATGAAAGTAGAATTTTGGATAGGCATTATGGATAATTTTCTATGGTAGACATTGCTAGAAAACATGTTTTCCTTGAATCAATAGTTGATTCTCGTGAACAGGATGTGGTAATGTAATACATAGTCCATGTGAAATTGAGCTCACAAGAAACTGATAAAAGCAGTGCCAGATTCAGAGGGAATCTGGATATGTAAGATCAAAGGTAATTTTCTCCACCTGACTGTGTTCCAATTTTTGAATTTATTTATGCCTCTCTGCATATGTTATATCTGATTATTGTAAATTTTCATGCTTAAAGCCTTTTTTATATATCTATGGACAACTTATATTCCTGCATAAATCAGTTCAGTTAAATTAGTCATACACACAAAAGAGTTTTCTCTGTGTGCAGACAAGGGAAAGGGAAAACACATACTGGTAAATCAGCAACTTTCCATTTAATGTCAGCAAAGTGCAATGATATCAGCTTGCAGCAGACTTAAGCACTTGAGTAGAACCAGGAAGAAGAAATATTTGATTACTAAATATGCTGGTGCTAGGCATTGTTATGAATATAAGCATTCATTTAAAAGTTCAATTTCTTGCAGGGCTTGGTGTCTCAAGATATTGTCAGGAACAATAACATTCATCAAGCTTTTAGTATAGTTACTGATGGACTAAATGGTGTTCTTGGCAGACTTGCATCAAATAAGAAAAAAAAAGAGTAAATTATTTTTTTTACTGTATTGAAGCATTTGTCAAATAAAAAGGTAACCAACATTTGTCTTTCCTTTCCCGTGGAAGGAGTGCTATGGATTCTGGTAGTCTTTGAGTGCACCTTTTAGATGAAAAAAGAAAATAACTCTAGAAAATGTCAGGCATACTGGAAATAATCATTGCAAAACTGCCCAGTGTCACACATTCAAAGTAATAATTTTGCTGGCCAGCAAACATCACACCTGCATACAGCAGTGCTAGTCTTGGAAGCAGGCAAGTTGATGAGTTTTCTTTAAGACTTTAGGAGCTTTGGCAGTTTTCCTCATGTTCTTATAGACTTCTAGCAGTAGAAATCTCAAAACAAAACAAAAAAAGAAAATAATTTTTTAAAAAATCGGAAACCAGACTCCTTCCCCATATCTAAACAAAATAGGGGTTACTTTGCAAGTAAAAAAAAATTCTTGGGATTGTTTTCTATCTAGTTGCACATGATTGTCTTCTTGTGTGAAACCCATCTTCCTCTAACACCTTTCTCAAAGGGAGGTAAGCAGTGGAGTGGAACCATTGTTATCATCCAAGTTCTGTAGATACCACTGAACTAAAATTGGAAGTGATTTAAGAGAACCAGATTTATCAACATACCTATTTTCTTCTCTTATGTATCTCTGTGAAGATGCTTCTGGCTGTATGAGTTTTTTCCTGGACCAACAAAATTTTTTGAGAGAAATTTTTTTTCTCCCAGTTATGCTGAGAGACTACTTTTAACCATTTGATACCACTACTTTTGGACCACTGATAAAACATCTTCAGACCCAGTTCAATGATGTTACAAATTGTAATGATGTTTCACAATGAATTCAATGAAGGAATGTGATGCTTTTGCTTGATGTTTGCTTCATCTTCAGGCAGAGTTTGGTTCAATGAATTTGATCCAATCTACCTAGGTGCCATATTTAAGGAAGCTGCATGTTTGCCATTCCTTCTAGCAGCTGAAGCACATTCGATATTCTGGAAGTTGACAACACCTCATAAACAATCACTGTGAAAGCGCAGATTCTCTGTCCTTGCATTTCTTGTCAATGTGCAATAATTTGAAAGATGGTTAGGAAAGCTGAAAAACTGTTGAGCTCTTGGCTCTGGCTTTGAAAAGACTGGATATGACATTTTTTGAGACAGTATTCCTGAGTTACAGAAAAGGAAAATTTGCTTCTTGGGCTGAGTTTTGTGAGTAACTGTGGGAAGAAATCTGTAAGAATCAAATTACTTGTGACTTTATGAAGATTTATGGTTATTTCAATAGATTTTCTTTATTAGGAGGGTGCCATGGTCCTTAAATCATAATCAGCCTGTGGCTTATTAAATTTTCAGTTTAACATACCTCTTGCTTAAATTCTGTAGAATAATTTGTAGCAAAGATGAATGGAAATTGCCTCCATGCACAATACAGTGAGGATATCAAGAATCCTGGATATGTGTGTTCATTTATCTTGCTTTGGAACATGAAAAAAGCTCCACATAGTCATTTTAAGGACAAAAAAAAAAAAAGCATATAGATTTAAAATTTTCATTTTTGGTCTGCACAAACTGAAGCAGATGTTTTACATTTGTACTTGAATGAGGCTGCCTGAGGTCATTAGTTTAAACAGGAGTTCTTACCTCTCTGGGTCAAAAGTCTGTAAACCTCACTGAGCTTGCCTGTAGATTCAAACTATACAGACAGGTAGCATTATAAGTTAATGATTTGCTTATCTTAATGATAAGATTCAGACTGGAAATTAAAAAAATAAATAACGAAAACTCTTCTATTCTCAGTCAAATCAGCTTTTATTTGAGATATGTAGATAATCTTTCACAAAACATGCTTTTGGTGAAGAAAATGCCAGTTTTGTAGAAAAAAAAATTTATGGGAAGATTATCTGGTTGGATTGGCAGTTTTTTATTTCTGACATCATTTTAAAGTCAGACTAGATCAAAACTAGAGTTTTTTGACTTAATGCTTGTGTTCTGTCCAGCTCTATTTTAAATACTTCTTTTAAAAAACTGAAGGTTATAATTCTCTACATACTCTTTCTTACCTTTTCCAAGTTTTATAGGAAGCTAACAAATCTGTGCACTAAAAGAAAAAAAAAGCTGAAGGGTGTGCGGAATTTCTTATGTTTTCTGTCTGGAATCATGTTGGCTGCCATATTTCATCTTCACCATCTTTCTTTTTGCATTCATTACACCTTATTTGTTGCCCTTCATCCTACTCTATCTTTTGTTGACTATGAGGAAGGAGAAAAATCTTGTTTCAATAAAAGTCTTGGAACCTCAAACACTGTCATATTGCCTTAAAATGAACAAGAGCATTAAGATTTTCTTGCTAATGAACTGTACAAGGTGGAGTTCCTTTGTCTGCATCTTTTTTTTTCAGGGTTCTGCCTTTCATGTTAGTCGTAAGATGGTGTAAGTTAGCTCTAAGATGTAATTATCCAGTTTCAAAAGGTCAGTACACTGTACTTCATTTCCACCACTCACCTGTGCAATTATCCACTTCATTGACACTTCCTTGACCTCATTCTATACTTCCACCATTATGCTGGTCTTCCTATTAAAAAGTAAAATCCTGTGCAAGTCTGTTGCCCTGGTTTTGAAGACTTTTCCAAGCCTTCTGTAATGTTCTTCATGTTGGTGTAAGAATTTTTACTTTCTCACAGTTTCTACTATAAACAAAGGCCATGTTTTGCTGTCTCTAATGGTTTATCTATTTTGGGTAGGTGGAGAAAGTTGATTGACAGTTGGCTTGACCAATGTGGTTTGAGAGGTGGCATTCCATCCTCCAATCCACAAGCCTCATAGGAAATGTATAAAACTGAGTTTTGTAAATAAACTTGGCCCTTTCCCCGCTCTGCACACCTGCATGTCCTCACGTGGTTCTTTTCGTGTCATCTGTGACACAACTCTGCAGAGATACTTTGTGGAGAGAAAATAGTCACATTTTAAGGGAAAATTAAACATCTCAACATTTTTTCATGTTGCAAATTTTTTCTTAAGCTTTCACTTTTCTTTATAAATTAGCATCTGGAGTTCCACACCAGAGCATCTTATAGAAAGGAATATCCCTGTGGCTGCCTTGGGTTGGCTGTCCACTCCCAGCTTCCTGTGCAGCCTGAGCCTCCTTGCTCACAGGGCAGTACAAGGGGCTGAAAACACCTTGACCTAATGTAAACGCTGCTCAGTAACCAGCTTCCCCCTGTTATCAACATTATTCTCATACTAAATTCAGAACATTCAGTACCAGCTACTAGGAAGAAAATGAACTCCTATCCCAGCAGAAATCAGAACTGTTAAATATGTAAATTTATCATAATTGCATCTTGGGTGCAAAGAATTGAAACTTTACCTCTGTAAATTTAAAATTTACCTCTGTAAATTTATTTACAGAGGTAAATAAATTTATCTTTGACATTAGATCTTTGTGTGATAGTAATTTTCTGCTTAATTTCTTGACTGAAATTCAACCTTGGATGGTTTTGTGATTTCTCTTTATTTGATGCCTGACAAAAATGAATTTGTATTGATTAGTGTCAACACTGCGAAAAGGTGAACTTTCAGGCTTAGAATTTCAACTGTGTATTTTGGCAGGTGCTTTGCAAGAAGACAGGGTTTCTCATGTTCCAGAACTTTCACAAATACTTATAATAATAAATATGCCTACATATTTATTTAGGAAAAAATATGGGGCTCGTGCTTGAAGTCCAGTAGACTGTATTCAAACAATTTACAGAAATTTGGCAGGGAAGAAATATTTGCTGCTAAATAGGGCTGTGTGATTCCCTAATGTCCAACTATAGTACAGAAATGCAGTGGATAGCTTTTAAAGACCTCATTAGGAACCTGTGAGCATCAAGCATTGACTTGTGTGTTGGAGATAGCAACTTGTAGCCTATCACTCTGGACCCGCTCTAACAGTTTGATGACCTCTGCCCAAAATTGTAGACGGTGCTCGAGGTGAGGCCAACCAATACACAGCAGAGTGTCTTTTACTGTCCTCTGAAAATCTGAATGAGCCTCTTTAGCTTTATTTGGTTTCTAATTGTTTTTATTTACTCAGAAATGGGGTGGGAACAGACAAATTTGCAATTTGATTTAGCTAGATAATGACATGGTTACTATTCACAGGATTAAAATTATGTTTCTTTTATGGTATAACAGCTCATTCTTTTTGCTCTACATTCAGTACCTTTTCATTATTTGCCAAAAACTGATTTTAGAATAAAAGTAACCAATAGAACTGAAAAAGTACAATTCTATGGCTCTTTCTAAAGCCTTGTTGGCACAGATATCCTATTTCTTCAGTGAAGTGTCTCACAATATTTTCAGTCTCCATTTTTTATCAAACCATCAATTCTAAAAAGTTCCTAGAATTTTGACCTTTTTAAAAATATATTAGCAATTCTCTTTTTTTCACCTCAATTAAAGGAACTGGAACATTGTATTTTCATCGTTTTTAATCTATGTTAATCTCTTTTAATCTCCTGTTAAAAACCAGTTAATAATAACTTGTTAACAGTAAGTACTTGTCTATAGTAATCTTCTGATAAATTTTCATTAGTACCTGATAAGTACGTGGTTTGTGTTATAAACATTAATTTATTTTACCATTTTTCATTTGAAGTCTGTGAAGTATTTAATGCAGCCTTGACAAAATGCTCTATGTAGTTGTCTCTGAATAATAAATCTGTTCTTTGATAATTATTCTATATGACTTAGTAATGTAGTTTTTTGTTGATATATTTAATTCAACCTATATGTGGGTTTGATGAACAAATTCATAAAGTTGTCCTAAAATAAGGTTACAACATTGGCCATAAATAATGATATTTCCCTTAAGACTATTAATCATGACCACAAGAATAAGATTAACATGAAAACTTAAAAATATTTTGATTATGAGGATAACGGTATATAGTACTGAAGATATAATTTAGAACTTCTTCAGTTTAATGAACATTTATTACAATCCTTCTAAATTGTTAACAGAATAAAAACATGCTGATTTTTGTCTTTAGGAGAATAAAAAGTGAACTTTGACATTGTCAAGCCAAAATCAGTCTCAGTGTTACTTAAAATATTTTGTTATTTGTTTTAATACTAGTTTTCCATAAATAGCAGGAAAATAATAAGATTTTTTACCAGTTACTGTATAAAAAAAATTACCTATGCTTTACTTTTTGAAGGTACATTTGATGAAAAATTTACTGTCTTGGTTATTTTCTTTTCAAATTCAAATATTTAACTTTATGAAGCATGGGAAACTTATACCTTGGGTTGATTTCTAAGGTGCCCACCTTACTCTGAGGTGAAGCCATTAGCCTGACACAGTGAAAGTCAGGGGGTTTTAATCAGATTATTCCTCTTTTTTTTTTTTTTTTTTGGTTATTCTTTCTCCTACCCTCAACCCTTCCTAGCTGGAAAGAATGCAGTGCAAGAATGCCACTGAATGGGGAAAGAGAGAGCAACTAGAAGCAGGAAAACAAAGTTTGGAAGAAGAGACCAGAAAACTAAAAATGCAGGTAAAAGAAATTCAGGAACCTCTCGAGATGAAAAAAAAATAAAGCAACACTAACTAAACTGAATTATCATCACTAAAATGCACAAAGTAGGCTTTGGTTAAAAATAAGGTTATTTTTACTTAGTTTAGTGATATTACTTAGTGGGATTATTTGAGGAGCATTCACACACAAAGTTACTATTTCAAAATGTCAAAAAGTGTCCCTGAAACAAAGATTATACAAGATAAAGCAGCCGTTATTGCATCCCAGACCTGAACAATTGGACCTCAGTGGCTTAGAATTTCTGTAGGGTACAGAAATAGAAAATAATATCTTTTCACTTTTAAAAGGAATAGGGAGAAATGACAAGTATAACAAGACTAGGAAGCAAAAATGAAGACTGGGAGGAGCAGAGGAGGTTAAGTAAGGTTTTTGAGCTACAGAGTCCTGAGGAAGGTCAAAGCAAAAAATACGGTGAGATAAATAATTTCCCAGTCCTGTTGAACATCAAATCTCTTCTTAGGAGGGGGAGAACTGAAGGAAGTGCCTATTCCTTGTTTTTGTGTTTTGTCCTCTAAAGGTCTGTTCATTTATTGTCCTGCTAAAAATGTCTTTATAATTTATCCAGAGACTCTTATCCTTTATTTTATGGTTTTCTATGCTGATAACTAAATAGTAATCCAGAGGGCTCCCACTTTCATTGAGACTCTGAAAGTTCAAAAAAGAGAAAGCAAAAAGGCCACCAAACCCACCAACCAATCACAAAATGTACATATCCAGTGCTATGAGTTGGGCAGTGAGAAACAGTAACATTTTTCTATTTGCCTAAATAGCAAATAATCTAATTTATGTGCATTTGCTGTTGAATAATGACATTCTAAGTAACTAGACTTAAGGTTTAGTAACTAGGTAATTTCTCTTGAGAAAGACTGAGAGAGGTTTTATACTTGATGTCTGCTGTTAAATGTTATCATAAGGTTTTTCTTCTTCCATCATGACTGAGTAATAGCAAATGGAAGTTTATGCATATAAGCCTACCTTTCTAACATAACTTACATAACAAACAACAGGTTTTAACTTTTCTTTAGCACTATTCATTTTATGGTAACATAAACATATCACATCATACCGTATCAATCAGTGTTTACTTGATTTATTTGTAATGCAAGTAACTTGAGGTTGGAGATATGGCCAGAAAGAGGCTCATCTGCTTAGGCATATTACTATAGTTCAAATCTGTTTTGCTTATATGTCTGTGCTGGCTTATTTTTTTGGCTTTCTTTTTAAAAAACAGTTAGTTGCATAGACTGCTTAGACAGATCACAGACTGATGTCTGTGATCGGTTCTGTCTGTTAGTATCAGCTCTCTCCGTTAGTAAAGCATCCCTATATTTGACTTACAATAACTGCAGAACATGGAATCACAGGACAAGTCAGACTGGAAGGGACCTCATGAGGTCTTCAGCCCTACCTCCTGCTGAAGCCAAGATCAGCTCTGAAATTAGACTGAGTTATTCAAGGTTTTGTCTGGTGAGGTCTCAAAAACATCCAGGACTGCATGACCTGCTATGGGCAGTGGTTCGTGATGGCTGGACCCCAGCTGGCAGTCAGGCTCACTCCCAGCCTCATTCACTCCCAGCAGTGGGCTGGGGGCCAGAATTGGAGGAGAAAATTTGAGGAAAAAAAACCTGTGGATTGAGGTAAAGACAGATTAGTAACTGGGAAGGGGGAGAAGGGAAAAGAAGGAAAAAAATTGATGAAGAAGCAGTCAACACTACCAGCAGACTGATTGCCTAGTTAGTCTCTAAGCAACATCTGCTTTGGAAAAAACATCACCATGTCATTGCAAGGGACTCTTCCTTCCCAGGTGCAGGACTTCATCATTGCCTTATTTCACAAGATTCTTGTTGGCCCCCCTCTTTCAGCTTAACAACAGAACTTCTTGATCTCACCTAGAGGTGAGGATATTGCCTCTGCCTGCCCCAGCCTCAGAGGGAGACAGCAAGACCTCAATGGGAGCATTTTGCCTCCAGAGCTGTGAACCAAGCACATGCTGTATTTCTCCATTCTAGGCTGGGAACCATGCACTGTGGTGCATCATCCCCAAGGCTGAGCTGTCTTGTAGAATTCAGTAGCACTTCCAGCCAGATCTCCTTGCCAGAGTCTGCCACAGAATCCTAAGTATTCTTCTCACTGTGTCCAGGGCTCCTGGCCTCTGGCTGCAGAGAGCCAGTGGTACCACCAAAAGTGGTCTTCTGTGACACCAAACACCCGTTGGCAACATTAGTTAAATTAAAGATCAACAGGATTAAAGTGCTGTGGCAAACCCTTCATGAGAAAGTGAACCCTTCACAGCTGAAAAAAAGTATGGAAACAGTCTTATGAGGAAAATTCCTCTTTCAACAAATTATCTTCAAGTCAGTCCTGACATTGAAGATCTGGTCAGCCATATGTGGAGAAGGCAGTGATTTGTAGAGATAGCTGGCATATTTTTTAACCTTGCTGCTGCCATTAAATGCAAAACAGGTGCTAAGAAAGGAAAGCGTTTATTTTTCAAGGATTCCAGCTTAACTCAATTGAGATAGAACCTGTCTTCTCCTTTGAAGACACATCCTAATGTCACTGTTGAACGCTGCCAAATTCCGAGACTGTTTCTGATTTTCTCTAATACTATACATAACCTGAAAACAATTGTTTTGACTTCTAGTTCAAGACCCTTTTATTTCTAGGACGGTAGCTTCAAGTTCAAATAAAATAACATTATAAGCAGGGTTAGAGGAGTAAAAAAGAATGACTCCTTTAATGTGGGTGATGGTTAGATGTCTAGATCAGCAAAAATTGAAACTACAGCTATTTAAAGGTATTTGTACATCTTGATCTGTATAATTGTGGCTTTATTTAGCAAGTAGACACAAGACACATAGGTAATTTTTTATAGAATGAACCCCAAAGCAAAACACAGTTGTCTAGTATAGTACTTTTTTCCAAAACCTGTATTTGTGAGATTATTTGAAGAATCCATTGTAGTTATTTAAAACAATATTCAGTGTTATTAATTGATATATGGCTGATTCATACTTGTTGAGGGTTTAAGCAAACAATGGCAACATTTTTTGTTCAGTAGCAATTTCAGTAGTATTAAAAACATGGTATTGATACTCGGAAATTAAATCCTCACATCCTTGTCTAAACAATTTCATGTTGACAGTTATCTTGCTCTTTAGTATGTATACATACCTCCACAGGGTATAGAATTTGTGCAGTCTCTTGCCACCCATGGTAGCAAACCATGTAGATTGAAGTTCTGAGCATAAAATTCAATATTAATTATGACTTTCGAAAAGTGTGAGTCCTTGATAGTATTCTTAGCTGGCAGTATGTTAGTTTAAAATGTTTCTACATGCAGTTTTTAAAAGGTTAACTTCTGTTGTACAAGATGAGCAGAATTGATTAAAGAATTGGGGTTAGACATTGTTACTGTGCAGTTTTATTGATTGTACTTCTTGAAATGGAAAATACCATTTAAATAATTAGATATATTATTTGACTAACATCACGGTAAATATTAAATAGATCTAACTGGTTCATCTAGGAACAGATAACATGAAGAAAAAAACCATCTTGTTGATGGTATAAATTAACACACAAAACATGATGTTTATGCAAAAATATTTTCTCTTTCATCTGTGAATAGGATCTTGAAACAAACATATCTATTAATTTTGAGGAATAGTAACTATTCTTTTGTATTATCTCTAACGGTTACTGTAAATAGCTGGCTATGAAATATTAAAATAGTGGAATGTGTTCTGTAGTGGCCCTGAATATTGAACTGTGGAGCTTGTGGATGCATAAACTAATTTTTACTTTTAGCTTGATTTCTGTCTGTATTATGAGAAGATTTTCATGTTGTTAGCAAAAAAATCCATAGATCCATGGGCTTTGTGAAAAGAGCTTAGGAGCTTCCCCATGCCAGGCACAAGCAGCTCCAACTGGCTCCAAAAGAAACCCACTGGCCAAAGTTGAGCCACTGTGTGAGAAGGAACCCTGCAGACACCGAGGTCCGTGAAGCAGCAAGGGGAGGAGGTGCTCTGGAGCCAGAGCACGGATTCCTCTGCAGCCCATGGTGCAGACCAGGGTGAGGCAGATGTGCCCCTGCAGCCCATGGAGGTCCATGGTGGAGCACATGGCCATCTCACTGCCCATGGATGACCTGTGCTGGAGAAAGTGGACTTGCTCTGAAGGAAAATGCAGCCTGTGAGGGTACATGCAGGAGCAGGCTCCTGGAAGGAATCCCAGACCCTGGGGGACCCACCCTGGAACAGTCTGTTCCTAAAAGACTTGCTGCATGGAAAGCTCCCATCCTCCATCAGTTCTTGAAGAAGCAGGAAGAAGCCATGCCTGAGCAGTTCATGAAGGATTATCCTTCATGATCCCATGAAGTATCCTGCATTGATCCCATGGGAGTGACACCCCTCACTCTGATACAGGGGAACAGCATGACGAGGAAGGAGAAGCAGAGAGAAGCTGTTGTGCATTGTCCCATATACTGACATTCTCCTTCTATGCATAGAGGGAAGAGGTAGTGGAGAAAATAGGTGAGAAATTATGTTGAGTCTGAGAGGAAGGGTGAGAAGGAAGGAAGATGATTTTTGTTTTGTCTTTGTTTTTAACCATCCTACTCTATTTTTAACTAGTAATATATTTAATTTTCCCCTAGTCAAGTCTATTTATCTTAATCCACAAAACCTTCAATTTTCCTTTCCACTCCTGTGCTGTAGAGGAGAGGTGTGAGAGAGAAGCTGGGTGGGAATCTGGAATTCAGCCAAGGTCATCCCATCATAGTGTCAGAGGTGCGTGTGTTCCTCACATTTCACAGGCAAGTTACCCTTTTTTGATGCAGCTTCAATGAGGTTGGTTTTCTTTGTATTTTGAAAATATAGGACCATTATCCACTGCCTCCTTTCCCTTAGACCCTTTCTTTTCCTCCCTTAGAAGTGAAATGAGTATTTTTTCTTCTTGATTATATGAGGTATTTAATGATGGTTTTCTTCTATGCAGAAAATAATTAGTCTGCTGTAGCTATGAAGTCTTCCTAACAGTATCACTGTGTAAACTCTAATTTTTATGGATACAGAGTTTTGATGTGGGAATAGGTGCAATGTGAATGACATTCTTCTTTACTTTAACTGAAAAGAAAACTAGTAAAGGCTATAAGACTAAATTGCTGCTCCCTAAATCTATTCAAGTAGTTGAATAAAAAATCAAAGTTCAAACATTCCCTTTTTTTTTAAGATCTAGAAAAATCAAATTAACGAAAATTCCAAAATAAAATTTAGCTGTCTCTGCACATCTCTAAAGAAGATGTTATAACACAACTGTACTCACTTCCAGATTTATTTTTAATAAAGGCTAGACCACTGCAGTAGCAAACTTTTGATGAGAGACAGCCTTATTACCTTGAGCTCCACAGAAATGTCTCACAAGTTATTAATTAGAACTGATCTTGCAAGTACAGTTGAGAAATCAAATTTAAGAATTGGTCAAGAAAAATAAATGGAGCAAGATGAAAACTGCTGCAGCTGCATAAACATACCTTTACATTTTGGTTAAAAGACATAATGTGGCTTTAAGGCAAATTCTTTCCTCATCCCCTCTTGAATCGGTATTGCTTTAATTCAGAGTGATTTTGTGCACATTAATTCTTTCTAAAGGAAACCATGAGGGAAGTTCAGCTTCAGGTATTAACAGTCCCTGCTCTAAGCCTTGAGAGAGTGGATGTGTCTGGGGCATTGACAGTTTTTGGGATGGCCTAAGGACACATGTGGATTAAGGGCCACAGGAGCAGGAAAAATCTTGACTCCTGTGTTTGTGTGTGGGGTCCAACATTTGCAGCTCTGGTCTGTTTACAGCTTCTGCTGTGCTGAGTTAGGGGTGTGAGGTAGGGCCAGGTGCCAGAGGAGTGGCACACTGCTGCCTTGCCAACAGTGAGCACATTCATTAGACAGTGATCTGTCTGCACACCTCTCAATGCCTGTGTGGATGTGTTTTAAGAAGGCACCACAGTACAGAGGAGGAGTTTTATAATTTGCCTGAATGATAAGAGAGAAATTTGAATACTAAGGGCTTATATTAATTGCCATGTGTTTCGTTGCTGGTTTTGTGTCATGGATCTCTTGGACTGCGTATTTTATATATTTTTTTATCCTTCATAAGAACAAAACTTGAGAGGAGATGTAATTATAGTAATATTGTTAAACCCTTTGATATTCATCTAGCACTGTTCATCCAGTGGGGAAGTATATTTGTTTCAACAAAAACCACTGGGGCTGGTTGTTGCAATGATAAAACAGTAGAGGCTGCACAATTTGCTCCCTTAATGGATTTCTAAAATACAATATATTTTGTCAGAATTACGACATATAGTACAGTTGGTTTTATATGTTTTCTAATTACTTTCTGGTGAAATGCTCATTTCAATTCCTTAGAAATTGACTAAACTGTAGAGCTAAAACTAATAAAAATAGAGCTTTACAGATATGTTTCCTCTAGCAAATTATGCTGATGTTTAATAAAAGAAAGGGAAAAAAACCCACTGGTTTACAAACTGTTATGGATCAACACTCAGTACTGTACTTTTCTCACCAATTTGTTTCCAGTTTCAAAGATATTTAATTCAGAATTCCTGACAAGAAATGATGAAAGTCCAAGAACATATTTAAAAATATATCTCTCGTTTGCATCTGACTAGTGGTATAACTTTAAGAACATTAATATGCTTTAATTTTGTTCATTTAATTTCATTATTTTATCACCTATTTTCCAACTTCTTGAATGGGCCTGTAAATTGTAATGATACGTTTTAAATATAAATATTTTCAAATTACAAATTTTATTGTGATGATGGGAACTAAAAAAGCTCTAAGGGTTTTTTTGATGCATGTGTATCTTATGAATACGGTATTCTTTCATATGAATATGGTATTCTTTCTTTTTAGAACAATATTTTTATTTCACTTAAAGATACATATTTAGTATTGTTCTTCAGTTTCCCAGCTCTATTGCACCAGCTCCCTCCCTGTTTTTTTCCAGTCAGTTGGGAAAGCTTGCTTTAAAACAGCCAGTTACCTTTTTTGTTTTTGCAGAGTAGCATGAGAGTATTTGCACGCCATCAGGATAAAAGTTCATCTAGGCCTATATCCCATTTCTGACATTGGCCAAAAATGGGTATGTATAGAATACTTACTGAGAGCAGCACAGGAATACTGTCTCAGAGAACTGTCATGGCTTCTTAGCAATTCATGTCTTAGAAGTTTCCAGAATGAGATCAGTGTTTTTCACCCCTAATACTTCTTACAGGATATTTTTTTGGTAATTTTTTAAAATTGTTTTTGAACAAATGTGAATTTTTAGCATCCACTATGCCCTGCCATGAAAAATTATAAATTCAGCTGAGTATTAGTAAAGAATTTACACTGTTTGCTTTACATCTACTTTTACATTTTCATGATACTGAAACAGAAAATTAGTTCAGTTCCCTCTTTCTTCACACCATCAGTCATATGATCTTCCAACACCATGGAAACTGCTCAATTATTCCTCCCTCTTTCGCTTCTCACTTATTTTTTCCTAATTTAGTAACTAGTTATTCCTGTATGTAAGGGCCTTTTTTTTTGTCAGCTAAGTTTCTCTAAGAATGACTGTAGAAGACCTTTGTTAAATGCCATTTTAAGGCCTGCCTAGACCTCTGATCTGGCAGAGTCAATTTATTGACTCATTCAGAAAACTGGCATTAGTTAGTAACACCTAAGACTTTTTGAATAAAAATAGTTTTGATTCTTCTTCAATAAATCATATTTGCCAATGTCTCATCTTATTTGCAATTGAGAATGTCGATATCAGTTTTTTCTGGGCTTTTTTATGCCCTCTAGAAGCATTTTAAAAATTGTCCTTGTGTTAGCTGTTTTCTGGGCTTTTTGAATTCTTTGCTGTGTGGTATCTAGTCCTAGGACTTTTTAACTACCCATTTTGTCCCCTTGATTTATGACAATGTTCAGTTTGAGACAGATCCTCTCATGTAACCCATATATATATAAAATATGGGCACAGAATTATTTATTTCCATGCTTCTCCTGTGTGGATACAGAGCAAACTCAAGTAGCTTTCTTGTTTCCTTAATTTTTGATATTGATTATGTCATTATCAATAGACTAAGAGGTTTCTTGCTGTTGATTTGTTAGAAAAAGGATTAATAATAGTTTTTTGTAATTTCTGCAAGTTGTTCCTCATATCCTATTTGGCCTCTCTTAGTTATCTTTATAAAAGTACTGCCAGATTTTAAGATCTATTTTTTCCCCCTTGTAAAAAGATATTTACATTATTCATGTGATATACTATTTTATCTAGTTCCCTTATGAAATAACCACAGTAGTCTCTACCCCAGAATATATGTATGAGAAACTGATTTAACTTTCTTCTGCTCTGTTCTCAACTTGAATATATTTTCAGATTGTTCCAAAAATCTTTACTGAGATAAAATTTTAATTTTTAATTCTCTTTTTTCCCTCCATTTTATTAATTCCTAAAACGTTTTCTTAACATTATTGCTGTTGATAGAAGATCAAGAATTTTACTTTTTTTTCTTTTATTTTTCTTTTTTTTCCTTTGGTCTCATGATTAAGTTGTCATTTGGTAAAGGGGAAAATGTGCGTCCAAGTGTGCCAGTGCTCTGTTCAAGTTTCATTCCTTTGAATTCAGCCTGTCAAATCTGATTAATCAGTGATTAGTCTTTCCAGTTATATAGAAATTTTGCCCCTATGTGAAATATCTGAAAGTTTGTTTCAGCTGGCAAGGGACTTGCTACAGTTACTGAATATTTAAAAATATTTCCTATGACTAAATTTCAACTTTTTTGAAGTAGTCAACTTTTAAATTCATTTGTTGCAGGAAAAGGAGTTGGACTTTGTGGGGCCTTGTAACTCAAGATATTCTGTTATTCAAATTACTTTTTAAGAAAACTTCGAAAAAAATTAAAAAGTAAGAAAAAGCTAATTCAGTCTTCAATTTGGGAAGCCTTTTAGCAGTCTTGGAAAAGGAACAAAAGGAATTGTTCCTCAGCAGTATCTCTCTTAAAAATGCATGCTCATGGTTTTGAACATTTTTGACATTTGCAAATTTCAGTTCTTTAAAGAGTCAGCAGTAGATGTTTGGAATTTCTTGTGCTTTGCGTGGTTGTGCTATGCCCATTGATTTCAGAACAGCTGTTCTGGGTTATTATGTTCATTGAAGAGATCATGGCTCTGAGAGCTGTCCCTGGTCTGCCCTCTCATTTTCTAACCCTTTTAGCCAAGTTTGTGGAAAGAGATATCTCTAGGTAAACCTTAATAATATTTCTTATTCCTTCTTTCTTTCCTTTTCCTTCTTTTCATCCCTCCCTTCCTCTCTCTCTTACTTATTTATCCTTTCCTCTTTTACTGATTTATCCCAGTATATCCAGCTCAAAAAGTGGGACAATGCAAATCTCATGAGATTTAACACAATCAAATGCAAGGGGCTGCACTTGGGTCAGGGCAACCTCCAGTTTCAACACAGGCTGTGGGATGGACAGATTGAGAACAGCCCTGTGAGGAGGACCTGGGGGTGCTGGTGAGTGAGAGGCTGGACATGACCCAGCCACGTTCTCTTGCATCCCAGAAAGCCAGAACTGTCCTGGACTGCATCCAAAGCAGCGTGGGCAGCACAACAAGGGAGAGGATTCTACCCCTCTGCTCTGGTGAGACCCCACCTAGAATGCTGCATCCAGCTCTGGGGTGCTCAGTACCAAAAAGACATTGACCTGTTGGAGAAAGGCAGGCACCAAGAGGATCAGAGGGATGGAGCTCCTCTTCTGTGAGGCATGGCTGAGAGAACTGAGTTTGTTCAGAGCTGGAAAAGAGTAGGTTCAGGGGTTACAGCCTTCCAGTATCTAGGGTAGGCCTATAGGAAAGACAGAAAGGGACTATCTACAAGGATGTGTAGTGACAGAAGAAAGTGGAATGGCTTCAAACCAGAGAGTAGGTTTGGATTAAATTCTAGGAGGTAATTCTTTATTGTGAGAGTGGCACTGGAACAGGTTGCCCAGAGAAGCTGTGGTTGCCCCATCCACAAAACTGTTCAAGGCCAGATTGGATGGGGTTCTGAGCAACCTGGTCTAGTGAAGGATGTCTCTCTCTACAGCAGAGGTTTGGACTCACATGATGTTTAAGGTCCCTTCCAACCCGAACTATTCTATGATTCTATGGCTATAGGAGAAGAGTAATCTAAATCTAATTGGAAATAGTCTAGTATTTCTTCATTAGACCTTATTAAAAAAAAAAAAAAAAAGGAGCACAATACTTTGAGGCTTAAGAATTTAATAAAAATTTAGTCCTGTGCCAAAGATGAAAGCTGAAATAACAGCTTCTATTTTGTTGTTATTAAAGGTAATTTTGTCAAGATTCAATTTCTTAAAACCAACACTTATTTGTGCACATTGGAGACAGGTAGTCCCCTAAGAGCATAAATATTTATCTATGGATCTGAACACCTCTTGTCTGACCTCGTCTCTTCCCATATGCTTTGCTTTTCTCAATTTAGGAATATTGACCTCTCTGTCTTTCTCAGTTACAGAAGATTTATGATGAAGGGAAATAATAGTTTATATAAGATAACCAAAGTTTTTTCTTCTTCTAAGGACAAAATCCCTTTTTTTCCTGTATTGTTTGTTTTCCTTTTTTTTTAAGGTGCTTTGACCAGAATTTTATTTGTACTTGATGATGCTAAAGATGTTCTTTTGTTGTAGTCTAAAACTGTCCTTCTTACTGCAAAAACATTGTGAAAGAAAATTCTTTATTTTTTGGTAAGGAAATAATATCTAATATTTCTAGTATCTTTGTTTAATTATAGTTGGGAAGTGAATATATTGAAAAAAAAATTTCAAGACATTCCCAAGCTGTGTTGACACATAACATAATTGCAAAGGAAAATAAATAATCTTCAACATTTTTTTACCTATAATATACAAGCAGAAATATCAGTAATGAAGACATTTAGCAGGAACTCTTAGATACCATAATAAAACCTTACTTCCAGCCATACATCTTACTGAGGGTATTTATTTTCACATTACCAAATGTATATTACAAATGAGTTGTAACCATGTTGAAGATGCAATTTCTTTAGAGCCAGAGAGTATATTATATTTAACACACTGTTGTACACCTTGCTGAAGCAGGTTGTAGAAACCCTTACAGGTGCTATCTTAGAAAACATTTTTCTGTCTTGAGTTTGCAAGAGGTCCTTGTAATTTTGCAAGTGATTAGTCTGTGGAGACTGCTTTTTTTTTTTTTTGCCAGTGTGGTATAGCTATGTAATGGCTGTAAGTACTTAGAATCCAGAATTCCTCTTGTGTTGCACTGCTGTAATTCTGGTGTCAGCATCAAAACCAGTGTGTTAACCTCTACCCCAGTGTGTCAGAGGGACACCCATTCCCCAAGGCAAGCACTGCCAGGAGCTGAGCAGAACTTACTTTTGGTTTCCAGCAGAGCATTTTGTCCAAGCTTTATTTAAGTTCCTTTCTAAAAGGGGAGCAGGGGCATGCCCTCATCTATACTATCTCTAAACTGGCCCAAAGCCCAGGCAGCCCAGTCTCTGCCCTTAGAGCCCCACTGTCCATCACTTAGTATCAAATTACTGTATCCGAATTAGAACTTGGCTAAAAGGCTATAAAACTGTTGAAGATGGATAGCTTCAGCCCAGCCTAATTCACCAAAATATTAAGTTTCTTCTGTTCAGATTGATTAAATGTAAGGGGGTTTCCTGTTTTTGTTTTTTCTGGTTTTGTTTTGTTTTGTGGGTTTTTTGTGGATGGGGGTTTTTTTTGTTTAGTTTGTTTTGGTGGTTTGTTTTGGGGAATTTTTTTGTGTGTGTTTTTTGCTTTTTTGTGATTGTTTTGTGGTTGTTCACTGTTCTGGTAAAGTAATCAATTAATAACTTTTATGTCATGTTGAAGGTCAACGCTGGTGATTGCTGACCTTCAAATGGAAATGACTGTAATGGGCTCCTGTATAGTTGAGTGGAAATACCTTTTACCAAGTCTAATGGCCTAGAACTGATAAGTTTAAATCAATTACTCTACATTCACACTCTTGTGGTTTTATGATCACTTGGTGTAAAGGTATCTGCAGTTCTGAATTGTCTTAGACATTTACAACTCATCACACGACACACCATGATTGAGGAAGGCTCTTTTTCGTGATATTTCCAGCTAACTAAGTGGAAGTGAATGCTTTTGGCAGTTCTGCATCCCTGGCTCCCATGGTATAAGGCACATCAATTTACATGAAGAATATTGTTGGTAAAATCTGAAAGGTCATGATACTCAGACATACATAATACATACATAATAATCTGCCTTCTGAAAAATCAATCTGTCTGCATTGATTAGGTGAAGAAAGCTATTGATGTTTCTGTTTGTTTCAGAAACTGATGGTTGTGCTGAGAGTAAACTCTATTTCCATTGACCTTACTAAGACTTCTTAAGTATAATAAATAAATTATTTAATTTATATACAAGAATAATGTTTATAATTTAGAAAATATTGACTCCAAAAATTCAAAATTTTAGGAAAATGTGCTATAAAGAGAAAGAACATAAGGTCCTAGAGTAAAATAATGAGACATTTTAAAATTTTTTAGTTTGCAACAAAACTAGATTTGACTCTACCCTTTTCTGTTTTCACAACACTCCACAAAAAACTTGTAGCTTATAAACTGTTTCCATCAAGATGTAATAAAAACTTCAACCATGTAAAAAAAATTGTGGTGTTCACACTGAAAGATGAAGGATAATGAAGATAGTAAAAAACTTTGCATGCTTGTGGGGGTTTTTGGTGAATATATGCATTACCTGAAATGGGGAGGGAGAGATATTAAGGAAATATTATGCCCTGATACCATTGTGACTACAATTTGGTATTCTGTTACTAATTAACTAGGTAACAAAGGATTAGAAAAGATATTTTCTGAATTTCTAGTATTTTTTTCACTATCTTAGTTAGTTCTTATCCAACAAGAGATTATTTTCTTCCAAGTGCTTATTTTTCTGAAATTTTTCAGGTCATGAAATTTAGCCTCTAATTTATTTATAAAGAATTTATTACTAGTGACCCAAATACATGATGACAAGTCACAAGAGGTTTTCAAGGAGACCTTTCCGAGTGTGTGTGTGTGTGTGGTCTTTACTAGCTTCTAAATGCAGATAAGTTAATTTCACTGAACAGTGGATGCAATTCCCACAGAAATGTTAAATCAAATGCTTCAGGATATGCCTATATTAAATTTCATAAGAACCAATCAGGATCATGTGCATGAAGCAGAAGTTTTACACTTTGGAATGCTGAAGGTCATACACCAATCAAACAGAATTTGTGAAAACTGGAGTTTGTGATGAGAAATGTCTAGAAATACTTTCAAATTCTTCTTATTCCTCATATTAAAAAACCAAAAAAACACAAAAAAACACAAAAAACAAACAAAAAAAAACCTAAACAAAAAACAAAACAAAACCAACCAAACAAAAAAACCCACCACACCAACAAACTCCATTTTTCCTTTGTAACGAAAACAAGATTTCTCTAAATCTTGGGAGTGAGTCCCTAACTTGTATGCAGTACTTTGGAATAATAAATATGTTACACATTTGTGTTTTTTCCATTATAAAAATGTGTTCACATACTGAAAAAATAAAGTAGAGTCAATTGATTAAAAAACCCTTAAATATCAATAATGAAAACAACATAATATTTAAAAAGGAGTTTTCAGAAATATTTGTGTTCAATCTTGTAAGCCAAAACTGCACTTGTTCTTTGTGTTTGTGTTCTCTAATGTTTAATTAGAGAATTTAATATTATTAAATGTTTAAATACAGGACATAAATGTCTTTACCTTATCTGGAAAAGGTACTCAAAATTAAACTAATTATGTTAGGATCACTTGTCATTACTCCGTAAATGGTCATACGGAACTAGACACAGTAAAAATTTTTACTTATTTGGGGTTTCTTGCTTTGAGCCAAGAAGAAGAAAATGAAATCATGCTTTAAAACCACACAGCCCTAAAAATGATTATAAACACGTTTGGATTGAAAGCACATTCCACTTTGGGCTGTTTTATGAAAATGAAATAGTTGTTTGCTGGTGTGTTGTAACTGTACATTGTATTTTAAATAAACTTCTTTAGGGTTAGAATTGTTCCTGCATAGAAGACAAAAATAACTTTTCTGAAGAGGAGTGAGACAAGGAGGGAACAAAATTTAGGATTTTTTTAACCTAAAACATTGATATGAATGACAAAGTAATTTTAAAAATACAGCTATTTTACATACTCCCAAGTAGCATATACGAAATAATAGAATCAGAGAATCGTAAAATGGTTTACAGTGGAAGGGACCTTGAAGACAATTCAGTTGCAACCCCACTGCCATGTGCAGGGGACAATTTCCAATAGACCAGTTTGTTTAGAGCTCCATCCATCCTGGCTTTGAACACTTCCAGGGTTGGGACCTCCACAGCTTCTCTGGTCAAACTGTTCCAGTGCCTCACCACTGACACAGAATTCTTCGTAAAGAATTTCCTCATGATATCTCATCTAAACCTATCCTCTTTCAGTTTGAAGCCATTCCCTCTTGTTCTGTCAGTACATAGCCTTGTAAAAAGCCCCTCTCCATTTTTCTTGTAGGCTCCCTTCAGGCAATGGAAGGTTACAATTAGGTCACCCCAAAGCCTTCTCTTTTCCTGGTTAAACACCATTCTCTCAGCTTTTCCTCATAGGAGATGTGCTCCTTTCCTCTAATCAACTTGGTGGCCTCCTCTGGACTCACTCCAGCAGGTGCATGTCTTTCTTGCCCTGAGGACCCAGAGCTGGATGCAGCACCACAGGTGGGGTCTCACCAGAGCAGAGCAGATGGACAGAATCCTCTCCCTCCCTCTGCTGCCCACGCTGCTTTGGATGCAGAACAGGACACTTCTGGCTCTCTGGGCTGCAAGCACACACGGCTGGGTCATGTCCAGCCTCTCACCCACCAGCCTTTCTTACAGGGCTGTCCTCGATCTGTTCATCCTCCAGCCTGTGTTGATGCTACCAGGTGCAGCCCCTTGAGCTCAGTCTTGTTAAATAATGAGATTTGCATTTTCCCACTTCTTGAGCTTGTCCAGGTCCCTCTGGATGGCATCTCATCCTTCAGGTGGGTTAACTGCACCACTCAGCTTGGTGTCATCAGCAAATTCACTGAAGGTGAACTCAATTCCTTCATCT
Source organism: Prinia subflava (assembly GCF_021018805.1). Taxonomy (NCBI): domain Eukaryota; kingdom Metazoa; phylum Chordata; class Aves; order Passeriformes; family Cisticolidae; genus Prinia; species Prinia subflava. The sequence goes on from NC_086247.1 coordinate 56,229,734, forward strand.
TTGTCATTAATGAAGATATGAAATTACTCTGGTCCCAATACAGACCAGTACAGAAAATACAGTTTGCTTTTATAAATACCAATAATAAAAATAGAAACAAGAATGTTTTGTAATGGTGGAGAATCACAAGAAAATTTTGAACTATCTAGTTCATGGCATGTTCCAAAACTGAGGCACATTGGTGTCAACTCAACTTTCTTATACCTTCAAGCAGTAAATCAACATAATAACAGATTCAGAAGTCTTTACAGATGCTATTTATGAACACTAAAATAGATACTATGCAATCACTTGTTTACCTGTTGTGATCTGTTACCTACCCGATATATTTTTCTTTTAACACAACAATTATAAATTAAGATATTCAGTACCTTAAATTAAATGAGTGGTCTGAGCTGAGGATTTGGACTAGTGAAACAGGCTTGGATGTACATGTAGGCTGCAGTATTTCCTATCTGCCTTTGAACTGTGGACAAAAGACATGAATTTTTATTATTCTTATTTTTAAACAGTGCTGCTGGGCTAAAGGAACTTGCACTGGAGTATTTGTTCAGTTTGATTCCAGAGAAAGAGGAGCATTTTCATAAGATCAGCTAAATTGATATTTAGAAATGTCACCCATGATATGGTGGCCTTTTCTAATATATCCCAAGGTAAATATAACCTTTCACTCAAAATTTTTGTTGTTGAAATTATGTAGTTGTATAGTCTGTTTCTTATTTGGAGTCTTTTATATTTAAATAATTTTACAAAAAGCCCACAAAACCCCTATTTTTAGACAGAACTACCTTTTTTTGCATCTCAGCATCATTGATTTCTATTTATATATATGGTAGAAAGCATGTCATTAGCGTGGTAGGAAATGATTGAACAGAATTTGGATGTTTAACTGAACAATTCCCACTGAGAAAGGGAAAAATAGGCCTTGTTAGTTTGGGCCAAAAGGAAATTTTGGTGTGAGAAACATATGGGAAATGGTGAAAAACATATATACTAAATCAAAACTTTTATGATATGGTGCTATCTTTCTATGCATTGTCCTCCCAAGCCAAGAGGAATGCTGTAATTGTTTCATCTTTAAACTTTTTTTCTTTTTCTGTATATTGTGTCCTTTTACATTTCATCCCAGCCTGCTGCAAAACCAGGCATAGTTCCCCCAATGACACCAGCAAATGTTGACAGGAAAATTATGCTGCTTTAGAATAGACCTCAGGTAAATTGCTCAGGAGACCTGTCAAAAATCTGTTACAGTTTTCATGACACACATATTAGAGTTACCTTCTGGGTGATCTGAAGGAAGAATAGTGCTACATACTTTCTTTTCAAGATCAGAAGTAGAAATATTACCCTGGCTTTGGATGTGCTCTGAAAATTGCTTGTTGTGAATTCTTTCCACCACATTGTACTAACTCAACAGCTTTTAGGAATAAATCAAAATTATACAGTTTTGGGGTGGTTTTTTTAACCCTTTGTGCCAGGTAGGATTTCCATGTGGTTACTGCAGAGATCTGTTGTTCACAAAAAGCCCTTCTGTGGGTCAGGGAGACAGAAAAGTTTAATATGTAAAAAGAAAGTTTAATAAGTATGAATATATTATATATTATATATGTTAATATTATGTGCTAGTGTGTATTTAGGAGAACTGTATGAAATTGCTTACACCAGTCAATAAAATAATCTAGATGGGAATGTCACTTTTAACTTTTCCATATGTATTAAATATACAGCAGCTGTGTGGAATTGGTAAACTGAGCTAGATTAATGGATGCATCAGATATATATGATGACTTATGAAGGACTGTATTTACAGAAGGACTGTAACTGGCAAAACTAATGGTTTTGTCAGAGTGATAGCACTCATCTCAAGATGTAGTACAAGGCTGCAATAAAAGACAAGCAAGCAAAAAACATACTGATGTTTTATGTTAAGCTCATATCTCTTCTCTCTCCCACCCACAAAAATTATATTCAAGTGGCATTCAGAGGTCTTGTTCAGAGATGTTTGGTAGTGGTCTCATTCAAAATACAAATCTTGAATGGATTACAAAATTTCCTAACTGAAAACCTGAGGATCCAGGGCAGGTCCATTATGCAGATCAGCTTCATAAGCCTTGTGCAGTGCTGCCCTGATTTTGGGAAAAGCAGAAGTCATGTTGCAGTGCTCTGCATTGTTAGTTTGACCACACACTGTAAATCTGACATGAGAAAAATGTATTGCCTACCCTGAATGTACTCCTATCATCTGTGCACATCATGCTCAATAGAACTGACTTGGAGATTCTGATTTGTTGTACTCATTTGCTAAGCAGGACATCTGCACATGTTGCTGAATCCTAGGGCAATATGTCTACCTGAGAAAGGTAAATGGTGACAAAACCAGATTTTTGCTATGTAGCTTTCCTACTCTGAATGTCCTGCCCTCCCTTCTTCTTCCTCCAGCTGTATATGCTGAGCATGGCGTGGTATGAGGTAACTCAGTTGGGTTCAGCTGTCCCAGCTGTGTCCCCTCATAGCCTCTCGCCCATCCCCAGTCCCCATGCTGTCAAGGCAACACGAGAAGTAGAAAAGGCTGGGATTTTGTGCAGGTACTGCTCAGCAATACCTGAAACAGCTAATGTTACTGCACTGTTTTGTCCAGTCATTCAAAATACAGCATTGTAGTGGCTGCTATGGAAAAATAAACTCTGTCCCAACAAAATAAGTACAAATATGGAAGATTCCTTCATGTTACATTGATCTCTTTTTTAAGAATGATTTAATGCAGTATTACTTTGCTTAAAATGAGATATCATTTGTCTGTCTGAAGCATCTCTTTCAATAATTTATTTTACTTCTTTATGTTGATAGAATGTGGACAATAAACAGAAAGAGTGGATGAAACTAAACTATGTGAATGACAATTATGTTGAGAGGAAAAACTATGATTATGCATTTCTAATTGGATATTTGCTTCTAATAGTTTTGTCAGATACAGATTCACAACCTTTAGAACAACACCTTTTAGCTATAATCTGGAGGTGGACCAGAACCGCTGTACCCATCTTTATTAAAAAATAAATGTTCCATCTGCTCTTTTTTTGTACATAACATATGGTGACAATGACAAAATAATAATACCTAGAGGGAAAAGTACCATCTCTCTGTGTAACTTAGGATGGCTGCATAATACTGTGAGATTCTGTTACTGTCATTCCATTGCAATATGTTACAGAGGCAAAAATATATATTTTATTGGTCTCTACCTTTTGTGGTAATATCATGATCATGTTGTAGCAACATGAGAAATTTTGTGATTTGAACAGGATTGCATTAGAAAATGGCTAGTATAATAATTCTAGCTGATTCAGTCCTAGTAAGGGCAAGATAAAGGAAATAGAGACCAGTAAATTAATTTATTACCATTTAAATTGCAAAATCCATATTTATTTACATATTTATTTAAATCTATTTGAAGAATAACTCTATCACGGAGCTCATGATTCACCCAAAAAACCCTTTTCCACCACATCAAAATTCCATGCTCCTAATAAATAATTATATGGGACATCTCCATTGTCACTTCAGTATTTTGTCTTCAGAAGATAGCACAATAAAAGTTGACAATACCGATTAAATGAGCCTGATAGTGGGACCAGGAGGAGGGAAGAGGAGCTGAAATTTTATTTTAATAGAAGTAAAAAATACAGACTTTTGTTTCTGTCTAAATGTTATATTTTGAAAGTTTGACAAACTTGAGAGTGGTAAGGACAAAATTTACAATAATAGTTAAAATGAGGTTCTTGGCTTGCTCTTAATTGGCTTCCTTATCATATTTAGCAATTCCTCTGTGATAAAATTTGTCTTTTTTAAAATATCGTTGTCTCTAATTATTTGACCATATTTGAAGATTCACTTTTTCAACATAATTCCTTCTTTCTTTGCCGTAGTTCTGTCTTAGTTGCAATGTCAGTATTTCTTTTCAGGCACTTATGTCTAGAAGATTGTTTCTTCTGTTGTCAGGATTAAGAAGAAAAAAGCAAACCATTGCCAATTAGTGTCCTTTTGTGGTATTTTAGATTCTTCTTTAAAATATTTTTATTCTTTGCCTGTCTACATCAACATAAATAAATTCTATGAAATACCAGTGGAGTTCAGCTCTGTTATTTCAGTTGCTACTTTGCTATGCATCAAGAGCTTTCAGAACCGTTAATGGGCTTTTCTTTTCCTTAACAACTGAGTTCTGGAAATACGTTAAATCTCTTCCTGTTTTTCGAGGGACCTGCAGCTATCATGCAATACATTTTTTCTGTAGGTGTGCAAAATTCTTTTCCATATCTCAAAATCAGAAGACTGGAATAAAGCAGAAAATGTTTGGTTAGGGCTGCAGCATCTGTCAGTTTGTCAAATTATTACCTTAATAATAGAATACACATCAAAAGTAAAGAAAGAAAAAGTTTTGGGTGTTTTTTTTGTTTTGTTTTGTGGGGGTTTTTTTGTTTGTTTTTGTTTGTTGTTGTTGTTGTTTTACATCATGAATGGATATTTCTGTTAAAACCAGCGAGGACATTAATTTTCAAACTTCATTTACTTTTTGAGCCACAGCAATAAATGCTGTATATGAGGTTTTGTGGGATCTCTGGTTTTACCTTTCATCTAAGAGGGATTAGAAGCAGAATAAAAAATAAAGTAGTCTCTTCACAAATCTGATCCTTTTCAGGTTTTGTTTTACTAGCATAATAATAGACATTAGAAAGGAAATAATTTATTAAATGCTGTTTAATCATATTCTTCATGGAAAATTAACTGTCACGCTGTTTAAGATTTGAACTTCACTACTGTGAGTAAACCATAGTTTGTTGGCATTGTTTTAAGCATTGCAAACTTTGAAGTTGTTCCTGATTTGTTGCTTTTTCTTTTTGGGTGATTGATAAACGTTGTGGAGTGGTTGCAGTACCAGACTAAGACAAAGAAAAAAAGCAGAAAATAGAGAAAGGAGTTAATAATGAGGATATATTGAAGTTAGGAGGATCATTTGAAGTTAGTACAAAGTCAGGAATCATATCTACACTTTAGATTATGCTGTAATACCAATGGAAATTAAGGTTAGTCTAATTAAGGTCTAATTGTGTAATTCAAATAGGCAGTTACTGTCTCAGTTACAATGACACTGATTTTTACAGACTTTACAGATAAAGAAAAGCTTCAGTAGAAATACAGTTAAATTTGTGATATGTAAGTGACTCAAGTTTTCTACTTCTCTGATATTTTGTTCATCTTTTATTTAGCTTATTATTTTAGGTTGGTACACATCCTCAGGAGAGATGGAGTAAGGGAGAGGATTACAGGAAGCTATATGTCTTTTTAAATGAAGAATTTTATGATTGGTGGTGACCATTTCTTTCTTCTCAGATTTGAATCTGTCATGGGATTTTTTTTCTTTTTTCCATTTTTGTTTTTGTTTTGTTTTCAAACATCCTGTCATTCTTTGACTTCTGTTTGTTGGTTGCTACCTGACCTGTGTTTGCCCCTTTGTGAAGGCAGTTTGCAATTATTAATTTAGATTCTGTGATAGCCTCTTCCAACCCCAGTGTAACATATAGGGGTAATGTTTGCTGCTTATCAACTTTATAGATTTTTCAGACCTTTGCCATAAATCATATTTACATTGCTAACCTCAATTCTGGTCAAGACAAGACATGAGATGTTGCACTGCTAGGTTAATAGAAATTCTGTGGCCTTCCATGAGTAGGGTCAAATCACTACATGTACTGGTGTCACCACCACACTCTCACTTTAAAATTTGAAATATATTCCACGTGGACACCCTTCATTGTGTGGATTTTTAAATTTGGGAGTTGATCTCTTGTTTGGCTTAGGGTTTTTTAGTGTGGTTTTGTGGGGGAGGGGGGTGGTTCTGCTTTTAGGGCCAATCAATTCAATTATTTGGAAAATTACTTGTTGAGCCTCTGACAGGTAGCTTTAGCAAAGACACTATAATTTTTGATTGTATTAAGCTGGGTTGGATTCAATGATCTTAAAGGTCTCTCCCAACGTAGTAATTCTTTGACACTGTGAAATGTTCCAAATCAAGTTGCATCAGGCATCAGATTTGCTTTCAATATATTAAAAGTATTTGGGAGAAAAAGACTAATAAGAATTTAATCTTTGAACAATTGAAGGTGATATATAACTCAATATAGAACACCAAAAGGATCCCTATGAGCTTATCCATGCTCCTGTTTTTTAGAATATGCAAGGTTTGATGTTCTACAGCCTTACACAATGACCATTTTTCCTTTTTTATCTCTTCATTCAAGGAGAGTGATGGAAAGTGATGTCTCCAAAGATATATAATGAAATTAAACCACTTCAGTGGAACAGGTTGCCTTTCTCACATTCTGCTTTTCCAGCCTCTACCTAATAACAAAACAAACAAAAAAAATCACTCCTTTTGGTCTAAAATGCTTTCTTTCAGAGTATGATAACATTCAGGTTTTAGGTACCTTGTCCTGCAGTCCTCTTTCTCAAAATTCTGCTGCCTGAGGAACATGGGGTCTTAAAAACCAAATTTTTGCTACAGTGCTGTAAATCTCTATAATTCAGTGGCCAGAGGTCCATGGATTCTTTTGAAGATAGCTTGTTTAAACTCGTACTTAACTGTTTATAATACATCCCAGCAGAGTGATCACAGAGTGACCAATAAAAGCTGTGATGTAGTTCAGCTGATACCCATAAGAGAAAGTTATTGACAAGCAAAGATTCATCTGACCACAGACGAATTTTCTAAGATATTGCAAAGATACTGCTTGAAAAGGAATTTGGTGTGTCTGAGGCTGGACGAAGAATGTCAAAAGGACAAGTTTGTCTAGAAAGTTTAAGAGGGCTTAAACTGATAAATGTGGAAAACAATTTTAAGAAAAAATTTTAAGAATAAGCCTTGCCTACTAATTTTGGCTCTATTCCTATACTTTTGAATATTTAAACCTTTGAGCAATATTTACTGTTTTTAAGATTCAAATGTGAGAAAAAATAAGAAAACAAGGATGTAATTTCAGAGTATATGCACTATTAGGCACAAAATTTATCTTTGAATTGTATTTTTGTGCTATTTCTGTACAGAAAAGTTGTGGAAATTGCAACTTCTTTCTCCAGTTTCTCTTTACAAATCATTGAAATTCAAGATTTTTTTTTTTTTAATTCAATAAACTGACAGTTATTTATGTCCTCTGAGCAGAGAGGATAATAAATCTTTTACCTTGAAAATCTTGGTGCTTGATGCATCAAACTGCTATGGGTAGAAAATCTAGGGTGACGCTGTGACTTAGGTCATATATGGTGAATTCTGCCTCTTCAAATTTGCAGGTGTGGATCATTGTACACCATAAATATCTGTACTGCATTCTTAAAAGCTACATTAACTGTTGAATGTTGTTTTCTATTTCTGTGTATCGGAGGATTGTATAAGAATTTTTGTTGTTTCTTCCTCTGACAATTGCTGCAACAGACTTGAAGAAGTTAAATGAAACAATTGTCAGTCCTTTAACATCCAAAAGGAAAAGGGACTCAATATTTTACAGTATTTGCATCAGTAAATTTTGTAGAAGTGTAATGCTATCATCAGTGTATACTTCATGCTTGCCAAGCAGAATTTCTTATTTGGCATTTTAAATCTGTGGAGACCTCCCTTGTTTAAAAAAAGTCACACGTAAAGCTAGGAATCTCTTAGCTTGAATTCAATCCCCATGTAGATGTATTTGCTAAAATAAAAGTAATACAGGTAACTGCCTTTTGACCCAAATTAAAGGTGTGTGGTTCTGCTCAGAGATTTTAGTTTATGCAAGGAAGAAGGGTGGTAACATCCATTTCTTACATTCCTTTGTGGATAGACAAACATAGTGAGTAATTTTCCTGCTTACTGATTTTTGTTGGTCTTTTTGACATATCTGTTAATGATGCTGAAAACACTTCTGGGAATTAGGAGAGGTAATTATTAGAATTGATTAACAATACTGTAAAAAAAATCAGTGTCTTAAGAGCAGTAAATTACATGATGATATGAGATTTTTATTTACTGCATCTACCAACCTGACAGTCAATAAGGATGGAAAGTTTGGATATACACTGTATTTTATGCCTTTTATACATACACTGGAGAATTTTCAATCTTTGTGAATGGAGTGCATATAAGTTACATCAGTAAATAGACTGCATTAAATGCAGTGCTTTTATTTTTTAATTTTTTATTACAGTACTCTAAAAATTCACTACTGTTTTTTTGCTTCTGAACAAGCATGAAAACAATGATACTCTTCAAAGAGGCATTAGAAGGTGATCACAACAGTATTTGCTGGAGGTGTCTGCAAAGCATAAATGTGACATAATATATTGTATATAATTTTGAAAGACAGAACCATATTGTAGAGATTTTTCCAAGCTTCTGAAACTATGAGAAGTTAAAGAGGAGAACTTCTAGGTGAGCTCTGATGTAAAGATACATCTCCTTTGCCTCCCCTATGTAATGATCTTAGTGGGAACTGCTCCAAAAGCCTCTGCCTTTTGAATATCATTCCCTGTGGATCGGTAATGAGGTGGTCATTTAGGAAAAAAGTGCTGGGTTAAGCCTGAACAACATGTAATTCCAAATTACACATATTTCTGTGAAAGTTCACGAATGGCCTGAAGGATCAACACAGACTTGTTGCTCTATCTCTAGCACAGCATTCACTCGGCACAACTTCGTATTTGGTGTTACCTCACATTCTGGTGATTGGATATTTGTATTCCATAAAGTTAACTGCAAAGTCAAAAATTTCAATCTTCTCAAATTTGTATATGAATCCAATATGCCTGAGAGAAACTTGTAGAAGATAAAATATTTGGTTAATTGTTACTCAGTAGTTGATTTAATCAGTAATTACTAATAGCCAACATTAGTGTATTAGATGAGTAGTGGTAAATAATTTAATCAGGGTGTTTCCTGTATCTACTGCACCTCAATGATATAATATGTGAATAAAGATTTTAAACAAATCTTTATTCAAATGAATACAAATGAAGCTTAGCTTTGAGATTACACTTAGTCATCTGTGCTTTAGGGATGTCAATATTGATTTATATTTATTTACACAATTTGTCAACTGTAGCTGAGAAATCATTCAAAGTTAAAAAATTACAAAGAAAAGATGAGTGAAATATGAATAAAAGTGAAAGAAAGATTTTTGGCTTCCTTTGGTGTTGATATATTGTACTGTCAGTAACTGCAATAATCAGCAGGTCTCAGCAAAGTAGTGATCTTTTAAGCATTAAACTTCTGGTTATTTAGATAGTTTAGGTACTGCTACAATTGCTTTAATGATGGGGAATTTTTTTAATCTCCATCTTTATTTGATGAGTGCTGCTGTAAAAACTGAAAGACAAATAGGATAAAAGAACAGAGGCTTTTTTGTGTAACTGCCATATGTATGTATATATTTATGTTTTACCAAATTAAAAAAGGAAGAATTTTCATTTTAAGAACTTTAACTATGCTAGGTTATATTCAGTAAAACTTAACTTGCTTTATTTCAATAGAGGAAACTTAGATTTAGAGTTTCTAGATTGTCAATGACCTTTTTTGTTCCTTAAGAAATCAAAGTCTCCCTGAATAATATTATAACAAGAATTAGCAGGAAATCCTCCACTATCTGAATAGAATAGGTTTGGAAATTACTGTATTTTGGTTTTGCCTAGCTAACTTCCACTGATGGTTGTCCTAGGCAGAGAGGCAATTTTTAATATCTTGATTCTTAAAGTAATTTTATTTACAAAGATGTCTCCTTATTTTCATTGTTTTGATTTGAAAACAATCTTTAGATCAACTGAGTTATAAAAATAATTGATGTATTGATAAAGATGCAAATCTGTAGGTTTTAAATTATTAGAAGTACATGGTTCATTTGGTTTTTGCATATTGAGCATGCTGAGAATATAAAAACCTTAATAAAGTGGCAAAGACTGTAATTTAAACAAAAGGAAATGAAGCTGAAAAATTAAGCAACTCTTTGAATTAACATCAGCAAATTAATTTTTCCACATTCTGAATATTTTTGTTTTTTCATATAAACTGTGAAACACCAAAGCTGGAAATTAGTCTAATCTGTTGTGAACATTAAGAATATATTGTTCTTATTTAAGAATATTCAAGACCAAAGTGCAGCTGCTAAAATCAAAGAACATGGAGATTCTATCAATTTTTATATAACAATACTATAAAAAGAAACATGGAGAGAGTGATGACATCAACTTCCTGTGGTATTTAGTTTGGATACTGTTCAGAGAGTGCAGACATTTTCAGGTGCCATTGAAAACAGTCCTACAACACACTGTTAATTAGAAAAATGAAAGAGAAAATTGTTAGAGTTGTGGAAACTTGAAGTATTGCCCGACTAATGGGTGTCTCAAGCAGTTTGGTCAGAACTACATTTTTGGTTATTGACAAATAGCAGTAGGGCTACTGCTGATCAGCTAACAATGGCTGTCCTGAAAGAAGATAAATGGTTCCATGCTGCTCTACCACCACCATTTCCATGATTACTGTAGAAACAGCCAGATGTGAGATATTGCTGATAAAACCGCAAACTGCAGCAGCAATCATTAACTTCAGAAAGGCTCAGCTTTGCACTTCATCAACCTCAAACTTAACAGTGGGTATTTTCCCTTGTATTTGGTGACCTGTCCTTTTCCAATGGGGTAAGCAGGGGTTAAAAAAAGGCTTGAAATGTGGATTGTTGAATATTTAGGCTCTGACTATTGGTTTAAATCTCGCTTTTTTCTGCTTTTTTCATGTTTGCACATGGCCAAGTTTACTTGGCAGAAGCCCAATGGAATATAATGGTGTAATACTTTTTATGTGAGACGAAATAAAAATGAGATTTCATCATGGTTCTCATGATTGATGAGATTTGTAAAATAAGAGGGAGTCCAATTACTAAACTATGTTTCAGGCAAAAAGATCACTGAGTTTCTCAGTCACTCCTGACTGCTAATCAATTTGTTGAGTGATGATTAAAATGGTTTGCTTTGACCTAAAATGACTTAGCAGTTTGAGTCCTAGCTAAATGGTTCTTTCTGATAAGGAACCTCATTCTTATTCTGTATATAAGTTGCAGTTCCCTGTTTTAAAATGAAAAATTGTGAGTAGTCCTTTTAAGGTTTTATAATTCCTTCCATTTTTTTACTTATTCAAACGAGGAATTTTTCATCTTAATAATACTTAAATAACTTTTTGTTCATGAAGGTAAGAAAAGAGAATGAAATATGTCAGAAATAAAGAAGATATTAGTGTTTTAGAATGTTTTTCTCAATATCTTCCTCCTTAACATTTTGCAATATTCATTTTTCTACCTTTTAAATGGTTGTTGAGACAACAGTGCCAAAAATTTGTAAATATAGGTGATAACATGTTTTATTCCAAATAGTAAACTCATCTTTCTTAAGTAAGTGAAAAAAAAATTAAATTGTGATACAAAATATTTTGATTTTTTTTCTGGAAGAAAGTTTTCATGCAAGAGTGCCAGCATATTTCTGCTTTTTTGCCTACATTTCTGAAGTTTCATTAAAAAAAATATTGTTGTATGTTGATTGTATTATTGTGTTACCAATGAAGACTTCAAGAAAATAAAGAAAATTCTGATAGACTGTATCCCCTCTCCAGGTAGGCCAAATTTCATTGCAAGCTCTTCAGATGCATAAAGGTGATGCTTGGGTACAATTCAGATAAAATTTTGTAGAACAGAGCCATCATTCCCAATAGTCTTGGTAATCCTTTTGCAAGATTTGTCTAACAGTCATATGAGAACACAAAAAAGTTTAATTTGTTTGGTCTAGGAAAAAAAATGCTGGTACATCAAAATGTCAAAGGAACTGATAACATCAAAGTAAGTAAACCTTTTCCTCATAGTAACATATGAGACTCCTGAACCCATCACTTTCCACAGTAGATTTATGCTATAAAAGCTTTGTGTAGAAGTCAGGTATGATTCAAACACACAGTTCTGGCAAAAATCCCAGATTAGATACTGTACCATTAAATCTGTTACTAGCCTAAAATCCAGACTTCTTGTAAGTGTATGGTTTGTGAAATGATTCAAAACCAAAGAGGTCTTAATACTCTCAAGCAGATTTATTTAGGCAATAGCTAAATTTGCTTTAATTTTTATTTTTCCTAGGTTAAACAAACTAGGATATATGCTAATTAAAGAATTAGTATATGCTACCTTAGAGAGTTGCGATGTCTTTGGAGAGCTCTAAATAAACTTCTGTAATTTTTTACTAGTTTGTATTTCATTATTAAAATTGCAGAGAATACAATTTTAAATTTGTAAAATTATTTTTGAGTTGATTTTCTTTTCTATTCATCATATTTAAGAGGCTGAGTACTCTAGTTCAGGGCATAGGGAAATCTATGAGTGTAACTTTTGTAAACTAAGAGGAAAAAGTCATATTCCATATGTAGGGTTGTTTTTATTCACTCTTTCTGAATTTAACTGAATTCAATGAATTCTGTAAGTGCCATGAGAAAATACAGAATGTCAAATGCAGAAAGCAGTATTGTGTCTTTAAATGCATAGGGACATCTATAAGAGCAGAATATATAATACACAGATTTTCTTGAAAAGTGCCAAGGTGGGGGGAAAGCTGAATTAACTTATCCACTGCCTAGTAGCAGAGTCAAGCTGTTCTTTGGAATACTTTGTTTTGCCCCTAGGCACAAGTAGGGCCAGTATTCCCTCTCCACATTTACTCTGGGTAGCAGAGCTCTTCGGGAAACCACTCTAAGCAACGCTGTGTAGGAAGTTGGAAATGCAGAGCAAGCAGACTCTTTGCTTGTGGGGAAAAGACAATCTGTCTGTGCTCAGAGGAGTAACATCTCACTTTAGCAAGATTTATTGCAGCTTCAAGCTGAAACCAGTTTCTTGATATATATATATAAAAAGAGGATATTGATGTCTTGATCAAAGCACTGTCCTAAAGATTAATTGACCTGTGCTGTATGTTCGGTTTTGTACAGACTTAAGAAGACAGGTAGCAGTTCCCCGCTTCAAATTTCTCATCAATCAAAACAGATGATACTTTCCTATATTTTAATCTTGCTATGAGCAAAAATAATTCCTTATAAGGTCTCTAGTATCTAGTGGATTCATAGTTCTGGAGAGAAACTTAAAATACAAATATTCCATACCTCTACATACTTTCATACTAACATCTCTTCTTGTGTTGTGACCTCTGCCAAGTGGTTGTCTCCTGATTTTTTTTGGATTTAGAGCAATTTGTCTGTGTCACATAATTGGCTTTGAGTATCTTTGCCTTTCCTCTCTATGTGCATACATTAAAATGAAGTTTTCAGGTTGATTTTAGCTATACATAATTTGTATATATAATTATATGAAAGCTGGTACCTGTTTGAAACTTCAATTTTTTTTTTAAATTTATATATATCTAGCTGACAACAAATAAATCCTTAATAAACATTAGGAATGTTTCTGTATTATACAATCATATGAGGTACATAAAAATTCTCTATATTCGCTACCCTGATAAGGCATGTCTCCTTCTGTGTAATACCAAATATTTATAATGTTCCAATTTTCCACACTAACCTTTTTGCAGAGAAGTGCCATAGCTTGAATATCTTGAGAAAAACCCAGGTGATCTTCCAGCAGAGAAGAATTTCTTTAATGAATAAGGCCTTTAATTATGTTCTCGTTCTGCTATATGCTCAAGATTGTAAAATTGCTGAAGAGAAGAGTAAGTAATTGAATAGCAATTTAAGTGTGAATTTATTAAATCAATTAGATTTACAAAAGTAATTTGAGACACAGTGCTGCTACGTTGGGCACACCAAGTATATAAAAATTTAAAATAGATGCTTGTAAGTGCAGCATAGTTTCTAATGGGAATTTGTCTTGGTTATTATAGTAAAAATGATTGATTCTACGTGTCTTGTAAAGCTTATTCTGTAAGTTTTCTTATCCTAATAGCACCTCAGAGGTAGGCCATTTCATTTCAGATTGCTGGGGAACCTCTAGGCATAATAAAAGATTTAATAAACTGATGAAAATTTATAACAGTGATGGAAATATTTCTGTGCTTTTATTTTCCTCTAAAACAAACATATCTTCTCTATTAACTAGTTTGTTAAAGCTATTAATTTTTCTGCACTTGGAACTTCCTTGAACATTATGTTAAACTTTTATGTGTAATGTACTATGTAATATTTTATATGGTACTTTAGAAAACTAAAGGAAAATTAATTTGTGCTATTTGATGGGTGTGTGTACTGCAACTACCCAAACACAAGGACAGAAACCAGTTACAAAGGCTTTTGTGATCAATTGCTACATTAGCCTTCCTAAAGAGCTGACCTCACAACACCATGTTAGTTCAGGGTATCAGAGTGTGAGAGAAATTACCATGTATCAAAAACCACAAAGAATCTAACATGAGGAGTGTGACTGCTACTCATTTTTCTGCCTTCCAAATAGTGGGAAAGGGTATGCCTGTGCAAGCTCTGCTTAGTGTGATAAGAATTAATAGCTGCAGGGCTGATCTGAAGGGCTCACATGCTTTACTGCATAACACCCTGCTAAGTTTGCTGGGCAATGCCTCTATCAAATAATTGGTGATGGGCAGAGGCTGGGGTAGGTGGTGCATGGAGTGGTGGAAGTGCAAAATGGGGCAACTCATTGCTAGCTTAAGACAGTGAGGTCAGGCCTAAGACGTCCTGTGGGATTTGGAATATAACTCACTTTGCTCTCATGGGTAGTGTGATAGCAGAGAGTAGGGACTGTGGATATTGGAGACATATCTCTGATTATTGATGCCCCGAGCTGGCAAAGAGTCAGGTTGCTGAATTTCCTGAGTGTCACAGCTACTAATGTTTCTCAAGTATGGAAAGTATTACCCAGCCAACAACTGATTGCTGAACATAAAAATCTGATTAACAGGAAGTTGCACCTGCACATGAGGAAGAACTTTACTTTTGGTCAAGCACTGGAACAGATTGCCCAGAGAGGTTGTGGAATCTCCCTCACTGGAGATAATCAAGGCATGTCTGAATGCAGTTCTGTGCCATGTTCTCTAGGATGACCCTGGCTGAGAAGGAAGATTTGACCAGATGACCCGACTGTGCTCCCTTCCAACCTTACCCATTCTGAGATTCTGTTATCTCTTCAAGAGAAAGTGCCCAATCAGCTTTCCTATTGGCTGTTCCAATGTCTAACCAATTAGACATTAAGTAGTTTTTAATGATAAATTTTCCATCCTCCACATTACACTGTTCCTTGTGGCAATAAATTCAATAAATACAGAAACTTAATAAAAACAAGCAGTTCAAGCTTACTTTTTACATTAGCTTCTCTAACACTTGATATCTTACAAAATAGGGATCTGACTTCTGGGATATTTCCATGTTCATTGAGCTGTAATATTTTAAGACATGGGGTTTATTACTTGACTTCCATAAATGATTGCCTAATACCCAAAAAAGCCATACAGAAAGTACCCAAGCTAATATAGTGATAGTCTAGAAACACTTCTCCTTTTTTGACTAAAAAACAGATAGTAAATGGATTTTCCTTTATTAGTATCCTGAGACCATCCTCTGTGGACAAAATGAACTGTTGATAATAATATTTCAACTACTCAGTTTTGCATGTTTGAACTAAATGTTTTTCAAGTCTCACTTTGAGTTAAATAAACAATCGATCTATTTAATCTAAACAGTTTAATTTACTGCTTTGATCTTTATGATATTTCACTGAATGTCACAGGAATATGTATATACTCTTCAGCAAATAATATATTTAATTCACTCTCATACCACCTTTTCATGTTGAAACTAACATGTTGACTTTGTATACAGTTGACTAATCAGGAAAAGATCTTATAATAATAAAAGTTCATCAAGCATGAAATTTTCCTGTTCAGACTGAAAATCTGAATGCAGAAGACTGATGAGGGTAGTAAAAAATTAATATACAGAATCTGGAAACTAAAATATTGAGTGATAAGAGGAGAAGGAGAACTTGAATATCCAAGTAACTTGCTGTAGGTAAAGTGAGGAGAAGAAAAAGGAGCATAAAAACAGTGACGGTAGTTCTAAATATCAGATGTCAAAGGACATTTGAAAGAGGAGAAGAAAGCTGTATTTCACAGCACCGTGTACCTCTGGCTAGCAAGCAGGGAAATAGTCTCACGGGATAGGGAATGTGATGACCTGAAGGATCACACATATCTTATGGGAGGCAAGATTTTATGCTGCAGATTCTTTCCCTAAGGAGTCTTGTTTAAGGATTCAGAAATATATGCTCTATTGACAAGTAGCATGTTAGTCACCTTAGAGCCATTTTGTTAACCCTCTGAAAGAATTCAGCAGGTAGTGGATGTAAAGTAAGTGATGTCTTTCAGAAAACTTTCTGGAAACCAACTAGTGATATTACTTACCAGGAAAAACTGAAAAAGTTTTATGTTCTCACCAGAGTTTGGAGTATGGGGAACGCCTTAAAATTTTGTTCTGTTTCTGAAGGGTCAATGATTTTTTTTCAGTTTTATTTCATCTGCAGTCCCAATGCACCAAAATCTGGCTGCATTGTAACTCAAGGAGACAGTAAATTTCACGGGAATATAGCCATTTCATTTTCATCTGCATATAAAATGGTCACAGATAAAAGAAACATTTTCTTCTGGTGCAATTTGTGTGAACATGTGACCAATATTTTACTAACTAGTGCATTTTAGGTGAGAGCTGCTACTTTAGGCAGAAACAGTATGAATTCTAAGACTAGTAGGTACTGGATTTGAACTAACATTCTTGTGAGGGCAGATTGTATCTTCTACACACGAGATATTTAACAGCAGGCTTTTAAATTAGCATCACCCTGATGGCATGCTTAAAGCCAGGCAAGGTATGGTCTGATAGTACTGACGCAATAAAATCCTGTCGCTATTGATGCTGGTCTAGTAGAGAATTCCAGAAATAAAGTTGAGAAATTGCACATTTCTCAGGGAAATGACAATTAAGAAGACATTTCCTTTCAATTGACTTCAACAATCATGGCTAAAATCTTGCTGAGAGCAGTGCTGGACCACAGCAGATGTGGTAAACATCACAGAGATCCTGAGAAAAATGCGTGAAAATCACACTAATGTGCTATGAAAATGTTCCGGCAGAACCATTTCAAGAGGTGGACTATCTTTTTATTTTTCCTCTTAGCAGACTACTTCGGGTCTTCCAAATAGTTATGGAATATGACAAAAGAAAAAGCATCACACTCATGATCAGATGTCACTTAAAGAAAATGTCCTAATGAATATTCTGACCATTGAAAAGGTCAGACAGACTGAGACAGACAGCTGGATCTCAACTGTAACAGGGATGGTGGATGCTATGTAGGATAAGGAAGTGTGCCCATGTTCTTCAATGAAGCTCTGTTAACTCAGTATCCCAGTGCCCTTATCCGTAGTACAAGTGGCCTGAGAGAAATTGGCACTTTTGCCTCAATACATTAAGCTCACAAACTAGAATAAATGTTGGAATTCTCTCAAACTCCATTAATAATTATATTTTGGAGTCAAACATCTGTGCTCAAATTCTGTCATGGGTAGAATACAGAAGATAGGCAGGTCAGGAGTAGTAGAAACCTTTTCAAATGTTACATCTAAATACACCAGAGCTGAGCTATTGATCCTGATTTTTGACAGGATCAATTTTGGCTTTAATGATTGATTTAAATTTCAGTAGAATGTACGTGTGAACAGATTTGCATTTACAAAGAATTGCACAGTTCAAAATGAAATTACGAGATTCTGGTGTGTGAATACTGTAATACAGGCCCTGCTGGTTTACTCCCACACAGCTTCTGCTCTTGCTCACTGTGTGGACACACACACATACACACAAACAAATCTTTGCATTCATGCATTCCCAGACAGAGTTCTTTGTGAACCTGAGCTGTGCCATGAAGAGTTTTCATAGAGATAAATGCAAATAGCAGTCAATTTTTTCACTGCTCTCCTGTTGGTTTTGTTGTTTTCATTTTTCTTTTTTTCCGAGAAAATTTTTGTTTCCTCTAAGGTTTTGGATTTTCTACATATTGGCACTGAGCATTTCATGACTTATCTATAGTCAGATTCCTATTGTGCTGGCTCCTCTGGTAGGTAAAAAGAATAAAATTCTTAGTATTCTTCAATGTTTTACCTCTTATATAAAAAGAGAGCTTGCTTAGACAGACGGTTTTTAGAAATATTAGGAGAAAACAGATCTAAGGTTATCATGGTGGCTCATTATCACAATCTAGATTGATGTGATTGAATCCCCCACCTGTAAACCAAAAGAGTGCAGTGAGGGTTTCTGCAGTAACTTGCTGTGCCTGGACCATGCGGTATACTTGGCATTGCATGAAATGTTCATAAAACTCATGGCATTGAACAGATCCAAAGTTGTTCTTGCTGTAATTTCTAGACTGAAAGTTGGACACGGGTTAAGAAACCATTTCTATTTACTCCTTCAGCTATGACTTTTAAGATTATTTTTCCATCTGTTTGTAGGACTGAAACAATCTAGTGTGGATAAATGGTGTCACTGCGTGCCAATATTAAACTTTGCCCATTTCTTCTCTCATAAAGTTGACTTACAAAGGAGAGGTCATCATCAGAAAAATAATTTTTTATTTAGTCACCCCAAAAGTAAACACTTTGTTCCAGATAGTCATTCTTCTTTTCTCTAGTGCATATTTTTCTGCTTTTCTGAGAAGCAGTGATCTGCTGGTACTGATATTTTGGTGAGTCCTGGTGACTCTTGAAGATCTCATGATATTCAAAGCATCTATATAACATTAGTTTCTAGGTCCCTAGGTAAATAAAGACAGCTACCCTTGTCTAGAAAATATTCGTGCATCAATTGCTATGGAATGCAGAACTGATAAATAGAATGCCATAAACTGTTTTAGATATATTGATGTAGGTGTTTATAGCAGCTGAAGATATCTGCAGCAGGTAAAATATAGACATATAAGGGAATTAAATTAATTTTTTAAATTATGTTTCAGCGTTCAGAATTCACAGTCTGAAACTTTGTATATTACTTTTTTGCTCAATCAATTTTTAATCTCTGCTTTTACTTAATAATAGCTTTTTACAAGACATTGTTTTCTCTAAAGTTCTCTGGTTCTGTCAGAGAATCAGATGTAAGTATTTTCAAGTGTTTAAAGGAAATCTTGTCAACTTTGAGAGTCATAGACTCAGTAACCTACTTCAAAGTTCTTAGAGTATTCCAGGCCACTTTTGACAATATTGTCTATATATATTTATCTGTGTGAGGGAAGGGAGGGAATTAAGCATTGTTAATACTAAATTACAGAAGAATTCTAACTTTTGTTTGTAGATAATTAATATTACTGCTTGGGGTCTAGTGTCTAAAAGAGGCTAAATATGTTTATACCTTAGGAGAGAGTTGTGTAACCTTGGTCTTCTGAATGTGAGCTGGTAACAGCAATTAGCTGAAAAATAGACTGTATTTTAAAAAAATTTACTACGTAATAACTATTTGCTATAATGGTAGTATTTCTCAGTTACTTTTAATTGAATAGAAACATCCATTTTGTCTTTCTTTCAGTATACAACTTTACTGCCTGCATGAATGCAGCTCAGACTTCAAATGTAACTTTGGATACAAATAATGGAACTCATTTAACTTAATTTAGCAGAATGGGCTATTTTAAGATACAGTTCATTTCATCCTAAAGTGGATGTCTTTCTGAAAGTTTCTGTTATCTAACAAGTAATACATGCAACATCAATATAGTGGATGAGGTATGAGTGTTCAAGGTCTAGAAATTATTAGTTCACTGGTCTTAGAAGCTCAAAACAAATTTTATTCAGTTCAGTCATTACAAATGTCATTCTGAAGTATTGTTGACCATTTGTGAACTACAGGAGCTGAAAATTACAGTAATAGATGGTGGAGATGGGAAATATGGACCATTTCTTTCATCTAATCACTAACGTGGCTTTTTTTCAATACTAAGAAAAATTAACACTATGGTAGTCAATAATAGTTGTTCAACTTTGCAGCTGGTGGTGCAGATTTCTTCAAATTTTACTTTCAGTCAAGTTTCATTTTATTTATGTTCTATGTTTTTCAGCATAATGTTCACTTTCTCGGTTTGGTCTTACCAGAGTGTAATGTTTTCAGTCTAATGGTACCAAAAACCAATGTAATTAAAAAACCAGCATTTGTTCTTTAGTAACTTTCACACATTTATAGGCTACATTGTTTGGGTTTTTTTAATTTTAAAAGCAGATTCCATCATCTGCCTCTTCAGAATAAAACATTAAATAAACCATACTATCATTTCTCTACATACAACAAAATTATTATTTCTGTCCAAGAGTCAATAACTAACACAAGGGAGGGATGATATTGTCTCGATATATATATATAATGCTAATGTTCAGGAGCAAATAGCAGATTGTGCACAGGATTGGTAGGACAACACAAGATAATTGTGATAATGTCAGAGTGGGATTTTTTTTTAAATATATATGTCTTTTTTCCAAACAGCCTCTGCCATTGTTTACATTACAAATACAAAAATATACTTGAAAAATATAAGTGCATTTTATTAGCACAAATAAAGCAGGTATATTTTTTAATAATTCTTTTAAAAGTCTCAGAAAGTCTTACCCTAGACATAGCAAATGTCGACAGATACAGATTAAAAAGAAAAACAACTGCCAATTTATTATTATACAATATCTTTGTCCACACATACTGGAAATATTATAATGCTTTTTTTTTTTCCCCAACAGTAGTCAGATTCCTTGGTATATCTCTAAATAGGATTTTGGAATCCCAGTTGTGTTTGTTTTCTGTTCTTAGTTAAAAGTTCCTCCAAAACCTACAGCATGCTTACACCAAGCTAAAAATGGAGGCTCAAGAAAAACTAGGAAAACTGATATACGCGCAGAAAGTAATAGAATGGCTTGAAACTGAAGCTAAAATACTGCTAATTCTCAGGAAATCCTAGGGAGCTGAAATATTCAAAAGCTGAGGTACATCAAAGTATAAGTTTGTAGTAATATACTATTTCATCAGAAGCACTTGGCTGGCAAGGTTTGGAAAATCTATATATTATTGGAAATTAATCAAGGCTTATATCTGAATTTAGACAAGGATCAAACCAATCCATTGCTGATACTGTTCTTTCTATATCTTTCCCCTATACACATACTTGCTTTCCTGCCTCTGTGTGTGTGTATAATATTTGAAATGTCTGTATTTGTATAAGTCATTGAGACCATGACAGGCTAACCTGTAAAACATGGCATAGTTTTAAGGTAAAATCTTAATGCTTTTTAAAATATATTTAAGTAAGTTTCAGCAGTCATGTTAGTATAAATCAAAAAATAGCTGATTTTTCCTCAAGTCTCAGGATTATTTACTTTGAGGAGAACTGAATGAGTTATAAATTAAAATTATTATCAAGAAGGGAATAAAACTACAGTTAGTTATTTAGAAAATGGTATTGGGCAGAAGCAAGGCACTTTTGTTAATTAATTTTAATTATAAATAATTATTTAGCAGGGTTTTTCTTAAATTCAGGTATACAGCCTCATGAATACTTCATTTTATACTTCCCTCGAGATATTATGTGAAAGAAATCAATTTAAGCCTTTAAATCTGTATGTGCAAGGTATTTATTCTTCCTGCTTCTCCAGCTTTCCTCTTTCTGAAAATAATCTGGCTCAATAAATGCTCTCGCACCAGTGTCAAGGTTTCTTGTTGTTGCTGCTGTTGTTGTAAAGTGTCCTTAATAAGACCATGAAAGTAGCTGCCTTTCATCCTCTGCAAAATGGCTGGGTTTTCATTATTGCACTTCATTTCAAGGATCACTCTTCATCTCGAAGTGTATGCAACTTCTGTGTTTGCTCTGAATTTGTGGAAAGGAACAGGGAGGGGTGACACACAACCTGTATTTTGACACCTATAATAGTCCTTTTTGTAATCATAGTCATGATACAGTGTAACAAAGGCCTCTCCCTACCATTAACCTTGAGTTTTTCTTTCTTATAAAGTGTGTAAGGATAAACATTTCCTTATCAAACAATATGACCCTTGTAAAAAACCACTATGCATAAAAACTCAGGAGGAGGCGAAGTAAAAATAAAGTTCTTCCCTTATCCTGAAGAATAAGTATTATTTTTTCCTTGAGCTTTTGTTCAGTTTTTCATTTCCTGTGATTGAATTTCTGACAGTCAAATCCACACAAAGACCAGACTCAAGCAAATAGATTTCAAAGAAAAAGTAGGAAATGGCAAGAATAATAGGAAAATATGAGATGGTGGACACTGATAGGATTTTTAACTTTGTTTTGAGTACTTTGGATTTGGGTGTTTTGTTCAATTAAATTTGGCTGTTTGTCTGTTTTAAGCTCAAATTCTCACTACATATATTCCTGTGTAAAACCTTCAACTGTCTCCCTTAAGCTGGAAGGACTAAACTTTGTCTCATAGCTTGCTTTTTCACAGTCTTCCTTAGCCTCAGTGTGAAGCTCACCCTGCTACAAGAGGTGAACCATCAGGTTGTTTGTAGTTCAGGTGCACAGATGCAGCTGCTCATGACTTCAGCTGTCACAGGTTCCAAGTTCTTTAAAACTCTGAGTACCAGAGCAAGGCTCACTACAGTCAACAGGGGTATCTTTCCAGGGAAATGACTCCAATTGCAGAATGCAACAGGAACCCTGTCTTTATCCTTCTTACCAATAGTGTCTGCACAGCATCCATAAAGCACAGTAGTACCCTACGAATGAATACACATATATTTGGGATGCCTGCTCAAACATATTCTAGTGATAAGGGTACCTGATCAAAAGTGTTTGGAGAACTCTGTACTAGACCTTCTCCAGAGTGCCTTCCAACCTCGGCACTTCTATGACTTTTGGATTCTGAAATTAGTTGACCCATCTGCTACAAGTGTCAGGAAAGGGTTTATATAAGGAATAACTACAAAATAAATTAACTTCCTTTTCTAAAGTATACATCTTGTAGTACTGTAAAGGGTTTTTTAAATAAAAATATCACTCCTCTGGAACCTTTTTTTTAGTGTGAAAATACAGGTTTCAAGTCTATAATATTGTTTACTTATTGAATTCCCTGATGCTCAGTAAAATTGTTCTCTCTGATCTTTTTGGAGTAATAAGTAAAACACAGGAAAAATGCCCACAGCAGTGGAAGAATATATTTTCCTATACTGCTTTGAGAAAACACTGCATAAAAGAAGAAAGAGCTTGTATTTTTAAAGTATCACATTTATTTATGTTCTTTTCCCTAACACAGCCACTTATCAGTGATTTAGCAAAAAGCATGAAGATCCTGTTTTCACTTTAAATCTGAGTAGCAGGAATAAAGAGATAAGACTAATGGCAATGTAATTTTCTTTAGATAACACTTAACCACAACATATTTGCTATTAATATATGTTGCACAAACGAATTTTACTTAATGATACAGGCAGAATGTCTTTAACATACCACTAAAGTAGTTTGTTATTTTCTCTGGTTTATTGTTAGGAAATTATCTTGTATATTCAGATGAAGTGTGCAACATGATTATTTGTATTCTGAGACTCATAGGAAAATGAAAACTTAGTTTTTCTGACTCTGCTGCTTTTCATTTTACTGTATGATACATATTCATTTTCACTGCTCCTTTTAGGAGTACATTTATATAGCCATACTCTAACCTAGCAGGCTTTGAAGGGATATTTGACATGCAGTTAATATTAAATCTGATTTATGTAGATTAATGCAACACTCTGATGTTCTGTCAGATTTTCTCATTATTTTGTACACTGTTTAGGACATGAATCATTGAAGTGATCAAGGCAAGTAAGTGTGATTCCAAACAGTACTGGCAGTGAGTTGATAGTAAAGTCCACAATATCAAGGATAAAGAGATTCATTTGTTCTTTAGATTTGTTATTCTCAAGTGAAATAAATTTTACAATGCATGTTAAAAATACATAGCACTCAAGTTTTGTATGTGAAATTATGTTTATGTACAGCTGTAGATACTGCTGCAAATAGTAATATTGCCTTGTTTCTGATGAGGTAATAGCTCATTATTATAGTATATTCCTGTACGATGGAGTGTGCTTTCTTTTTTCCTATGGCTGTAAATGTTTAAATCCTATCAGGTTGTTTTAGACGAATTTTTTTATGATGAGTTAGGAAAACAAAATTTTTCTCATGAGAAACAATATAAAGATAGTCCTTTAAAGATTTACATCAATAAATTTTGCTGTATAAAACCCTACAAATTGGAGTATGCATGTTGAATGAGGTGTAAGCAATAACAGTTATTTATAAACAAAGAGAAAGTTTTCTCCCCAAAACAACATAATGTTCATCGTAATGTGACTAGAAGCAAAGAGAATTCTGATGTATAAATTTTTCTTCTCAATAAATAAAATCAGAAACACTTTTTTTTTTTTTTAATCTGTTAGGGCATTGTAGGATACTGCTCCATTAACTTATTTCTTTTGTGAGCAGGAATTTTCATTTAGGCTCTACTCTATGAAGTGTCTTGTAGTCTGTTTTTGAATAAGTAAATAATCTTATTTTGAATGAATTTTGAATGAATTTTCATTTAGACTCTACTCTATAAAGTGTCTTGTAGTGTTTTTGAATGAGTAAATAATTTTATTCACATAATAATTTTAGAACTGTATTTCGTTTTCCCAAATTCCCGTGTTACCAGGTTGTATTTTCACTTTAACCAAAAAAAAACCCCAACCAAACACAAAAAAAATTAAGAATGAAAATGTCAAGAGTGATGTTAAGCCTGTCTCCTGTACTTTCTGACAGTAATCTGAATTTATGGATGCAGAGATTTGTGCTTCATAGAAGTAGTTGAACTGATTTAAGTGTTTTTAGTGTAGTTAATCCCAGTGAAAAATGAGGCTCATTACACTTGAAAACTGGTGGTTGGAATGGCAGGGAATAGAGAAGAAAGGAGTAGTCTATGAACTAAGCAACAGAACAGGAGCATTAAATCCATGGATAGAAAAGGAGATTGGCTAAAATCTTGCTCTGCAGATACTGGATGAAGAAGTGGATAATGACTTCTACATACATTAGAAGCAGCCTCCCATTCACATATCCTGATCCTTATAGGTACTTAAATCACCCCAAAATCTGCTGGTTAATTAATATTCAGAGCTTTTCTCTGATCTCTAGAGTGGTCCACCTCACTGAGCAGGAAATTGGGTAAAAACCTTGGGAGGCCTGCATGGGTGAACAAGGAGCTCCTGGCAACATTCAAATGTGCAAAGGAATTCTACAGTAGGTGGAAGTAAGGACAGATAATTTGGGAGAAATACAGGGACATTGGCTCAGCATAAGGAGATACAGCTAGGAAAGCTAAGACCCAAGTGGAGTTTAATCAGGCCAGGGATCATAGGAGCAGCAAGAAGGGCTTCTATAAGCCCTTCTATATATAGCAGACAAAACAAAAACTAAGTAGAATTTGAGTCTTCTACTAAATGGTCCGTGACATATCCAGTGACAAAGGATATGGAGAAGGCCATGATCTGGAATGGTGTCTTCACCTCAAACTTGACTAGCAAGATCAGCTTTTAGGAATACCAGGACAAAAGTCCGGAATAACAAAAATGTACACTTGCTGGAAGTGTATCAGTTCAGGGAATTCATAAGAAAGCTGGACATACATAAGAAAACTGGACCTACATAAATCTCTGGCCTCTGATGGGATGCACTCACAAGTGCTGAGGGAGCTGGTTGTTGTCATTGCCAAGGCTACATAATTATCTTTGCAAAACAACAGTGGTTGATGCTGGAGGACTGGACTATCTCCTATCTTCAGGAAGGGCAAGAAAGAGGACACAGAGGATTACAGGCCAGACAGCCTCATCTCGATCCTTGGAAAGGTGATAGAGCAAATAGCTTCCAGACAAGGACAAGAAGTGCATTGGGTGCAGTCAGCATGAACTCTGAAAGAGGAACACTTGCTTGGCTAGCAGGGAGAAGTTGTTGAATCTGTTGGATTAATTTTGTGAATACGAGGATCTGAACTGGAGAGGTAGACAATGCATATGCTTATGCAAATGAAATGATCCTCATATTAAAAAAAAAAAAATTTGAGAAAAGAGAGTGGATTGCAGGAGAAGTATTTACTTGTGGGTCTTCTTTCATTCAGTACTTTTTTTGATGGTTTTTGCACTACAGTTATTTTTCTGGGAAGTCATTCAAGGTGAAGCCTTGAAGCTTTCAATTGCAAATGAGATAATGAAACTCCTATTAGGCAGAGTCAAGACTCATAATTTTCAGATTTTGGTCTTGATTACAGTTTGGGTACTAGATTTTGTGGCTCCAAATGAGGAAAAGACATAGTAAAGATGAATAATTTTGGCCTGCATCATGAAAAGAGGAAAAATGCAGATGGCTAACTAACTGATTAATCACTGGAAAAAAAATGCAGTTTTTCATAGCTTTTAAATGAGAAAGTCTATGAAAGGAATAAAATTAATAAACTAGATTTTAAAAACTAAAATGTTATATAATACTAAAAAAATATTTTAAAATCAAATTATTTTCTTTATTCATTTTTATTAGGATCATGGACTGCACTTATATACCATGTAAATGTGTGAAAATTGTCCCAAACTATTGCATAGTTTCTACCCATCAGATTTATAAGACTATGAACTGTTCTAATGAAGAACACACATGATAACAGCTCCATGTCTTTCAAAATGATCTCTAGCACAGATATGGTTAGGAAAGTTGATGAATTCTGAGGAGAAGTTAAATGTACAGTGTCATGCTAGCATATATTTTAAAGGAAACAAAGTTCTCAGACCAACAGATCTGAGTTTTTTTCTGCAAGGTTCCAGGTGACGGTTTGCATAACAAGTTTAGCAGGAACTTGCTCTGCACATACATGATTTTAATAGATTGAAAAAAAATTAAAATATTATATCTAAACATAAGAAATGATTGAGTGGTCTTAGACATTACTAAGACGATATCATTTTTATAGATAAGTCAGCTCAATATCTGTCCCTTCACAAAGCTCTTAAGATAAATATTATTATTGCAAAATAAGAAAAAAATAAAGGATATCTCTACCTGGAATAGTAGCAATAAATTGTCTGCATTCTAGAGTCATATCTTGTTACAGGTGAAAAGATAAATTGGCATTGTTTCTGTTTTTAACTCCTTTCCCTGAAAATAAGTAAAATTGTCTTTCATATCTCAAGATATAGTACTTCTCAAATTTAGATCAATATTGTCTGAATAAGCCTACTAGCAAAATTCTTACAGACTTATATTTTTATCTTTCACTGGCTTGAAGACTATTACAACTTTATACCTTGTACATTTTAAGACAAATATTATCAACAACAACAAAAAAGGCTCAATGTATTTATTTTCTATTTATTATTCATTTATTTATGTTCAACATCACCGTAAGGTAGATAGTTTGAAGGTATGGTCAGTGTGGCATAGTTTATCAAGCTTCTTCTTTATTTCAACAACAAACCATATTTAGGTGAGTGTAATAATAGTGCACTGTTCTACATAAACAATTTAGGTTACGTTTTTATGGTAAGGTGGATGAAGATTTAAAACAAATCTGTTGCTGTATGGATAAAGCAAGGCCATCCTCCTTGTGGAATTCCTTCCCATAAAAAGAGCCACTTTTGTCTGTGTGGAAATAAAATTTATTGTCCTATTCTTGAACTATCAGTCCTTCATAACAGTATGAATTCACTTGAGAGAGTAACAGGCAAATAATTTAAGAGGGAAAAGAAACTTTAGAGAGATATTAAAAGTAAGATTAATCAAAAGTTTTATTAAATTTTGTTTTAGACAAATGTCATAAAAGCTTCTAGGAGATATTTGAGGTCATAGAGGTCACTGTCATGTAACAGATGAGAAAGCACTGAATTAAGATTCAGAAATGTTGAATTCTCATTCTAGTTCTGCCACTGAGGCATCGTGATGTCAAGAGAATCACTTGTCTCTACTTCAAACTGACAGCCTTGAAAATAGAGGTAATTGCATGTCTCGAGTCAGATCTCTTCTGATATACTACTGTTTTGCAATGTACCATTTCATCTGACTACAAACCATGGGACAAAACCAACTTAGAAATAACAGATTACTTTTCTTTCAGAATTTTAGTTCTCCAGAGAGCTATTATCAGTATAAAATATAGTCCATTTCAGATGTGATACCAGGTTCTACTCCCCAACATCTCCAGCCTGGCAGGTCATGCTTTAAGCCATTTTGGTGGTAATTCAAGATTCTTATCGTTTAGAAGATTGGGAAGATTTCTGTGAGAGTCAGTTGTTTAAAGATAATATATTGGGTGTCTAATCCTCCAAAAGAGGCACAGGGCCAAGGCACTGACCACTTGCCATTGTTATGTCCCATGGCTCAAAGTTTTAGTCAGTGTTGAGCCAAACTCTGCCCATTGGTTTTACTGAGATGATATGACTGCAACAGATGGCAGAATTTGTCTTGTGTTCCTCTGGCCTCCTTCCAAATTGGGTAATTACGTTCTACATAGCTACAGTTATATACAGTTTCAGTTCAGTATTTTTCACCCTCTTCATTGCTAAGCAGTTTTCATATTTGAGGAACCTGTTTGGGTTTTTTTATGGGTTAATGGATGATACTTTTCTATAGTGAAACTAGTATTTTTTATTCATAGCAAAGCAGCAAGCTAAGAATCTCTCTACACAGAAACAAATACAATACAGCTTTTGAGAATCTTAGAGTCCATTTAGATTGTTACAGTTCTAATATATTAAAATATACCTGGCAACTCTGTTTACATAATGTGAAATGTGTTGCCAGTGTAAGACCCACCACTTCCAGTCCTGCAAGCCAACTGAATTAAGGATGGTGTGCTTTGTAGTGTAATATAAATAAATAATTTTGCCATCAAACAACACTTATTTCATCTGAACCCCCTAAACAAAACCACTCAAACAAACAAGCAAACAAAAGAAACAAAGCAAAAGAAAACAAAGCAAGACAAAACACTTCTTATTAACAAATTACTATTATGTTCCAAAATGCATCGCTAATGACTTGCTTCACACTTGTCATAATTATGGTTAAGAACAACAGATGCAAAACAAGAAAATTCTGCTGCAAGTTCTGACTTAAAGATAGGAAAGCAATAACCAAAATAAATCATGTACAGAAAATTAATATCTCTGTGTGAGGAAAAATTTATGTATGTAAGCATAGGGTAAGAAAGTAATTTCAAAAGTAGTTACAATGATTGCAAATCTTACTAGAACTAATTCTAGATTTAGTGAGTGCCTTGTTCTCATATCTGTTAATGTTATTTTAGTAACATCCTTTTCAGAGTCCTTGAAGGTTTCCCACTCTTCCTCCTTATCTGCTCTCTGTCATAAGCATCAAAAAAAGAACTTTTACTTAAAAGTGCAGATTTGTACCAAATATTGGGTTAATTATACTGTTTTGACATGTTTAATATTTAGACTTCACTATTCAACTGTGGACATATACTTAGCTTTTAGTTAAATTCAACAGCGAGATTCCTGTATTCTCATCCTTCTGTGTTCTTATAAAAGTATACCAAAATTTTTAGATTTAAATGCTTCTAGTTCCAATAAACATTTCAAGTGATTTGAAATCTATTAAATTGGAATACATGTCAGCTTTTACAGTTTCTTAGTATTTAGATGCTTATTTCTTAGCCTCTTAATATCATTCATCATTGCAAATTGCCTAGTATGTACCCACCAAAAGTCCTCCAGTTTAACATTTACATTTAGTTGAAGCAAACAATATAAATTTGTGAGGTTTGACATACGGAGATTTTAAGAATGACTACATTCCTTCCCTTCCAGGTGAAAATTCACTATATTAAAGAATTATGTTGTATTTCCATTGAACCCATTTATCTGAAACTGCTCAGAAATTGACAGAATACCTTCAGGGATTCCAGAGGTCATGATTAGGAAAAACAGTTACATATCTCTAGCTTTCTTAATTACTTCTCTTTTAGAGAGTTCTAGTCTCTTGACTCCTTTACTGTGACTAAAGCATCTGGCCGGGACAAGTTTTATTGTTTCTTAGGGACTACGTTAACATGGATCATTTTATGGCTTTTGTTCACAGTAAGCCATGTGTAATGGTAGTTAGATCCTCCCAGATAAATTCATGTTATCCTGGTGTGAATAGAACTTGCAGTAAATGAGTCAGGCATCCTTTGGATGAAATAAGCTATTTGGTCTATTATGGATAAAATGAAATTTCCTATGTGCATTATGTGTAGGAGCAACTCTCTTGTACACTGAAAACTCATGAAGAGAAGACAATGTTTGGTTTCTCCCTCCACCAGCATGGTAGCCATTGTCATTAGTGTCACCAGTTATTGCCAGTAACGTCTATGCATGGTTGGAGAGGCAGGTGAATCATACTACCTGTTGGGAATTAGTTTAAGAAATGAAGAGCATTTGAACTTTTAAACTGAAAACTTGTCCATTGCATCTACACAAGAAGTTGGAGGCTGTCAAAGTCTTTACATTGAGTTTGTTTCCTGCCTCCTCCATTTTGAGTCTGGTGAATACTGTACTGTGACAACTGATGACTACCCCAACACTGCTGTGAATGGTTCTTAAAAAAACTTTTCTTCTTTTTAAAGTCTAGGTTGCCCATGCTTATTTAAGTTGCTTTCCCTTTAAATAAATAAGTGTCACTCTTCTGAGAAAACTGTAAAATTGCACAACTGTTTCCTTTCTTTCTCCCATTCAGAACCTGCCTGCTTATTGGTTTTGATTCTTGAGAAAATAAGTATTATTTTATTATTATTGTTATTGGTGAGCATCATCAGTTTCCTTGTCTCTTGTGGAAAATTGCTTTCTTCATGCAGTTACTGAGATGGCTATCACTGTTAATTCTGTCAAGATCTGACAATGAATTCTATTATCAAGATTTAGTTCTCTTTTGAAAACAATGAATAACATACTAGCTCTAGGATACGTACAAGTGACATGACAAGAAAAAGTTAGTAATACTTGTAACAGAAATGATCCATTTAATTATTGCATATTCATTATTATTTTGTGCTGTGTTTCTAGGGACCTATTCATGTCTGGTCAAAACATAAAAGTGAGGCTGGTTTTACTTGGAATGAAGCCAGGCAAAACTTCTACCTCTACTGGAAAACTTAATGAGTTCTCTGTGCCTTCTATTTGTAGACATTATAATTTAAAAAGAATATCCAAATGAATATTTTATTTTTCCCTCATGATTCAAGCTGGTTGAAGAGATAGTCTTCCCTATAGTGAAATATATATCTTTAAAACCAAGCTGTCAGTCTCTTTCCCTGTGCACTTTAGAGCAGTCTGTTAAATTCAGTCAATGTCATTGACCTGTCAAAGGATAGTAGAATATTTTATCCTTTTTTCCAAGGTAATCAAGCAACAGCATCTGTAGAACAGCAGTTTCTACCATGACTGATAACAGTCAGAAATACAATACAATCATAGAAACCAAGAAAAGGTGCCATGTCTGTATAGAGCCATAAGAATAAAACAATAGCTCTGAAAGTACTGAAAAATAGCTTGTTCAATAGCATTTCTCTTTTTTTACTTATTTCTTTTACTTAAATTATTTTATACAAATTATTTTCTTTAGTAACAAGTGGAATGAAAGTCGAACAGAAATGTGTTTCTTTCCATTAAAATTTGTATTTCAAGTTACATTTTTGATATGGGACATTGTGCATATGTGAATCACATTTCCTGTGATGTAAATTTATGTAATGCAGACTAATGCATATAGTCTGATTAATGAGAATACATTAAATTAGGATTGAGTACCATTCCATAAAATCAATATTTTTAAATCTAATTTGATATATATAACTTCATGCCAATTTTAAGAAACAATCCAATTTGTTTGTTGGCTTGGTTTTGTTTTTGTATATCAAACATTTTAGTTTTCATATCAGTAGGACATGTTTTCAAGAATTGTAGTTTATGGCATTGTATGTAGTAGGATAAACTTTGAAAAGCTTTTGAATTGGAAAAAATGACATATGGTTAACCAAAAAGAAATAATTCAGTCTGCCAATCACCATCTCCTTTTAATGACTTTGTCTAGAAAAGAATCAGAATACTTTACAAGAAGCTTGTGACTGTTGTAAAGAATCTCCTGAATCAGAGGGGTTTCTGAGTCGTAATATCAACCCTCTCATTAAAAGATTTTCCTGTGTTTCATTAAATATTGGCACTATGGGTATGTATACACATGAATACACTCAGAAGTATATTCAGAAATGCAAATGCAAGATTTTGAACCCCCTGGCTACGCCTTTGAGAAATTTGACACATTATAGTCATTTCTCATTCAAGATTCATTTCTGTTCCTGAGACTTAGAGTACCTACCTCAGCCCATCAACAGTGTCTGAAAGTACACGAGGCTATGGAGCACGGAAAGCAGCTCAAGCTCAGTTTGAACTTTTTGATAGCTTAAAAAAAATCATCGTTATACAATGGTTGTTAATGTATCAAAACAAAGAAAAAAGTTTCATCCATTGCTAGTTTTCATAGGAGAGATTTCATGAGGTTCAAATTACAGTCCTATAATGAAAGTCATAGGAGAGATTTCATGAGGTTCAAATTACAGTCCTATAATGAAAGTTATATGTGATCTATTTCTAAACCATCTCTGCACTATATTTATTTCCAGTATTGTAAATGTTTTGTTGTCACTGGAACAGAAACAGGAGAAATATGTTAAGATAAAGAAATGTTCTTGTCTGCCATTAAAAGGAAAAATGTGTGTAGTATCCTGTTGTCCATAAACTCTCATGTAATGTTTTAATGGAAGAATTCCAAGGTATTTAAGACAATAGGATTTCAAGGTATAGCCTAGAACATAATGTACGAAGATATACAACAAAACATGCCATAAGATCTGACAACATTTATTTCAAGCATGAGAAGCAGAATACTACTCTATGAAGTTAAACATTTTTAAAAGTGAAATGTACATATATAGAGAACAGCTTTAAATATTTTTGGATGTTACTTTATAATCAACAGCAAAGTAAACGTGCTTAGGGTAATTGAAAATTGGTCTTATTATTTTGAGCTTAGTGTTTTGCTAAATTAGATTCAAAAGCTACAACAGGGCCTGGATTAAAGAGAAAAAATCAAAAGAAAACCTGCAAATTCAGTCTAGGCATTTGAAAAGTATTTAGATGGCATTAACAACTGGGTCTTGATGGTGATATTCAATGGATGGAATAAGGGAAGATGCACTATATATTCATTTGCTTTCACAACGTTGATTTACAGTTCACAACAAATGTTAAGGTGATTTTTTAAAAAAAATTCTGTTCTGCATCTGTGTTTCAAATCTCAAATGTTGGATTTAAGGTCAGGTGGATGTAGCAATATTAAGACAAAGTACAGGCGAGCAGTGTTGTTCCTGAAAGGAAAAAATCTCATGCTCCTGCAGAAGGACTTTCATAATGGATAGGTAATTGTGCATATTTATATTGTGCCTTTATATTCTGTTCTTGTTTTTGGAGAAAGAAGGAGACAATTAGCAATGTGTAAATTCCAAAAGATCTAACATTTACTCAATTTCTATAATATAGATAAATATAACTAAATATCCTTTTAGTTGCTTGACCCACCTTATGAAACAGCAGACCAGCTGGCTATCTAAAGTTTTTTTAATGTCAGTTCTGCCAACTGCATTACAAAAAGTAGTTACCACAAGTAAACAGTTAAGCTCTTAATTGTAATATTCTTCCTGCTTTTGTGGTGCTACCTTCTCAGGATAGTTGAAGGCTTATGTATTTAATAAACCAAGAAAGTGTTAATTAATATACTAAAGTTGGCAGACAGTTTGGTGGGGTCTGAGTCTGAAAGAATCTGCAGATATTGGAAAAGCTCCAAATCGCATAAGAGACCTCTATATTCATGTCAGCAGATGGGATTTTGTTTGAAAATGCAGGGTTGCAATAAAAATTTGGGCTACTGCTGGAGTTGTTCAGTTCCATGAGCTTTTAATGACCAGCTGTTTTCTGTATCCATGGTTACCCTGAATGTTAACACATCTTTTTCAAAAAAATATTTCTATATTGCTCTTTATTTATTTTATGCTATATCTAACTATGGGACAATATTAAACAAAGGTGTCTAATAGTGCAGTACTGGTTTTGCTTAATACACCTAGGTAAAATAGCCTAGATACATCTAAATGAAAAAAAGTCTTATTTCTTCATATTTCTTTTAGTTTTGTAATTAATACTCATAAAGAAATAAGTTACTGTATGGACTAATAAAGATCTTACATAAAAACAAATATGATCATAGAAGAGAAATTTACCATTGCAAGGAAAGGAATACATATAAATGTCACAGATTGTGCTGCCTTGGCATTTTTGTTAAAGTGCTGATGTCAGGTTGCATAAAGTATAAATTATAGAGTAATGAAGTCCCAATAGACAATAATTAAATTTATGGGGTTGTCACCAAGTTGTAACTTAGTAAGATACACAGAGACTTTTGTCTATGACTATACTGTCTATGACTATGGTCTATGACTGCCTTAGTCTTTCTACACAGCTTCAGTGTTCAACATTTCATCAGAATGAAGAGTTTTTCCACCTAAAAACTAGTTTTATAGAAAAAAATAATAAAATAATAAAAAATATTTATAAGATAGAAATTATGTTTTATTATGCACTTAAATAGAATTATTGCAGTTAAGCACTATGTTTAACACTTGCCTGCATCTTCCTGTACATTCAATTATTTTAAATGTATTCCTACACTCCTAACTAGTCCAAGATATTTTCCACAATTTTCCTACTGAAAATGTCCTGTTGTTGCCCTGTAGTGAAGTAAGAGCCATTTAGCATCTTAAATTAATAGTAAGGAGAAGATAATTTATCAGGAAGTAATCCAGATGCCTAAGTATGATAGTGTTCTTCATAAAAGAGAATATTACGTTTAATCTGCTTCTCTCTGAGTCTTAAGGGCAGCCAGGTGAACTGCTTTCATGCATTTCAGAAGCAGAATCTTCACATCTTCAGAAGACTATTTTATGACAGCATAAATATTTTTTAACTTTCGATAATGGTTCTACATAATATAATATAGGTGCTTTACAGTATGTAAGAAATACAGGTATTATTTAGATGAAATGTCATTCATTTTTTATGCAAATCAAACCCCTTTGTGTACACTAATTCAGAGATATTTCCAACTTTGACTGATATTTTTAAATCTTTTTGTGATTTATGTTTAAAATAAAATAATATTTTTAAAAGATATCTTTTAATGCCCACTAGATTGAGTAGCATTATAGTTTCAGTTCAAGGAACTAGATTCCAAGGGAAAAAGTTGACACACAGCTACTCCTGCACACTGCCTTTATCTAGAATAAATTTATAGTTTTAAGTAAATGTTAATTAATTTAATTTGAAGGAATTTTCAAAATCAACTGAAGTCAGTTTTTATTGACACAAGGTGTTAGCATTTTAGCCTTTCCAGAGTCAGAATCTTGGCTGTGTAATTGTCTAATTTAGTGTATGTCAGTATTTTAAGATGAGTCTGCTCTTTAGTTTCTCAGAGAAACAGCTTTTAGTTCTCAATAAAGATGTGAAACCACTTAACATTTTGAATCTGATAAATTTGAGGTTTTATATCAAAACGATGACATTTATGGTAGAACAGTAATGAAGAATGTCTGAACTCAAAAGATCTGCATAAAACTAAAAAGCTTCCCTTAGATCTGCTGCAAATTATAGGCAAAGATGGGCCCCAGCTAAACAGCTCTGAAAGGTTCAGCTAAAATGTAATGATGTCAAAAAGAAAAAGAGAAGAATCTATATGTAAAACAAGCTAATAATATTCTTCACATTTTCTCACTATGTGTAATTATATATGTCTACTGGATAAGATGTCTTCATTATGTTATGAAAGCACCATTTACTGCTGGTGACATGAATGCTGCTGCTCTGGGTTATCAGTTGTCTGATTAGACAAGGATTTGGGACATGCTGTTCTCTGATGGTGGCTCTGCAGTAGATCTTGGATCAATCACTTCTCTGGTGATTCTCACTTCTTGAATCAATCACTCCTTCCCTTTTTTGCACCCTCTCTTTGTCTCTTAATTCTAATTTCTTGTCTTTTTAGACTGTGAAATACTCCCTATTATTCACTTCTCTAACATCTAGAACAGTTGGGATCTAAATTCCACTGTAATTTTAGCACTTCAGCATATAAATATTCCTGAAGGACTTTTAAAATCACTGAGGTTGTGATAATTACAATTATATGAAGTGTTTAAGATACAATAATTTTCCTGAGTCAATGCTGTAAAAATTTAGCCTGCTGAGTTCTGAAATATTTAGCACAAAGTTTGCCTCAGAAAATCTCTTCATTTTATTGTTGGAGGATGCTCCAAGTCTGCTTGTCTTATTTGTGATCTTGGGGAGTAAAAAAAAAAAATTACAGCCAACTACCGTTTAACCTCTTTCTTTCTCTTTCCCCTTCTCCCCCACTGTTAACCCTGACTTGGTTTTCCTTTATTTTCTTTTTTTCAAATGCAAATTTCTGTTTGAGAGGAGGAAGAATATTGTTAACACTTCTCTCTGTTTTGCATAGGAGCTTACTGATTCCTCTACTTCTTTACTGATGGTGTTTTGCCAGCAAGTATTAATCCCTTATTCTCTCTTTCAGTCTTATTTTTTAGTAGTCTTGTTCTGTGGGATTTATTGTTGTTACTTTTTACTTTTAAAACAGTCTGGAAACTATCAGACATTTTTTTATATCAATTCAAAGGAATTTTGACTTTGCTGGCAGTTAGATAATGTAAAATCGGTGTTTTCTTAAGTACAGGTTATCAAAATACTCCATTTAGGTACCAGGTTTTGAATAGCTGTGCCAGTGCGTACAGCAAATGAAGTGCTAAAATGCAAAAAACCAAGCTCCATCAAGTCAACAGTTATTGCCAGTTTTGAGTTCCAGATCAATCAACTGGGAACATGTCTTGGTTTGGAAACACAAGTATCAGCCAGGGAAAGTTGAGCCTCAATGGCCCATTAACAAAAGATATCCCCCCCGAGGGTGGACAGTGGTGAAAGAGATAAGAAACACGACCCCACCCCCTGGAGTTACAAGAGA
Organism: Prinia subflava; assembly: GCF_021018805.1. Lineage (NCBI taxonomy): Eukaryota > Metazoa > Chordata > Aves > Passeriformes > Cisticolidae > Prinia > Prinia subflava. Next base: position 56,266,969 of record NC_086247.1, read on the forward strand.
AAAAGAAAAACATGTCCCCAACTGCTTTCCACAAATGAAATAGAACACAGGGGTTTTTTTGGTTACATAACCCAAGACAGAACAGAATGCAAACAAAATATCAATATATTTTACTATGCACTTTTTTAGAGCTGGTGGAAATGAAAATCTATCTCACATTCAGGTAATAACGTGCAATGATAGTGTACTCTGAGAAGGAAACTACTTTGTTATTGATTTGGAGTAGTGTTAAGCATAAAGATGTGATTTTTGGACTTTGATGTTTTATGTAAAATATAATTTTGATATTTAAATACAAACTACAAAAGTCCGTTAGAAATTCCTCATTAAAAAAAAAAAATAATCCACACACAATATACCCAAAACCTAGTAAAATTTGAAGTATTTTGTGCAAATCTCACTGTGGTTCTCGGTGATTACAGTATTACAGCACAATAGTTCCTATGTAGTCAATCTTCTAGGCAGACAGAAATGATACTTTTAGTAAGATGTCTTATTCTTATTTTATGATAGCATCTTAATTTCAATGTCTTGATGCAATCTAATCTGGCTACATATAAGTACATAAGGTACCAAGGACCAAAATTATTTTGACTTATTCATTTCAGTGTGAGTTATACTTAACTGTAACTAATAGTAATTTTGCTGTAGCAGATAGGCCCAATCTTGCACTATACAATAAATTCTAACAACAGTTATTAATTATTAATATACTTGTACAATAAAATGCAAGAATACTACTTTATTTTGTTACCAAATTCAGAGTCTAGGAAGGACAGATGAGCTAGACGATATTGAAAATTGTCATGGCACAATTTCTCTGTGTGCATAAATTTTCTGTGTGTACTTTCTTTGCTATATCTCTGTTCATTAGATTAAAAATTAGAGAAATAAATATGTTTAAAGTTTACCTTTACTTTTCCCTGACTTGATGTCTTCTTTGTAATACAGATTCATATATGAATTGCATCTATCAATAATACACAATACATTATGGTTTTACTAACTTTACTAAGTACTTTCTCACAAGGTGGGATGATAACCTAGAAACCATGTTTCTACTAAGTCCAATAAATCATAACTATGTTATGTGTCTCCTTAGAGAATGGGCTTTGTGGTTCTGCTATTCATATCACACGTCACAACAAGGTCAGGCAGTAGACTGTGTATCTCTCCAGACATTTTATCTAATTTTAGAAAGGATGCCGATAGTAAATCATCCAGAAACACTTTTATTCCCATTTTCTCATTACAGCACTGTTCTGCCAACCAGTCCTTTTCTTGTAATAGTCAAACATTTCTTTATTTTTACATGTATCCTAAAATATTTTCCTTCCTTGAGCTCAGGGTCAGAGTCCATGAAAATCTATCTGTGAGCACTGGCTAAGCTGTCCCCTCTGTGATAATTCTGAACTTCAGTAACATTTAATGTTCATGTTTGGTGTACTCTGACTCTTCCAGTAGTTTTTTACCCTTGTATCTTCATATATTTTGAATCTGACTTTTGAAATCCTGCCATTATAGCCATTTGAACTGTATAATCCTTTTAGGAAAATCATGCAAAAATGGTTGAACTTGCCACATTGCACATTCACTCATGTGTAATAAATGTTGGGACCAAGTTTATTATTCCTTTTACAAAGATGACAGTTGTGACTTGGAGTCAGACTTTGGAAATAGTATATCTTCATGGAAGAAATTTTCAGAAGAAAAACTAAGAAATTATTATTTACAGTGGTTTTTTTTTAAAGTTGCTCAATATATATGGCAAACTTTTGACGTTTCTAGACTGTTTTTAGTGAAGCCAAGTAAGATGGAGTTGTTTTTATGCTGGCCTTCTATGTACAACATTGCTTTGAAATAATTTTATAGAAAATCTGTCATAATTTAGAGAGAAACTGCCAAAACAACTCTTTTGCTAGTTGAAAATTACATTTAACAAATTTTTCCATGAAAATAGGAAATGTGTCAGTGCAAAGTACCATGTTTTAATTCAAATTAATGTTTTTTCCCCTTTATCTCTGAGCATCTTATTCTTCCCATTATGCTAAGCAACATTTGCTTGCATAACATTTATGTAGCACTTGAATCCAAAGGAAAAAATAGCTGAGATTTAAATACCTAGTGTTGTATTTCAATAAACGTGATTGTTTATTGGAATGCACTGAATTGAGTTCTACTACAATAGGACAGTAATCTGTAGTGTAGTATTAGAAAGGCACAAGTGTTCCTGTTTTCTTTAGCTTCTGTGCTAAGTCTGGATATTATTCTCAGGTAAAAATTTAGGAAAGAATTTTTTACATGTCATTTTACTTATCATTACATTAAAAAGTTTTTAAATTTACTGCAAGTTTTATAAAATGTTTTTAGAATCTAGAACTGCTGTCCAATTATAATTAAAGTTCTGGTGAAAGATGGGGACTTGCTGCTGTGCATTGGTGATATTACAATGAAAAATTATAGACGCAGTGAGATTTTTCATAAATAAGTCAGATAATGGAGAACTGCAGTGCAATAATAAAAAGCAAAATATTCTGAAAATTAATCAAATAAATTTCTCTCTGCACAGGCAATAGGCTGTTATGAATCTGTGGATATTTTTTTAAAGTGAGAACATGTGAGAACATAGAATACTTTGTCTTTCAAAGCTCTTTGTGATTCATTCTTGTAAAAAATAGAGCAGATTTTCATCAAAAATGCTTGATCTCCAACATGTATGACTGGGCAGAGTAGATGAACATAGTGGGAGTTCTATTTAGTGTTTGCTACAAATCTCTACCTGCAGATAAAGACTTGTTAGCAGAGGCTTTGAAATGCAATTAGCAGAAATCTCAGCAAGAAAGGAACTTTTCTTTCTATCATTTTGTAATTGTGTTAGAGATGGGGTTTTCTTATCTTAATTTTTTTTTTAATATACTTTTTGTTGGCTTTATTGCATGAGTTGGCTGGGAAGAGTGCATAAAGAAAAACGCCATGGTCTACTGCCTAAGATCTTTGTGACACAAAAGAATTAAAATAAAATCAAACTTAATCAAGCCTCATGAATGAGTAATCAGGTTGTACATTAAATCTTAATTGCTTTTTCTAAAATTTAACAAAGATATTTGAAATAATTTTTGCAATGAGGCAGCATTTACATTAACACTTTTCAGTCTGATAATCTTTCATGTTCCCTAATATGGGTAATGAGTTGCATCCTTAATTCCTTTCAATATTTTATTAGCTTTCATGTATCAAAATGTTTACGTATTTTTTTAGAATTACATGGAGAAAAAAGAATGTATGACCTTATGGATTTAGGGTGTCTGATACATTTCCATGAACTACACAACAACACAATGATTAAGCTGAATTACCTCAGTAATTTTTAAATTTATCTTCACAATCTTTCACATCTTTCCACATTTGAAATAATTTATTTTTTCTGATCCTGCAAATGATGTATCTTCTTTGCAATTAATCAAAAAACATTTAGCAGCATACTTCTGTTGAGGTATGGAGATTTTTGAGGTGTTCTGCCTTGAAAAAACTAAGTTTACGTATGATTTTCTAAAAAACTCTCAGATTTAAAATTGATTTTGTGGAATTTAAGGAAAGACTGAAAGTTCATGTATGCCCTGTAAACAGAATACACGGATAATGAATGAAAATAATTGATGTGGTGCTTGTAAATGACAGAAAATGCCAGTTTAAAGCAAATGCAAGTAAAAATATAAATGTTTGACAACAGAAGTTCAAGATTATTTGTGGTAATCAATATGTATTTCATATTCCTAATACTGTTTCCTAAAGTGGCACCTTCTTTGGCATGAAAGGATAATATTGAATTGTACAGTGTATTCAGAATAATTCAGGGTGGTTTTAAATTCCAATTCAAGTCTTTATGATGAAGAATTCTGTAAACCTCAGTAACCACTGTTATTTCTTCATATTGTGCATTTACCACATTATCTCATATAATTAATGCAGGAGGCGGTTCCCTTTTCTTTACAGTGATTTCTTCTTTGGGATCACTAGGTTTGTTTGTTTTCTGTCACATCCCTCATAAAACATTAAATGCTGTGGCTTTAGTTGCCAAGACTCAGCTGTAGTTCACGCCATCTGAGATTTCCAGCCTCACTTTTTGTAGATCATTAGTTTCATGTAAATCTGTTCATTGCATATAAAACCAATGTTGCTTTTCAGGTTATGGCATAGCAATTGAAACATAATTTACTCAAACTGCTGCAAGTTCACACTTCTCTTACTTTTGTGTTCAAGATTTCCAAGTTCAATACTTGTTCTGGACAATACAACTTGATTATTTATGGTTTCTTCTTGTCTTGGTCATATGACAGTGTTTCCAAGGAATGAATTTTAGTCTCATTGCTCTAACACATCAATTTGTTAGATCACTGATAGATTTCTTTTGCTGTTTGTATTGATTGTGAAGATAAAATGTTTATAAGCACCAAGTGCTTCAAGAGCCTTGTACAGAGCTCCAATACACTTTTTCATGAATATGCAAGTTCAAATCTAGGCAGCATGAACCTGTAGATCCAGGGCTTGACTACATTGTTAAAAATTTTAATTGTTTCTCTTTGATAGAATATCTGTATTTTGCTATTATATAAAATTGTGTTAGTTATTGATACTTGAACCCAGGGTCTGTATTAACTATATGGAAGCTGAACAGAGCAACTCAGAACACAACTAATATGGTGAAATCATACGTTCTCCCCTTTATTCCTGAAATGGCCGGTTATATACAGTTTCAAATAGTTTACAGTTGCAGGTGTTTTCTAATTGGTATTCAGCGTGAAAAAGAATGCAAATGCAATCACAGTTTAAGGTAGTTACCATGATTCTACTCTAGTGCATGCACACACCTTAACCTAAATTCTAACTGTGCCACAGGCTGATCTACTTCTACACAGGCCCAAAACTGAGGCCCAGCAGGCCCAAACCTTAGGCCCAGTTTCGGATAGCTCAAACTTCATTCCATAATACATCATCATGTTACAGATACTTTTTTTTTTCTGAGAGCCTACTTGATCACTTCAAAACATACTGGTTTTATAGTCAAAGAAACCCCATTCCACTTCCAGCAATTCCAGCCCAGAACAAAATCAGAACTTCATTTTTAATGTGCAATTTCAAAGTTAAGCTGGTATATGAAATCATTGCTAGGACAAATTTATTTCTTATCAGTCTTCTCCCTCATCTTTGTGCTATCTCACATCCTTTCTGTGTGTCACTCCCTCCAGAAATGAGCATCATTCCCTGAACCTGTGTTTATCTCCATTATTTCATAGTTAGTGAAAAAACAGAACTCCAATTCCTTTGTTTGCTTCATTTGAGTATTACTATTTTCCATTAGCATTTTGGCCGTATTTTTATTACAGGAAACAAAAGGGACTCTATTGTAGCAAAGAGAACACCTGGAATTTTTTACTTTATGTTATGGGGGTGTCAGTGGTGTTGGTTTTTGTTGTTTGTTAAAGAGTTTTTGGGTGATTTCATCAGTCTGGCTCTTTCAGAGCCTGGGGCTAATGCTCTTAGCAGAAGATTTGACATAAAGAGAAATGGCAGCATTAGAATTTTGAGAAAATACTCTTACGGCAGCCGTTATATGGATAGGTGAAGGATATCAAATGCAATTCTATTCTGAAAGGATAATTAAAATGGTACACTATCATATACTGTATCTGTTGCTGCTCTGGGAAGAATCCTGCTTGTTGGACGATACCTTTTTATGTGAGTAGTCCCTGACTCATCCACTGATCAAGATGAATCATCAGTGTTTCTTAATTTTTATTTTTTTAGTAAACATCAAGAGACTTTTAAATTTATTAATTTCCTTAATTAGTTGTGGGTTTTTCTCCTTCTTCAGGTTTCTTCCTTATTGGACTGAAATTGCTTAGGTAAAAATGGGCATGTTTAGTATTTCCAGCTGTACTTGTTAGAAGGTTTCACTGCTCTCTGGTTCTCCAGAAATTCTGTGGAGTTTTATGTCTGCAGCACATTGAAGTTGAAGCACATTGTGTCTTATCCATCTTTCTTTATGGTTACTCCCAGAAATGACCAAATTCTGCAAGATTTCTTGGCAAAAATAAAAATTAGTCTGTTTAAAGAATTCAGCTTTGTGAACACATTTCTCTAAAAAGGCCAGTTAACTGTTGCATAAAAGTTAATTCAGTTCTGAATATTCAGGAGAAGAGACTAAGAATTAAATAAAAATTCTAGCCTAAGTTTTGAGGAAGGAAAAAAAGAAAAAGTCTTTATTTTTATAGCATGCCTTCATACTTTAAATTACATTACACACTTTTTTCTTTTGTTTTTAAATTCTGTTTATATTGCCATTTTTCCTTAATATGAAGTAAAGACACCATAAACTTTATAGCATATAATTGAATACATAAAATAATTTATTTTCAGTTTGTACAACAGAAGATCTGACTATTCTTAGTAAATTATTCTTCTTACATAAGCAGATCCATATTCATGCCTTGTGTCTTTGGAAATGTAGATCCTGTCTCTTTCAGAAATTAATAAGGAAGATTATTGAAGTTCTGGAAGTCGTGTAGATTTTAGAGGATGAAATTAAGTTTCCAGGATTTTTCAAACCACATTAATTGCAACTGATAGAAATCTAAGTTTAATACCAATAGTGTTTGATTTTTGATCTATAAGCATTGTACTTAAGCTAAAGTCTTTAGCAGTAACTGAGTTCTAAAACATTAATCATCTACATTTATTCTATTTTATTAACAATCCAATATATCTATTTAAATTGAGCTAATTAATGTATACTATTTGCACTTAATAACACACTGGAAAATAGTCAATGTACCTAAATATTCCTAAGAGTATCCGTTGAAGAATCCAGTATCACCTCTTATTTGTAATTAAAATATTTGGTAATGAAACTCAAATAAAATGTTGTGTTTTCAAAACTTCAAAGTCCTTAACAACCATTGTATTTTCCTCAGAAGGAAAACTGAAAAATTAGGTTCTACATTTTAGTCAGACATAAATATTTCAGTTTCAGTAACATTTTGGAATCAGAGAATAATGCCCAAAGAGTTGACTTTGCGGGTAAATGTGGTTGCGCAGAGCCAGTCAGTGCTTTGGGTGTTTCCAGCAGTAGAGATGCCAGAGCTTCTCCAGAAAACCTCTTCTTTTGGAACTTTACCTGTGCGCATTCAACAGGAGTCACCATCCTAAACACAATATGTGATATCACTACTGATTAATAAATGATTAGTAAATATTGTCTGAGGAATACACAGTGTGCTTCTGAGACACCATCTATCTGTATATTTGCAATAGTTCTATGGTAATAAAGCAAAGTTTTTGAGAGGATTCTCAAAGATTGGACGAGAATAAATGAAGTAAATAAATCCATATCTATTTTAAGCAAGTATAATGCCATTGATTTAGTCAGAGCAACAAATTTTAATCTCAGCCCAGGAGCTTCTTTAAACCTTGTAAGTTGTAATCTCACCCTTATTATTTTTTATGTTCTGTGTTTTTTTCATCAACTTATTTCTTCATTTAAAGTTAGTTTTTGTTTATTCAAGACCTCTTAACTCTTATATAAATAAATTTGATTTTTTTTTTCATACTGGTTTATTGGTTAGGACAACTGCTGCTCATTAAATGTACCAGAAGTATGAACCATTGTAAGACTTCCAAGCCCAGTGCTATAAAATAAGAGGAAAAATCTTCGATAAAGTGAAAGAGGTGGTTCCATTATTTCCACAAGATGCAAGAGTGAAATATAAGTTCCCTTTTTTATAAGAAACTCTCAAACTTAGAAACTGATACCTGATACCACATAATGGCATTAGGGCTAATACTGTTTCTGTTACAGTCAGGAAGAAGGATATTTGTCTCTAGCACTGAAGGGATTTGGCAAGGTGCATTTGCTCCACTCAGGACTAGGGCTGTTGCAAGAGGCCAGATAAACAATGTCTCTGTTTAGAATTTTATATGGTCAATATACATTCTCAATGCCAAAGTGATTTTGTCGCTCAAGAGGACAAAAAAAAAAATCTGAAGTTTGTGTTCCGAACAAAACAATTACCTTGCAGCCAAAATAAACAGACAACATTTCTGCAGATGTCTGAATCAGGGGTGCTTACTGTATCACTTTTCCCTATGGTCCAAGAATAATTGTTCCAACTGCAAAACGATTAAATGGATTTCATAGGTAAACTCATTTACAATTCCATTTTAATAGAGTTACTCTTCATTAGAGGCTGTCATTCAAAATTAATATGAGGAGCTATTATTGAGATACCAAAAGTGAAGAGCTGAATGTCATAGTACTCATTTTTCATAAGTATGGATGCTCTTGAAATGAGAATTGAGCACTGAAAGAAGATTGATCAAATATTTAGTTACATTTTTATGTCAATTGCCCCTGTCAGTCAAAGTATGGCAAACTAAAGGAGGAAATACAACAGAACAAATATTCAAAGCAACAAGCGCAAATAAGATTATGTCCTTCCCTTGACCTTTTTGTTTATAACACTTCCACAGTCATGTAGGAAGGGTGTGTGTTCATTGTTTGTTGGTTTGTTTTTTTGTTTGTTTTTTAATAAAACTCAAATTATTGACTATTCATTTAATTCATATTTCAAAATAAACAAATGGGCACTGATCCTGTATGAGCTTAGTGAGCTAGAAAACAATTTGTATATCACCACTGGACTTATATTTTTACCTAGAAATTTACCTGACAACGGAAAGAAAAAATAATAAAGGACAAACATCAAGTACATTTGTATTTCCAGTAAATACAGTGTGCAAAATCCCTGTTAGCCTTTCTGATTTATTTGCTGAGTAATATATATCCCCAGAATGGTGTGATCTTATATATTACTTCCTGATGTAATTCACCTAATTTTCTACTCTTGTTTTCTAGTAGATATCTATATTTCTGTTCTCTTTAGTAAAAGCCTGTATGGTCCTTTATATGTAATCATAACTTTTAGAGTATGAAAAAATTTAGTCATACTTGGTGTGGGTCTTTTTTTAAGATATGCGTATTTATGTCCTTTTAAAACATATAGTATCTTTTGCTGTCAGCTAGTCAAGGGGAGGAAATATCTCTTTGTAGCTGCTTTTCTATCAACTCAGCTTCTATTTTTTCTATAGTAATGCTATTAAAATTTACATGTAATAATTAGTATTGTTTAGTTTGATTAGAGCATGCATCTGCTCCTGAAAATTATGATACTACAATTTTATTTTACTGTTTGCTCCTATTACAATGACAAACCATTGTCAGTAATTAGACAATTGTTTACTTCAAGAAAATGGAGCAGTCAGCTGCCTTCAGCAGCATCTGTGTGCAGCTACCATCTGCTGTTCTCAGACAGTCATGAAATACTGTCTGTAAATTTTCTTCCTTTCACTCTGTGAATGGTGTCTAAAATTTCTTAATATTTCCTTCTGAGCAAAAACCAACTTCTTGTGTATAAAGTTAATACTAGATGGGATAATATTTTAAAATATAGAAGGCATTATTTCTCAGGAAATATTTTCAGCCTTTTGAAGACAAAGGACCACAGAGACCTTGCAGCAGCCATGCAGTACCTAAAGAGAGCCTGCTGGAAAGCTGGACAGGGACTTTTTACAAAAGCCATGGAGTGATAGGACAAGGAGGGATGTCTTCTAACTGGAAGAGGATAGATATAGATTAGGTATTAGGAGGAAATCCTTTACTGTAAGGATTCCCAGGCTCTGGAAAAGGCTGCCCTGATAACTAGTGGATGCCCAATCCCTGGGAATGTTCAAGATCAGGCTGGATGCAACTCTGAGCAACCTGGTTGTACTGGAAGGTGTCTCTGCCTTCCAGATGCAGTGAGGCTGGAACTAGATGACCTTTAAGGCTCCTTCTAACTCAAACCACTCTATGTTTCTACATATATTGTTATCTATTGCTCTGCAAAGACTTTGATTCTATGATGTTCTAGTTTTGTTCTATTGATCTAGTTTTCACTATTGGTTTAGTATTTTTTAATAATTTCCACAAGAAAATGTGCTGTAAAAGTGAGATGGCAATAAATTGAAGCCTTCCATAGGTTTCAAATTCTTTTTGTTCTCAGAAAATTTAGTGAACTTTTTCATCATGACAACTTGTTAGGTTTATAAGGTTACATTTAGACAACTGGTGAATAAGTCAAGGTATTTTTTTTCTCTTGAGGAAGTAAGCAATTAAAATAAGGTCAATTTAATATGTCCCACTCATTCATATTTTTACAAAAATCCCATATATATATATATGCTCAGAGAAACTGTATTAATCCTGGGTCATGGTTAATAGACACTGTAGAAAGGAATGAGCCACATTTTAATGTTAAAATTATTTGGTTTCATAATTTTTTCAAAATATCTTCAGAATAATGGTAAATTGTGTTTTATTAGTGTTGAATTCCTTGCTATTGTGACAAAATATGCAAGGCAAAATTCTGTATAACTTCTCTACTGCAGTTTTGGATGTATTTTGTGACTGATATAATTAGTGATGAGGTTGGGAATAGAACGCTTTATAAACCTACATTCGTGGCCAACCTCTTTGACAAAATAACTTCTTAAATCCGTCTGAACTGGTGATATTTTGAATTTTATATCTGCTTTCTGTAGCAAAATGTTCTTGTGGGGTTTTTGTATCTTTACTTGTCAGCAAGTGGTATAGACGTTTTCGTTGAAAATGTAGAACACAGAAAATAATTTTTAAAAGGGGGGGGGAAGGAAAAGAAGAGGAATACTATTAAAATGATTGAATTAAAATTCAAAGACATCTTTCCTGAAATCAAAGTAGGAATATAAAGGCAGATATTTGATATAATTATTGTCTGTGGTTTATATTTTGCTTTAATCCTTCTCTTCCCTCCACTCCTAAATTCTGAATATTGAAATGGAAATATAAAGAATATAGGAATATAGACAGGGAAAAGTTTGGTTGTGTAGAATGGATGTACATTTTATTATTTGATCATGGTTTCTAGCTTTAAGCAGACTTAAAATCAAATCAACTGTTCATAGGTAATCTGTAGTTCTTAATCTAAATGCAATGTTAGAGGTAAGACAAATTCTGGGCACAGGGATATGGCTATATGGTGGCCATTCTGGTGTATTGTCAGTGTTTTCCTTCCAGTACTTTGTTTTTAAAGATACATTAAAAACTGTGCAAACTTAAGTGATGAGAAAGGGAAAAACTCTGCAGTATTTTCAAAATTCAAGTATGCATTATTAAAGTGCTGGTACTTCCTAGTTCTTGACAATATTCATCAGAATAAGTGAAGATTGATCTAGTGCCCAATATAAGTTTGTTTCAGGAAACTGGAAAGAAGAAAAATGCCCACTTAAGACATGCACTGAAGTGTTAATTATAGTCAAGTTCTGCTGATTTCATAAAGCTGAAGCCACATTTTCACATCAGCATTCAATGAACATACATAACTAATGAGTAAAAATGTTATTTCTATTAAAGATTCTTAATAAACCATGAAGTGTAGATTGGAAAAATGATGGTTGTTCAATTTTAGCATAAATAAAGGAAAAGCATGAGAAAATTAATCTAATAATCTTTATAGTGATAAATCAATTTGTAAAAATAAATTCGTAGGAAGAAAAGCCAGTATTTTGCTGATAAGATACAATTTTCTGCTTAATAATTGCCTTTTAGGGAACAGTCACTTTTTATTAAAATGACTAATTAACTCACTGTACTGCTGTGTTAATAGTGAAGGAAGCACAATAAATGAATATTGATAGTATGCGTTTTTAATAAAAAAAAAAAAAAACCTTAAATAACAATGTGTTCCCCATATTATACTGCAGCAATTTAAATGGAAATTTACTATACAAAAATTACCCCTACTCTTCCCCTACACAGAAGGAATATGCATTCTGGCAAAGGACAATTTTATTCAGGAACAAGCCTGAGAAAAGAGACAAGCTAATAGGGAGATATCAGTTGTTAAAACACAGTTGATCAGTTCAGCAGGGGGAGATTTCAAGCAGGGTTATCCTCCTTGAACTGAGATTTCAAAAGCCATAAACTCCAACAATCTAATTTACTGATTTTTATGCTTCTCAACAATTGCCAAACCCACTTGTCATTTGGAACAAAACTTGGAGTACAGATTTTTGGAGAACAAAAATCTTTTCTCTAGAGTGTAATAGATGGATATGGTATAGGACTAATTGAGGTCTCATTCCTATCAACTGCACTTCTCTCACATAATATTCAGAACTTTTGCTCTACTTAACAGGCAATACATCATGCTCAGAGGGGCTACATAGAACATAAAACAATTGCAGGAAACTTGGGTTGATGGAAACTTTTGCTGAGAAAGGGAACATGCAATAAATAGTAATGTAAAAGCAAATTGGAAATTTTCATCAGTCAGCATTCTCCCAGTCTAGTCAGACTTTGGCTAATCATGTACATAGACCGATATGAATTTTGTAGTTAAATATGAGCTCTCACTAAAGAGTGATAGTTACATGGTGATTCAAGACGTATGCTAACGACAAATTAAAAGTGGTTTATACATTGTTTCAAGCAAGCAATATGCTACTTTGGAACAGCCCTTACCCTCTATAGAGAAAGACCTGCCATCCAAATTTTACATCCAGCTAGATATTTGAACACTACTATCATATTTATAGCTGGATAACCTTACTTTGCTTTGGCATTTCTTATTTATGATTATGCAGTCCTCTAAATAATTCATACTGAATATTTGCTCTTGCAAAGTGGAGAAAATTGAAAGACTATAAAAGAAAAACTTTCTTCTAGCACCTTCCAACTATGCTTCCAGAATGATGAAGGGAAAAACAGATACCAAACTGACATTTGGACGTATTAGTAGGTGCAGTGCTACGACATGTATCAATAAGAGGTTTAATCCTACAGAGTTAGTTGTGTCATTGCAAAGGTTTGTAACAAATAGCTACCTAGTATGGAAATCTAGTTTGGAGGCACTTGCATCAGAAGGATGTAAATAAATATTGTCTATGGAACTTTTCAGATGATGCTATAAGCTTCTATTATTATTATTATTATTATTATTATTATTTCTACTATTATTCTGATTTTATTTTTTATGAAAAACTGTCCTGAATTTACTTTCATTCTCACATCATATAATCTCTCTAGTTGAGAGTACGTTTTTTCTTTTCCTTTGCATCTTGTTTTATTTCTCTTGCTTTTGCTGCTCTCTGATTAGAGTGGCCATGAACCTGAAAAATGTGTTTTTTCTGTCTGAATTGAAGCAAGAATTGATGAAGGGCCTTTCAGCCTGAATTTATAATGGAAGTTATAACAACCAGTTTCCTCACAATGTTGCATTTTACTATAGCAGTTATAGCTAAAAGTACTGAGAAATTATTTGTGTCAGAATAAAAAATTAAGCTTAAAACTGCAGAAAGCAAAGAAAGTAAGAATTAGGTTTTCAAAAGAAACTGTAACCCAAGGCTAGGCTCTTTAGAAAACTGGGAGCTGATAAGGGTGGAAATTAATACTGGAATTCAAAAAGTGTTATGAATGGGTCCTAGGGCTAGAGGTAAATATGATGTCAAGCAACATTTCAGAAAAATAACACTAACAATCAAATGTAATCTGTTAATAACAGCCTCAGACAGGATCATACTAAACAAATGTGCTAATATATATTCTGTATTTCTTCCTTCAGTGCCACATCATTAGTTTAATAAGATTTATGTCTTTATAAGCATATCTGTAAAGAAGCTTTCAACTCAAATTTTGATTTCAATTGCATCCAGTTAGGAGCTACCCATGTTCTTAAATAATACCTGTTCCTTTAAAATGTATTGTACTCTAGAATTTCCTGTGTTTCTATCACTTTGTATAGCTCAGTAATGAGGATTGCCATCAGGAAATGATGGATTGGGTTCCTACTTTGTTCTACTTAGATTAGCAATTTGTTGTTCCAGCTGTAAAACTCAAAAATAAACCCCAAATATTTGAACTCCTACTTCAGTACATTTCTTCAGTCTCAGTATGGTAACATTTTCTATCTGTCAAATCACATTCTGCATCAGTATTCAAGTACAGAAAATCACTTATTTTGCAATTGGTAATTGTCATAATATATCAGATAGAGAAAAAGTCTCACTTCTACAGCCATTGGTTGTATTTTTCAATCACAAAATAGCACACATTTATTTTGAATTTATCTCTACTTCAATGGAGTTACTTGCCAGCAAAATAATTGAATAAATAAACAGAGACGTTTTCATATACTGGTGCTCCATGAAAAGCATTGATCAGAGGTTCAGCTGTACTCCATAATTTAACTAGCATCTTTAACTGGAGGCATGTTTAAGAGGTATTGTGGTGACTAAGAGAAAAGCAAGAAATACACACTAGGCCAGTCTGTATTGCGTTCCCTTTTGGTTTACACTTACAACAGATCATCTTCAAACCTCTTTCATTTTAGCCTTTAGAAAAATACTGATGAAGAGACTCATTTGAGATAAAACAATAGATTATATGTGAAAATTCTCACTATACATTTCAACTTCTTTCAAACAATGTAAATGGTCAAATCTATCTGCATTCTTTTAACTCTTTTCTTCCAATGAGCACAAAGGCAAGAACCAATTCCTCTGAAGTTTTTGGATTCAGAGTTAGTGTCCGGAAAAACAAGTTGAATGTTTTCTATCATATCATCTGTAGGAAATAAAGCTATAAAGGAAAACAGACTTGCATAAGACTTTCATACATTCTCCAAAGTCAAAGTACAGCAAGGCCTCCATAGCCTGCCTGAGCTGTGCCACAAAAGGCAGTTTAGGAAACGTGGAATTCTCACAACATTGGAAAACTGTTTGTCTTTACTGACTACAGACCTGTTGTCTGATTAGGGACAGCGGTAGATGATGACTCAAACTCCAACCTTCTTCAGTTGGCATATAGCAAAAATTTATTAGAAACACACTCTTTTTATACAGCACTTTGGTACAATGAATATGATTGGTCACTTAGAACAACAGCCCTTGACTGTTATTTTCAAGTAAAAACAAGTTAAGAAAACACCATGTGTCAGAAGTGGGATATCCACAAGGCTCGTTTGGATTCCTCCTTATGATTTCCCAGATCAAAATGAAAAAGCCGTGTAATTGACTTTCCCAGAGGCTCAAGCTAGTGCCTGAAGCCTGAACATCTTTTATTTAACCACTACAGATCCCATACAGATTTTCTTGAGATAAGCTCATATCTTTGTCAACAAGTCTTTTTGTAACACTTGTCATATGTTCTGAAATTTGACATATTTTGAGGTTGGAATTATTCATTTTTAAAGGCATTATCTACAACATCCATTAACTTTCTCATCATTCTAATTTTCATTCAAAAGCTAAATACCTTTCTTAAACATTCACAGAACTAAAAAGATGTTGATCTACAGCTCTGATTTAGGGGATTTTGTTCTTTTTCTGCCTAAGAGGTATGTGGGAATCTCTGAATACAGCAATGTTTTTTCTAGTAGTATGGAGAAATTCTCATGTGTAATATATAGGCAACTGCTTGGACACATTATGAAAAACCCATGGCAATATTTCATGAAGATGTACCTTCCCTTGTGAGAAGTCAAAATTTTAGCTCTCTTGGATTGTGATATTTTCTTGGCTTACTAGAGACTCTCAGATAGTGAGCAATAGGCAGCCTTATGTGGCTTGCAAAATCAGTTATGCTTCTTGAGTTTTCAGTTAAAAATGGTCTAAATCCTTGATTTCCCACTATTTAAGCTCCAGAATGATATTCTTTTAGATGCTGGAGCTCATCATAAACCCTGAGCACTGAAAAAAAATTAAAAATTAAAAAAATATGCAAAGCTAGTTTTTTAATTAAGCATTTGATGACTAGGAATGTAGTGTACATGATTTGTTTAAAATTAATATGAGCTGAAATTCTTGCAATAAGCAATGACTAAAATGTGTGACTCAAAACTATGGCTGCTGGGTTGGCTTTTTTGTAATTCCCAAATGTCAACTAAAGACAGAATGATGTGCTGTGTGTAACAGAGCCCTGAAAAATTACTGTCAGGAGTGACACCACTCAGCCTGCTGAGTGAGAAGGCTGGGCTTAGGGTTGTTGTCTTTTCTTTTTTCTCATATATTAGCTGTGCTCATCTATTAAACTGCTAGACTGTCTTACTAAGTTATTATAATTGAGAATTACTTATTTGGAGCCAAATGGATTTACTTGGGTGAAGACTTTTTTTTTTCTTTTTTGGTCAGTGTCGTTAGTTTTTTCTGTAACACCAAAAACAACAAACCTCCAGCTCCCTTCACTTCTGAGGTTATGGAAGTATTATTGCATCTCATAATGAGAAAAGGTTTTTCCAATTTGTTGCATTTTTTGGTCTTAAGAAAATGGGAGAGAACATATTGCCGGTTGCTTGACTAACTTCCACTATTGCCATCCTCTAGTAACATCTTATGGTCCCCAAAAGTTTCAAGTTTCTTACTTAAATTTTTAATCTGTCTTGAACAATAATGTGACTTGTGAAAAATGTTCCTGGAACAAAGATTAAACCTAGATATAAACCCTTTAAAGACAGGACATTGAAGAAAGATTTTATTTAAGGTTATGTAGAAATATAAGGGAAATCTCTTACAAAGTTCTTCATATACAAGATTTTAAATATTTTGAATAAACACCATTGTAACACACAGAGAAAATATAACAAAGAACATGAAAAAGAGGTAAAACCACTCTACAAAAGAAAGAAAGAAATATTACAATTAAGCAACTTGTGTGGTTAATTACAGAATAAAGGGTTTAGGTGGATTTAACTGGATGGTGTAGACAACATCCACTACTCATCCTACATCAACCAAACAGGTCACTTTGTTGCAGCAGGAGATTGGGTTTGACAAGCACAATTTGCCCTTGGTGGACGTATGCTGGCTTTTCCCAATTCCTTGCTTCATCTGACTTTTGAGGACTTCCAGGAGCATTCATTCCCTAACTGTCCCTGGCATGAAGTAAGCTTGATGGGCCTGTAATTTCCTGGATCCTCCAAGACATTCTTGTTGATGGGGGTGACATTAGCCTCCTTCTATTCTTCTAGGATATCCCCTGACCTCCATGACCTCTCAAAGATTGTGGAGAATGGCCTGGCATTTGTGTCAGCCAGCTCCCTTAACACCCTTAGTTAGATGATGTCAGGGCTTATCAGTTTCTAGGGATCAAGCTCCTGTAGTCATTCACCCACAACTCCTCCTTCACTGACAGCGGCTCCATGTTTTCATCAACCTGGATTTTTGTTCCCAAAGCCAGGAAGCCAACAGGCAGAGGGAAAGAGACTCTTGAGGACATCTACTTTTCTAGATCTCCTTTTTAACATCAGGCTAATATTTTCCTTCTGATTTTGATTGTTATTTACATACCTGAAGAACTTTGTATTTTTGAAATCTCTGGCCAATTTCAATTTGAGCTGAGGGGTTGCCTTTCTAAATTCATTTCTGCATACCCTGGCAATGCCCTTGTAGTTCTCAATGTGTGTTTGTGCACTTTTTCATCTCTGGCATGTTCCTTTTTTTGCATTTGAGCAGACTCAGATGCTTGCAATTACATCGAGGGAGTCTCTAGCTTTGCCTGCTTTGCCTTAAAGAGCATGAACTGTTTTTGTGCTTCCAGAACAGTGCTCCTAAAAAGGTTCCACTACTCAGTAACTCCTTTATCCTCCACGGAAGCTTCCTGCAGAATCCCTCCCAACTGAACCCTGTGCAAGCTATAGTTTCCTCTTCTAAACCCAGAAAATTTTGTCTTAGAAATAATCTTCCGTGTGCTCAGCAGGATCCCAGAGTCCAGAGTCTTGTGATCACTGCAGCCAAGGCTATCAATAATAGAGATAATACAAAGCAGGTTTTCTTGGTTTGTGATCAAATTTTGATTGAACTCTTAGGACTTAGTGGCTGTAGTCTATTTCCATAAAAACAGCAAGTGAACAATAATAAAACCAAACTGATTTGTCCCTAATGTTTGGTAGTTGGGTTTTTTCCCGTCTTTTAAATAAAACATAATTTTGCATAAAGAGAAATTAGTGGCACAACTATAGCAAATTATATTTATTTTAAAAAACAATATTAGAAAGGCTTTCTGTCTCAGATTTTTAGTCAATCACAGTGTCAGTCAGTAACAGACAGTGAAGTGACAGCAAATCACTTCAATGCTTGAAGTGCATTTCTTAATAATTCAAAAAATTATTTAAGAAAACAGTCCATTTTCTGAAATATGAGTAAATTGGGATAGAAATTTCACAATTATACAAAAATGTAGGGCATGATGCCACATTAGATTGTGAAATAGCTTTCAAAGTTTTCCAAAACTAATTTATCTCCTATGTTCTTTTATACATAGTATTCAATAGTAGACAAGAAGTGATTTGAATATATGAGGAACTGATATATGCATATGACCATGAAGAGCAGATATTCACACAAACTAATAAATATCAATGGCAGCACCATCCCTAACCTTCCTTGATGTAAACCGAGTGGTCACGAGAGAACAGAAGGCTAACTCTGGTTGTCACCTTGGTGTAATACTCTTTTTGTCTCATTTTACTTTTAAGGGATTCCCTTTGAGCACGCTTGTCTGGCTGGGATAAAGGTAAATCTGTCACTAAATCTCAGTTCCCTGAAAAACCTGGTCCTACCGGAAGATGTCTCTGCCCAGGCCAGGGAAGTTGAAACAGATCTTTAAGATGCCTCCTACCTCCTGTGGTTGTATCTTTTTCTCTCTGTGATTTGAAGGAGATGCTTTCCTTAGGTGAGGACTATGTCAGTGCACTTTATCAGAAAGAGATTGCAAACCATCTTTCAAGTATGTAGGAAATTTGCAGAACTTTAGACAAACAGTTGAAGATAAAACCCTTGGCAAACTTATAAAAATAATTTGGTCTTTAACCTGACAGCTGTCTTCTGACATATTTTCAAGGAACATTTTGGTGACAATATCATGTACAGAAAGAATTTGTTTCATTGATCAGTGTGCAGTCATGTAGAAACAACTATTTACCTACATACACTTACAAATATTTTTAGTTTTAAAAATTAAGTATAGTAATGATGCAGTCGTTTCACACCAGCCATATAAATTTAGAACAGACATACTATGGCTGAACATTTAGGGGAAATTTTCTTTTTCAGTGTGTCCTGAAAGTTGAAAAATCACAGTTCAGCCAGATCAAGGCAAGAATGCAAAAATAGAGAGCTGCTAAGGGAGAAGTATTATTAGCTCATTCTTATCCCTCAAACTCTCCTCCCCTCAAGCTCTCTTCCCTCCCATCACTCTCCTCCCCTCTCTTAGTCTTTTTTCTCTTCCCCACTCTGTCTTTTCCTCTTTTCATTTTTAATTTTTTTTAATACCATGGATTACCAGCTTCAGTACTGGTTGTTATTCAACTATGGTGGCAAAAGGGAAATCACATTACAGACCACAGGGTACCTAGTCCAGCTGACTTATCCTTGTTTATGTAAAGCTCATGCAGACCTCAGAACAATGACCCACGCTGTCTGGTTCAAATGGTTGGTCATTTACATTTATTATATCTTGCCTGGGTCTTTGGAGTGCCATGTGTCTGGCCCATAAAAGCCAGAGGATCTATATTTTTTATTAAGCCGAAATGCAAAAGGCAAACATTTCATGTTATTTAATCCCCAAAACTCCAGTGAGGCTTTCAAATACAAATTTTAGATCCATTAGATGAAGATTTAGTTCTACGCTGTGAACATGACTAAGACATACATTTAAGAAAAACACTCTGTGTAAAAATAATGATTTTGACTTTGGTATATGAAACTAGACTGGAGAGGGTAGGTTTTTCTTTTTAAATAAATTATTAAAAAGTGTACAAAAATATTTAACATATTATAAACAACATAAGGTAGAAATTTGAAAGAATCTTAAAAATTTAAGATGGAAGAATGTTTGTAATAAGATTTTTGTTTCTTGAGGAAATAATTTAAACAGGTTATTCCCTTATTAGTAGCACTTCTTTTTTGGTATGGATAATATACAAAGCTACTAATATTATTTCTACCAGAAATTTTCAAAAATGTGTTAACTAAAAATTATTTTCTTTACAGTGTAATGGTATATGTAAAAAAATAATGGGGTTTGCAAGTAAGAGCTCTTTCATTTCAGCATCTAGAAATGTTTTTCCCTTATACAGTAAGCAAATTCCATCATCTAGAGCTATATATTTTCTCGGAAAAAATATTCTTAGCCAAAATTTCTAGAAGCTTGTGACTTATAACAATTACATAAACATGGAAAATAATCCAAATAATAGCATGTAGTGCTTATGCGGATCTTATCTATTTAGATCTTGCCCCTTGTTATTCTGCATGAGATCTGGATTTGTCTCAGGAGCTAATGAAGGGCAAAATACTTTGGCAGGAATGTGTCTGTATGCCAAGTGTTGCTTATTTTTGCAACAAAGAATTGAAGTACCATTTTTATTCCTTGCCTGCAGTATTTTCCACAGCACTGTTGACTACTCCTGATTATCCTAGATTGTCTGACTGAAATGAGATATTTATTTGCTCGTTGGCTCAGAACCTTCAGCAGTATTTTGCATCTCTAAAATTGGCATTAATATTGCCCATTGGCTTTGATAATTAAATTGTACACCTGTTCAAAAATAAGCACCAGATTGTTAATGATTCTTGGCCATCACACTGCCAGTTGTTTTCCAACAATATTTCTATTCAAATTATCAGAACATTTTTGTATTCCTCTAATTGTGACATTAACTATTCCAAGTCTTCCATGGCAATACATGGGTAAAACCATAAGAGCAGTATTCTAAATCAATAACACTCTAGCTGAAGTGGGGAACCTGATGAAATGAGGTTCATTATTATTAAGGGATTCTTTAATTAATCAGGTCATAATTTCTCTTAATAAGACATTTCATTTTAGTTACTTCTGCAAAGATATAACAACTCCACATATGACTAAATCAATGGAGGTTAAGTAATTTTAGTAAATTGAAATCCATCATATAAAATTCTCTGAAAAAAATGTTTATTATATTTAAAATTGCATGTTACTGAGTAACTATGAGGAGAATAACGGAGGCAGAGAATAATGAAGAATAAACCATGCTACCAATAAATTTTCTTGGTTGATTTTTTTTTAAGTAATAGATATGATGATACACTATCACTATTTCATGTCAGAGTTTTGTGAATAACCCTTTCTTGCAAATTCCTTTCCTAAATATGTTATTACAACATTTATGAGCTCTGTGTTTCATGTAGAACCTTTCCACAGGTCAAAGCTTCATTGGGTCTCAGCTGCTTCCCAGACCTAGAAGCAAGGATACAGCATCATGTGTCTGTTCAAAAGTGCCATCTGTGTGGTGCTCTGAAGTTGGTTTACTGCATCTGACAGCACTTCTGCTTTTCCTGGGCTGTGCCTTTTTCTCACCTTGTAGAGCTGGAATCTCAGTAGCTGGCTCTGCAGAGAGATGAGCATTACATTCAGTAGGGTCATCTCCATGATATATTTTAACAGCTACTGCTCAGAGTGCACATCTGCTCTATGGCCAAAGGCAAATTGATGAAACAAGCAAGGCATCATAACCAGTAGCTCCTCCATCTCCTCTCCCCTTTTGATATGCACTGGTGACTCCTGCTGTTAGAGTACGAAGGAGTGTTGACCTGGTCCTCAGGTGGTCTTACCAATTTCTTTGTACATTAAAGCCCCTGATTTTTTATCTTTTGTTCTGATTTGGTTTGTATTACCTTCCTGAAGTTTCTGTAAGCTTCAAATTAATATGAATGAAGAAAATAAAGTACTATTCAGACCGTATGCATCATTAGACTGTATTCATGTCTGTAGTGAACAGATTTACACTGTAACTGGCAGATAACTTAGTCATCTCTCTGTAATGGCCCCTGAGGCCAGTGTTCCAAAGTATGGTTGTATGTTGCATTAATCCAAAATTTATATTGTCCAAACTTTCTTCTTTGTTTGGAAATATATCTTTAAAAGCATTCTGAGATGCTCTCCCCATGATTCTTATATGCCTTTTTAATTTTCTTTTCATCTTTGTTTTGACTTTCCCTAGAGTGACCACTGACTCCAAGTTTCATGTCCCACCGTGTAATAGCATACATATTTTTTGTTTATAAAACTAAATGGGTTCCATTCTTTGGGGCAAAAGCAGTTTGAATACAACTAGTATTTCAGAAAACCTTTCTTACATCTCCTCCAGTATTTAACCTTCTGTAGTATGGGATTCTCTTTTATTTAATCTACAGGCAGATTGATGTCATCTGTGACAGCAAAATAATGTCTACATTGTCTTTATAGATCTAGCCTGAGGAAAACTGAGAGAATAGTCCTTCCTTCCTTCCTTCCATTAGAGGCAAAAGAAAAGAATCATATAAAGGAAAATGAGTGTTTTAATCTTGTAACTGGAAAATCCAAGCTCAAAGAAATATCAAAATACTAGTTCAATGCAGTGAGGCCATAGAAAAAAAATTGCGAGACACGTGCTAAAGTAATTTAAACCTGTATTTTCTAACAGTACTGTATTATTTTAATGACCTTAGGTAGCAGTTTTAGAAGGTACCACATTTCTATCCAGGAAAAAAAAAGTGAGGTTTGTTACTATATGGAATGTTATCAACTTATGTGATAGCTGTTGTCATTTACAGCACAACAACCATGAATGACAGTAGTCTGGAGCTGCTGATGTATTTGCATTGTAAGAACTGCCAGAAGCAGTGGAGAAACAGGATGGACTGGCAGCACATTTCAACATGTGTCTGTTTAAAAGAGGATAAAATGAATGAAAAGAAAATAGTATCACCAAGAACATGGAGAATCTTCCCAAAAACAATGCATCAGTATTAGGAATTGAGTTCCTAACATCTTTATCCCAACTAACCTCTGTTGTAAAAATTAGCAAGTGCCTTTCAAGCCTGTGCACCACTGCTACTAATGAGTACAATTGCAAATGCATTTGTAAGATTAAAAAGAGATTTGAACTTCACATAAATAAAAGCACAGAGTCAGCATACACAAACAAATTGTGAAAAGGATGCATAAAACACTTAAATCCAGGATTAGGGCAAAAAGTCAATATTTTTTATTAAACAAGTTGATCATTCAATTATTTCCAATCAGATTTTAGTAGAATTCATATAGAGATAGAGATAGAGATAGAGATAGAGATGAGATAGAGATAGAGATAGAGATAGAGATAGAGATAGAGATAGAGATAGAGATAGAGATAGAGATAGATAGAGATAGAGATAGAGATAGAGATAGAGATAGAGATAGAGATAGAGATAGAGATAGAGATAGAGATAGAGATAGAGATAGAGATAGAGATAGATAGATTAGATATGGGTGCAGACTTCATGAAAACACATATATTTGCTTACATTGAAATCATACCTAGTTTAAACTTTTTGACTCACAGTGCTTTAGAGCTGAGACTTCAAATCAGGTAAACTGATTGTTCTGCTGTCAGATACATGCCTTATGCCCTGTTAAAATGTGGAATATTCTGATGAAGCCTGCAGAAATCAATTTCCAGCATTGGAGACTCATTAAGAGTTTTGAAGCAAAATGCTTCATAGCTTTTCAGTCTACCTGGTGTACATCGATCCTGAATCATGAGGTAATATAATATTCACTAGAACTTATTCTTCCAGCTGCAGAGAACCTGTGGAAGCTGCAGTGTTCTGAGGCAGGTCCTGCTCTGTGTGCACAGCACTCCCCCTCTGACATCCACATGCTCAGATGGGCAAAGGTCAGCAAGACTGTGTGGTATCCCCTGAAAAATGGTTTATTCCCCCAGACCCCATCCATGGTTCAGCCCCCACGTCTGTCAAACCCAACTGTTATCCCACGCCCACCCCATGTCCATCATCCCAGACCCACCTCCCAGTTCTGGAATGTTCTCCCCAACTCTGTCCCAATTTGGCAACATGTTCAAATCACACCTTTGTGTTTTCTCTGATTGGTTCTCCCCCTAGAGTGTGATCCCATACCCCACCCCTGAAAGTTACTGATTGGTTCCTGATTTTTGTACCACCCCTCTTTAAAAAGGCTTGCATTCCTTTGTTCTTTGTGTTCTGTCGCCGGCTCCCTTCGGACAATAAGGGTGCTCTGGAATTGCCAACGCTCAATAGCCCGCGTGGGCCTTTATCAGCCCTCTGTCACCACTCCACTTCTTTTGGACCTTATCACAATCCACTCCACCGAGCTTGATGGGGTTTAGGAGTCCAGGATTGTGATAGGACTGGGCTTGACATAATGCACAGTGGAGGAAGTGGGGGCAGAGGTAAAACAGGAAGGGCAAACCAAAGAGTATCAGATAGTAGGGGAAGAGACAGAGGGAGATTAGGTGCAGAAAGAGTGATTAACAGGGCAGATGTGAGTAGGGATGCAACTCTCAACCATGTATGTAAGACCATATTTTAAATAAAATTTTGGTCCATCAAAAAGTTGGGTGTGTCAGTTCTTTGCCTTTAGGCTTATGAGAAGTTTGATTTTTGCAATCACAAAATTACATGGGTTTTGTAGCAAGAGGCAAGAGACGAGCCTACCCATAAGTCTTACCTTTCCATCATACATTTCCTCCACAATTTGAATTTCACATTTTTTCCCTGTCCTCAGTGAAGAATAAATTCTGGAGTTCTGTACCACTTCTATCCACTCAAAATGGCTGTCTTTCTGCCAGTAACAGTATGTTTTCCAAGAGGAAGGGAGGAGGAGAAGGAGAAGGCAGATGATGTTTCTGACTGAACTGATCAATATCTCCATCTTTACTGAATAAAATTAACTTTATAAAGAATTGAAAGAAATAAAGTACATGGTTTTTCTGTATCAAGGGACTTCCTAACCTCCAGTCTGTGATCTTACGAGGCAGCTATCCAGTGTAACTCAGTTCTCTCTTGAAAGTATATGAGTTATCTCCATGGAAGAACAGTTTGAAAAGAATATATAAAATTTTCATTTCTTAAAATGAAATTTGACATCTGAGAATAAGGTTCCAGGTTTCAGACTATATGAAAAATGAATTATTCAGATGCTTACAGGGGCAGTATTCTTATTTGATGCAGTTTAACCTTCTTTCACTGAGAACTTGCCTTCCCGAATAGCCATCAAATATTCAGCCAATATTCAGATACTAATTACTCTGAGTTTGCTTTCTTTTCCATCTTTTCTGTTTAATGCATAAAAGCTTTCAATGAGAATTAGATCATATTTAGATATTTACACACACAGAGGAAATAAAAAAAACTAATTAAAAATTATATAATTTATTAACTCACCAACAGCTTTAAGAAACAAACCTTTAGAATAAGTATTGTAGTAATCATTTCAATAATGCATTCTTCTAAAAATAAAAATTTATTTAAGCAGATTCAGGGAGTGACAAAAGGTGAAGGCTTCAATTACATACAGCTAGATACCTGGGACTTGGAACAGGCAAAGCTGAAAGATGTAAAATATGATTGGCATGCATGCTACAGCATTATGTCCTGCAGGAGAGCCTTAAATTACGGCTACAAATGAATATATTGTAACCTCAGCAACTTTGCTTAACTTTTATGTTTGTATCAAATTCAAAGTGGAAATTTTATTTGAAAGTTTGGTCTCAAAAAGGATTTTTTTCCCCTTAATAAAGATTGTGAAGAATTGCATTTGATGCTGTCGTCTCTGCAGTGGAGATACTAAGTAGCTTGGAAGGATATAGAGTTGATTTTTTTTGGGGGGGGGAAGGTTTGTGGGGTTCTTGGGGGGGGTTGATTTTTTGGTATTTGTTTGGTTTTGGTTTTGGTTTTGTTTTTTTGGTTTTGGTTTTGCTCTATTTTTTGGTGGGTTTTTTTGGGTGGGTTTGTGGGTTTTTTTGTTTTTTGTTTTTTGGTTTTTTGGTGGGTTTTTTTTGTGTGTGTGTGTGTGTGTTTGGTTGGGTTTTTTTAATGGACATACCCCTTTTTCATAGTGGAGTTGACAATTCAAAGAGCTCTGAACCAGTGGGTCTTGGGAAATGAGTCACTTCATGGGAATTGATTCATTCTAAACTTCTAGCCCCACAGCCAACCTTCTTCTAATCTAGAGCTTAAATTATTCATATTTTTGCTATACCAAAGTGGCAGCCAGGAATCACAAGGATATTATTTCAATGTACATGAGCTATTACATTGTTTTGTGCAAAATGAATGTGGGAAAAGAATATTGAGTGATATATAAGAGTTGTAAAGGTATATAAGGTCTTGTAAAGACAAGACCTTGAATACTTCTTTTACCAGTTTAAAGATTCCTGGCAAAATACAAATTGTACAGCATCCTGATGTTATTAGCTTCTGCAAAATAAGGAAATACTAATATTGTTTCTCTATAGCTTTAGAATTAGCGTTCCAGATAATTCAAACTCATAATTACATATATTTTTATGTCCCTCATTCTCAAATTGAATGTGTTTTCTAAACTGACACCAGAGATGAATTTATCTTATGACAAATTTATTATGACCTGGAATGACTTTTTTTCATTCATAAAGTCTATGAGAAACTTTTTGTCAGATGCAGATGGAAAAACCCATTTGCCCAGGCCTTTAATTCAATTAAGAAATCAACTAAGGAAATTAAATAGTAACTTTTGATTCTTTTTAAATTATTCTATATTTATCATTTAACTAGAAATTTTCTTAGCTAAGTTACTGATCTTTTTGAAATCTTTCACTTATAGGTTTTCAAACTGAGAAATACATTTGTGAAAAATGTTTTTGTTTGATATTTCTAAAATTTAAAAATGCAGGCTGATTTTGAGTGGGTGTTTAATAAGATACTAGTGTGTTTTTTGCATGCATAGGTCTCTAAAAAGTTCTTATCACTAATTTTCATTTTCTGATGTTCAATAGAACTTACAAAGAAGCAAACGTAAGGAGATGGTGAAAGGTGAATATTTATTAATATTTAAAGGAACATAACAGAAGGAGAGTTACTATGTTGTTTGAGTTGCTTACTACAGTACAGTTGTGTTTGTCCTCTCTCTTAAATTGGAAAGCCAAGCAAGAGTCTTTGGTCAATGACCTGCTGGAACTATAGCCTGCTTGTCTGCATTTAGCCCTTCTCATAGGAAGTTTCACTTAAAGCATTCAAAGTTGATAAACTCTTTGTGTCAGTGATTTAATGTCAGCACAGAAGTAAATTTCTGTACTAGAAAAAAAGATTTAGTAATCCAACAATTCAAGCTCTTTTTTTTCTTTTTTTCCATTGTGACTGACAATATTGTAACATCCACAGCATCAACCACATTGCTTCTTATAGGCCTGGAAAAGTTCAATATATGAGGATATTTTTAAACTCTCCTGATTACCTTCAATATTAGAAGTGTATAGAGTTTATTTATCTTAACGTTTCTTTTTCTTACATTATATTCTTTTGGATTTTGTGTCTGCACTAAATATCCACCCCTGTGAGCACTGACGTTTTGACATCATCCTATAAATGTTCCAATAGGAAAAACTGGAGATATGATTTCATGAGCAAGATGCATCCTTTTTATTTCAATCTATTATTTAGAAATTATTAGGTCACTAGTGGAGTAAGAGTTTGGCTAAATCACTAACAGTTTTTAAGGCAGCAAAAAATTAGATTTCAATATGTGAATATACTATCTTCTTAACCTTCTTAATGATGCCAATAACATCTTTTCTTTCAATAGAATTGAATTCATATGTACAGTAGAGATAACCAGTGTATTAGTCTGAAACCTAACCTGAAGTATGGGATGATTTCCTTAAATATAGACTGTCACCATGAATGTTCTTGAAAAGAGTTGCTAATCTTCCCTTAAATTGTTCTGTCACTAAACAGACATACCATTTGTAGAATGATTATTAAGATTACTAGCTTGTAATTAAACAGCAAAGTGCTTTACTGAAGATAGTAAATATTATAGTCTTGAAATGTGATTTTACAGAAGTTTTTAAAGAACCATACTCGTTGCAAAATATTTTTTAAAAGAAATACACTTCTTTTTTACACATCATTTAAAATTTCAGCTTTTCTGAATGCATGACTTTATGCTGAATAGTATAAATGTGTATCATGGTTGAGATTAGCTAATGGTCTTCAGTAAGAATTTTAAAACATTTTCTGCAGTCAACTGTGCATTTTCTGGTTCTTAAAGATTGCTCAAAAGATAATTTGTCATGACAGTTTCTGTGTCAGCAGCTCTTTTCTTTATTCCTGAGAGCTTTAATTAAATCTTTTAGCTGTGCTTATCACTTCGTAGCACATATTTCAGATATGTTTTATTCTGGGGACCAGAAGAATCACTTTCTTCTAGTTTTCACATAGCAATGTGAAGAAATTTTATTATATAGCTTCTTTCAACAAAATTTCCAAAAAGTTAAATCTTACATTACATACATTTTTTTTTTAGGGTAGCATGTTTGCCATCCATCAGTTCCATACTTGAAAGCCTCCTGGTGTGCTTTGCATTTACTGTCAATTGCAAAAAAATATTAATGTATGTTACTAATTTTTCTTCAAAGAAATTCCTGAGATGCTTTTAAGGAGCAGATTTTGCCCACACTGGAGGTGTGTTTAAAGACATAGAAGCAAACAAAAACCATGGATGATTTTTGGAGCATCATTACAGATCTGCAGTGACCATCATTAAAATTTTATAAGTCTCACACAACAAAACCTACGATTTTTTGAGAAAATTCCCCAGGGTGTGGCATCATTCCATCACAGCAGTAGATGGACTGAAGTTACTTTTCAGAAGTAAAACTTCTTCATTTGCAGTCACTAGACTAAACATGAGCAAATCATACAATCAATATTTGGAATATGAGGAAGTACAGATTTTCAATATTTAAGCAAAACTATTTACTTGACACACAGAGATCAGTTTTTGATTATATGGTGCTTTATTTTGAAAACCAATTCACAAATATGTATATTGCACTGAA
Source organism: Prinia subflava (assembly GCF_021018805.1). Classification (NCBI taxonomy): domain Eukaryota; kingdom Metazoa; phylum Chordata; class Aves; order Passeriformes; family Cisticolidae; genus Prinia; species Prinia subflava. The sequence continues at coordinate 56,295,957 of NC_086247.1, forward strand.
GGTTTAAATAGAGAAGTTTAAAGTCTTCAGAAGCACTAAAATTTTTGTGGTTTGATATCTAAATGAAAAGATAATACTTCTACCCAGCACTGATCTACCAAAAAGCTTCAATTTGCTGCAAAACATATGACTTAAAGATAATTCAAAAGTTAAGTTATATATTCAAAACAAATAGATGAAATAGAAAAAGAGAATGTGGAAAGTAGTATAAAAGAGGAACATTAATTAAAAAGTGATGTATGACCAAGTATTGGGATTTATAAGCAATAATGCACTTCGCAGAAGGGCCTGGAAACCTGTCATTTGAATGATTAATTATTTTCATAAGTGTTTCAAAGATTTATTTCCATATTCTGGAGTCATATTCCTTTTGAGGAGGCTAGTTAAAGCTTGTTTCATAAGACATGAAAAATGAAATATCTTTGGAAGGGATGATGGGAAAGTGTGGAATACAAGAAGCAATATTGCAATATGGGTGCCAAACAGGCTAAGTAGTGTGAAACTGGAGCACACAGCAAAAATTACAAGAGTTGTGAAGCTTCCATTTTTATGTATTTTCATAAGGCGGAATTTTGTTGGAGTCCAGTGTTACACTAATCAATTTTAATTACAGAGACAATTACAGAGATATTATTTCAAAACTTTTTTAAGGCCATTTTTGATTTCAAAAAAAGAAACACTATGTTCTCACTGAAAAACAATGGGATAACTAAAAAAGCTATTATTTTTGTAAGTGGGATATTTCAAAAGTTTTCCACTTCAACTCCTGTTAATTATTATTTATAATCTACTTGTCTATAACTAATCAGAAGATCAGAACTTAGTTATTTCCGTATGAGTTTTTTCTGATTTTTCTGAATGCTGACAGTCTGATGATTCCTTTCACTGAATTATATCACTGTCACTTCACTGATTTTAAACTATCATCTTTAGAAATCCTGAATGATGATGTGCAAAATTGTTTCTTGAAAGGATGGTCTGTCAACACTGGTCTGTCAGCATTTGTGGGGGTTTTCGTCTTGTGCTTCTTTACTACTACCTGTAAAATATTTGGCGCTTATTTTTTCATTTGTGTAGTCGTGTTTCAGCTGTGTTCCAAAATTTAGAAAACTAATAGAGAAAATCAGATACAGTGTTAAGAGTTCTAGCTGCATAGCCGAAGTCTGTTTTTTCCCCAGATATTAGATTTTTTAAGTAAAACAGCATCGCACACTTGGAGAATGCAAATGTGTTCCTCTTAGAGGCACTTTAAGTGCTTCATTCTGCAGATGACAGTGCCATTAAAGAGCTTCTTTCCTTTCCAGTACACTTGCACTTTTCATAAAAAATTTCCAAGTGATAGTTGTGCCAAACTGAAAGACTGCAAAGTTAAAGTTGAGCTAAGATTATTCATATTCTTTGTATGTTGTTTCTAAATTTCTAGGTTATAAGGAGGGGAGGCTTATGAAAACTTAGAAATTCTTACTAATGGTAAAAAAGCTGTTCCACAGAAATTATTTGTGTATGCTCAGGATTTATATTAGTTTTGTGAATATAGTTCTACAAATGTTAGAAATACATCAACACTGAGCTGTCAGTACTGTTTCTCTCACAGTTTTCAGGGGAAAAATATATTTCTCCCATCAGGTTTAGGAACAATTAAATGCTATGTTCATACCTCTTCTTATTCAGCGGTAAATTAACTTAAACACATACATGTGTTTGTTACAAAAGTCTCTATTTTCATGTATGATTGTAATATGCTCAGTTTTCTATCTAATATAACTTGAAAGAGATGAGCTGCTTTACTTTACCAAAATGGCAAAGTCACTCATCATCTCATTATTGCAATCTCACAGTGAATAATTCTAATACTCTTTGTACATCAGTTTATGCGGTTAATGTAATTATAGTGGCACAAAACTGATCAAATCCAGCACATACAAATATGAGCAGAATTCAGAACCACATGATGAAACAACTAGCTTGCTTGGTTTAACTTTTTATGGTCTTTAAATTTAGCATAGTTCATGTATGGGCCTCTGAATTCTGCATATTCTATGGATCTTCTATATCTCCTATAAAATGCTGTAAAAATTCCTAAAATCTAAGAAAATCTACCAAGTAGACAATATTCTCAAACTGGTTTTGATATTTCTGATCCCAGTAGAATGATGTTCACTCTAAATCCCCTGTTGTGATTCATAATTTTCAAGAAATAAAGATAATACATTGAATCCTCTATGCCTGGTTTAAAAATATAGCAGAAAGCTTGATTCTGTTGCTGGTCAGAGAAGAGCTTCATAACATGTCAATCCAGTATTCTATTGATTTTAATGACAAAAATAGAACTATACCCTTTTTTATTTATTATATATATATTTGAAAAGTAGCAATTTACTGGTATCTAAAGATTAGCTTGAAAATTTTAATCTTGGAAGTAACAAAAAATTTCGAGATCTGAAAATACAAGGAATTGCAAAGCAACAGAGAATTATAATGGTAACAAAATTAATCTATCAAAAAAGAAGAAAAAAATGCAAGATTTCTGTATTGTTACTGAAAGAAAGAATGTTCAAGATATAAGATCCTTTCTATCATTCGAAGTTATAAGTAAAATTGCAGAGGATGTGAAATTAAACTCAATTACATACAATTGGAGCTACTAATATACCATGTTAATATATATATGTTTGGAGGGTTTTGTTGTTTGGGTTTTTTTCACCTTTTAAGCATAAGTGTGCAGTAAAACAAGAGTTGTGCATGTTCCAGCTGCTGAATGGGTCAGGTGAAGGTATTGGGTGCTCTGCAAGAAAAGTGTCTTGGACTGTTCCACTCACAGACAGAGAGCTGACAAGGGCGTGAATGAGATTTACAGAATCGCGAAGGGAGGAGATGAGCTGAGCATGGCACTGTTGTTGGCCAAACATGAGAAATAGGAGTCACTGAAGCCTGGGTGAGAGCAAGGATAACAGAAGAAGCAAACTGAGGCAGCAGTTTGCACAGCCTTTTGCATAGAAAGGGACAGAAGGTGGAGATGGGAAAGCACAGGATAATCAGTCTCACCTCGACCCCTGAAATGGTAACAGCTAAACCTGGAAACCATTTCCAAGCATACTGAGGACAATAAGTGCATTGTCTGGATCCAGAATTGGTTATCTGAATTGCTGGGCAGTAGGACAATAAGAGAATCCTGACAATACTAAGTAGGAACAGATCCTCAGACATTTCTGATGCAATGGTTCTGGATGCTAGAGGAGTACCAGAGAAACAGACAGTAGAAACACAGTCATTTCATTATGGATTTTGTCCTGGCACTGTTGTAACCCAGAGACACTAAAATCAGACTTTTCAAATGAGTGTGTAGGTAACAGGTCAACTTATCCTGAAATGCACTGTGAATTAGGTGCATCAATATTGTAATTGAGATATGGAAATTTTCAGGCATAAAACTTGGAAAGGAATTATTGTTAATTTTTACCAGATCTGTGAATGGTATTCAGCAAATACCAATTTGTTTTCCTGACACTTTGCTAAGTAGATAAAACAATGTTACAAAAAATGGACAAGAGGAAAAAATAAGCATGCTCTCTACCTTATCTACTTTTTTTTAGGTGTTTTACCTCATCTTTAACTGCTTTACTCTTTCACTACTTTTGTCTTTGCCAGCTTTACTGCCATTTTGGCACCAGAGCTTTCCCCCTGCTGTTTGCATACATAAGATAATTTTGCTGGTCCTGAGAGCCCTTGTACTTTTTTTATCAGACATGGAAGGTCCTAAGATAACAAAACCCTCATGTCACCAGATTACCATCACCATTTGTTGCTTTTCACTCCCACATGATTTCAGCAGACGAAACCTTACTAGCCACAGAACTGGAGGGTAGTGCTTTGTGATACTTGAAAGCTGAGGTTCCAGCTTCCAGTTATATGATTTTCTAGCTGCATGGTGTCTCTAACAGCTGCTATCATGTCAGAATTGGAAGCTGGGAGGAATGGCAGGGAGCAGAATGACGAATTGTAATGTGCACATTCACATCCTCTCTAGCTTTGCGAGTTTTAAAAGAAATGCTTTCACTGTTGCAAAGCTTGTAATCACAGCACAGCAGTTGTGCACGGTATTTGTTCCTGCTGCAGCCTGTTCAAAAGATACCAGACTTTAATACTGTCAAAGATGAGCAGTGTTTTGGGCAGTGATCCAAGGCAGAACATGGTCTACAGCATAACTCTCTAGTGCTTCCCAGAACTCTCATATAATTTTCATTCAATGACTATAACTAGGAGGCTTAATACTGAATGATACCACAATATACTAAGCAGTCTTTTCAGGAATTAAATTATTTATTTTCTTGAGTGTACATGGCATCTTTTCCTTACTTTGAGGAGAATTTGATTTTCAAGCTAAATATTAGCACGCTGTAGTGTTTTCATTGTGAAAAGTACAAAGATCTTCCCCAATATAATTCTGAAAATACCTAATTTAGTTTCATAACATATTTGGATGGAAAATAGGAAGTGAATGATTGATATGAGGAGGAAAGTTAATGTCTGCTTCAGAATTGTATATCTTTCATATGTGGAAGAAGTAAGAGGAAAGCAGTGAAGATGCACGCTGAGCAACTGTTGAAAGACTTCTGAAAGGGTAAAAGGAACTAAATCGAAGCTGGCAACCACACAATTGCTGGTAAGAGAAACGATCATGAGTTTTATTGGCCTGGAGATTATTTTATTAGGTGAAGATATTGTGGCAATGTATATAAAAAAAATAATGAAGAAAGGGCTTGTGACAAGTGCACTTTCTTAGCCATTCTTCAATTCTTAAAAAAGTTGCTCACAGAAAATATTTTATGCAAATCACTCTTCTTAAATCAGAAAGGAAAATATGTATTATTTGTATCTTCTTCTTTGTGGGACCAGAAGACCTATTCTTATATTCAAAATCAGAAGCCATTTAAAAAAAATATTAAAAGCATTTAAAAGAAATACTAAACATGTTATACAAGAGACACTTCTTGTATCTACTTTCAAGCCCTAAAATAGCCACCTATACTATTTGCACCCTAAAATAGCCACCTATACTATTTGCATCCTTCAATATTCCTGATATCTCTTTTTCCACTTTTACTTTCAAATGTATTTAAATTTTGAGTTCTTATTTTAGTGCTTTTATTTGTGCAATACAAATGAAAACTTTTGAATAACGAGAAAATGCTTTGAATAGTGAGAAAAATGGCAAAATCAGTTTGTATTTAGCCTAAGTGTATGCTTAACAAGAGCAAAAATGCTGAAGCATTCTTTCTTTTCAAACATAAGGAAAATTTCTGATATCTTACTTTAATATGCAAGGAATTAAATATTTACTGGCAAAACTATATGAGTGATAAATGGAGATGGACACAAGAGGAAAAAAACCATTTTCATACAAACTTTGAAAAATGCACTTTTTTCTCAATACTTTCACTGTAAAAGCAGATGATACTGATATTCTGGTTCATTCCAGGAAGTTCAAATTATTCTAGAAACCAAAGGTAGAAAGGTCATTACTCCCCTATTACCCTCACTCCCCTAAAGGTGAAATTTTTACTTCTTCTTTTTATTTTGTTGGGGAGAATGGATTGAGTTTGGTTTGGTTTTTTTTGGTTTTTTTTATCATATATTTGAAAGGAAACATTGTCCTATTTGGTCATCCCATGTTCTGCCATGGTCGTATTCTAAAGTATTATAAATGAAGAAAGATACTATTAAGCGAAGCTATTATGAGAAAAAATAAGTGAATATCTGAGAATTAACAATTTAAGAAAAGGAGAGCTTTTATTTTAAAGGTTTATTTTATTTTAATGCTTAGTATATGTCAGAATTATTTATCAGAACAGTGAAATAATTCTATTATAAATGGGAATGATTCTTCTTTTGGAAAACCACAGTTGACAAGACCTGAGTTTATGAAAGACTGTTCAAAGGAGTCCTTTCCTATTAAGTAGCCACTGAGTTGTATTTATCCTCTACCATTCTAAGAGGTCTTACAGTGGGTAACCTACTCAAAATTTCAGCACAACTACTGTGATGCAGAAGCAAAGGTTTTAGTTTAGTAGCAAAAGTTTGATCAAAATATTCATTTTGTCATATTCTATTTTAGGGAAAATATTACATGTAATTGTATAGTGAATTTCAGTGGTAGCCATTGTAATACACTGTACCCAGAAAAGTGCTTGGGAAATCTATTCTGGAATAAATTTTGAAGTTAAAAGAGGTTATAATTATATAGGAAAACATAAACATTTTCAGGTAAGGAAAATAAAAGCATAATTTTTTCATGAGTTCAATAAGTAAAAAATAATTTAATGAGAAATATAGGAAAAGATGGATTATGCTGTTGTAGATCTCAAAGGAAATACAATATATAACATTCAAAGAAAAAGTCATGCTGTTTCAGAACACACATAGTATCTTTAGAGATTGGAATGGCATAGTGGGTGAGTTTATAATGGGCTTGAGTAATTTCTGCATTGTAAAAATATGAAACCTAATTCAATATCCATATGTTCACTCATGATCTTTCACAGTCCCCTAATGCTAAATGGCAAATATGTTTTAATTAAAGCAGAAGCTGACATAAATCCATGTTCATTGAGCATTAGCCTGTAATTCCACTCAGAATATTATTTATTTTATTCATAAATAAATGTCTAAAAATGTAATTTAGTTTATAGCAGTAGATGGTAGCTCAAGCTTATAGTGGTTTCATTTCTTAACTTGGGTTTGGTTTCATACCAGAGATCCCTTCCTCCTATACGCACACATGAAAGTGGCTTAGCATAGCACCACTGTTGAGACAGCAAATGACAAATTGAAGTGGTTCTGAACTGAAATTTATTATTCATTATTACTAAGTGAATTCTCATCTTTTATGTTTAAAAACTACATATCCAGGATATTATTAGTTATTTGGTCTAAATTGTTTGATCAAAACTTTTCTGAGACAAGTATTTGAGATTTTAGTGGCAAGGGCTTGTTTTCATTCTTATTTCATTTTCTGTATCAAACTTGTGACATAATATATTCCTTTTAGAATGGCACATGAGATATTTAAGAGTATTCCTTTGAAGAGAGAACTGTTTTTTAGCTTCCATAGGAGTCCTGAATGCAAATAAGAACCTTGGTAGGATTGAGCTTGTGTGGCAAAATTTAGCTTGTCTAAGGGGCATATGGAATCTGTAAATACTAAAAAGAGAGACAATGTGCTTTACAAACACCTTCCATCATGTTTTTGGAAATCCAGAAGTTCCTTAAACTTTAGCTTTTCAAGAATAAATGTCCTTAAAGGAGAAATATTTCATACATCTTCATTTCCCTCTCTTCTCCATATCTGCAGGTAGACATTTATCAGAATACAGTCACCTTATATTTCTTGCTGTATTTTCTTTACCACTGCTACATTACTCCCTTACTATTTTGCTTCTAATCTATACTCCTGAGAAATACACACATCTGTCCTTGGGAAGTCATCACTGATTAAAGCAAACAACATCCTTGTAATGTCTCTCTGTAGAATCATTACAGCAAATTGTGTGAGGATTAAATAAGATGACAATAATAATTTAAGTATCATGTGTAGCTACCTTAGAATAGTTCTATCTAGCTCTTCCATCTAATTAAGATTTGGAAAGAATCATGCCTTCCATTAATACTTACCATGCACTTGCACTAAAAAAGAGATTAATTTAAACAGCAGCGAATTTTTTTTTTAAATATTCTGTGGAGAAATGCATGCACAAACTATATTAATTGAGCTCTAAATTAGTGATGCTAAACAACAAAAGCAAGGAAATGCACAGTGAAGCAGGAAATGTACCATATGTTATTGTATACCTGGGCACAATGGGGAGACTCTCTTAATGGCTTTCTTAATGTTTCTGTTGTACCAGATATTGGTGGACATATGGTATGCTGCCTTTTTATATGCTTGTGTCTTTTCATGATTTTGTCAGCTGACTTTGAGAGCATTTTCTATTTGTCTGCTGTTAGGAAAAGGGCTTTAAAATGTTTTTCTCATTTATCTGGCTTTTGAAACATGCACCTTTTTTTTGTTTATTAATTTATAGCCCATTTTTAAATTTTCTTCAAGAGCAGTTGCTTGTTATTTTTATTTTTAGGTTTTCCATAGTGTTAGTCCCTGTCTGGCAGTAATTGGGAATACAGCTGAGTAGCCCTTCCACATGCAGATGGGTTTTGGCTCACTGTCAGAGCTGGCCAAACAGATGGCTAAAGCAGCAGCAACAGCTGCAGAGCTCACCAGGCTTTGCACAACCAGGATCATACAGCCATAGAGTCATACAATTGTAGAATCCTTCAGGTTGGAAAAGACCTTCAAGATCATTAAGTTCACCAGTTAACCCCGCCCAACTAAGCCATGTTCCTAAGTGCCACATCTACACATCTTTTGAATACCTCCAGAGATAAGGTACTCAACTACTTCAGTGCTTGACAACTCTTTCAGTGAAGAAATTTTTCTTAATATCCAATCTAAACCTCTGCTGGCAAAACTTGAGGGCACTTTCTCTTGTCCTTTTTCCTGTTACTTGAGCACTCATGCAACTGCCTTCTTCCCTGTCTGCCCCAAGGAACCTCAACCAGTTCCAGCTGGCAGCAAAGTTTCCCATTTCACTTGGCTCCTAGTGCCCTTCCAGCTGAGGAACAAAACACAGCTTCTTGTGACATCATTTCCTGGATACCACATGCTTTCAAGGTTGGCTGACACAGAATACCAAAGGGAAAGGTTTCCTTATTTTTTTACGGCCCAATCTTCATAAATGTTCGTATTTAAATAGGTTGCTCATTGCTTCTATCACATGGAATACAAACATTGAAGTCACAGAAGTCCAGAACTAGTTGGAGGAAATATATCATGTAGCAGAGAAGAGCAACTGGGGCCCAATCCTTTTGACATACATGTGACTTACTCCAGTTATATCCTGGAAAAAATTCCCTACATTAAAGCAGTGATCCACATTAAAGAAGTGATCTCAGGGCTCCTTAATGGAGGTCTTTGAAGACCATTTCAACCAGTGTGGAAATAAGAGGACATTTTTGTACATTAGCTGGTCAAATAGGCACTCTTAACTCTTATAAAACATTACAGATCAGGGGTAGTCTTTTCAGAAAGATTTAGTAATTTCTGGCACGTGTGAGTACTTTTGTCTGAACATTCAAATCTTACCATTCTAATATTCATACAGCAGTTTTGATAGCAGCTCATTATACGTGAATCTACATTATTTTAAATATGAAATAAAAGGCATAATGAGTCTCCAAACTTTTTATAAATGTCAAAACCCTTACATGATATCTAGCAATACCAGACTAATTTTTTCTGATATGTTTAAATAAGAAATATTTTAAAAACAAATAACTTGATTTGTTCTGAAAATTTACCATGTGTATTCCCAGGAAATCAAGAGGTCATTTAAGTCCATAGCCATCAGTTACACCTAATATCTTTTCATATATTTTAGTTTGTTTTCTTTAAATTTAATTTGAAACTTTTTCAGTTTTAGGAATTCTATTTTTAGTTTGTATTAACTTATCTCTGATTAGCAAATGAATGAGAAAGGATAAAACTCTGAGTAATCTTGCACAAGTATTTTAATAAGGAGTTGTTCATAGAACTTATTCAGAATTTTTTATAAGGAAAAGTCATTATTGGAAATCATTAAGTGAAAGTAATTAAAAAGGAAACAGCCATCTCTTTCAAAAGGATTCCAGTAAAATACAGTAACAGCAACCAAGCTGCTGCACAGCCTAGTCTTGTATATCCAGCAGGGTGAAGAACTTGCCAGCTCATCGATTCTTACTGATGTAGGACTTGGCAATCAGTCTGCATCTGGAATAATTAATGTGGATGTTAGTCAGTAGACAGGAGCATTGTGGGTTCCCTGACACTATAAACAATTACACTGCTATGCCAGCTCAAAGGCTTTTGCGCTTTAGGAGCTTAAATGCTTTTGACATGTGACGCTGTTTTTTCTAAGAACATTGTAGTTTTATAAATAGTAGGCAGATTAGATTAGATGTGTGTGCACAGTGGCATGACTGACCTGTCCACACCAGGGAATGGATTTACGAATGGATTACAATTGCAAAGAAGTAACTGGGTACCATCACAGTGGTAAAAAGTCTCCACATTTTGGTAAAAAGTGTCAGGTTCCCTGACATTTTATTCAGACTTTATCCACAAGACTATTGAGATCCCAGAATCAAGAGTAAACCAATACGTTTGTGAATTCTCTTTTCTGAAAATCAGTTCAAGACACATGAAGAGGACAAGAAACACAGTATTTGCACCATGGTTTTTGGTAGGATTTGAATGAAAGTATAGAGATGAAATAGAGGGAACTGTAGATGTATGTCCTTAAGATTAAAGCACAGTACATTAATCATGATGAGATAAAAACTGGTAACATACAGAAACAGTTTAGATCTGACATGATTTCTTCCCTCTTACATGTAGTCTTCTTCAGTCAGTTTGCACTGTAGCAACTTTGGGCAGACTTAGGATCTTAAATTTTGATAAATCTCTGTTTTTCTTTGCAAGGCTACTGTCTGTTCACTCTGCTCTAAATTCCCCAAAGTGTAATAGTCAGTTTCTGACACCCAGTTTGAGTGGATGCTTTTGGCCATCTGCACATCATTACTAGGAATGCGATTTATCAACTCAAAAATTAGGAAAACTAATATACTTTTAACATAGTTATGAATCAATGATAAATTTTATGGTGCTTATGGTATCTCATTATTATTATTAATTTAGTATGATGTTATGCTAAAGTAGTGGCTAGATGAGGAGTTTGAGACCTCTTTGATCTTTTACACTATTCCCCACTTTCCCTTCTTGTCATAAAAAGATCCATGAGTTAAAAGTAAGTACTTTAAATGTATCTTGAATAGCAATAGGACTGATGTGCAGAACTGGCAATCAACAAAAAATGGCTCCTAGACATCCAAAGTGCAGCTTTCTTCTCACTGTGAAAGACAATTCCAAGTAATTTCCCTGAAACCTATACTGTTTCATTTCTTATTAAGGAATCAGCTGAAAAAAATATCTAATCTGTACAATAGAGAAAGATTTTCTCATCTAAATTCTAATGTCTCCTATTGAAATCTTTTTCTTGGAAAAATTTGAGCTGTAACTGTTTAAACTTGAACTGACTTTTCTGTTTCGTGTTGTGGTCACAGCTTTTTAAAAATTCCATTTCAGAGTAAAGAGGCAGAAGAAGGTGAACACAGGATTTGGGACCAGACAAAGTTCCTTGTTTGCTGTTGGAGAGTCTACCACGACAGTGAGTGAAGATACAAGAGATTACCAAAAAACCCTGCAGCAACAAGGCTAACAGCAAAGAGGAGAGGCAAACACTGTTCATAAAGACATACAAGAAAATCTCACTGAAGAAGAGTCAGATATATACAGGAATATTGTATGCATTGACATATGCATATGCTAGAGTCAGGGTGCACCTATTTAGAAGTTATATTGGCCATTGTCATTCCTTTCCAGTTGCTCTAACTGTTCTCTTCTAAAGAAAAGATGGACTTTAATTAAATTGTCCCATATTTTATCTTTGGGAAAAAGGACTTTAGAATGTGCATGGTATATGAGCGAGCAATGTTCATATTCTGTCCTGGGAAGACATTGGGTCTGATATGGAAGGCAGTAGTTTGTTTCTTGCTTTGCTTGTGTGTTCCACTTTCATACAGAGGTGGAAAAAAATCTGTATCACAGTACCACCTGTTCTACCAGGGTGACAATTTTCTCTCATTAAAAAAGAAGAAAAAAATATTTTATTTTAAATACCCAAATATTATCACATACACATTTTGATTAAAGAAATATCCTTTCCTTATGTGTTTCTTATACTCATCACATAATAAAATTAATGCATCTCAAATTCATCTTATTGTCTAAATATCACATTTGAATTTAAATTTTACATTATTTATTGTCCATGTAAAAAAATTTGTAAATGTCACGTAGGAAGTAACATAAGTATGTTAAGATAAACTGGAAAAGCAGATTTTGAGGATTTTAGAAAATTCCCAATTTATAAAAACATCAGCAATTATCAGCCATGAAGTGAGACAAAAATTATAATTTTGTTTGCCATGTGCAATTGATAATGAGTATGTGCAGGTTCTGTTTCACAAATATTGCTGTAATTGTTCAGCAATATGTTTGTTTCATTCCTTATATCCCCATAAACTGAAAACTTATCTGAGGGCTCTAGTTGTATCTAAAGCTATGTCCTTCCTATGAGAGAATTGTGAGATGTCTTAATTTCTTTTGTAACCTACAAAAAATGAAAAATATTAAAGATTATTGATTACACAAGAATCCCATTTTTCCGATGAATTCTCTGAGCTGCAGATGCTTGGAAGCTGGGAACAAGATGTTCTTATGATCATCTCTTGAGCTTTAGGCTGCTGCTGTTAGCGTAGGAAAACATATAACCACACAGAGGCGATCATATGCGGTTCTTTATTCCAGCGCGCGGGACACCGGGGTGATAATACACCCAAATCTGATGTCCAAAGCATACAGAGTCGATTCGTGATTTTTATAGTTTAAATTATACACATGTTAACTAACCCCCACCCCTAGATACTGATTATCCTATTCCTTAGTTACTATCTTAAATCATACCTACGCTTCTACCCTGATCCACACTTGATTTGGTTAAAACAATAGCATGGAGCTGTTTACAGAAACTGACGCTTGTTCCCAGCTAGCTGCGTAAGTTCCAGTTGTACGTTCTCTACTTTCCTCCCCCTATACATTACTCAATCTAGAAATTATATTTTTTAACCCTCCACCAACATTCCCCTCTTTGAAAGTATTTTCACTCTAATATACTAAGTGTAAATGCTTTCACTTAATACAGTCCATTAGGCTTCAGAGTTCATACTGGATGTTCATCTTCAAATCCTCTGTTGTCATAGGCTTTGTCCGGGATGTTGTTGCGGATTGAAGGTGCTGGGTTCCGTGCCAATGCCTTCATTATGGTCCTGTTCTAAGATGCTTTTTTCTGTATCTCTCTCTTCAGGATTCTGTAAACTAACCAAATTACTAAAAATATAATCAGTAAAATTATCAGATTTTCAAGGATAGACTTTATCCATGAACTCACATTCCATCTTAATCCTTCAAAGATTTTACCTAACCAGCTAGTAGCTAAATCTTTTTGTTCCTTTTGTGCCTCATGCTCTATTTGTTTTAACTGACTGATGTCATGTTCTACATCTGCAGTTACATTTGGGATGTGGATGCAGCAATGGTCGATTTGTCCCTTTAAATATCCACACACTCCGTGTTCTTTCAAAGTAACATATCTAAAGCCAAACGATTTTGCAGGGTCATTTTGGTGGTGGCCTGTAATTGCACATTGAGTTCCCTAAATCCCTCTCGTGTGATTCTTGCTAATCTGTCTACCTGACCTGTGAGTCTATATAGCATTTCTCTATTTCGATAATTTGCAATGGGACCAAACAAGGATTCTAGGGCCTACCCAATCTTTACTCCACTAGAGGGTTCCTTCCAAGTGTCATCTGGGTTCTTGTCTTCTGAGACGTCTCGCTTTGCTTTTATTTGCAAGGCTTCACTGCTCTTGTTAAATGGGGATTTCTTCCAAATTGGACATAAAGTGGGAAGGCCCAGGGTGATTTCTCTTACTTCCCTGTCCATAGGCAAGTGTGTTGTCCATGTGCCATCACTCATTGCCCATACAAATGGTCCTGGACTTCGAATTGTACTCCTGCTACATCCTACTATAATCTTAGAATCTATTTTGCCTTGTTTGTGTTTAATTTTCCTGCAGGCACAACTAATTCGTAAGGCTATTGCCAATGGTGACCACTGTTTCATTTCTAGATTGTCAGAGGTGCAATCATAAATTTTCTTACATACCCACCAACTTACCTTATTTGCCTCTTTCTGACTGCTAGTATCAGTATTTGCTACTGTGGGATCTGTCTCATTTTCAGAGCCTTTCTATTTAATGCACCAGGGTGTGCTTTCTATATATTGGAATTTCTGGAGGATGCTCACAGACCATGCACTGTCCCAAGGTTCCAGTCCTTTCTAATCTTTCTCTTCACATTTCTACACTACAACACTTTCTGTAGCGTTGTCCCTGATCTTTTGATAGCGTAGAAACCAACATTGCCATTTTGCAAGGTCTTGGTCCTTAACCCACCACTCTATGATTTGTCCCAATTTGCTATTACTAAGAATGCACTCTGACTTTCTCATGGGCTGCATATAGGAATCTTCTGTTATCTTCTAGTATTCTCTGACCACCACCCTTGACTCTGGTACTTGTTTACAGTTAATTGTTTTGTTCTCTCCTATTTCAGGTAATTTTGACGTTATTATTCCCCAGCTTACTGGGTCCCCTGCTGCCTTTGGTATTGGCAGACAGGCCGTTATTCTGCTGGTATTATGCATTTTAGCAAAGTCTCTGACCAATCTAATCATTACATTCTCAGCCTGAATTTCATTAGAAATTTCTATTACTTGTGTTTTTGCCTGTATCTCTCTCTTCATTCTAGAATGAAGAGTTGTTAGTTGACCCTTCTGTATCCCATATCTCAAAGTAACAGCAATCCCTACTGGTGACATTAGTATCCATGAAATTAACATTACCCACAGGAAGAGCATGAGCACAGTTACCAATACTATTTGAACAGTTACAGACGTTTCAGCCTCAGCTTTGTTGGTCTAAAAGTTTCTACAGCCCACGACTGGACTCCACGAGGGACCTTCTTCACACGCGTGTAGTGTATCTAGGGTTCCACTCCAGCCACTTTGACTGCTGTAAAGGTGGTTAGCAGTACCTGATGGGGACCAGTCCACTTCTCTTTTAGTGGTTCTTCGTTCCAGGTTTTGATGTATACCTCATCTCCTGGTTCGATATTGTGGACTGGATTCTCCAGGGCCAGTGGTCTGTTCTACACGAGAACACTTCGGAGCCGAGCTAGAGTTTTCCCGAGGGACAGAACATAATTATACACATCTTGTTTCCCTGTGACATGAACATTTGGATTGGGGTTAGGAGATTCATATGGTTTCCCATACAATATTTCATAAGGACTAACTGACATCCCACTCCTGGGCTTTATCCGAACCCTCAGCAATGCTATCGGCAAAGCCTGTGGCCACTGCAGTTTGGCTTCCTGGCATATTTTACTGATCTGCCTCTTCAGTGTCTGGTTCATTCTTTCTACTTGCCCACTTGACTGGGGTCTCTATGGTGTGTGGAGGTCCTAAGATAATCCCAATAACTTGCTTACCTCTTGTACCACCGTGGCTATGAAGTGTGGGCCTCTGTCTGATGATATCCCTAGGGGCACCCCAAACCTGGGAATGATCTCCTGTAATAACCACTTAACTGTTTCCTTTGCTTGGTTTGTGCGACAGGGAAGGGCTTCTGGCCATCCAGAAAACGTGTCAACCCCTACTAACAGGTATTTGTATCCCCAAGTTTTTGGCAGTTCTGCAAAATCCACTTGCCAATAGTCTCCTGGTTTTATTCCTATCCGAATTCTGCCTAACTGTGCCTGTCGTCTAGCTACGGGATTGTTTTTCAGACAGATTTCACATTTAGACATTACTGACTTGGCCATTGTTTGCATCCGTACTGAGATTAGGTATTGTCTTAACTACTTTACCAACGCCTCTGCACCCCAGTGACACTCATTATGTTTTACTTGTAAAATTTCTCTCATTACCAAAGGAGGTACTACTATTTGCCCTTGTGCGGTTACATACCACTCTTCTGCGTTCTTCTGTGCCTTCAGCAGTTGTGCTAGTCTGTCATCTTCGATTGTATAGTTTGGCTTCGGAGGCAAATTAAATTGAGAGATATTAAGTCTTGATGGTATCAATGCCATTGTTTTCTGCACCTCTCACGCTACCTGACGGGCTGCCCAATCTGCTTTTCGATTTCCTTCACAAATTTTGGAGTTGCCTGATTGATGTGCCTTGCAGTGCATGATTGCTACTTGTTCAGGTTTTTGTACTGCATCTATCAATTGTAGGACTGCATCTTGATGTTTAATATTCGTCCCTTGGGAGGACAGCAGTCCTCTTTCTTTCCATAAAGCTCCGTGTACATGCACTACTCCAAAGGCATATTTGGAATCAGTCCAAATATTCACTGTCTTCTCTTCACTCCGCTCGAGTGCTCTGGTTAATGCGATTAGTTCTGCCCTTTGTGCAGACGTGTTAGGTGGTAGTGATTTTGCCTCTATTACTACATCAATTGTAGTTACCGCATATCCCGCGTATCTGGCTCCGTTCTCCATGAAGCTGCTTCCATCTGTAAAGAGTTCCCACTCTGGTTGCTCCAGGGGGACATCCTTCAGATCTGTTCTTGCTGAATAAGTGTGCTCGATGACTTCTAGACAGTCATGCTCTAATGGGCCTTCCTCAGCTGTGGCACCTAGAAATAGAGCGGCCTTTTCCAGCTTCCCAGTCGTTGGGTCAGGACTCCCAGTGCCAGTCGCTGCCTTTCATGCACGTACAGCTGAAAGTCTTTAGACAGATCAGGTAACCCCAAAGCAGGAGCAGTTGTCAGTGCTTCTTTTAACTTCTGGAAGGCCTCTTTCTGTGGTTTGCCCCAGGTGAACGGCTGCGTCTTCTGAGCCTCGTACAAGGGTTTTGCAATCAGTCCATAGTCCATGATCCACAGGCGACACCACCCTGTCATTCCGAGGAAGATCCGCAGCTCGTGTAGATTCTGAGGCTCTGGAATAGCACAGATAGCTTGAATACGATTAGTACCCAGTTTTCTCTGCCCTTGTGAGATTTCACATCCCAGGTAAATCACAGTCTGTTGGGCAATTTGTGCTTTTTCTCTGGATACCTTATACCCTCCCATTCCTAGTGAATTTAAGATCTCAATGGTTACCTTTATGCAGGTCATTTCTTCCTCTGTTGCAATCAAAATGTCATCTACGTACTGGAGTAATAAATATTGGTCTCTTGGTACTTGCCCTTCTCTGGTCCAGATTTCCAGTTCTTTTGCCAGTTGACTTCCAAAGAGAGTGGGCGACCCCTTGTACCCCATCGGTAATCGACTCCAGGTGAGCTGAGTTTTTCTTCCACTTTCTGGATGTTCCCACTCAAAGGCAAATAGTTTCCTACTTTCTTGGTCAAGGGGTATACAGAAGAAAGCATCTTTTAAGTCAATTACAGTAAACCATTTATATATCTCTTTTATGGATGCTAACAATGTATAGGGATTGGCAACCACTGGATGAATGTCTTTTGTTATTTCATTTATACCTCTTAAATCCTGTACAAGTCTATACTCACCATTGGGTTTCTTCACTGGGAAAATTGGGGTGTTGTATTCCGATTTACATTCCTCTAGAATTCGATATTTTAAAAATTTATCAATGGTCTTTGCTATTCCCTGTCGTGCTTCTGGTTTTATAGGGTATTGTTTGATTCGTACAGCCTTTGCTCCTTCTTTTAACTCTACATGTACCGGTTGTGCCAATTTAGATTTTCCAGGTACATCTGTTTCCCAGACAGAGGGAATTACTGCATCTTCTACTTCTTTAGGAATATTAGAAATTGGTTTTTCTTTTATCATCAAAATCTTTCCTGTCTTAGACTCCGGAATTTTCATTACGAGTTCACCATTCTCAAAAGTAATTACTGCCTCCAGTGCTGCCAGTAGATCGCGCCCTAAGAGCGGAGTTGGGCAGTCTGGCATGTATAAGAATTCATGGGTCAAGATCTTATCTTCAAAGCTCAATTCTAGGGGTTGCAAGAATGGCCGTACCTCCTCCTTCCCTGTGGCTCCAATGACTGCTGCTGACTTGTTCCCGATTTGCCCCTCAAGATAATTTAGTACAGAATGTGTGGCCCCCGTGTCAATGAGAAAATCTACGTCTTTTCCTTCTAAATGCAAAGTCACCATGGGCTCTCTTGATCCTGGCTCCCTCTCATGTAAAACCATGACCCTGGCTACACCATCCAGCTGATGCTCACCACTTTGATTAAACATACTGTCTAACTGAGGCTGACCATTCTGGCTAAACCGGTTTGGACACTCCCTTTTCCAGTGTCCCTCCATCCGACAATATGCACACTGATTCAGACCTAATCTACCATGACCAGAACCTCTGCCAAAGCCACCTCTATTAACGCCACGACCACCTCTACCACGCCCTCGCCCCTGTCTCTGTAAGACTGCCAAAAGGCTTTGCCCCTGTTTCTTGACAATTTCTCTGTCCCTGTTATTATAAACTTTCCAGGCAACCTCTAGGAGTTTATCCAAGTTTCTTAACTCTTCACCTTCCAGTTTCTGTAGCTTTTTCCTAATATCTTCCTGTGCCTGACCCAGAAAAATAAAGGCAAGCTGAGTTCTTCCTTGCTCACTGTCTACTTGAAGATCAGTATATCTTCTAGCTGCTTCCTTAAGTCTTTCTAGAAAGGCAGTGGGAGATTCTTTCTTTTCCTGTCGAATTTCATACAACTTAGACCAGTTCATACTCTTAGGTATTGCCTGTTGAACACCAACTGAAATCCACTCCTGATATCTCTTTAGCCTTAACATATCTACTCCAGAGGGGTCATTAGCATCCCACTCTGGGTCTGCAGTGGGAAAATTATAATCCAGTGTCCCTGTCACCAAACCATTTCGTATGTCTTCTCTAGCTCTTTCTCTTGCTGCTCGAAGAACCATATCTCTCTCTGTCTCATCCATCAGAGTGTCTAATATGACATGAATATCTTCCCAATCAGGGTTCTGAGTTTTCATTATCATCTTAACCACACGAGCTACCTTATCTGGGTTTTCTCTATACGTTCCGGCTGATTGTTTCCATATAACTAAATCAGCAGGTGAAAAGGGTACCTTTACAAAGACAGGTCCATTAGTTCCCACCCCTTGCCTTAGTGGTGCAATAATCGTTCTCTTTTGTTTGCCTGATTTTAATATACCCTTTCCTGCCTGAGGCCACTCCAGGGCCAGTTTTCCTCGTGTTCGGTGAGCTACTGGGGCGTCTAGTTCATCTGCTTCACTGTCACTACTTTCCATTCTATCTGTCTTCTTCACATTCCCCCTTTGCTTCTGCCTCACAATCACATCCTGGACAGGTGAATCGGGGAGGGGAGGATACAGGGGGGCAGACGGGCCAGAAGCTGGTGAAGGAGGTGTAGGTGGGAGCGGAGGGTACCCTTGAGCTGGTGTTAGAGGGGGAATAAATCTTTCAGCGGGTGTGGGCGGGGGAGCAGGATAGCTTTGAGCAGGTGTATGTGGAGAAGGGGGGGTTCTCTGAGCCAGCGGAGGAGGGACCGGCACCTGGGCAGGCAGAGCAAGCGGAGGAGCGGCTGGCACAGGCAGAGGAGGATCAGCAGACAAAGGTGGGGGTGAAACATATTGTGCTGGCGCGAGCGAGGGGTGTGTAAGAGAATCAGGTGGGGTCAGGGTGAGCGGGGTAGAACTTGGTGTTGAGGGGGCCGTGGTGGTTCCAGGAGCCATGGGAGATACCAATAATTCCGATTCCAGTTCATCTCTTTTTCCCCCTAAAATTTCACTTAAAACTGCATGTTCCATACAATGCTTATTTTGGACGCAAGCTAGACACTTATTATTCTCAAGCTTCATTGCTTTCATTTTGTCAAGCCACAAAACCGGTTTCTCAAGCAAGCACAGAAATAAGTCAATATATGGTAATTGTTCTACCCTTCCATCTTGTGTACAAAGCAATCTAAGTTGCATAATAACCTTCACATCAAAAGACCCGTTTTTCGGCCACCTCTGATTTTCAGGCAAAGCGTATTTTGGCCAGTGAACATTACAATATTCAATCAACTTATCTTTTCGTAATTCCTGACCGAAGTTCCCCTCTTTCCAATGTGCCAACAAACAACCCAACGGAGAAGAACTTGGTATAGAGGCATTATTGCTGCCCAAAACCTCTTTTAACCCTTTTAGTTTCTCCATATTACAGATACATAAAACCACAGATGCCGAACCTGCAACGCTTTCGCGATGTCTGACGGACGGCTGCCTAGGCAATACCACCAGGAATTCCTTTTGCCCAACCAAGCGTAGCTTTCGCTGCGTCTTAATGGCAGGCCCCCAGACCAGAGAATAAAGAACCTTACCTCTCACCAGGGGTCGTTGTGAGCGGCGAGGGTCGCGGCTCCGATGGGCTCCCCGAGAAATCACCCGGTGCCGGCTGGAGCGTGATCGGGTCGCGGGGTCCTGGCTGCGCCCACAAGGTCCCGTCCTGGGTCGCCAAAAATGTTAGCGTAGGAAAACATATAACCACACAGAGGCGATCATATGCGGTTCTTTATTCCAGCGCGCGGGACACCGGGGTGATAATACACCCAAATCTGATGTCCAAAGCATACAGAGTCGATTCGTGATTTTTATAGTTTAAATTATACACATGTTAACTAACCCCCACCCCTAGATACTGATTATCCTATTCCTTAGTTACTATCTTAAATCATACCTACGCTTCTACCCTGATCCACACTTGATTTGGTTAAAACAATAGCATGGAGCTGTTTACAGAAACTGACGCTTGTTCCCAGCTAGCTGCGTAAGTTCCAGTTGTACGTTCTCTACTTTCCTCCCCCTATACATTACTCAATCTAGAAATTATATTTTTTAACCCTCCACCAACACTGCTGGAGATGGGGTGCTAGTGCAGAAGTATCTGTGTTTTGACTACCTTTATACATTCTTAACCCTCTTTCATGTTTGTCAGGACATAATAAGGGATATACAATGAGGGACTTCTGTCTGTGTTCCCAGTAGCTGATTCACAAGTTTATCAACAAGGTACAGAGATACTGTGAGACAATTTATTTTTAAATGGAGCTTTAGCACGTTAAACTTAAAAGAATTAACAATAAAATAAGATCCATAATTCGTTTTTTCATAATTCAAACTTCCGTCCTTTATTAGCTCGCTGGTTCAAGGTTTTATATTAGACAAAGCATCTCTGGTCTTGTTCAATTCATGGTGAAATGACACACTGACTTTCTCTAAAACCCCATCTGCTTTTCTTATGCCAGCGTCTTCACAACGCCACAGTGTGTGAAATGGCTGCATTGAAAATGTTGATGTGCACAATAGAAATGGAAAGTGCACAATTATTGATTTTCAGGTGCTGTAGCAGACAAATGTACTTCTATGGTTGCACTGAAGCACTTGAAAATATGGCAACACAATAGCTTACTGATGAAAGCTTGTATCATTTAGATAAGCTTTAGAGATAAGCTCTTTTGCCTGTTTTCCCTCTGACAAGCCACTAGCAATACGGTTGTTTTAGAGATAAAGTATGGTTTCAGAACTGGCCAGAATGCCTATAAGATCCAGAGTGTCTTTCAGCCCACAGTAATAACTGTGGCTAAAACTTAAGTAAAATGATATAATGAATTACTGGGGAAATTGGGATTCTGTCTTTCCTGTCTCTATGCCTAAATCCATAGGAAAAACAAATAATGTTTAATTGGAGCTGGAGAACACTTCTGTGCTAACAGCTTGGTGGTGTAACGTGGATATTGAGGGAAATCAAACCAGAAGCTAGTTTCTGCTGCTCTGTCTAACTCTGCTATAAACCCTTTTGTATGTGTTCACTGTATTGTACTATCCAGCAGGTGAGATGCACCTGGCTAGTCTAAAAGTCATGATGACAATAAAACACCATCATGTGCTAGTTCTTTCATGCTAGTTTTAAAATTTATATTTCAAAATGTCAGTATGGTATCTTTTCTTTCTCATGAGGAAATTTTAGTTTATTTTGGGATAGTTAATATTGACATTTATCCCACACATATCTTTCTGTTCACTTATTGAATATATTTTACTTTCAGGCACCTTCTAAATAGCACTTTTTAAGTTTTCTTTCTTGTCTCTTATAGATCACACAAGATGTCTTACTTTTTCATAATTTCTTCCTATTCCTTGAGACAGAGAAGACTCAGCTGCTTTCATAATTTAAATAAAATATTTATGTCATCTTTACATACACAGAGAACTTCAGAGAAGCCTCTCTGAAGAAGTAAATCCATAAATTAGTCACTTGAAAATGAGTCAAAATAAGATGATGCATGATTACCCTGGCTGCAATTGAGAATGTTTAAGAATGATAATTTATGACCTTTCCATAATAATAGAATTTTTCCTGACCTTAAATACACACCTATGATATTTGCTATATACCAATGTTCCCACCCAATCCTCTTCACATTTTACATGTGGGAAGTGAAGACACACAGATTTGTGCAGCAGTGATTTCCTCAAGGTCGCCAAGCGTAATTATGGGAAAGCCAAGAAAACTAACCTTAAATCTGGCTGCAAACAATAGAGCTGTTCTTCATCTTCTGAGATGAGTGGTGCCTAAAACAGTGGATTTTCAGTAGAAAAAAAGGCTTTCCTCTTTTCCTTTTTAAGATAATAAACAGCATGAATCTTTTATGTGGATCAATTTTACAAACTGAATTATAAACAGTGACAGAAAGACATGGAAATAATTTTCACAATGCTCAATTAAACCTTGTTTAATACTATAAACGTCTGTATAATTTAATATTGTTACATGCACAGAAAGATAGGAAAGAATAATTTGTGTGGTCTTGTG
Organism: Prinia subflava; assembly: GCF_021018805.1. Lineage (NCBI taxonomy): Eukaryota > Metazoa > Chordata > Aves > Passeriformes > Cisticolidae > Prinia > Prinia subflava. The sequence goes on from NC_086247.1 coordinate 56,318,601, forward strand.
GCCCTGTACTAGTTGACATGGAAACAGTGGTGTCTTGGTTTGAAAGACAGATATCTGCTAGGAAGGGGGCAGGACCTCTCTAGAGGTGGAGCAAATCCCCTCCCTCCAAACTATTCTAATTAAAAAAAAATTAAAGGAGCTTTTAGACAGAGGTATGGGGGTAGGAATAACAGTTCTTTACTAGTATATATGACAAAACAACAAACAAACAACAACTACAGCATCAGTAATAAACAAAATCAAGAACCTTGAGGGCTTTCTTTTACAAAAGCTCAGAGCAGTTTGATCTGGGTGCCCCTGCAGGACTCCGAGAGGCCGAACTGGAAGGAAGGAAAGTCCCGGGCCGGTGGATGAGATGAGGAGCTCTGCGCTGGCAGCTGGAGCAGCAGGGGTGTCCCGGCAGGGCTGGGCAGTGCAGGGCTACAGAGCAGCAGTGGAACCTCAAAGCTCCCAAGAAGCAGCGGCGGTGGGGGGAGAGGCTGGAGAAAGCGAGTTCAGGATTCCCGGGTACACAGCAGATGACGATAGATTTCCCAGGACGAGGCAGAGGCAGAGGGCAGCCTGACCGTCCTCCTCGGCGCTGAGAGCAAGAGTGCCTCCCCCTTCCCCAGATCTGTCTTTTTGCCTTTCCCAAAGCTCATCATCTCTCCCCTCTGAGGGACACTCCCAGGGACTCAAAAACAATAGGTGTAGCCTCGTGCTGCCATATCCCTCAAGTACTCCTTTTGTTCTGACTAAGTAGTCATCAAGGCTTCTTGGAAAATTATGGGAAAAAATTCAGTGAGAAGAAAAAAACAAATCTAACCCCCAACAAGTGGGTAACACTGTGTTTGGAATAAAATAGACTAAAATTGCTCAGCTGGAAGAGATTTGCAATGACCATCTACTCCAACTGCCAGACCATCTCAGAGATGACCAAAAGCTGAAGTGTGTTGTTAAGGGTATTGTCTAAATTCCTCTTAAACAGTCTCAAGGCATTGATCACCTTGCTAGGGAGCCTGTTCCAATGTTTGACCACACTCTCAGCAAAGAAATGCTTTCAGTCTAAACGTCCCTTGGCATAACTTTGAACCACTGCTGTCACTGGACACTGGAGAGAAGGGTTCAGTGCTTCCCTCGCCACTTTCCCTCCTCAGGAAGCTGCAGAGAGAGATGAGGCTGCCCCTCAACTTCTTTTTCTCCAAAATAGGCAAGTCTAAAATCCCTAGTTGCTCCTCCAAGGACATTCACTCCAGCCCTTTCACATGCTTTTTTTGTCCTTCTCTGGATACCTTCAAGGACCTTTATATCCTTAAATTGTAGGGTACGGAATTGCATAAGGTGCTCAAGGTGAGGCCACACCAACCCTGAATAGAGCAGGACAATCACTTCATTTGCCGGGCTGATTACACTGTTCCAGGCACCCCAGGATGGCATTTGGCCTCAGGACTTCTAGGACACTCTGCTGACTCACACTGAGCCTGCTGAAGACCAGCACCCCTAGGTTCCTGCCTCCAAGACTGCTTTCCAGCCATTCCTCTCCCAGTTTATTACTGTGCCCAAAATTACTCCACCCTAGAAGCAGAATTTGGCATTTGCTCTTGTTAAATTTCATGCCGTTGATCATTACCTAATGTTCCAATCTATCCCTCTCCAAGGCATCCTATGCCTTGAAAGAGTCAACAGCAGCTCCCAGCTTGGTATCATTAGCAAATGTGTTAATTGTGTATTCAGCTCCTGCATCCAGACAGTTAATGAATATATTGATATACTATTGATAAACATATTGGGAAGAACTGGCCATAAAATGGAACCCTGAGGAACTCTACTGGTGGTCAGTTGCAAGATGGATGTAGCCCCATTTAGTACAACGCTTTGAGCTCTGCCCTTCTTCACCCAGCACGTGCTAAAAATACTCATCCCACAGCTGGACAACTCGTTCAGAAGGATGCTGTGAGGCACAGTGTCAACAGCCTTAGCAAAACCCAGAAAAACTACTACTAACATCTTCCCATCACACGCAGGCAGGTGACTTTATCATAGAAATGTATCAAATTGGTTATATATGACTTTCCCTTTGTAAACCCATGTTGTCTGTGCCATGTTGATTTCCTCCTTCCCAAATAAAGTGCCCCTTTTCTGAGGGATGCCTCAACCTCCCTCTGGAGTACTTTGAAACACTTTTCAAGACACATTCCAAAATAATATGCACTTATTCCACTGTTGACTAGATTAACAGTAGAGAATAACTATGATGAGCCTATGACCAGTCCAGAGCTATGTCTCCATTAGGGTGGGAGCTGTCGGAGTTTCATCAAGGACTGGTGACTTTTTCCTGCTGAAATCTCTACCCTTGTATTATCCAATCCTCCTGTCAATCTCCCTGTCTCCATGACTTTCGCAATTGAAAGGTTTTCTCAGAATAACCTATTTTTCCCACTTTAAAGGGAAAGAAACCTTAAATACTGAGTTTAAAATATGCCAGTAAGCAATTATTTCTCAGAAACCATGAAGATTCTTGGATGTCTTTTACCATTACAGACCTTTTATCACGTGACTTCAGGAAGAAGACAGGCAATTTTAGTCAATTGAAATAAAAAAGGTCTATTCATAATTTTTTACAGTCTAAATGAAAATGACCTAAAATCCAACACTAATTTCAAAAGATATTCTAAATATATTCAACAAATATAACTATGTAAGGCTGCAAATGTGATTCAATTGCCTCCTTTAATCATGAATAGAATATTTTCCAGGCACTGCCATTTGAGGAATCTATTGATCATAATTAGAAAAGGGCAATGAATGACTGCTTATGCTAAGATTGGATAAAATATTTCTTTAGGCTATTAACATTTGAAAGGAAGAAAACGTAGATAAGAATAGGACAAACAAAACCCTGTTATTTACCATTTAAGCTTTGGGGTTTATCTTTGTAAGAGAGTTTAAAGTGAAATTTTAGCATACCATCAATCAGTGAACACATCAGAAGACAAAAGTGGATTTACTAATCATCTTAACAAAATGCTATGCTACACATACAATAGACTCTATTTATGTTAGCAAATTAATGCTTTTCTTCCAGTCAGATAATCAATAAAAACACAAATGGATTTAAAACCTGGCATATTACCAAGCTTCCTCATTACACATTGCACATTACACATTGGCATCCACAAACAGAATTTAAGAAGCACAGTTTTGAGAGTTTTGAAATGGCAGCATAGTTCTGGAGACTCTTAGCTTCTTCTTAATGTCCTATGGTCATTGACTAGAGCTCAATGAAATCATTCATCTCTCTCTTAGAAAAAGAGAACAAAACAAAAAAGACCCTTGTGTAGAGTAAGTAGTAACTTGATAATTTTCTAAGAAAACCATTCAGAATAAGGAAAAATATTGGGCTGTTAGGAGTTTGCACTTAGAAGTAAAAAAAAGAAACACTATTTTAATGTGTTTACTTTTAATACTTTCATGTATCTTAGACATGTACTTTGAAAAGTCTCCCTTTACAAGCAACAAAGTAATTAATCAATTTTTTTACATAAGAAAATAAACCTATAGTTAATCTTGTATTTTCTTCTTTCCTTACTATGTGCTAATTCTGCACCATTATTCCTATTGTATATTGTCAGGCGTCTTGTTAAAAATCATGTTGAGAAATAGGAAGTTTAAATGTTTTTAATACAGCTAATGGAAAAGTAATTTGTTTTCCAAATTAAATGCCCTATGAAAACTTGCAGGTAATTACATATAAATAATCATCAGTCATATTCTCTTTTTTACCGTATTGTGGGCTTGCCATGGCTGGCTGCCAGGTGCTCACCAAGATGCTCCTCCACAGGACAGATGGAGAAAATAAGATTAAAGAACTTTAGAATCAAGCTAAGAACACGGTGATTTCTTACCAGTTAGTTGCATGGGCAAAACAGATTTGACTTGAGGGAGTTCAGCTTATTGCTAATTAATAACAGTGTAAGATGATGAGAAATAAAAAAAACTAAACTAAAAGCACTTTCCCCTTCCTCTTCCTCCCAGGCTAAGCTTCAGTCCTTCACTCCTGACTTCTGTACCTCTTTCCCTCAAGTGGCATAGGAGGATGTAGGATAGGGCGTGTATCAGCCCATAACAGCTCCTCCCTGCCACTCCTTCCTTCTCACAGTCCTTCATGAACTGTTCCAATGGGCTCCTTTCCATGGGGCACAGTCCTTCAGGAATAGACAGCTCCAGCATGAATTATGAGCTGCAGCTTCTGACAAAAAATCTGCTCCTGCATGCTTTCTCCACATGCTGCACCTTCCTCCTGACATGTCCACCTGCTTCAGGGGTCCTCCATGGGCTGCTCTTAGATCTCTGCTCCACCACAGAGCTCCATGGGCAGCAGGAGGTCAGCCTGTCCTCTCCAAGGGGCTGCAGGGGATCTTCTGTTCTAGTGGCTGGAGCACCTTCTCCCTTCTTTCTTCTGTGACATTGATGTCTACAGAGCTGTTGGTTTCACTTTTTCTCATTCTTCTTTGTCACAGCTGCTGAGCACCATTTTTACCCATTCTTAAATATATCAGTGAGGAGCTAGCAGCTGGTGGGCACAACTTTGGCCAATGGCTGCATCTCCTAGGAGCTGTCTGCCACTGGCCTTGTCTGACATGGGATCAATTTTTGTTGTCTTCTCACAGAGACCACCTCTATAGCCCTCTCCCTGCACCAAAACCCTGCCACAAAGCCAAAGTACAAGAGTTTTTATTCTCATAATAAAACACTTCTTTCCGGAGTAATTTGAACTGTAGAAAGAGCATAACTTAGAGTAAATTTACCTCTTTGTCTTATTTAAACAGATTTAATCTACTGTTATTCTGTTGTTGTGATCTCTTATCAACCAGTGTATCAGGAGTACATGAATTATTCAATACAACCCTGGATATGCAGAAGTACATTGAACTGTTCCAAAGAGATCAAGTTTGATATTCTTCTCTATGACGATGACCTGTTTCCAATACTGTCATTCATTAGACTAATTAGCAATGTAAAAAAAGAGTACAAGAATGACACAATTTGATTAATAACCAAAGGAAATTTTACCTAGTTTATTGTTAGCAAAGTAAAATTGTTTTCAAAAAACCATCCTCTGCATTTCTGTCCTGTTAATAAAAATACAGCTACTCACATGAGTTAATAGAATCATAGACCAGTTTAGGTTGGAAGATACCTTAAAAATCACCTGGTTCCAACCCCCTGACATTGCCTGCCATGCTTTAGACTAGACCAGGGTGCTCAGAGCACCATGCAACCTGGTCTTGAATACTTCCAGAGATGGGCCATCCAAAACTTCTCTGGTCAACCTGTTCCAGTACCTTGCCAACCTCTCACCAAGGAACTTCTTTTTTATGTCCAATATAAGCCTAATCTCTTTCAGTTTTAAGCCAATTACCCCTGTTTTATCATTACATGCCTTTGCAAACAATCTATCTTCAGATTTCATTTTAGCTCCACTCATGTCCTGAAAGGCCACAATAAGGTCACACCAGAGTTTCCTCCTCTCCAAGCCAAAGAATCCCAATTCTAGCCATCTTTGTGGGTCTTGAGTTACCATGTATAGGTTGATGGAAGGGTTATATCATAAAATCACAGAATTACAGAATCTGTGCAATGAAGCACCTGCTCATACTCATATCACTGGTCAAGGAAAGAACACCACAAGTTATGGGACAGATGGCATCTGTGACCACTGAGTGCCACCACAAATATTCCTCTGTGCATAACTGGAATATGGACTATAGATGAGATAAAGGGGTACTGTTGTCCAGATGTTGTCTCAGACCTAGGGGGAGGTTAACACAGCTGGGACAGAATGTATTACTGAAAATGAACAGAAAGAATGTGGAATTTATGGATCACAAGGAAAGCCAGCTCATCAGCTGTGCTGAAGTCAGCGCCAGCTGACCAAATTCTAGTTCTGGCAGGGGCAGATTGCGACTACTGTCTCCCAGCCCAATGACTCAAGAAACCACTGACTCAAAAGATGAGAAAGACTGAGCATGTGGAGTAACTAGCATTAGAGAATGGTGTAACCAATGAACATCAATTCCTTTGCTTGCTAAAATATAGAAAGAGTGAAAAGTTTTAAATTACCTCAGGACTCTCACCATCAAGAAGCCCAGAGAGAAGTATCAGCAGGATGTCACTGATTTCACGGGTGGTGACTGTCTTCTGCTTGATCTCTCTCTTTGCTCTCTTTCTCTGTTTCTTTCAATCTCTCTACATCACATTTACAGTTAAATAAAATCCATGTGATTGACTTTGGCATATGGTCTCCTTTGCACCTTAATTCAGGCAAAGACATCTCAGTAGTCAGATCTTAGCTGTGTTTTTAACAGGCACACTTTTCTGTGCATATTCTGGGTTAAATTAAAAAAAAAATGTTGAAGTGTATCAGAAAATGAAGGAGTTTTCTTAAAATATAACCAAGACTTCAATAAGAACGAGGATTAGACATAAGACTTATCAGATTCAAGATAGCTCGGAGCTAAAAGTCACCATAATCTTCAATGATAATGAAGTAAACATTCCATTTTTATTAGTTCAACTCATTAAAATTCGGGTAGTTTCTATCAATCTGTATTCAAGCCTACATGAGAGGGAAAATAGAAAATATTATCTATATTTTTGATGAGAGTCTTTTAATGCATTCACGGAAAGAGGCAACCTTATAAGCTGAATGGCTATTGGAAGTCTATTTAAAATTTGGTTTAAAATATCTTCATTTAAGAAATATAAGCAGAAACTATAAATGTGACTACTCTGAAATTATTTATTTATGAAAATACTGCTCATAAAACTGAAAATACATTCTTAAAGAGACTTCACTTTCATAGTCCTTTTTAATGGAAGATCACCCTAGATTTTTCAGGGAAAAAAGTACAAAGATTCCTGGGTACAATATTGGCACAAAAGTAATAATAAATACATATTTTATTTATTAATTTTCTTTAAATTCTTTCATTTGTTCACATTTTTTGTATATATGAAATAGCACAAGCTTCACATTTCAGTTCTACCAATTGTCTCAACAAGATGTAGTTTAATCCTTCAAAACCTAGCATTGTAGTTTTCCTTTGTGTCCACACAGGCAATAGAAAAGTCAGATTTTATTTTCCATGTGTTTTTTTCTTAGAAGCTAGTAAACTTTCTGTGTCTTTACTGTATTATTAGTTAGTTCTTTACAAACTGATCTGAGTTATGCAAGAACAATTTCTTTTGAGTATTAAGTCAGGATTTCAGGATGGTAGAGAAAAAAAATCAACTCTTGGCTAAGTCAGTTACATCTTATTATAAATCTACAAGTAGATTTATAATAAACATGAGCATTGGGTAAGGGTCATATGACAAGGGCTGACTAAAGACTACTATCAGTACTTCGTGAAAAAAATCTTTTACTGTTAAAGCTATTCCCCTCTTGAAGCTGATCCTAAAGGGAAAAAAATGGCTTCATTTTGCTTTAGAACTAATGCACAGTATAACTCAAAGTCCTCCTTAATTGCCATTTCTTCAGGCTTGACTTCCCGTAATAAAACATTTCACCCATAGGAAAAGATATATTTGGCTGTTGAAGATTTAACCATTTTCCATAGATGGTGCCCTGTGGGAGAGATGAGGCAAGAAAAGACTTATTTTTTACTCCTAACTAATTTTCACACAGTAAAAAGGAGATGCTAGAGCTCAAAAAATAGCTTTTTCTTATTAAATATTTTTATTTTTACAGCACAATTTTCTGAAGCACTGTTTAATTGGTATATTTGTTTGATTTGGCCAAAAAGCATATTGACCCTGTAATATTTTCAAATGATAGATTCTTCTCAAGGTTAGTTTCCAATTTAGTTAGTTTCAGGTCTTGATTCAGTAAGCATCTCAGCTATTAGTTTAAGCATATCAAACTAATAGAGTGTATTGATTTGGTGGGTGTGTAATGTATGTACAGCATGAACACACATTAGGAACGCTTTTGTGCATGTAAAAAAATATCAAACCAGAAAAATTAGGGAGCTTTAATATGAAAATATTCTGCCAATTGCACTTTTTACTCAAGCTAGGAAAATATACTACAAAACTTTTTTTACCAAGAGAAAAACTGATACGACAGATTTTTTGCTGGACGGGAATATCACAGAGTGGAGTTCACTGTTTGTTTTGCTTTCTTAAGATAAAAGTTCCATATCCTCTGTTCTAAATGTTTAGATTCAGGACTATTATTTTCTAAACTTATCACTGAAAATTATTCTTGTAATATATTTATATTGAATTTTAAAAGCAAGTGTTGTTTCATGCAAGTAGAAAAGACCATAAGAACGTGATACAGGAATGCAAACATTTTCCTAGGCACATCAAAGCCACCTGACCAAAGGTATGACACTAAAATGGAAGACAAATAATAAAGAGAGAAAAATCTGATAACTCATGGGTCCAAGGATTGTAGCAGCTCAGGCCAGAATAACAGGGTTTTTTTGTAGTTAGGAAGAAAGAATTAAAGGCTTGCTAGAGCTACAAATATATTTGAAATGTACATCATCTCCAGCAATGAGCATGTCCCATCAAATCCCATATTGAATGCTTTTAGCATAATTTAAGGCACTGATATCAAGAGGCTTGATGGATCACATAAGGATGACTGAATGCATCTGAACCTAAACATAACAAAATATACCTGTTATCTCCACAAAGCTCCTGTCTGCCTCTGTTCTTACTCATATTCATTCTCCATCAATGAGAAATGTGGTAAAAAGCTTTTAGAACAGCATTATGTGTGTGTGTGAGAGAGTATGCTTGTGTATATATAGAAGCACATAAATACATTTTTTTTCATCACATACTTATCTTTAGGCTCGACATTGGTTAGTGTAACAGTATTAAACTACTACAGATTGAGTTAATAAGTTTTACAGCACAATTTTAAAAGATATTCCAATATACATAAAGCCATTAAAAGGTTTCAGAAGTACTTTGCTGTAAGTAGAGGAAGCAATAGTGTGAGGCACTGGAGGATACATAATGAAACTACATAGAATTCTGAAATTCTATACAGAAAAATAGAATTCAAATTTGAACATTTGCAGTCAAGGGCTACAAAGATGGGTACAGACTAGAATGTGGGTGTATTTGACTAGAGGAACTATCTCCTTTTACTTTACTGTGGAAAGCTGAGGAGGACTCAGAAATATGTGGGCAACAGTAAGCATATAGGCCATGCAGCAATGACATTGTCACACCATAAGACCACCAATTGACTATAAAAAATGTTAAACAATCTTTAAACAATTAAAACCAAGTGTCTGCCCTTTCTCGTGGAGTCATGGTATGTTATGAGGTAAGTGATGCAATTATTTAATCAAATTTAAAAAATATTCAATAGAATTTTAAGTATTATTTATTACACCGTGTTAAAATAGGGATGAAAATGTGGACTGCAAGACCTTCTGGATTCTTACGTGTGAGCTTAGTCTGATGTATTAGGAAAGATAGAAAGTGATTGAATGACTGCAGTAATCCATCAACTCAGCTGCATGCTGTAACGCGGTGTTCCTGCCGCAACAAAGTAATGCAAACATTGGTCACGCTGTTCCAAGATTCCTGCTCTCCAAGATGTTTAAGAAATACCGTAGCTAAACTTGTAGAAATAATAATATTAAATTATATCCAAGTGAGGGGAAAGTGTGGTGCTACAGTCCTATTAACTACAAGGATCCTGCATCTACCCTCTCTGAAATTCTGCATCCTATGGGATTTTAGGAGTAAATTGCTTACCTGAGTTTGTAGAGTGAATGGAAAAGGTTTCCTGACATGTTTGAAACGTCCCTGAATCTCGGATGAGGATTAATCACCAGATGCAGCAAACAGCTGGCTCTGCCACTGCCAGCTCAGCCTGCTGCTGAGCAAGTTGAGCAATGCTGGGAATGGTGTGCTGTACCACCCCTGCTCTCTGGCTGTGCAGGGAACTCTGAAGAAATCCTTCCATGACATGGGGGCAGAAGAGGCTTGCTGCCTTTCACAAGCAAAGGGACTTCATGAGGCTGAAGAGGCCTTTCTCAGCAGTTAAAGAGGAAAAGGTCAGTGGCCTTCTCTTTCACCTAATAAGCTGTATAATAACCTAATATGTTAGGGTATGGTGTTTCTATGCTTTGAAATAACCCACGGTTTCAGACTTTAATAAATCCTGAACACAGTCACTCTGTTGACAAATGTTGTCATAATACTTAAATATTCAATATTCAAATACTGTTTTCAATGAGTAGGAACACCAGAAACCTGAATTCTGCCCCTCCAACAACAGGGCTGATAACAGGAAAGACTTGCATTAATAATTTCATCTTCTGTGTCTTCATTCCAGAGCCATAAAGTACCATCAACCCTATCCTATCCAACAGCAAATTGACATTTCACTTCTTAGACAACAGCAGGAGAATTGATCTCTGTGTGGGAACAACCACTAAAACATTTGGTGCTCTCTGGGAGTTGTTCAACATATGCTCATCCATTGAAACATTCTGCAAGTTTCCTACATGATCGGGGCTGGACCCTAGCCATCCACAAAGTAGATGACAGCCATAAGCACCAGGCCATGAGCTATATTCTCTGTGAGGCTGTTTCTCAGCACACCCTCTGCTCCCTTCAGTCCCCAGAAAGGAATTTGTTTTTTAAACTTAAAAGTTTTGATTAAATGTAATTTCCCTTTTTTTTTGCCAAATCTGGTAATTGTTCATATCATCTTCACTTTAAATGAAGAAACACTGTGCTCTTTGGCAGAGTGTTCCTTTCTTAGTTGGCAAACAGGAATTTATCACAGTGGAATGAATTACATTACAGCATAACTTTTTAAAACGCCATTAGTACAAATATATATCCTTCCTTTTTGACAGAAATGCCACTGCTCTATTCAAAATCTAAATTAATTTTCAGACTTTTATTGCTTCAATGGTTATCCTTTTCATCCAGGACTCTAAAATAATGCATTCACTTTACATGTTAGAGAAGTGCAGCCTGATCATATATCTTTCCCAATCTCCACAGTGTTATAAAAATACCCAGAAAAAGCATTTTTTTCCCAAATGATCTTTACATGATAACATTATTGTAACTGTGGTCATATTTTATTTTCAGTTTATGGGTCTGTAACATGCAGCTGCTAACAGTTGTAATAAAAGCAGAAGGACATGGCATTGAGGCTGGAACTTCTTATGCTGGCAAAAGATCCATGAAACCATAGATGGTTTTATTTTCACTAATCAATTAGAAGCCTGAAAGAAAGGCCTTCTTAGCATTTGAGGAGCCAACAGACCTCTTCTCTGCGAAGATGGAGATCACTCATTGGTCCCTGGGGCTAAGTGCACAGGACATCAAGCCCTTTTCACTGGCTCTGAGATCCAAATGACATAACCTAGCTCACATTCACATATCTGTACTCTCTTGTCAGCAAAAAGAAGTGGGCAGCATCAAAACTGCCAGTGTGGCATGGTCCTTCTCATATGCTATTTGTGCCAAGCTCTGTTTGGGCCCAGTGCCACCAGAGAGCAGCCAGAGCTGTAAAGGACCATGCCAACGAGTGAGAAAGCAGCCACAACAGACTGCAGCCATGGTACCATCACTGGCCATAATTGTGGGGCCATCTCAAAGCTGGCCCTGTTTTATCCTTTTATGCTGGCAGGACCCGTGAAACCTGTGAGGTAGGAACAGAGGGGTGCCTAATATTTTCAGATTAATAGGATAAAAGCTAATGGAAATATTTCATGTGCCTTAAAATTATTTTTTCTTTTGTGTTCTTGTTTCTATGAGAACTATGAATTTTAAAATCCTAGACCTTTTTGATGCATTCTGAGCTGTGTGGTTCTACTAGCTATTGAGGCTCCATTTTAAGGAAGCCTCATCACTCCAGATACTTAAAATCATGGTAAGTCTCACAAAGGTACAAGTGGAATACAATCCCCACACAGGGTAGTATTTCCTGCAACAAGATTCCTGGGTATCACCAGCCTTACTTTGATTTCCAGCTGTAAGTTCCCCTTTCTGCCTATTTAGAAATTTGGCGGGTTTTGTGTCTTTCTTACAGATTGACACAACAGGAATAAATTCTCCTCCAGAAAGATATAAATAGTAGTCTCAACTCATCATTCAAAGCATATTTTAATCTTTGAAACCAGAGGAAATTTGGAGAATTGAATGGGACTCACTGAAGCAGAAAGTATAGATTACCATAAATAACATATAGTTAGAGGTGCAATAGAGTGAGTGAGAATATATCTCAAGCCTAAATCAATACCAGCAAACTAGCCACATAATAGATTTTTTACTCTGTACTGAGTAGTTAAAGTTTTGAACTGACTTTAGGTTCATGAAGTTATTCCTTGCGGAAATAATAACTTATTAGCCAGATTTTACCTTTATTAATATGTTTACAGAAAGTGCAAACGATCACTGAAGAAACCTGCCCACTTTTTAATGTTTTCATTCACAGCAAATAGAGCTGCCAAGTCTATGTCTTGTAAAACTTAACAACTTGGATCCAGCTGGTATATCAAAGCAAGCTATGGCCTATCAGGTTTTGGAGCACAACCAAGAAAACACAAAGAATTGCAGTGTAAGGAAAACATTGCTTACTTTAATATAATATATATAGGTGGTTGATTTTTTTTCCCCCTACAGCAATCCAGATGGGAACTTTAAGTGCCAGTCAAAATCTGAGTCCTGAAACGCTCTGCGTGGTTTACTCAAAGTTCACCAAAGGAGAAGGGAAGTATTTTTGTTCTAGATACAAGAACAATGCAAAATCATTGTAGAGAGATTTTTTCTTGGAGTTTTCTTTGGACTCAGTTTAGCTCTTATTGAGACATTACAATACCTGACAAGCTCTATACATAGTTAGTCATAACATTTTTCTAAAAACATTCTTGTTTTGAGTCAGTGCTTACCATGTGTTCAAAAATCTTTTTATATTTGTACTCGTTTTTTTGTTGTAGGACCACTTTTTTGACATTAAAAGAATACAGTTTTAAATACTTCAGTGGTATTGCAGAGTTGATGATGTATGATGAGCAAGCTCAGAAAATCATTTCAGTCTTAGTCCCAGACAATAATCATAATTAGACATTTCTGTTGTCTTCTACATGAATATTGCAGAATTATGACCTCCTGTGTAAGTCTGGTATCATCAAGGTACAGTTTGATCTTCAGTCAAGTTTTATTTTTGAAAGCTAGTGCTAAAGGTATCAAATTGACAGAAGAAATACTAAGAGAAATTTGTTTTCTCCTGTTATTCCTCAATGTATAGCATTGAAAAAAGAAACCTCAAATGGAATTTTTGTTCTTCTGAGAATTATTCTTTATAAATTATGAAATTCTCTGATTTGTTACATTTTCTCTCTGCATTTATAAAATTCTTAACTGCTTTATTTTATTGAATTATCCATAAAATGACATAAAACCCCAGAATATTTGGCTTTAATTTCTCTTAATATTAAAAATTCCTTATAGTACTCTGCCTTCATTACAAAAACAATACTTCTATTACATATAGGACAATTTAGGCTCCTAAATATCACATCAGGTCTTTAAAATGAAGTGTAAAGCACTCTATGAAAGAGTAGTAAATTTCAAAGGATTACAAAGGGAGCTTTGGAAATGTGCAAGTGTTATTTTTTTAATACTTTCTTGGTGTTTCTTTTTCTTGATCATATCTATCATAAATACAAAAACCTTCCATTTATATTAGCTAAAATTATTATGTTTATTTCAAATGTAATTGCATTTATTTATTTTGTATTACATGGTGAAGTTGTGTTTATCATTCAGACCTGCCCACTTTTTAAATCCATATGATTACTCAAAAGACTGAAAAATATCCTTTAGAAGTTTAAATTACACGCATCATAAAACATTGGGCAGTTTTCATGTATAAAAACTACCTACTTTTCTGAGTACAGGACCTCTAAGTTTCTAAGCATGGCATGACACAGTCCATAACAAGCCTTAACATGGTTTACATGGAATCATGGAAGCATAGAATGGCTCAGGTTGGAAGGGACTTTAAAGCTCCTCTTGTTCCAAACCTCCTGCCACAGGCAGGGGCACCTTCCACTAGACTGTGTTTCTCAAAGTCCCATTCAGCCTGGCCTTTAACAATTCCAGGGATGGGGTATCCACAGCTTCTTTGGGCAACATTTTCCCGTGTCTCACTGGCTCACAGTAAGGAAAGTCTTCCTTAGAGCCAACCTAAACCCATCCCCTGTCATTTGAAGCCATTCCCATCACTCAGAGCCATTAGTGCTCTGCAGGTTTGGACAGCCCGTGGGGTGTTTATTGCAGTCACAGGGTGAGGATGCAGATATAACAGGCTGCACAGCAGCTTGCAGTTACACACTTCCTCAGGGGCTGTTAGTCAAAATGCAACATCTCTCTAAATGTATCAGGCAAGGGGCAACTTGCACAGGATTTTGTGGACAATGAGATGGCATCACGTGCAGCTAGAGGCCTACACTGCCCTTCAGATCTGTATCCAGTTTGCTTCCAGTCACAGTCAGGGCAAGACCTCAGGGCTGCCTGAGCATCTCTCTGGCCAAGCCTCTGCTGGTAGCATGCAGAAAATAGAAGTGCCAGTAATCCTACACTATTGTCTGTTTTATTTAATGATAAAACCATAAATCAGGGAGAATGACAGTATTATATCCTTTTCACCTTCTATTAGAGTTCAGTGTTCCCCTGATAGGAAATAATTCTCTCCAGTGAAAAAGAGCTGATCCTAGATTGATTTCTGAAATACTCTCAAGCTTCTAGGATTTAAGAGGAGATGGAAAATTGATTTGTATTTCATGTGCTACATTCATTTGTGGAACATGTCTTCAGCTGCAGTAATATAGTATTTCTCCATTACAGTAATCTGTATGAAGCCTGATTTGCATAAGGGTTTTGTAATATAATTCTCTTTTAAGTCCCAAGACCTTAAGAGACAATATCGATATTCCTCGCTTACTTTTGGCATGAACATGCAAAATGCTTGAAACCTGTTTCTTGAGTCAGAACTAAATGTTTCCCTCTCTGCCCTGTAAATGAACCTTTTCTGAATATCCCAATGAAGAGGGATAGCATTTTCAAGGCAGGAAGCAGGAGACATAGCTCTGTTCCACTGTCTCTGCTGCATGAATTAAATACGATTAAACTGCTGGCAAGGTTTAACTGTTAAAATGACAATTCCTGACAGAAACCATATAATGAGGGTTTATTTTAGAAAGTATTCCTGTGAAGCCTGCATATTCATGAAAAACCTTATAGAATGCTTAAAGCAAGTATCTGTAATATATGCCAGTTGATTCTACTCCCCTCAGTTTAAGTAAGCTTCAGTTTATTGTTTCTTAAGTAGAAATTGTACTGATAGTGAAGACTGCTTCAGTCCCTCGAAACTATTAAAATGATCAAATAAATTTCAGTCATAAACCTGACCTTTCTTAAACATGTAATGCCAGATCTCTTCCATGACATTTATTTAATTAAGTCATAGTCTTATTTGTTTCTGTTATGACTACATAGAAATATAAAATTCATTTTGGTTAGGCCAAGTAAGCTGAATGATCTGAATTCTATGGTTCTAAAACTCATTGAAGAACAGGAGGTTAGGAGATAAAAAATCAAACTTTCCTCAGTGTCAGGAGGGTATGAATTCACATACAGACTCCCATTTATGACAATTGACTTTGTGCAGCAGGAAATAGATGTCTCAGTACAAAAATGATGACATATTGCTTTCATAAAGTCTATTAAAATTGACAGAGACTCTGCAGGTAATTCTCCTAGGATTTCCAGCTTTTTATTGGCATAAACAAATGGGAACATTTTACACCTCTACTGTTATTTCAGTGGTTTTAAAAATCCAGTAAATTGTCATGTTTGTTTTTTGTTTGGTTGGGTTTTTTTCTAGCATGCAATAAATATCTCCTTGATCGAGAAGTACCATTTTTTCAGAAATTCTTGTCTTTTTGTTTCTTTCCATCAAAGAACAAAGGAGCAAAGATTGTGCTGTTTCATATTACCTCCTAAAAATACTACATAAAAACATTTGTTTCCCTTTTGATCTTAAGATCTCAACACAAAGATGCCAAGCAAACTTCTATCATCTATCTTTAGTAAAAATCTTAATTATTACTTGAGTTCCTAAAAATTCTCTTGAGCTTTCCTAGGGACATGATGAAATGAGTAGTAACCAAAGAATGATGAAACACCATATGAATTGGTCCTTTAGAAATATTTCATAGAATCAGAGTGGTTTAGGTTGGTAGGGACCTTAAGGGTCATATAGCTGTAACCTTCCTGCCATGGGCAGGGACACCTTTCACTAGACCAGGTTGCTCAAAGCCCCATCCAGCCTGGCTTTGAACACTTCCAGTAATGGGATGTCCACAGCTCCTTTGTGCAACCTGTTCCAATGCCTCACCACCCCCACAGTCAAGCATTTCTTCCTAATATTCAGTCTACTCTCTTTCAGTTTGAAGCCATTCCCCTTATCCTGTCTCCACGTGCTCTTGTAAAAAGTCTCTCACTGTGCTTCTTGTAGCACTTCATGTACTAGAAGGTCAAAATTAGGCTATCCCAAAGCCTTCTCTTTTCCAGGTAAAATGAACACAGTTGTCTCAGCCTTTCCTTGTACAAGCGGTGCTTCAGCCCTCTAATCATCATAGTGTTCCTTCTCTGGACTTGCTTTGATAGGTCAATGAACTTCCCATGCTGGGGACTCCAGAGCTGGATGCAGCAGTGCAGGTGAGGTCTCACCAGAGCAGAGTAGAGGGGTAGAATCCCCTCCCTCACCCTGCTGCCCATGCTGCTTTGGATGCAGCCCAGGACATGTTTGACTTTTTGGGCAGCAAGTCTTATTAAACCCCATGAGATTCCCATTGTCCCACTCCTTGAGCTTGTCCAGGTCCCCCTGCATGGCATCCCATCCTTCAGGTGTGTCAACTGCACTGCTCAGCTTGGTGTCATCTGCAAGCTTTGTGAAGCTGCATTTGATGCCTTTGTTTATGTAATCAGTGAAGAGATGAAAAAACACTGGTTCCACATGGACCCCTGGGGGACACTGCTTGTCACTGATGTCCACCATGACTCTGAGCCACTGACCACTGCCCTCTGGATGTGACCACCCAACAACTTTCTTTTCCATCTAATAGTGCATGCATCAAATCTATTTCTCTCTAATTTAGTGAAAAACATGTTATGGGGGCTGTGTCAAAGTCTTTATAGAAGCCCAGATAAACAACACCTTTGACCCTTTTCTTGTCGGCTGCTATAGTCATCTCATTTCTCTTGTATCCAATAGAAACCTCTAAATCACAAGATTTCTTTTGTATGACCATCTCCAATAATAATTATTTAAGCAAATGTGGAAAGAACACTAGCATTATTGATATTTTAAGCAACATTTCTAAAGAAAGTAGTTTCAAAAAAGATTCCTGAAGCTGGTGAATTTTAAGTATCCTCTGACAGTACCATTGGACAGACATCCATACTAGAAATCCTGGCACCAGCCCCTTGCATAACAAAGGTCACAGGAACCTGTGGCCCAGCCAGGGGACTGAACACTGAGAGACAGGAGGGGCCAAGGACCTCCAGACTTTCATGCACTTGGACTGCAAGGTGATAAAAGCCTAAGGTTTCCTTTTTTAGAGCTCCTCCTCAGAGGCAGCCAGGCTGTCACTCTGTTGTTGCACCATGATTAAATTATTTTAAGGATCAAGACATCTGATTCTGCTATGAGAAACCTGGAATCAAACTGGTAAGGAAACCTGGTCTGACTGTGTGTTGGGGCGGGGGGAGTTGAGTGGGGTTGGCAAAGGGACTCGGTCCCAGTTCAGGTGGTGTCAGTGTGACTGCCAGAGTGGCTCCTGGACAGTCACACAGGAAAGTTTCCTTAGCAATCCTCTACAAAGTTGCCACTGGCCTAGTGGGTGTTTAATGCCAAAGTCTGAATTCTATGTTAAACATGCTAGCTACTTGAGTAGCAAAAATTTGCATGTATTTTTGTGGGAACAAAGAGAATGCACAGTCCAACCAGGGAGTCTCTACCAAAATATAATTGTGCCTAAATGGGCCTAAATTTTGCTTTAATTTAATCAAGCCATCACTTTGTCTTCTAGATGTTGTAAGGTAGGACATTAGATTGCTATTGCTATTCCTTGCTTTAAAGAATGATCAATGGTAAGCATGATGGATAGTGCTAGGCAGAGACAGAGTGCTCCTGGTTATATGAAAGATGCCAATTACATTTGTCCTGTGGGGCAAACTTTCATTTCACAAAGTGCTAATACAAAACAGCTCTTCCTCTCAATCAGCACCTATTTGAAGACTTCTGTACTCTGATTTGCAGCTCTAAAAGATATGGCATAGAAACTTTCCAGTTACATCACTGTCAGGAACATAATGTTTCTGGCTTCAAAACTGTTTTCAAAAAACCATGCTGTGCAGAAGAAGGCTGTTCTTATATGTCTTTAACCATTATCCCAGCTCAGTCTCCTAAAAGTAATTTCCTTGGTTTTATTTCTGCTAGCTATTTCTCTACTGTCTGCTCTCTCTTTCCTCTAGTTCAGCTTAGGGACTGAGTACATTTCCCTAACCTTCAACCTGCTTGCCTAAAAATTGCCTGTTGTCTATCTGTGTGTTGCTGTTAACAGAGATGTAGATCAGAAAACTGTGTATCATTATTTATTAAATCACTGTGGTCATTACTTCATCTTGCCATCAAAAAAGAAAATATGCCTGTGACAACTCTCTCCCAAATATTTTTGTATCACTATGATATGTGACAATAAAGGACAATAAATTTGGTTTTTCTTCTTTTGTGTCAGAATGAATCTAATATACTGCTAGGAAAAGTTGTTTCCATCACAGGAAAGCTTTCAATGGTTCACTGCCCTAACTTTATTCAACATGCATCGAATGCTGTTTTGAAGAGATGAAGTGACAAATATATGTGAAAAATGTTGTGGTTTTACTCTTATACTTTCTCTCCATGTTTTCCAAATCCAAAATTGGGTGAGAGAACAGGGTCTCTGTTTAAATTAAAATTTAACTTAAAAAAAAAAAAAAAACAACAAGAAAGGAAGCCAATATTGAAAGAGAAGTATTTTAGACCTGAACCATGCTTTTGATAATCTAGAATTAATTTACTTATCATATTCTTACTTACAGATTATTTATAAAAATACTCATAAAAGTATATAGTTCTTCAATACCAAATTAAAAAAAAGAAAAAAAACCTAAAAATCTTGCAAATCTGAAATATCATATTGTTTAAAAATTAATATTTTACTATTAAGTTGGCTCACTTCAGCATATCAGAATCACATCTTTAAAGGTTTCTGTAGCTGCCATAATTTCTGACCGTGGTATTCAGATTAAACTAACAGTGGAACTCAGATTAAAATATCACTGAATTTCAATGTTTGCAGGTGTATTTTTTTCCTATATAATCCTACCTCCAGTATAATTTAGGAAAATAAAAGTTGTGAAGAGATATTTCAGTGTTTTTTTTTCAAGTGTCCTAATGTTGTAATTTCATTGTTGGATATTGCAAAGCTCCAGAATGGGAAGTTAATCATTAAAGTTTTCTGGTTTTTTATGGTCTCCATTTCATGTAGCTTACCCTGACCAGCAGCACAGACAAGACAGACACATGATGAGGAATCAAACCTCTCATATTTAACATTTTTATCCTCTAATTTTTCTTGCAATCTACTGCCATCCTCACTTTCACATGATGTCCTTACGCATTTGCTTTCTGAAATTATTAGTGATTATTTCTTTCACCATTATGCATATGTCTATGTCTTTCCATTTCACAGAATGAGAAAAAAATCAATCTTGAAGTCTAAATGCCCATATCATTTCCACCTGCTAATACTTCAGCTAAAAAGGAGACTGTTTAAAGCCCTGACATCACCATATGAATTTCATACTAAGGCCTTTGGAGGAAGAGTCACTGAGTAACTCCAGATTCTGCTGCTGCTTTTTGAAGTATTCTTGGTAGCACAGCAGACCAACATTTCACAGTCGTGAGTGCTGCTTGTAATGCCTTGTTTGGGTCTGTCATTTTCTCCAGGAAAGTAACAAGCAACAGGAAAGTAAAGTGTCATGTTGACAGCAAAATGCTTGACAGTTTTGACCTGCAGGAGACATGACATTGACAAACAGCAGCAACAGGATCCAGTCCATGGCATTTCATGGGTTCTACAATGTACAGACACAACTTTGGTTCTCCTGATTTCTACTCCTTTCCTTTTCCTCTAAGTGAGCTCCATATTTCTTCTTCAGAAGAGGAAATCCTTTTACAATCAGAAGCTTATAAACCGAGACTGTGCAGACATAAAGTGTGAGAATTCCCTGTAGAGTGCGACATTGGACAACAATTCTAGCAAAGAAAAATTAATTGTGATGTTTTATAGTTCCCGGCAGGGAAATCATGATTGCTATTTTGAAAAGTGGATAGAGAAAAGCAAAGCAAGCCTGACTTAAAATATAGGATGTTGATGATGTAAATGGCAGAAACCATAGTGTTTCTTCAGTTTTCTATAACTGGTTCCTTTAGTGTTTGCTAATGTGTCAAAGCTTGGCTATTTGTTCTGCTGCTGAAACAAGCAAATAGATGAGGGGAGAATCTCCCAGAGACTGAGATTCCTTGAAGTCCTACAGTCTAGATGCCAGGAAACTTTATCCTGAATCACACAATCTAATTAATGATCAATATTGCTTTTGTGTTCTCAAATAGATGACTTATATTACGACAATTTGGTTTAAATGTCAGGAAAATCTCATACAGAAGTCAACACAATTATTCCTTTTCTAGAACCCATCATTATATCATGTGTAACAGGTTTGACATCATCTTAGCAATAGTTACCACATGATTTCATCTGAGATGAGCAGGGTCTGCTTTACAATTAGAATATTCAGACTGCATAGTGAAGGTTTACTTTATTATACCATTAATATGTTGTAAATGGGATATGAGTAAAGAATAAGCAAAGTCTCATGGCTATGATACACTTTAGTGCATATCATAATATTTATAGCCAGAATTAATAAGTTTAAGTTCAAAACATAGCCAAAATTCCATGATTTCCAGATGTCATAAAAATAGAGTTTTCCTCAGATAAGAAATGTGAGCATGAATAAAATAACTGCAATTTTTAACATATTCCTAATGTTAATGATCTTTGCTATAGAGCCTAAGACTTCCAGCTTATCTCTTTCATTTAAGAGTCTCAGAGCTCATTACTAGTTTAAGAACTCAGGCATCTTTACAAGGTGAACAAATGTTATCTTCATTTTGCAATAGGAATAGTGACAGGAAATTATCTCCCAGGAAAGTCACTGAAATCTGTTTCAGGCTCTGTTCATCCCCTTCCTATTCTATATTTCTGCATATTTTAACTATCCCAGCACTATTGCTTCAAAATTGGAAATGTTTCAGCCAGTAAGAATCCAGGAATGCTGTTAAAGTTATGACTGATTCACCCTTGCAGCTTAGTATGTATACTTATTTCTTAGTCAGTCATTTTCTTGCACTTATATTTGCATAATGATAGAACAGTTCTATATTAGTAATTTAGCATAGTATGCAAATTCCCATACTCTGACATGCAGGCAGCTATTATTAGTCAGCCAAAGTACAGGGATTTACATTAATCAATGTATTGCTCTTTCTCAGTTACTTTATTGCAGTTATCTAAATCTCATAGTTCTGATCATGAAGAAAGAAAGACCTTTGAGAAAACTGAGATGAAATGAACAGAAGTTTTGAAATCACTGTGTTTTTTATTAACAAGGGCTTTATGGACCATGTGCTCTCATCATAAAGATTATACAGGTGGGAAAACTCCTAATAGGTAAAGACTATTCTGGGAGAGGACACCATTTTATAAATATCTGTAAGATAAAATGCATTGCATAAATCTATAACTCACCTTAGTTTGTTATGTAAAGTGAGCATTTTCCCCCATATCTAGTTTGTTGATAACTATATCTTATGCAAATACCTGACACTTAAATTATAAGAAGATAAAATGTTCTCAGCAGAGTACAGATACTTAAAGATAACCTAAAAGTTATACCATTAGAAAAATTAGAAACATAGGGTCAAACTTCTCAGTATTATGGATTATCAATACTCTTTTGACTATGAAAGAAAGATGGTCTAAAGAAAATTGTCCAAGACATATAAGTGACTTAGAAGCTCAGCCGTAGAGAACTCCATCCTACTTTGTGTAGGCACATTTTCAACCCTGTGGCTTATTTCTTCTGCAAAAGATTTAAGAATAAAACATCTTAGATGATTCATCCTCCTCTTCAGGAGCATTCAGGGTGATATAATTGAGAGAAAATATTTCACATAAAATAACAGGCACAATTTTTCATCATAAGAAGACAAATCCTCTCTTTCACCTTATCTTCAATATGCTACAGTCTAGTGGCTGGGACACTCCTGGGGAATTGAGATAACCTTGCCAGTGGAAGATTACAGCCAGTTTATATCACAAGTTGATTTGGCCATTGTGCTGCCAATTTTTTTGAGACTAGCTCTTTAGACATAGACTCATATAGAATGGTTAGGATTGGAAGGAACCTTAAAGATCACCTAGTTCCAACCCTCCTGCCATGGGTAGGGATGCCATTCATCAGATCCCATTGCTTATGCTACTCATCCACCCTGGCCTTGAACACTGACAGGGATGGAACAGCCACAACTTCTCTGGGCAACCTGTTCCAGTGCCTCATAACCCTCTGAGTACAGAACTGCTACCTAATATTTAATCTAAACCCATCCTCTTTCAGTTTAAAACCATTGCCCTTTGTCCTGTCACCCATCTCTGGCCATATAAAAAGTCCCTCTCTCCACTTTTCATAAGCCCCCTTAAGGTATTGAACGGCTTCAGTGAGGTCTCCCTAAAGCCTTTTCTTCTCTAGACTGAATAACCCCAGCTCTCTCAGCCTGTCTCCATAGCACAGGTGTTCCAGCCCTCTGATCCTCTTCATAGCCTCCTCTGGACCTGCTCTAACAGGACCATATCTTTCTTGTGCTAAGTACCCCAGAGCTGGATGCAGCACTCCAGTTGGGGTCATGTGAGAGCACAGTGGATGGGGAGAATCCCTTGACCTGCTGGCCACCTTACTTTTGATGTAACCTAGGAAGTGTTTGGATTTCTAGGCCTGAGTGCACACTGTTGACTCATGTCTACATCCACAAGAACCCCTAAGTGCTTCTCCAGGTGACTGGTCTCAATGGGTTGTCCTAGTCTGGGAATACCACAATCCAGGTGCAGCACCTTGCCTTGGACTTGTTGAACATCATGAGGTTCTTATGGGCTGATACACACACACACACACACACACACACACACACACATACACACATACACACACACTTCTCTAACTCCTTCAGCTTCATTTCCCTTCTGCTAAGCACAGAGAGTCTGTCTGTCACTGAGTCCATTCCTCTCTTTCACAGTTGTATTTTAAGGGTGGGAGGGTGTGTTCTGGTTACATTCAAGGTTAGAGAGGAGGGCATGAGATGACTGAGCATGAGGATGAAAACAATATGGACTGCAAAGTTAGAAGATTCCAGCATCCCAGCTGTCCTGTGATTTTGTGCATGGAATGAGTGGTGTAAGCCTATCATATAACTGTATGCTACAGCCCTCCTTATGGCAACGACAAAGAACTGGGTTTTTCAGACATAAAAATCATCAGGATTAGTAAATGTATTGCAAAGTCCTTGCATATGTGTGACTGCACAGTAGCCGTCGCTCAGGAATTTTCTGGCTAGGGCCAAGGTGTAAGGGATGAACATATGACAATTCAGTCTAAGCCAAAAAAAGAAGTTGCATGGGAGAAAACAAAGAGGTAATGATTAACTAATTTTTTGATTTCCAAAGTATTGAAACCTGGTATTCTTATCTTGCTGGCATTGTCTTTAATGAATTAAATTATTGTTGTGTGCAATAGTTTGTCTTTAAATATTTTCCTTGCTGCACACATGTAATACATACAAAAACACTCATACCTACTGTAAAAATTCCTAATTCCTATTAGCTGAAAAGCATTAGAGCTGTCACTGCCTCTTGAATAAAAGGTCTGTATAGCGTAACTGTATACTTCAGATATAACCTAGAATGAGTTTTTAGGGCAACTTTCTACTAGCTTTGTTTAAGCTACACAAAGCAGCTAGAACTGGGACCCAGTCCTGTTCTCAATAGTTGTAGTTTAATACACCATTCCTCAAATTAGGAGCTGTAAATATTTGTAATTGCCTACAACTTTGCAGTAATTGAAATAAGGCAGTCATTAAACCTCGTCTTCCTGTCCAGTTATCTGTGCTTTTTTCAGGAATGTTTTTGCCCTTAACTAATGCCAATAAATGACAAGTTTTGCAAAACAATTGCTATATGAAATGTACGTATATTTGATATTCATTTCCGAGTTTCTCCACAAACTACCCGGAGTGATATAGAACTTATTGCTGTATTCCTAGAAAAGATGATTTTATAGTACTGATATACATTAACATGGAGCTGTAGAGGCCTATATTTGGAATGGCTCATGTGTGTGTTTATACTTTATGAGTGGAACCCTGGAACCCAAATATAAGTGCATATAGAAACATGATAAGGTTTTGTTCTGAAATTGAAGGCTCTGAAAATACAAGAGCACAATTTTAAAAAGAATACACTTCATAAAGAAACATATCCTCAATCTCAAATTAACAGAGATGGAGACACTTAACAATCTCTGGAAATAAACTGAGAACGGCCTAAAGTAGTAGCACATATTATGTCAAGAAGTGGAGTACTTAAATTATTTCCTGCATTTTAAATCTAGAATGTTAGTTTGGCATCTCATCTATTTATATTATATATATGTATGAGATAGATAGATAGATAGATATACACACATATATATCATATGTATATATACCTATATATATATCATATGTACAAGGTATATAGGTATATATAGCTATATACATATATATATGTATGTATGTGTTTGTGTCTGTGTACATGTATAATAGCTACTTAAGAAAGAAAAAGAAAAGCACCAATGAGCTGTTTCCTACTGAACGAAAATCTGATCTACCAGGATCTTGAACACAGGGAGGCCCTTCTTTCCAACTTCTATGGACATCTTTCAAAAATAAATTTCCAGAGCCAAATTCCTAAATATGGCTCAGGCTGGCATGACAGATAGCTCAGCCTGCAGTAGCACCTCTTTCTTCACAACAGGCAAGGATAAAATATGAAGTTTATTGTAAAGTAAAACTTATGGCCCCAAAAATATTTGTAGGTCTCCCAAGTTTGGTAGCTACTCATATGGACTTTTAAACCCCCAGTTTTAAAGCACCTGAAATCCATTTTCAGCTTTTGTGTGTCTTATTGCTGTTTATCCTCACCAGGATCTCGATTAAGATTTGCTTTAAAAGCTTTTCTAAATTGGATTCTTATTACTAAGAAGAAAAGTAGTATCTCTGTTTACCTTTACAAATGGGAAAATGTTTGACTGAATTTGTAGTCACAGTACTTTGGTAAAGAATGAAAGACAATTAAATCTAACTGGGAAATTTGATAAATAATTCACTGCGAGAGCTGAGAGATGCATTGATGTCATTTAGGTTTTGTCTTTTTTTCTTTTATATGTTCTCTGTATTCTTCACTCATATATCTGTAGTCTATTGTATTAGTGACCAGTTTTCCCAGTACTGTCCATGGCCTTTTCCTAAGCAGAAAGATAAAACAAATTCAGAGCTCCAAGCCCCGGGAGGTAAAAGGCTCTGTGCTATCTTGGTTCTTCCTGGGAACCAAGGCCAAGAACAGCTCTTCCAGATACATTCTCATGGACAAAGTACAGCCAGTGCTGAAGGGGGGACTCCAGAGAAGGAGCTTGACCTGGGGGGGAACTGCATCACCTCTTGTGCTCCTAATTGGTGTTTTTTATCAATTATGCTAATTTCATAAAACCTTTAAAATGTACTCATCCCTGGGAGTTGGAGTGGGGAGGGCACTTTTGTGGACATCTTTCTGTAATTGCTTCTGAAGGCCCTCAAATAAAGATCCCCTTTTATATTACCTCCCTACTAAAATTATCTCAAGTTTCATTTCCAGGTTGGGAAAAAGGCAACAGCACAGTAGTTTTTCTGGTAAGAAATCCACAAAGATTTGTTGTTTTCTGAAGCTGAACAAGTCTAGAATAAAAGTGAGCACCTGAAAAGAGCTATTGCATGCAACATTATGCAATTTCTCACAGTCAAGTTTTGCCAAGAGCTTGCATTAGCTTTTTCTTCATGGGATTCTGAAATATTCTCAGTATTTTCTGTTGAGATCTTTGAACAAAATCTTATGAGATCTTCAATATAAAACTTGGGTTGATTTTCAAACTCAAATAATACAGTGATCAGTGACAGAATTACTATTTGAGGCTGAGTCTGTGGTACATGCATGGTTTTTACGTCTGTCAGCTAGTACTGTAGTTTGTGTGCAACTATATCATTATTCCAAACAAAATACAAACCTCAGGGGGTACAAATTCAACCTAGATAAAACAAAAACCCATAAACCAAATAAAATCCTTTCCCACATGAAGGAAAAGAAAAATATGCTGCCATTATATTAGACAGCAAAATCACAGGTTTTTACAAATATCTATGAAAGAAATAAAAGACTAGCATTTAATGAAATTTTGCTTTGATATTTAATGAAAAAAAACACATGCTGTTGTTGAAGAAGTTGCAATTATAGTGAATTAAACTGTTTGCTAAATAGAATTTGGATGTAAAGAGACAGATTGCTAGGAGAGACACAAAAGTGAATATTGGGGATAATAATACTTTCATCAGGGAAATAATCCTAAATGTTTCTAGGTCTATGGAGGTTATTCTTTTCTTGGCTGTATGTAAAAAAAAAAAAAAAAAGTGATTTGTAGAAGCTATGGTTTTTTCTTCAGCTTTCTTTTTTAATGCCAAATTTTGAATTTTCATGATACTACCCAAAGATTCATGTTCCTTTGTTTTCGTATGTCATAGGATTAGTCTGCAGTAAATAAGAAACATTCTGAAATATGTAACAATTATGAAGATTATATGGATTTGATAGTTTGTCTTTTTGGACTTTTTAGACACCCAAATGAGAATGAAATTACTGTTATTTGAAAAAAAAATGTTTGTCTATAAAAACTTACATTTAAATTATCATAATTTAAGACTGCCACTAGACTTCATAACTTGATTTGGTATCACTTAAAGGTGCATACCCACCTAGTGTTTTCAAAGGAGACAGGGCATAAAAGAGATGGAAAGCAGTGAGCTGGGCTTGTAGTTTATTAAAGCAGAATGGGATTAGCAGCAGCAAAATTGTTAATGTATTATTACATAAGAATTTAAATATTGCATGTGAGCCCAATTGATTATAAAGTAGTATTAAATTAATTCAAATGAAAACACTGATGCACTAAGAATGGTGATAAGATTCTTCTTTCAGTCTTTGATATATTGTCCTGGTTTGTTAGGTAACTACAGATATGTCTTTTGACCTGGAGAACTGAGAGTCTACTCAAGATTGCCTCACATTTGGTATGATATTTCTTGATAACTAAAGAACACCAGCATTATTATTCTCTCTGTTTAGCTAGACCTTTTTCTGCTAGACATGATATTGGGCTTGAAGTCATTTTGATAACTTTCCAGGGAGACAGGTTTTATTAAAAGTATGCCATATAGACATTTTCCCATCCTGTACCTGCTCAGAATGCTGTCCTCTGTCCTATTATCCAAATTAATGAATTAACTGAGAGTTTGGAGTTCAAATTTGTGTGTGGATCTCATTGTTGATTTTGATTTCTGTTTTTACTTGTACTTTCAATGCTTTGATTTGAATTTTGATTTTTTTTTCTTTTTTTTTCTTGATGTCATTTCAAGGCCCATGAATTTCAGGCAGGACATAATTTATGCCTGATTTCTAAAGCTCCTTAAGGATTTCTTTGTGGTTTCAGATAAATTATCTTGTTTTGGCCTGTATTTTTGCTTATTAACCATAACATATTGCACTTGGCAATACTTGTTCCACAAGATTTTTGCTGGGTTTGATATGCTCCATGACCATTAGCCTAGTTATGTGGATGTTAGCAGAGACATTCTCATTAGCTTCCATAAAAGCAGCCAAAGCAGAAAACTTTTGCAAAATCAGCAAATTGCTGTTTATAATCTCCAACAATGCACTAGCTCCCTAAATCAGCAGAATCACTCCAACTTGTTTCACAGGGAGTCTGGCCAGCATTCATATCATCAGAAAAGTTTTTTTAGAACCCAGCCTCTAGGAAGTAACAAACTTGTAAGGCTTGTTAACAGTACTTGTGATGGGATTTTTGATATAATTTCTGATTAAAGCTCCTCCTCAAATAGGACATACTGCAATTAGAAATTAATTCCAATTGATCACTTACAAGGTGAAGAATTCAAAGGAGGAGTTCTTCATTTCATTAAAATTAAAATGAAATTCATTAAAATGAATTCATCATTCATTAAAAAAATAAAACAGACATATTTATACCACTGAAGATAGGTTTCAGATGCTTTTGCTTACTCTCAGAAATCTTATATAATGAAACAGTGATGTCACAATCAATCTGATAGATGGAGAAAAAAAGAAAAGTTGATTTTTTCTTTCCATGACAGCAAATATTAACATATTATGTACATTGATGCATACAAAAATCACATAATTTAGAAAATATCCTCTGCCTGAAATGTGCTTCAGCATAAGCATTGTAGTTAGAAAAGGAAAAAAAAAAAGATAGGAAAAAACCCTCAATTTTTTTTCATAGAATATGATGATTTTCTAGTGTTTGTACTTAATAGTCTTACTTTATTCTGTTACTGCACTTATACATTATCACCTACTATATGAAAGACAGATCTTGCCAATTCCTTTCATCAAGTATCCACTCCCTATACTTCTTTTCCTATCCTTAATTGATTGCTGTGTTAAAATTTTACATAAATCTTTATCCTTCCATAACTACATTTTTTATAGAATAGCAATATTCTGTAAGGAGAGAAAGAGCTTCCGTTTTGGTGAAGACATCTGAAATGTTCACAGACCAAGAGGAAAAAAATTGTATATTTATTTGCCTTATCAATTTTGAACATTCATTAGTTAAGTATTCACACATTATTTATCTTTTCTTTTTCTCTACAGCATGGAACCCAAGGACAGTGTTTCAGAAAGGCAGTACGCACAGTTCAAAGAAATAATGTTTAAGGTCATTATTGCAGCACTGAAGCATTTGCTTTCTCTCTGTGCATCAAACTGACAGTTTTGATGACAGATAAGAACTGTTGTTTCTTCCAACTTCTTTCTCAAAATAATGTGGGGTTTTTTTCTTTTAAGCAATTGTCTTTCATGTTTATTTAATTTAATTTTGCAAACTGTAGAACTGGACAGGAAAGCAGATGTGGCCTAAAGTTGTTGTTATTCACAAAAATCTTCAAATCTTAGTGAGGAGAAACCATTTGATGAACATGACCAATGAAGCTGTCATTTGACAAACAAATGTCATTATAACAGATACCTTTGAGTATACGTGGTTATTTTGCTTCTGTTAAAGACAAAATAAAAGATAAACAGAATATTAAGTATTTTTTCTGTAATTTATGAGAGTGAAATTTAAAATTATTGCAATGATCTTTCAAGAACTATTTCAGAAATAATTCAAGTGCATTTCAGAAAGCCAGAATTCCTGTCCCTGATCTGAAATAATGCAGAAGTCCTAATATTGAACTTGGAATAAAATAAGGCAGGAAAAAAAAGTGAAAATAAAATCTTAGAAACTCTTTTTCAAACAATTTCAATTTCTAAGGGCAATTTCTCACATACAGCGATTAAAATAAGAAATATGGTACACAGGAAAGAATTAGAACCCAAAACCTTTCTGAACATGATCATTGCATATAAAAATTCTAACTTCTAAAGCTGCAGCATATGGAAACAGCAGGAGTTATTACACTTAATAGTGTGATTCAAAAACTTAAATGCTGTAATTCAGCCTGTATTGATCTGACTCCAAGGTCACTGAGAGGTCTGAAAAGTGGTGAGGATGGCTGCACTTAAGAGAGAGCAGAGGACTCAGATAAGCATAAGCCTTTCCAGAAGCAATGATCTGGCATCAGAGTAGCTCTTGTAAAATAATAACTAACCACACAAATCAAAACCAGACATGTGCACACACATGCTCAAGTTCAAGCACCCATGTACACACAGGGGCAGCTACAACTGTGACATACTCAGTGGATTTGGGGAAATGATTCCCGTGATCCTCATTTCTACTTTTTATGAGTCATTTAAGCATCTTTCCCTTAATTTCAGAGAAGTAATCTCTAATTTTAGTAATGATATCTGGTTGAAACCAAGGGCACTTCACACTTTTGCTCCCACGGGCAATCTGGAAGACATTCACACAAGTCAATATCCACTGGCACAATGAATGGTCACTAGATTATTTGCTGCCCTTAAAATTTTGCTCTCCAAGGTGACTACCTGCTCTGCCAGTCTGGTAGGACCTGTTCTACGGATCCCTGATGCCTCATATACTTATTCTTATCTTTCTTTTAATGTTTGACTGCACTATAACTGACTGATCAGCTAAAATAGCATTGGTTAGCTGGCTATCTAGCTCCAACAGTGGATCCATTCCCAAGCCTTGAGTAGCACAATATCTCTTGGTTTCTACTAACTAAGTTTCATTTTATTGCTTAGCTTGCTACTGGATTTCGGTTTTTGGTAGTGAATTCACTGTTTAGCCTTTTGACTTGATTTCTGACACTGTGCTGAACCCACATTAACCTTTCTACCATTTTTTCTCCCCTCATATGCTCTTTAATTCACTATCTTCTTAGTGTCTTCTTCCTTTCCTTTCACCCTCTGGCAGGCTACCACATTCTTGTCATTTTGACTGCCCTGCAATAGATGATGTGCACTCTCATAGCTTTCAAGCTACTGATAGCTACCATATTTCTTTTTTTCATGTGGCAGGAAGCCAGACTTAAACATAAAACAAATAAACAGCATAAAGTATTAGAAAACTGCAAGCTCTAACACTTTTTATTTCTTGATTTCAGCTCCACCCTAATCCCTAGAGCAAGACTGTTACACTACTACTTAAGAAAAACGATGTAATCATTAAACCCTCAATGTCCACTTTAAAGTGTTAACTTCTCCAAGTCCACTGTCCTTAATTTTGCAAAGGAATATAATTTCCTTTCATTAATATTGACATTTTGTCCCAGTGGCCAGAGAAAAAACTCTCCTGAAAGACTCTTATTCCCTTTTATCCTTTTAATCCTGATCATCTGTAATCTTATTCTAGCCTAGAAAACAATAGTGAGGATTTTTTTCTTCCATCTGTACATGTTAAATTTTAAAGTGAGAGCTAAAATACTCATGACTGGGAAAAAAATAATATTGTATATAGTATTATCATATGGCTCACCTAATGACCCACATTGGGTTTTTCAGATTTTTTAATTTTAGGGTTAAAAAAAATTATATTCCTATGCAAATTACATTCTAGATTTCTTCTTAAGAAGTGTCCAGTGTAAGTAAAACAAGCCTCAGGAATGAAGCGTTTTAGTGCCTTTGTTAGCTGATCTGTAAGCCACTTGCCATCTTGGAATATCAGAACCTTTCATCCAAACCAGAACGAATCATTTCACAGTAGAAAGGTTACTTTTGATATAAACACAAAGGGGCACATCATGGTTTAACTGCAAGTACTTTTGCTTCCTTAATTTCAAGTACCCAAAGTAACTGCAGTTCCTGAATATTTGTGAGATCTTCTTTATATTATATACATAACATTATATAGAGCAAGACCATTATATAACTAGAGCAAGAGCAGGGAGAGGGGCAAAGATACTACTGATGGTTCTTGGTACAAGAATGTAGTTAAAAAGATGGTGTAGGAGAGATAAGAAAATTTAAACCTTTTTTGTTTTTATTTGGCAGTCACAGATTTGTGAAAATCCTTAAGGTATTAAGGGCTGACTAAACTAATGTCAGCTGGAATTTTGGGATGAATGTATTTTGATTTCTTCCTCATACTGAGATCCTCAAGATGAAATTACATAATTAAGCAATGGATACAATCTTTATTAGAATTTAAAATTAAACATGAAAATTCAAAATAAGAGAAGAAAGAATAGAAAGTTTTGAAGAACTTTGCTAATACAAACTTCAACAAATACTTTAGAAAGCCCCTGCTGTCAATGAAAAAAATGAGATTTTCTTAGCTGCAGTGTGCTCTGCTCAGCAATTTCTCTTTGTGCTGCAAACTTTCAACTCCTTGCGTTAGATTTTCCTGTCTCAAAATCTGCTGTCCAAAAGACTGAGTTTATTCATTTTCTTCCAGGAAAAGATAAAAGGATAAAGCTCCTTTTTAGGGAGTTTCACCAACACAAGTTTCTCCCATTTTAAAGGAATGTAGAGTGAGTATTCTGTTGAGCCCTGTGTGCAGTTTAGGGCACCACAATGTTAGAAAGGCATTAAGCTATTAGAGAGCATCCAAAGGAGGCCCGTGAGGGTGGTGAAGGCTCTGGAGGGGAAGCCACAAGAGGAGCTGCTCAGGTCATTTGCACTGTTCTGTCTGTAGAAGACTGAGGGGAGACCTCACTGCAATTGCAACTTCCTCAGGAGGGGAGGAGGAGGAGCAGGTACTCATCTCCTCACTCTCATAACTGCTGACAGGACCCGAGGAAATGGCATGAAGGTGACTTGGAGGAGAGTTAGGTTGGATATGAGGAAAAGGTTTTCCACACCGAGGGTGGTTGGACACTGGAACAGGCTCCCCAGGGAAGGAGTCACAGCACCAAGCCTGACAGAGGTAAAGAAGTGTTTGGACAATGCTTTCAGGCATATGATGTGATTCCTGGGTGTCCTGTGCAGGGCCAGGAGTTGGACTCGATGATCCTGGTTGGTCCCTTCCAGCTCAGCATATTCTATGACATATAGAGCTATTGTCCACCAGAGATTATAAAAGTAAAATTCTGTACCTTGAAGCTGTCTGAAAATCTGGTGTGCCATGGCCTGTGCATGGTGACCCATGACCTAGAGAATTGCTGTTTATCTCCTTGTGATTACCATGAGGAAGTTCCCAAATTTACCATTTGGGTAAGTCCAGTTCACACAAAAAAAAATCTGCATGTATTTTTTTCCTAATTATCTCTATTTTAGAATCAGATTCTTTTTTTACTTCCTTGCAGTATATAATCTCAGTAAGAGATTATAAATGTTGATGGGCTATTTATTTTTAAAGCACTATATATGCATATACATGTAAGTATGTGTATATATATATAAACATATAAAAATAAATATGCACAAATATACTCCAGTCATCTGCCTTTGCATCCCCTAGCACCAGTACCTTTATGAACTCCCGACCCCGTGCTGAACATTGACTGAACATCCTGCAGCTCATCTCAGTGCTACTGTGCAGTGTCAGAACACTTGGCTGCAAATCAAACAACATTTTCTTTTTTTTTTTTTTTAAGTTCTCAAAGAAAGTTTTAAAAGGCTGAAGGTGACGTTTTGGCCTTGAAGCTTACTTCACATTGTTGAGATACAGAATTTTCTTCCTTATGCCCTGAAGAAAAATTTCTGAATGGGAAGAACAAAAATAACATTTCCATGTGTACTGATCTCTATACAGGAACACAGTGGCTTGATTCACAGTGGGCATCAATATTGCCTACAGCCAATAGTATATTTTGAGATCATTGAAAGTTAGTCCAGGTACTGTGCTCATTTTATGATTTAGCAGTTTTTTTCCACTGGTTTGGAACTTCCTAATTGTTTTTCATTTGAAACAGCAGCAGGTTAAGCTCCTTATCCTTGTGAATTGTTGTCGGGTATATACATTTGGCTGCAGTCATATTCCTCTCCTTCCCTCCTACCTCTCTCCCTCCCCTCCCCTCGCATCTGATTTTTTAGCACCCTAAAAGTACTTGTTACTCCAAGACTGGAAATTTTAAATTTAAGTTGGAACTGAAAGAAGGGAAACACTGAACCAGAAATCAAATAGGAAATCTACAGCAACTCACAACGTTATTTGCACTAACATAAGGTCCCAAGAGCCTCAAATTTTTTCAGCAGAACCTGAAAGAATTCATTATTTTGTTCAGTCAGATACTGAAACTAACTTTAACAAAAACAACAGATTCTAAAGAGCTGATGTAAATGCAAATAGACAAATTCCCTTGATCTACTTCCTCCTTATGTACTGTCTTGACAGAACTGCTGAGCTTTCACTTCTAGAACAAAGTTGAAGTTTACCTTTCCTATAAAGTGTTTTGTATGGCTTACACAGTGCCTTGAAGAAATCAGAGTTGGGGGATTTTTTCCCCTTTAAATTACTCCTTTTTATACAGCATGTTTCTTTTTGTAGACATTTTTACTGTTGTGATGTGATAAAATGTTGGTCCAGAAAGATATAATACATGAATTTATATAAATACATTTCTATTTCTTTTAGTTTATAAAGCAATGATGAAAAAATATTTGCAAAGAATTAACCAGAAGAACTATGCTGTGGTGTGAAAACAAATCTTGAAGAGCCAATCAACTCTGCATACCTATTTAGTTGTTATCTGCAAATTGGTTTTCAGCCTGAATTACAATAGGATTTTGAATGAATAGTCAGGGAATTTAGTTTGCTACAAGGTTACATTGCTTCAGTTGGAATGTCTTCTGCATTTGTAGTATTAGAAGACAACATCCAATAAAACAGGTGAGTGTTTCTGCCTTTTACTTCATAAAATCTTTTCCTGACAGGGCCAAGACAGTCTTGTCTGAACCACGAAAACACAGACGAGTGCAATTTAGGTTACAGTTCTACTGTCTGTGGACAGCATGAAATACATGTCATGGCACACTAATGGCAGTAATAGCAGCAGTCCCTACATCACTGTTCAAAACTCTTTCAAACACTACCTTTGGTCACAAGAAAAAAAAACCAGTCTGACTCTGTTCAAAAGCTGAACTAAAGTTCAAGAAGACATGAGCTGCAGACGACTAGCTGTATATTTTTGTCTTTAGCAGGTGTCAGGCTCCTTCAAATAAGCCTGTATACTGTAAATCTGACTGCCTTCATTTCCCTTAAATCTGGAACTGTACAGCTTTACATTAAGTAAACGAGGACATGCATTGGACTCTCTTTTCACAAACGTTAAATTTTTTCTCCCTTCCAGTATCTTATGAACAACAAAGTGATTAAAGTTGCGAGTCGAAAGGTTCTGAATAGACTACTAATGTATTGTTTTCATAATAAATATCCCACAGCATGAAAGCAGAAAACAATAAGCTTTCCTCTTTACTTTTCCCAAAAAAGCTTTCTTGCATTCCCTTTAGGCCACTTATTTGCATCTTTATACTGAAATGAGCAGATTGCTCATTGCAATATCTGTCTACATTCTCTCTCATAGTTTATATTCAGTGTCTTTCTTCCCACTTGCTATCTAGAAATTTACATTCCAATTCACTTGTTCTTGTATCCTAAGCTTAGCTTAGAAAAGTCAAACTTTGCTAGCCTAGGGTATACTGATCTGCAGTTCAGCGTCTTTATACTCCCAAAAAGCCTTGGCACTACTGTTTGCTGCTGATTTCCCTGGCCCTATTTCAGTTAGTCTAACTTTGGACATGCAGCAGGATATCACCATTACCTTAGCCTAGGGAGCTCGTAGATGTTGCACCCAGGTATCAGTCTTACGGTACACAATAAATGGACCCACATTTATTAGGACTGAAATCAATTTTGACTCCTAGTATATATATGTCTAGTTATCTGCACACATGCATATTTTAAGCCTGTTTAAAAATATTTTAATTTTTATTTTTTGATACTTAGAAAGCAATTGTTTTCTAAACCACTTATATATATATATGTAAATGGTTTTGAATATATATTGACCAGTGAAAAAAGATAAAAGATAAAAGCTGCATGGAATTTATAATAAAATTCCACATAAAATCACATAGTAAAACACTGGAAATAAAATATTTGGAGCTTTTAAAAAGTTTTAAACAAAATACATTTTCATTTAAAAATTCTGATTTGTTGAACAGTTCTTCAAAAGATATTGATTTCGATTTCTCTGGATTTTTTTCTTGTATCTGAATGAGACCAACAAAATTGATCCATGCTTTCTTTGCACTCTTTTTTTCTGTTTTATCCTCCTTGTAATTGAGAGCAAATGGCTGAAATCTGGATTCAAATTTCAGAGCTTGACTCCCTTAGATGAAGACAGGATTCATGTTGGATGTCCCAGAGACAATAATTTTCTCCAGGTCAAAGGCTTGTAGGTCTCCTTGGCTTCAAAGAGACCTCCAAATTCCAAAAAGATTGACCACTGTAAACAAGATACAATTGTTCTTTTCTAACCAGCAGCTCACAGGAAATTGGCAGTGTTGTGCTTTCTTATCAATATAATGGAAGTGTTTGCTCCATGCACCGGCCTGTGATAAGGATAAATAAAATATTGCAGAATTGAATATAGTAGAGGAGTCTAAATTTAGGGGTTTTTTTTCCAGTTGTTGTTAGAAGTCTGTGCTTGAAAAACAATGCTGGATTGTAAGCATTCCGAACACCTCTGCAAGTGTGACTCAGATGCAGTCCCTGCTGATGCTAATGCCACTGCCTTCCCTGATCTTCCAACTGATCCCTGCTGGGAAAGATGAATGAAAATTTATCACAACTTCATAATAAGCTGTACAGGCTCAGAAACACTTATTTTCTGGCACAGTGTTCACTAAAAGAATTTCACAGACAACAACGTGTATAGTTCCTAGTGCTAAACACCATGCTTACAATGATTGACCTAGAAAGGAGGTTGATAAATGAGCAGCAATCAGTAGAGCAATGGTCAAGTTGAAAATGGCAATAATTATTTCATAGAATGAGTAGATGGATATCCAGTCCTAATTATTTCACAGAGTAAGTAGATGGATACCCAGTCCTCAGATTTACAACCTTCCTAGGGTTAAGTGGTGTCTATATAGCCAAAGTATTAATTTCCATTTTTTCTTGTTCAATTATCATTATGCTAGTATTGCTCACATTCATACCAAGCATCTCAGTGGAGCTAGTAATGTTTTACAGGAGTATATCACCTGATTTTTCTTAGCAAAAAAATCTACATCCATTTACACAATTCAAGAAGAAATCTCATTTTCCATCAAAACTATTTTTTCTAAGCTTTCCCAAGTCCAACTCCCTTAGCTGCTCCCCATAGGACTCACCCTCTAGACCCTCCACCAGTTTCATTGCCCTGCACTAGGCTTGCTCCAGCAATGCCATTCTGAACTAAGTGGCCCAAAACTGAGCACAGGGTTTGAGGTGTGGCCTCACCAGTGCTGACATCAGGGGAACCATCCCTTCCCCAGCTTGGCTGGCCACACTACTGCTGATCCAAGCCAGGATGCCACTGGCCTTCTGGGCCACCTGGGCACACCCAGCTCATGTTCAGGCACCGGTCAAACCAGCACTACCGGGTCCTGTTCTGCTGGCTGCTTTCCACACTTAGCTACAGACCAGCTAATCTAGATACATAAATGTTCTTGGGATTAAACATAATGGTATCATATCATATTGAGTAAACTCTGAAATTTCTTTAAAACCCCCAAACTTATGTTTTTAAGTACTAGGGGTTAGAAAGATGTCTTCTTTCTTCTATACTCATAAAGTTGTTTTGGTTGATGTTGTGGGGTTTTTTTTGTTTTGTTTTGGGTTTTTGTTGGTTTTTTGTTGGTGGTCGTTTTTGTTGTTGTTGTTGCTTTTGTTTTTTGTTTTTGATGTAGTCAAGAATTAAGAAGTAAGTAAATAAAATTAATGACCATTGAAATGATTCTTCTCCTTACTAGAATTAAAATTCTATTAAATCTATTTTGCATCTGATTTGCAATGGCAATACAAATTTCAAATTTGGCACAATGTTAATATTAACTGGCTTCTTCAGAAGAGGTGAAAAAGTCCTACTCTTCTAGTACCATGCACTATAAATATATTTAACCTCAGCTGTTGTTCTTGCAGTAATAAATTATAAAGATAATTATATGTTTAACACTGTTAAAGAATAGTCACTCACCTTTTTATTTATAAAGAAGGTCTTTGGGTTTTTCCCAGGTTTCCAATTCTAATCTTCCATATGTTCTTTTAGTGGAGTTTGGTTTAGAACTGATAATTGAATTTGTCTCAAAGTATTAGTCACTGACATTGCATCAATGATGGGAAAATTAGCACTCTTTCTCAACCCTATATTCATCCCATTGTTAACAGTCTTTCTGATCTAAATGCTACTCACTCCAGCTATGTGACAATATATTAAATTTTTTGAAGTTCAATTTGAACTGTTGCTAACACTGGGAGAGATAAATTATGACTGAAAAATAGTTATTAAATTCAGAAAAAACAGATAAACCCATAGCTTTAAAATTAGTGACATCTCACCATAAATCTAATCCTATTGTAAAAATTCGTTCACATCCTTTGCAATTCTGGATGGTGTTATGTTCCTTTGAATATTTCCTGATATAAGGGTTTCTTTCTTCACAGATCTGACTGTAGTTCGTTTATTGTTTAAGAAGCAGCCACACAAGGGGCAAGTATTTCAATTGCGGCTTTATGGACAGCATAAGCCTTTATTCAAGAAGCTGTCAAGTAGCTGCAGGTAAGAAATAGCAAGATTGTGTAAAGCAAGTTGAAAGATAAGTGCAGTATATGTTTATATTGTTCATTCATCAGATTATTTACTCCTTTCACCAGATCCTACATACAAACAAGTAGCAGTCTCTGTCCCCATTCATTTGTTCACATGAAATATCCTCCAGAGTACAGAAATAAGGTTTTGATGACAGAGAATTATTTCCCTGTTCCTTTAACAGTGCACATCTTGCCCAGCCCTTCTAAGAGTCTCATTTCCTTCTAAAGTCAAAAGATTAAGATTTTGTTTCTGCCTTTTCCTTTCCAGGCTGAAGAGTTTTAATGTAGCAGTTAATCAAACAGTTGTAACAATGTTCATTTTACAGCCCAGCTTGTAGGAAAACATAAATTAATGAAGAAAAAATATTTGACCTCTGCACTTTCACACATCCTTGATCCAAACTGAAAGAATATACATACATACATACCTGCATAAATATATGGAAAAGGAAATGATACCACAGATGTTTTGATCAGTGTCTGATATCACTGAGGAATTTAAGATGACTGTCAAAGAGACATAAATGCTGGAGAAACAAATGAGAAAATTGATTCAGCCTGATGGTCTCAGTAGCATATGCATATTTTGTGCCTCAGTCTTTTTATGTCATTTCAGTTTATACTACTGCAATGACCACAGCAGCTTATTTACCATTATTGAAAGTCTATCTGTGCTGCTTTCCCCTCACAAGAAATATGAACTTTCACTTTTTTCTCACTAAAAGGAGTATCCTTAAGTAAAGTAACATTCTTCGTACTTAATGGGTTGCCATCTGAACATTTTTGGTCCTTCAAATGTCATTTCTCTTTATCTATATGGAAAATCATAACTTTTCAATTAGCAGGTAAATACTGGAACTCAATTTCCTTTCAGACTTCTGATTCTTTTGTCTTAAACAAAACAAACAAACAAAAGGGAATTATTGTGCCAGGCATGTTGGAGCTTTTTAATAACTGTACTTAATGAAATATGCCTCTTATCAACACATGCATATTAGTACCTCATTGAAATTTTATAAACTGTAATCTTTACATTGTGAGTTATAATTTAAATAGATAGAGCAGGTATTTGGGTTTTTCTATAAAAATTTATTTTTTTGATTTTATTTTATTGATTTGTATAATAGTAAAAGAGTAAATTTAAGAATTTATTTTATTGATTTGTATAATAGTAAAATCTAAACGTGACATTTCAACATAGGAGGGCCTGATGGTCTAATGATGCCATTTATCCACATCACAGTGCATTTGTATCATCTATTATATATTACAGAAAGAGCATATAAGGTCCAAAAATTACAAACTTATCAGGAAATTATGGTGTTATAGTTTCATCAGGCCAAAAATAATTTGACCTGAATTACACTTGATTTAAATATTTAGTTTAGCAGAAATGAACAGTTTTCTGCTGAATATACAGTTTAGGATAGCTACTTAAACATCTGGCTATGAATAACACAGAGTGATACTTTGAAACGTGCTTCTTAGTATTCATAGAATTTTATTCCTACCACTCAGAGCCAACCTGTCATTATTATACTTGCTATTAACAGACTATTTCAGCTTGTTTATTTTGGAGGATAATGGCTTTTAAGGCTATGTATTCATCTTGTTACATGAGAATCATTCTTGCAATTCTTAGTAACATTCTTGGGAGCTACTCATACAAATCCTTACTGAATTAAGAATAAAGGCCAGCAAAAACTAAAAGAGCATTGAAGGCAATGAAAACAGTTGTTACAGAAGTTTAAAAGTCAGATTTTTGGTGCTCAGTGGCCAATTAGCTAATTTAACAGTATCTCCACATACACATATAAAATAGTTTTGATTTTCCTTGGTATTTCATCTTGTATGCAAGACTATAGGATTATTAAAAACATATTTAAAATAGACTTCAAATAATGCATGAAAGTTATCACCTAAAGGCCAGTAGGAAAATTTATTTGTTATTTATACCTTAGACATTTTCTATTATCTCATCTCTGGAAAAACATTCCCTCATAATTCTACATTTTTCCCTCCAAAATAGGAAGAGAAATCAAGTGACCTTTAAGCTACTGTAAATGTCATTTTGACCTGTGATGTGAACAAGAAGGAATTGAAAGTTTATTGATTAAATCCTCTAAATGTCTAGCAGACGTCCAATGCAAATAAGAGAGGAATGGAATTTCAGAGCTCTTCACAGTGACCTGACTTTTACTCCTGTCAAAAAGACACCCGTATGACCAGCTCAGAGTAATTAGCAGACACTGCGTCTCACTTGTCTTAAAAGTGACCTTCAACTGTATTAAACATTTATACTCTTACAGGTATACTGACAAGAAGTAAGTCTCCATATAAAATACCCAGAAAAATGCTGCACCTGAACTCTTCCAGTTTAAGGTGCATATTCTTTGCACTTGTGTTTTCTCATCACCAATTGATAAATAAAAATGCCACATGATTCATTACCTCGAGGAAGAAAAAAAAAAAAAAAAAGGAAAAGAAGAACAGATTTGAATTTATTACCCTGTCTAATAATCTGTGTACTCAGTGAAAAACAGCTGGACTTTGGAAAAAAAAGTCTGCTCCTCTGCTGTGTATGCAATTTTTGTGCATGATATAAATTTGTGAAATTATGCCAATCACTAGCAAAATAAGCATTTGTTTGGAATTAAAATATGTTTGGGTGAGAAAGAGAGGAGCTGGGAATTTTCTTTAACATTTTCAGACAGGCATATATAATTTTGTCCCATGAATTGTCTGTAACAAGTAATTTCATTCCATCAGGATCATTACATATCTTTTTCACTTAACTGTTGTTAAATGCTAATTGGCCTATGGAGAAAATCAATTATCATTTGTCAAGGACAGAAATTAAATTTATGTATTAACACTATCAAATCCAAGCAGAGAAAGTTATTAATGTTTTAGCATAATTAAGACATTATTTCAGTGGTTTAGAATTCAGTATGCTACCTTTTATATCAGTGATATTACAGACTGTGCAGCATCTTCTTGTTTCCCATTTGCTATGCAATCTGAGGTGAAGATTGACTATGAAAGGTACAGGATGCCACAGACTTTGTGTGGTTATAAATCGAATTAATGTCAAGATGGTTAAAGTGTTGGATAATGACTTTGGAATATTAATGAATAGCTCATTAGAAATATTAAGAGTATACAAACTAGATTATCATTTTAGTCTTAACACTGACACAGAGAATTCTAGTGAAAGAACATACCCACGTGCTCAGTTATCATACTTCTCTTAATCATAAAATCAATTGCATGGGGAAAGAAAGGAATGTGTTGTTGATGTGGGTAACTCATCTGGGTTAAATATCATCTGAAATACAGAAAGGAAGCTATTGAACTCAGTAAAAATGAAGTTAAGAGAGAATATAAATGAAAATGGCAGGTTTGACTGGCTAATTTGTAGATTTGGGTCTTACTAAAATTATATTGCACTGACAGTCATCCCTAGGTGTACTATTTTCAGCACG
This sequence comes from Prinia subflava, assembly GCF_021018805.1. Classification (NCBI taxonomy): domain Eukaryota; kingdom Metazoa; phylum Chordata; class Aves; order Passeriformes; family Cisticolidae; genus Prinia; species Prinia subflava. The sequence goes on from NC_086247.1 coordinate 56,360,873, forward strand.
CTTTGTTGTACTCCAGATACACCCATAGTCAGACAATGTAACTCTGCATCCCCATACTGCTTTCTCCATTTCTTTCTGGGTTAGAGCATCTACTCAAACTGATTAGATGAAAGAAAGACCTTCATCTCTAAGCTTGGCTGAGAACTAGTTTTCAGAATTACTAGGTGACAGTCCAGGGATCTTCAGACTTTAAGACTAAGATGCCTTGGTAGGGTAAAACAAAGCTGAAAATAAGAAGAGGAGATAATGATACTGAATCCCATATTTTCTAATATTGCTCTTAATTTTACCATATCTTTCATGGCAAGGAGAAGAAGAAAAAAGGCCACCCAGATGAAAATAATTTTAAAGAGTAGGGAAAGGATACACAGAGCAACAGGAAGAAATGCAACATAAGAATTGTGACTTGATTGTGGAGTAATATGAACAGAGAATGGAAAAAAATTGTTTGAATGTGTGGACATTCATTGGAATGTAATTTTATGGTATGGAAATGACAGGGTTATCTGATATGACGACTTCATTGGAAGTGGTGGGAGCAAGCTTATTTAGTGAAGGCAATTTAGATACCTAACACATGATTGAAAAGTTCAAAGTTATCAAATCAAGAAGAAACCAAAGTCATGAATCTGAATCCAGACTGCACCAGCTCAACTGTGACAGCAGTGCTCACCCCCCTGCTACTACCTTCAAAATAGAGGATCCCTGCTAAATGAGACAGAGCAGGTCCCCTGCCTCAGGGCAGAGATATCTCATGCAGAGATATCAAGAGATATCTCTGCCTCATGCAGAGATCCCAAGCCTGCATCAGGCTGAGACACAGAGAGGAAATTCCAGTAAAGTGTTGGTCCAGCAATGAAGTGAGTGATGAAACTCAGCTATACTCCCTTTATTCTCCAAAATGAGACAAACCCACAGGTTATGATATTGAGACAGAGGAGCACTACCTGCACCACTTGTTACTCAGTATAGAGACCTCTGATATCACTGATTCTCTCATTGCTTTAAGGAAGTGTCAATGAAATTCTAGATTTTGCTACTTGAGGCAAATATTTTTTGCATCTTAATCATTCCGTTTTGCTTTCCTTTCTTGATTAAGCCGTGAAAATAAAACAAGAAAATATCCCATGGAAACAGGTATTGAATAGACAATGCAAAGCTGGATATGAGTGAATAGAAAAGCTAAATTAAATTTCTCTAAATTTCTTTTCTGGAGAAGACAAGGTTGTACAATTTCCCCCCTCAACTCTGCTCTTGTGAGACCCCACCTGGAGTACTGGGTACAAGTCTGGTGTCCTCAACATAAGAAGGACACAGAACTGTTGGAGCAACTTCAGGGGAGGGCCATAAAGTTGATAAAAGAATGGGAGCACCTTCCCTAAGAACTGAGGCTGAGAAAGTTGGGGCTGTTCAGTCTGGAGAAGAGGAGGTTATGTGGCAGGCTCATAGCAACCTTTCAGTATCTGAAGGGGTTTACAGGTAAGCCAGAGAGGGGTACTTCACCAGGAATTGTAGTGCTGGGACAAGGAGTAATGGGTACAAATTGAAAGTGGGGAAGTTTAGATTAGATGTTAGGAAGAAATTATTTTCTGTGAGGATGGTGAGGCACTGGAAAACTTACCTAGGAAAGTTGTGTGTTCTCCATTCCAGTCAGTGTTCGATGTCAGGTTCAATTGGACATTGAGAAACTGGTCTAATGGGAGATATCTCTGTCTATGGCTGTTCTTTAAGGCCCCTTCCAACCCAAACAATTCTATAATTCTATGAAATCAGAGACTAACAATGTAAATCTTACATAGAAATTAAAATTCTTTTGTTAAATAATTGACAAGTATTATCAATTAATACTTATCAATGAATTAACAAAAGGGAAGAGGAAAATTGAAAGAGTTTTAGAGACTGATTTGATGCTAATGAAATGAATATCCAATAAAAAAGACAGAAATCAACACAAGTGAAAAAGAGTTGGGATTTTTTTTCAACACATAAAAAATATTTGGTTTGAGTTTTTTGGGAGGTTTTATTTAGCTTTTGTTTTTTTTTTATTTCAGCCCAACTGAAAGGCTTAGAGATAAAGAAGAAATCATTTAATCAAAATACTGTGACCTGAAGACCAAAGAAGTGAAACTAAATGTGTAAGTGTACAACATTGCAAATAAGGCAAAGATAAAGGAATGTTCCTGGAGAAAACACTGAACGCTTGATAAAATGTAGCTGCCTGGGCAGTTATGATTTTAATGGGAAAAGAAATCACTTGGAAGATGTGTTGCATAGACTGGAGAAGATGATCCAGATCTATGAAAAATTAAAAGGTCCTCTCTTTCAAATCTATAATATTACTTGATTGTGAGAGTACTAAATTTAAGAAAGGAACCCAAATCCAATCATCCTAATCAAACTACAAGAAGATCACTGGATCCAATTCAAAAGTGGATGCCTCACAAAAGAGGATTTTCACAGACTCTGAGAGTATCTTGCTCATGATGTCAAACTGTAAAATAATCTTCTTGAAAGGAAGATATGGAAATGAATGTTGTTAACAAATTACATTCATATTCAATAGCTGTTCATCTAAGTCACCTTTAAGTAAGTGAGGTAATTAATGAGGTTGGGAAAACACCAAACACAAATCATACCATCAAAGCAAATATATTATGATTTGTGCATACAAAATAGATAATTCCTTGGAATGCACAATAATGAGGAGGTATAATGTTTTTGGAACCTCTTTTTGCACAGATATTTTCCATGTCATTCTGTTCCTTTTTCCCCAGCTCCTGCGCTTTAGTCCTAAAAGTACTCAGTATGTCTGTATCTTTCCATTTGCTTCTTCCTCCCAAGAGGGTATTTTATTACTTTCATTCCAGCTCTGAACAGAGTAGTACTTTTTAAAATCTAGCACCACCTCTTTATGGAGGTATAAGCAGCATAACATGTAGTGTTATGAAGCAATGGAGGTGGCATCTATCACTTTGAAATCTGAGGTTACAATTCAGAGCCCAGAGTGTACAACAGTTTCAGCAAGACTGGAGCATTTCCTCCATGCAAATATTGAAGTTGATTCTCTGACCCCACAAAGTCGCTCAGCATATTATTGCTTATTTTCAAGGTTTAATTCTAACCTAACTCCTTTCTATGGCAATTATTTTCCTTATTGAAACTCGCAATTACTGTGAAAACATTCTTCTGAAATTGGTTTCTGTGCTGCAAAATAAGCAAAACTGCTCTATTGTTTTGAATAAAAAAAAAGATTTTTTGAGAAAATCTTGCCGTCATTTGTAAAAAAATTCAAATCCGCAGATTTTCCAAATGAACTGAATGAATTTGAAATAGAACTGATCTAAGTGCATTATGAAGATGTGATGTGCTTGTTTTATCTTGTTAAGCAGCAAGTTTTACTTTTCAATGTCATTTATATTACTCATTGAAATGAAAGTCAACTGGAGTATAGCTTAAAAAATCTATTAAGCATTTTCAAAATGGCCAGTCTTCCATGAAGAATCAGATTTTTCTTTTGAGCAATACAGGTTATTAATATACAACTTGGGTGTGCTTATTAGTCAAGGAGTCATGAAAGTTTTAGATTCTCATTAGAAAGATAGTCCAGTCCAGAAATATCTGTACCTTGCCTGCCCTTTCTCCTTGACTAACAGAACAGAGATCCTTTCCTAGTTAAACAGCAGCTAGAACTCAGAGCAGGCTATATGTTTCATCCTGTCCCATTGATATTTATTTCTGAGTTCTTAAGCAGTGTTCTCTATTGCCGTGAAAATATTCATTCCTCCAGCACAATTTCTGAAACATTTTTTTTTAAGAGTTTGCTTCATCATTATATTTACAGATACACACACATATATACTGAAATATTTGTAATCTGTTTCTTTAGAAAACCTGTATCTTCAAAATATGTCACTATTAAATACTACAATGAAACTGTTTTCCTCTGTTGAACACTTTTCATTATTCATATATATGGTTGAACATGACATACATTTTTGAATAGTCATTGCACACCTTACCCCAGCAGGCCTCTTCAGATGTGGTGAAAATACTTACCACATCCTAAGTTTGCAAAACTATTAAAGGGAATCATTGACTTTTACTTCCAGTTAATTTGATTAAAAGAGTATAAGTTCCAAAACCATTTGTCTTTGTTATTTCAAGGAAAAATTATTCAAAGTGTGACTACTCCTTATTCTTTTTGGTTCTCAACTTGTGATTCCTTGTCCATACAGATGTCTTTCTCCTAAGAGGAGATACTAGACTGAAAGCTACCTACATGACAGACCTGTAAGCAGTCATGGCTTTCCTCATCTATATCTCATGCCACAGCTCCACTGGACTCTCAGAATCAAGTGTTGCAGTCATTTGCATGCACAGTTGCATCTTCATTCCAAAAGCGTGTCTGGAGTGCGTGTACCTTGTGATTGTAACTATGATTAGGTGATCAGGCATTACAGAGAGTGTGGAAATTAATTCTTTTTTCACTATAAGAATTGTTCCTCCTAAGAGCTGATACCACTGTATCATTCACACCTGAATTGCCCTTCAAGGCACCACATTGCAAACCTGAATTATTATTGATTATCTTTTTCCCTTGCACTGAGAATATTCTGGCCCTGTATGACAATTAAGTATTGTCAGCAGTGTGTGGTACTGCTGTGTGTTAATTGCTATCCCTTAAAAGGGATAACATCTCTTGTTTCCTGTCTTTCTTACTGACAGACTACATGCATCCAGCTGGAATAACAACAGCTGAATGAATGGCAGCTTACTTTCCTTGAGAGTAATGAGATAGTCCTTTACCTACCTTGAGGGTCATGAGAGAGCTTGAAAACATGCTACAAATATCTTTTCTTTCACTGGAAATTTCTGTATCCTCCATCTGTGGCATTTGGTCTGTCTTTGTCCTGTGGTCCAAATTCCTTCAGTTCTACTCCAGTTCCTTGTGCTGAGTCATTAATATGCATATTTTGTTCCCTTTCATGGAGAAATCAACTGCCCTCTTCAACCTGGATGCATGACATCTGAGTTAAATTTTGAAATTTAAAATTTTTAAATTATCTTTAATCGTAGGATTTTTCACTATCCACGAATTTAATGAATTCCCAACTCCAGCAAAAATGTTTTTGTGATTCTTTGTATTGTTTCATTTTCTAAGGGTGAAGTATTTATCTAATAATTTTATTAGTCGTGCCCATGGTTTAGTTGCAATTGCTGGCAGTATTTAAACAGAAATGTCAGTTCTTATGTGTCAGACACTGCAGTGATTCATGACACTCTATTCTGAGTTACTTGGAAGGCCCAAGTCTTTTTAACATGCACGTGTGACCCTCTTCTACATCTATGTACCAGCTGAGGTATATTCACTAATATATACAAATACATTTTTATCTGCAAGTCCAGAATTATGTCCTGTGTCTCTAATTCTCTGATAATTCCCTTTTCCTTGTGTTTTTAATTACTGCAACATTTACTTGATAATCACAATCTCTTGTTCTGAGTGTCCTTAAATGGCTAACTTCCATTTTATTTCATTAATTTATTGCTGGAAAATAAGTAAAGATGAGATGTTCATGAAAATTTGTGATCTTTGTCAAGACAGCCATTTATCCAAATGCTAAAAGCAGATCCAAATACATCCATTCATAATTTCTATTCCTTCATCCAATTGCTTTCATTTTAATAAAATCATTAAAGCAGGGTGGATTTGCCAGCAATGAAGAGGTCTTAGGGATGTGAAGAAAGAAAACAGTATCTGGAATATTTCTGAAGATTTCTTAGTGAGCAGAAAGAATGAAGTGGGAGTCAGAAACCATGGCAAGATGTGTATATTTGAGGATCAGCTGTTTCACAAACATAAACATTCAGGGTTCATAAATATAAACATTCCTCCCTCTGTTCTGATCTCAGCAGTAGCATTTTACACCCCTCTCCTCAGGCTTTCCCTTCCTTCACAAAATACCCTGTGGTGTCCCATCCTCACCTCCCCATGTGTTTGTTCTCCTTTCTGAAAGTGTGTTTGTATTTTCTCACAAAGACTGGCTTTTCCAATTATTCATTACTAACTATTGCGTCTGCAAATGCTAGGCTTTGAGATGCAGTAAAGTATTATGTATAAGAATATGGATTTCTGCAAAAATAGATTTTGAAAATGGGATAAGGGCATTTTTGAGAAGCAAGTGATGATCAAAACACAGAATATACAATGTCAGATTTTTAATTTATCACTTCTCAGCAGGACAATAACCCTTTTACCCCTTGGAAGTTGTAGTATGAAGTCTCAATGCCAACCTAGCCATGATTTTCTTTGCTGCACACTAAATCACGGGAAATGTGAAAGCAGGAAGATCATTTGTTGGGCAGATTATGTTAGAGGTAAGTCAATTCTAACTATGTTCTCTATTATTGCAACTAGTGCATAAATAGAGCTGTGTGCCCTAAGAGTGTACATCTGATTTTGTTACTGCAAAATAACATTACAGACAGAAAGTCTGTAAGAAAATGAAATTTATATCTCAGTTAGAAAAGACAGGAAGTAGATCCCATCTTGTTGTCCTTGCTACAGCTAATGTGATTAAAAAAAAAAAAACCTGCCAGAAGGCACATTCTTTCAGCAAATATGCTTGAGGGTGTTGAAAAGCACTACCAGAAACACTGGAAAGCATGGAAGTTGAGTTTCAATAGAAATAATTGCTAGCTGGAAAATAAAGTTGGGGAAAGAAAAAAAACCTGTAAAAATATATAGAAGTTGATAAAATGAAAACTCCATACATGTTCATAGGACACTGGCTTCACCTAAGGGTATTATCTGCAGTAACTCTGAGTTTGTAAAAAGATCTAAGTCCTTTCTTCTCCAGCATATAAACATGTACTTGCCAATTCATTAGGTAGAAGTCCAAATACTGCCTAGCTGAAGTGCAAACCATTTTGAATTAAAGACAAATTACTTCCATTGACATAAATGAAAAGTAGGTCAGATCGTACATAAAATTAAGACTAAAATTCCAGACAACTTTATTCACTGTAAATATTGCAGCTATAATTTCCATTCCTAAAATATTTTTATATTTGCTATTTGGCTCTTGTTTATTAGATTGCTGAATTTCCTAGAAAAGTGTGCTTTCTACAAGAAATAAACCTTATGGATACATTCTTTGGGATTAAAACCTTTTTTAAGTATAAAATATTCACAAGAAGACAAATATTTAGGCCATTTTTTCAAAACCAAAACTTTTGCATCAGGGTCAGACTTCCAGTGGTGAATATTAGTCCCCTTAGTAAAGTTCCCAGTTTAGGACAGTGAACTGGCCTACTCATTAAAGATCAGCTACATAACTTCTGACAATTCAAATCCAGTTAGGTGTTTCAAATCAGTCATGAATTAACCAAGGTGATAAAAATAGCTACTTTTAGCAATTGGACACAGAGTCATGAATTTAAAATCAAGTTTCAGTTTTACAACACCCTAGCCTCTTTATTACATTCTCTGTCCCTCCATCTGACATATTTATGAAAGACAGTATTTATAGAGGCATTGGAAAAAATTAAAGATAGCTTTCTCAGTGTCTCTGCTATGATGATGCTAAATTTTAAAGTGTGTAATAATGTTAGAAAAAAAAGTGCTTCAAACATAAATACCAGATTACATGCCACTGTTAAATAGGCAGAGATTCCTGATGGAAAACAAAGCAGTGTTTCTGGGGCTAGATTAGATTTGATCTGTATAATGTAGAAGTTGAATAAAATATTTTAAAATGAACATACTTTAGTGCAGGCTTGTTGATCTGGTTGGGGTTTTTCCTTGTAATATATACATGCAAGCTGAGGTAAGTAATTTTTTTATGTACCCATCTGGAACCAAAGCCCTTAATGATTCAAGAACAAAGCAGATTTGATGCACTATTGATTTTCTACCTCAGCAATAGAAAAACAATTGCTCTATGCAAAAACCTGTTTTTCTGGGTTTCTGCCATCAGTGTTTTTTATGTTTATGTAATGTAGTATTTACGAAGGAAAAGAATTTCACACAAGGTTGAAAAGGAAAAAAAAAATACTCTTTCATAGGATCTTTCGGCAAGTCTTCATATTGCAAAATAACTTTTGAAAGGTGTTTAATGCATTTTGCAGTATTAAATATCTGCACTTCTCTGGAGTACATAAATGCATGTACTCTCACTTCCCTGCTCCCAGAGCACACGCTGCTCCAGCTGCAGTGGTGCACTGAGTTTCCTTTCGTAGAAGCCTTGAATAAAAGGGGTTTGCTTAAACTTTCCTGAATCAAACTGTGGTTTGTGTGAGAGGCATCAGTCATCTGAGCAGTTTGGAAAATCATTCCCAATGCCCCTCAGGAAACATAACAAGCTCTGTAAAGGCAACTCCTGGCTGCAATGCACCTGAGCCCAAAATGAGATTGTCTCTGTGTAGGATTTCTTTGCCTGTGATCTGCAGACAGTATGGAGCTCTTCAGAAGTGGAGAACAAATCACAGAAGCAGTTACAGTGTAACCTTCCTGTGATATATTGTCCTATAAGGATTATTTTACAGCAGCATTCACAAGTCAGTAAAAAGTCCAAGACAAAGCAGTAATTTAGGTGTTTATAGGTGCAGACAACAGAACATTTAAGGCAACAATCCCATCAGTTCATAAATCATTAAAGGTGAAACTGCCTCCAGTTCATTACAGAGTTCAAGAGTAATACCTTGTAGAAATAGTATTTGACACTATACAGAAACCTGAAGCATTTATGCATGCTGAAAATAATAACTACCTTTCTCCAAAAGCTCTGTTGCAAAACACCCTGGAAGATATGTCATTACATTCCACTGCCAGGTCTAATGTTATCTCATTTATAATGGATTGCAAACGGGAATGTGTTCCTTTACAAGGCTGATCAAAATTCAAACTGAACATTTTCTAAAGTTAGTGTTTATGGAAATATTAATAGGATTCAACTGACTGTTTGAGCCCCTGGGGTGGTTTGAGAGAATGAAAGCCTGAAAGAGTTAATGTAAATCTGAAACCCTTAATATCTTAAACACTGGCAGAAGAGAATGTTACCATGCCAACGAGATAAGAAAAGAGCGGTTAGAAAAGAGCGTCTTGAGGAGGCAGGGTGGCTATTTTCTGGGACCAACTTACTCATCTTTGGTAACTATAGCTATAAACAAGTTTAAGACAGCAGTGCATTTGAATCTGTTTTGGGGAGAGGAACTGAAATCATGAGATACTCCCAAGTCCCTTCTGAAAAGTTTGAGAATAAGCAGATGCACCTGCATGAGGACAAGTCTGTAAATTGTACAGCTGAGAAGGGCTGTGGGTGTGCCCACCATCCAGAGGAACTGGACCAAGGATGGCTCTGGAACCCTGCGTGGTGACCTGGATATTTATTCTATTTCCATTTTCCTATCTTTTCTTTTTTCTTTTTTCCTCTTAAAAGTGTTGTTTTGTTTTGTTTTGTTTTGTGGTTGTGGTTTTTTTATGTTTTGTTTTGTTTTGTTTTGCTTCTGCTAGGGGCAGTTCAGAAATCCCTGTTACTGAGTGCTGCTCAGGAGGTTTACTCCATGGGCTGTTCAGAAGTGTTTAAATTGTTGGTGCCACAGGCTGTTTGATGTATCAAAAGGTTTCAACCATTGTGACATACATACACATAAAAACTTTAAAATTATTGTTTGGTGTTGTTTTGCCTTAATTTAGCTCAAGGAAATCTGGAATATCAGCTACCTCTGAGTAGGCAGTCCAGGACAGCCCCCGAGTTGAAAGGTAGTGTTTGGTCATAGGCTGGACTTGAAAGGTCTTTCCTAACCTAGCTGATTCCACGATCCTGTGATCACAATTCTGATTCATTCCTTCAGCACTCTTATCATCTACCTGAGGAGTCTTCCCATTCTATAGTTTAAAATTATAATATAATGGCTTTTTCCTCCTCTTTCTCTTCTTTTTCCATCTTCTCACATGCCACTTCTGCTATTCATGATATTTTTCTTTGTCCAGCCTCATCTCTGCCTCTGCTCTCCAACCTCATTTAACTCTTCTCCATACCTTCAGTCTGACAATGCAAGACCATTTGGTAACATCTTCTTATACGGATTTCAACAACTTGGTCTGTAATCCTTCTTCAGAAGTACTTTATCTACAGTACCAAGCAAAACCAAAACACCAGTACACGTGTTCTTCTGAAAAAGTATACTTATGAAATTTTTTTTCTCCTTTAATCTTGGATTTCTTTCAAAGACAATGAATGTCATTGACAGTCTTTCTGTTTACTTCCATGTGCTTGGGTTTCAACATACATGACTCAGATAAATAGTGTGTCTTATACATTCAGCATGAAGAAACCCATAGAAACAAATAAAATTAAGGAGAGGCAAATTATACAAAGCAGCATTATCCTATTGATTTCTGTGGAACTATACTGATTTATACATTATGAAAATGGCCTGTCCTTAAAATAAATTTAATTAACTTACATCAAAGATCAGTATAAATCATTTCATGTTTACTAAATCACTTGAACAGTTCACAGTAGATTCTGAACCACAGAATCAGATAATAGCAGCTTCTAAGTTTTTCCTCTGTTCCATATTCACATCTTTTTCATTTTCTCTCCTTCCAGTTAATTCTGTTTTGCAGAACTGTCAGTGTGTCCTAAAACTGCCTCATTACAAGATTTGGCTCAAAGGACTAAGATAATAATAAGTATAATCAGAAAGGGATTAAACTGATGCTATGACCTGGAGACAATATTAAAGTTTCTAACTGCAGTCTGGTTTTACCTAGTAGCATTGGCTTCTTTGTAAACCTTATTTGAAGACTGATTTTTCTATGGATTTTATTCAAATAATGATTTTCATATTCTGGGTGATGTTTATGATACTGGTAGATTGTATTCACTGTCAAGAAAACACAGCTTTGGAAAGCACAGAAGCAGCCAAATAATAAAAGTGTGAAGTATGTTCATGCAAATTGTGCCAGAGACAGACTGACTGATTGATTGGAAAGACAAAATGTTACTGCTAAGTGTTCATTTTTTCTAACTTAATAAAAAAGTAAAGAACATTTTGTTATTTTTAAACTGTTAAGCTTGTCAGATTCCAAGAGTAAACAATTTTCATTTCTCACCTAAAAGAAGTTGAGTAAGATTATGTCAAGAAGAGCAAAAACTGTGAATGAACCATAAGAATTGTCTGTCAAAGTCTGTAGTTCACAGTTTAGGTGTTATAAGAGGTTACTGATAGGTTTCTTAGTATGAAACAAACTGACTTCTTTTCTCCCTGTATTTTTGGTACATGTCAGTTTTGTAGGGTTCTCCAAGGTTTCAACAATGTTTTGGCAAGGCTGTGGTGGTTTATGTCTTTATAAGTGAAGCCACAGTAAACCAAAAGAATTAACTGAAACATCCTTGACCCTTAACATATGAACTGAAAGTTATCTATAGATCAACTATAACGAATCTGTATTTGATGCATAGTAATTTTTAGGATCAAGCAATGACATCCACCAGTGTAAAAAAGCAGGAACTGCACCCATCAGCCACAAGGTAATCAGGAATCACTCTCAGTTGAGTGTGATCAGTAAAGAAATAGAAATCCATTTATGAGGTATAAACTAAAATAAACTTTTAAATTCCTGCACGCACACTTTCTCCCATCTTCTTCAATTTTTCTTTCATTTGAGGAGTAGAAGCAAGAAAGAAAAAGGGGTGAGAATTTGGTTCATGCACGCCCTCTTTCTCCATAACGAGCAATAGCTATAAAGAAAACATTCAAAGGTTTTGAAGCTGCAGCTATTTGATCAATTTCTGTGCTGAATTCAGAGTTTAAAAAATTAAGTTATTATCAAATCCAAAACAAATATAGAAAATACAGAACTCATTACAGAACACAGGTTTATAAACCTCAATCATGAAAAACATGTCTAGTATATTTGTGCAATTCTAACAGATTTACACAAAGTGATCAGTCTTCAGAATATCTGATACCCTTTGTTACATCTTCACAAAACCAATCTAAATTTGAAATTTTCCTGTTGCTGAGTTTCTTGTGAGTCAGTCAGGTTTGTTTGATTGTGACAATACACTGCCTTGAAATGCATATGACAAATATATACTTGTCATAGCAGAAAAGCCATACATTGATCTTCGGTAAAAATCTACCTCAAAACTTTAAATGCATATTTGTGCAGTCTGAACAGCTTTGTTTATTTGGTGTTATGAAGGAAACCTGCGTGCCTGCATTTTTTAGCAGCCATTAATTGCTGTCTCACACTGTTCTCTCCACCTTCCAGTTCATTAATCACAGGACAGTGGTGGGCCAGGGGCTGAATGATGGGAGCATCTAAACTAGAAGGAGTAAATTTTCTGCTTCTGATCAAAATTGTGCAGTAAGCTGCCCTTCCAACATTCTTTTCTTTTTATAAAAATTGTTATTTGAAAAGTTCATTTGGAAACTGAGCTTTCTCGAAGTCATAGAGAAAGGCACTATATTATGTCTAATATCTACTCACCTTGGCTGTGGATAACTCACGCTGGGACAGAGACACCTCTGAATGACTGGATCCTGAGGGGAGCTCAAGTAAAAAGTGCAGCCAAAACAATGGGAGCTGAACTTGGGAGATTTCCCTAAATATTTATTGAACAGACTATGTCTTTTTTATATTTGAATCCATAAAGAAACACTGCATGAATTGTCAGTAAATTAGATTAAGTAAACTTACCCACGTTAAAGCCATTTTGCCCAAAGCAATGTGTTAACATGACCAGTTTGTCCTGGTGTTTTAATATGTATTGTGGTCGTAGATGTTTTGATTTAAATTATCCTGACTTAGTTCTCTCTCAGTAATTTGACAGTTCATTTTGCTGACCATGTGGCTATAACTAGAACCATAATCTATTGTATCTGAAATGAGGAACAATGTGCTAAGGACAAATGATAACAGAATAATTCATTATCCATCTCTGTATTCTCTGCAGGAGTGTTTTGCATAATGAAAACAAAATTCTAAACTAAAATTGTTGCTTTTTGCAGATCAAGATTCTTGTCCAATTCAGGAGATTTTCTAAATATATTCCATGGGTTTTTTAACGCTATAAATTTATATTTATTTGCATTTAATGCGGAATTTCTAGTAGAAATTGAGTTCCTGGAGTCAAAAAAGGGGAAAAAATGCTGAGTTTCTGCTTTTATTGATCAAACTTCAGATTAAACATTCTGTGCAAAGTGTGTAAAGAAGCACTGGATTTTCAACACTTAATTACTTTAGCCAGTTGCCATCTGTTCTTTGAATTCTGACCTTTCTTTCCAAGTTGTGGCTACATGGAGTGTCTGCAGTCAAGCCAATTAGATCATGGATGTTTCACGCTGACATTACAAGAGATTTAATGTCCACCTGCAGAACCTTGGTTGATAAATTTAATAGTGATGACATAGTGGCCTTCTGCAACCTTCATCCAGCAGCAAAATAATAGTTTATTACACTTGACATTGTTCGTTTAAAATGTGGCACAATGAGCAGTGGCAAAATCACATTTTGATTTGTTTCTTCAGCCCATGACATTAATAATACACTGTCAAAATCTTTTCATGCTAGTTTCTCACAAAGATGATGCAGGTTAATTCTAAAAAGCAACCCCATAAAATTACCCTTTTCTGGCCTAAGTGGAATAGTCACAGACTGAAATAGCTTCAAGCCACCTATTCTCCCATAAAATTCTCAGACGGTCAAGGTTGAACTTTGTAGGAAGTCTGCTGCTCTGATATTGCCTGTCATCTGCTTATGAAAATGACAGACTGTCTAAGGAGTTCCTACACTGGAAGCAGGAATACATAGGAAATACCAACATATTTCTTATAGCAGTTGTATTAACAGACAATTGTCCATCAATAGTAATACAATAATATTTCAATATTGTTTACTAGTAAATGACATTCAAGTCTATCTCAGCATTTGATGGGGACCAACCACTTCTGTTAAGCCCAAAAATGCCATAATTGGTGAATGTAATATTATCACAGACAGGTACATTTCTATAGGACTTATTACATAAAAGTTTCTTCGTGAAGAAGCTTCTAGAAAAACATACAACTTCGGTACCTGTCTGAAAACACAAGAAGAAAAAAACTTCTTCCTTGAGGAACATTTTGAAGCTGATTATAAATACAAAGATGAGCTGTGAAGCCTATCAATATCAGTGAGAGTGAGCCCTGGTATTGACTTTAATGGTCTTTGAATCAGGTCATAAATGTGAGATTTTGATAACCCATTAAAGCACCCATATTTTAAAACTGAACTTCTTGCTTTGAACCACTAAATAAAAGCCATAAATAAATGCTACATGAAGAAGCACAAATCCCTGTGGTTGTATGAGAACACACTACTTCAGTTCTTCCTGTGCTTACAGTGCTGAGCCAGATGGCAGTATACATAAAGCACTGGGTTGCAGAGTTTCAGAAGCAATTTTGCTGACTTTCAAGGAGTCTAATCTCTTAAGAGAACTGCAGATTTTCTGTGTGCTCTTAATAGGAATCTTTTGTTCCTCTCTCTGCTTCCTCAATGCTGAAAAGTGCAATAAAACCAACTGCATTTCCACTGAACAGAATTCATTCTATTTCAATGCTAGGTGGTGACAAAAATTCTAATGAGCCACTTTGCTCATTATGTTTATTTGGCAGCATCAAACAGAAAACTCATACATCACAGAAAAAAAAGTCTGGTGATTATGTCATCTTGCTGAATTTATACTGCTAAATGGAACATTTTCAGAACTCTGGATAATGAACTAGGTGGTAGCTCATCTTAAAAATTGAGTCAGAGTCCTGAATTACTTCTGTAAAGGTTCTGAGGTGCTTCAACCATTTCACAATAACATCTTAATAAAGAGAAAATTAAACTGAATTAAACAACGTAAAACATCTTTCCCAAAAGTAAACACATTACATTTGAAGTGTCACACAGAAATTAACTGTATTTTTAATCTGATCTGTCATGCATATACATAAATATTAAATTTTTCATTTGAAGTAATTAGTTACAATAATGTACTTCTTTCCAATGAAGACTGAAAATCACAATAATAGAAAATGTGTCATTCCTTAATTTACTGGAGCATAACTGCCACCTCTGTGATCCTTCTTCATTACCATTTAACCATGTCTGTGGCAAGACAATCTGGAGACCAGGCATGATGTCCTTTTGATGCTTTCAACCATTACTCTCTACACACTTCTTTTTCAATTAAATTTGGGCTAAGAAAGAGTAGTATTGTCCATATGTTGTGACTTCTTTTGTTCCTTGTGACAATTAAACTTAGCTTTATGCTTTTATTCTATGAACATAGTTATTGTATGTGTGTGCAAGCACTGTCATACATGCTCAGTATCAGTTTTGTTCAGACCTTCTACTGTCCAGAGTACAGCAGAAAATATTCAAGCAAACAGAACTATTTTTTTGTGTGTGACCCCTACATATGCATATTTTATGTCCTTATTCTCATCTGGCTGGAATTTTAAGACTTCTTTAAAGAAGGCTTTCTAACAGCATGGTTGCTGTGGGCTGCCCATGTAGTCTACTCAAGCCTTTTATCTGCTGTTACCTGCCATTTTTGGGTTGCAGTCATCTCTTTCCTGATGGGAGGCTGAAACCAGCTCTAACCTTTTCTTTTCTCTGAATTTCTCTAGCCAGGGGGTGTTTCTACCTCCTACAAGGTTGTACTCACAACTGTTATAAAGCTGTAGACTTTGGGTGAATTTTCTCCAACAAATCTATTCCCTTCTCTGTTTCCCCTTACTTTCGATTGTCTTTCCCTTCTTCCTCACCACCATGAACTCTATACCTCACCACCACCCTACAACCCTATAACAAAATCTATACAAGACCTCTTTTTTCTTTATCTAGGCACTGCAATCGTCCTTTGCCCTACCTGCACTCTTAGCTGTTCACCTGTGCCTTCCTGGACTTATACTGTCTAATATCATGCCCACTTTAACTCCTAATCCTTCTGTCCAAAGATATGGTTTGCATTACCAACTCCCTACATTAGTTTCTGCTCCATCTTGGTGAGGTAGAGCAGCATGATCATTGTGCTTTATAAAGAGCTCTCAAAGCCTTGTTCTTAGTTCTGGATCCTCAGCATCTCTAGATGAGGTCTACTTGAATGTCAAATGCAAAGGAAGTCTACTTAACTCCTGCACTTAGAATCAATGTATTCAAGCCCAGATGTTTTTCCTGTTGGTTTCCTTCCATTGTTTTTATTGTTTCAAGTTACTTAAAAAAAAAAAAAAAAAAAAAAAAAAAAAAAAAAAAAAAAAGGCACCAAAAACCAAAACAACTCCTATGCCCCCAAAAAATCCCAGAACACATTTAAAACCTAAGTTTTAAAAGCAGAAGATGAAAGCCTAACTACCTACCAACATCTCTGTCAATTCAGTGTATCAGTCTACAAGAGAAAAGAGAAAAATGTGTTGCATGGAAACAGTTATCCCCTGCTGCTTATTCCTTGTGCCACCAGGTGCGTTCTGCTCTGTCACTCATGCCATCACTTGTTAACCCCCTGTGGTACTGGCACTACCGTGATGCAATCATCAGAGATGACCAGGCCCCTAAACTTCTGTCATCTATTTTTCCAGACTGTGCCAGCTTGTTTTTGTCTGTTCATTTGCCATTTTTGGAAGGAATTATTCAAGTTCAATTAGAAGATGACAAAGAAGCATTTGACTTCCATGGATAAGGCCAGATTCGTGCCATGTTTATAAATTTTTTATTACTGTGCTCTTGAATTCGCAGTAATACTACGAAGTGAATTGCCTAAGCAATTATGGATCCATCAGAACTAATGTTCTTGCTATTTTTATCTTTTACAAACAAGAAATAAGTACCAGGGAGCATGTAGAACAGACCATTTTTAGGACTAGATTATTACCACATTAGAAAGCAGTTCATGCTGTAGAGTATTAGAACATTCTTGCTCTTCATTCAGATTAGGCAATCACGGAGTTAATTGCTCTCTGGCTAGATGAGCTTTCATTAGTTCTGAAGTCAGCTCATCAGTTACAGTAGAGATGACAGTGGAAATCACTGAAGGAAAAAAATACTACATCACCTTTTTAAAAAATGAAAACAAATCAAAGCATCAAAACCCAATTTGTATTCTAGCAGCAGCTATGCAGCTCATGTCAATAAACAATGATATACCGAGCTACACTGGTAGTAGTCATAATACCTAAGAATAATGAGAGATACTGAGAAAAAAACAAGAGGCCACTCTTCCAAAAAATAATGTCAAGAAATAAGAAGAAACACTTTGCTGGCATTATAAATGACATATTTTGACAGAAAGTGGTTTGATAAAATAAAGGAGATAGAGTTCATGTTGCTGCATTAAAGAGCTAACAGAATGTTATGGTCAGTGAAGAGTAGGAGGATTACTGATTATATGTACAACAACTGAACCATTAGTAGAATTCCAAAGGTGTCTCTCAGTCTCAGTCCTAAAACCAGAAGTTGACATGGGCATATCTATCCTGTTCCTGTAAGCCATCCGTCATGGTTACAGCCAGCCAGAGAAGAACCTGAGTGCTACCCACAGTCATTCCAGCTGAGGTGGGGATTTAAGGCTTGTATACTTTATATACAGTACATAAATGGTATCAGTCACTCCTGGGATTGAAGAAACTGAGCACTCTTCAGGAACAAAGCCCTAAATAATCATTCATATTCTATTTGAGTAGAACCTGAAGCAGAAAGCTGATTCACATTTGTTCATTGATTTCATTACAGTGCACAAAAAGAAGCCAGTCAAAAATAGCAGAAATATTTCATTTCACAGTTTTTTGGTTTAGTCAGCAAATTAGACAGGAATAGCAAAGCAAATTTCCTTATTTTAATGTCTATGATCCTTTCAAATTTTTAAAGAAATTGATTTCACTTCCTTGAATCAAAGATTATTTCTGTCCTTGTGAAAGAAGTTAATGTTGTCAATTATTTCTTTTCAGGCATGCCTGAAATATTTTAATTGGAAAAATTCATCCTGGTGACATTTTTAAGAAGTGGATTCATGCATTCTTAGTATAAAACTATTCTTTATTTAGATTAAAGAAGCTGGGAAGTTGTTAATATTGCAAGATGTTTAAGATATTTACTGCAATTTAAGGCATTAAAGCTAACTATTTAAGAGAAAAGATTAAGCAGATAAATTTTATTCTCTTAAAATTTACAAATTATCCACCCAGCAATAAATTATATGAAGCATTTGTTGAAACAGTTGAGATAATTTATACAGATCAAGTTTTTAACATAAAATTACTTAAAACACTAATTTAATGAATTCAGGGTATTAGGTGTCAGGGGATAATGTTTTTCAACTCAAAAACTAGAATGGAATTAATCTGAAGGTATCAAAATGAATGTTTTCAATTTTTATCTTTTTTGCAGTTAGCTGGATGACAGCAGTGCTCTCCTCTCACTGAATTTGATTGTGATAAATTGACATTTTCTGAGAAAGGTATCTGACAAATATTTCCTCACAAACTCAAAAGCTGGTGTTTAACCCAGTATGGGTAAAATTTTGCTATTCATGATCGTTGAGGACAATCAATTGCCAGCAATGAATAAGTAGAGCAGCAATATTATTCCATTTGGTCTCAGAAAACTGGAATAAACTCTCCTCATCTTTACCTTTACAAAGTCTTCTTTGTTCTTAGACACAAATCAAAGTAGCTAATGGAATGAAAGTTGCCTTCAGAGTGAACAAATTTACTAGAATTTGTACAATCCTCAGAGAAAAAAGGATGTTTTTTACAACAGAACAGGGACAAAATTCTATGCTTGGATATATAATATGAACTATCTTACCACAGGAGAGCATTAATATAGGTTTTCTGTTAACCAGGGTATGAGTTAACAACCTATATCATCACAAAGAATATACAGTGATAAGAAATTTAATTGCTCATGGTTAATTTACATGCGTCCAGCTCAAAATGTTGGGAACAATCTGTAAACTATCTGAAACATCTTCAAAGCCTTCAATGACTGAGCAGCATGAATTTCATGTTAATACTTCTGTTTTCAAATTATGAGTTCATTTAACTGTACCAAACTTTATCTGTGAATTAAACATTCCAAGGCCAAATTTAAATTATTCAGGTCTTTTCCATGTAATGATGATAATCATAGAATCATAGAATGGTATGAGCTGAAAGGAACCTTAAAGATCATCTAGTTCTAAGCTTCTGCCAATGGCACAGACACCTTCCACTAGACCATGTTGGTCAATCTGTTTTAATACCTGTAAAGCACAAAAGAAGAATCTATTCCAAACCTCCTCCTGAAAAAAGGCTGTAGTGAGATGGGGACTGGTCTCTTCCGCCATGTCTCATGTGAAAGGATGAGAGTAAATGGCTCTAAGTTGCATAAGGAGAGGTTCAGATTAGATATTAGAAATTTTGTTTCACTGAAAGAGTGGTTAGGCGTTGGAGTAATTTGGCCAGCATGCTGGTGGAGTCACCCTCTCTGGAAGTATTGAAGAGGTATCCAGATGTTTAGAGAAGGGCAACAAGGCTGGTGAAGGGCCTGGAACACAAGCCCTGTGAGGAGTGGCTGAAGGAGCTGGGGATGTTTAGCCTGGAGAAAAGGAGGCCCAGGGGTGATTGTATCACTGTATAAATGCCTTGAAAGGAGGCTGTGGCCAGGTGGGGGTCAGCCTCTTCTCCCAGGCAACCAGAAACAGGATGAAAGGACATAGACTTCAGCTGCACCAGGGGAGTTTCATGTTGGACATCAGGAGGAATTTTTTCACAGAAGGGTGCTTAGATGTTGGAATAGGCTGCCCAGGGAGGTGGTGGGGTCATTGTCCCTGGGGGTGTTCAAGGAAAGACTGGATGAGGCACCCAGTGCCATGGTCTGGTTGTCCTGGTGCTATTCTGTCAAAGGTTGGACTTTATGATCTCAGAGATCTTTTCCAGCCTAATTTTTCTGTCTGTCACCCTAAGCAAACAGCAGTCT
The DNA here is from genome assembly GCF_021018805.1 of Prinia subflava. Taxonomy (NCBI): domain Eukaryota; kingdom Metazoa; phylum Chordata; class Aves; order Passeriformes; family Cisticolidae; genus Prinia; species Prinia subflava. The sequence continues at coordinate 56,380,872 of NC_086247.1, forward strand.
GGGCCTAATTTCTATCACATATTTCAGAGATGAAATTTTATTATCAGAACTTCTTACATAAATGTTTGCTCCAAAGACACTCAGGAAAGGCTTCACAGAATCTTGCTGAACAGACTTGTTAAGCTTGCTAAAAGGTTTAACCATGGATCTGTAGAAAAATTTAGGTTGAAAGAGACCTCCGAGACCATCTAGCCCAGAACATGATTAACTTGGATGTTGGATCTAGTTAGAAAGTTATATCAGGTTGTTCAGCCCCTCAACCAACAGAATTTTGAGCCTCTCCAAGGAAATAACAAAACTGTCATTATGCTTTCCTGACATTGTCAGTCAACTTCCTCTCTAGTTCCAGCAAGTCCACTTGGTGAGGGTCCTTAGGTTTGAAGGATTTGGATGGTGCTTCAGAAGCATTTATTTCAAGAATGGACAGATCTGTGAAAATTCTTTAGTGCCAGGTTCACATATAAGCCCTTGTCCACAGGTTGACTGTGAATGTGGAATTTCCAAACACTGTTAGTGGCTCCTAGCCAAAGGAGCCATTTCATTTCTGAATGAAAGCAGAGCTGTCTCATGTCTATCTGTAAAACTGACTTTATAGAATGGATATTCCTAGTATGGTGTATCTTATTTGTCTAAGGAGCCTGAAAGAACCATCTGGTTGGTTTTGATCCTCATGGTTATTGTGATGAGAAACTCATTCAGGCAATTCTTCTACAGCTGCAAAAAAAGTGGTGAGACTGGCTGTATTTGTGAGAGGAAAAAAAACCCATCTCAAATGCTGCTAAATATGTTTCAGGATAATAGCATCAATAGCACATCTGATGAGTATTTAGAATAAGTGAATGCTGAATGCCTTATCAGTGATAACACAGACAAAGGTTATCACCATGTGCCACACACCAAACATTGATCCCACTGCAATTAATTTAAGTGAAAAATTGTCTCCATCAGCAAATGCTTTGGCACAACATCAAAGCCTGTTTCTTTGTTGTTCTTCTTTTTAGTGAGAAGCTTTGACCTGTCCAGCTAAGTTAGAAATCTCTGTTTCTTTTAATTTATTACTTTCCCATGCTTTGTAATTAACCTCCCAACCTTGGATCCTGAATGGTGAAGAAATTTTCACTGATGTTTTGATAAAGGAAGAGTTTTTTCACCTTCTGGGATTATTTTTATAGGGATGTAAGTATTTTAATATACACGATCCAAATCACCTTCAGCCAGTTTTGAACATCTTAAGAGACCTTCTACTGACTCTACTGTCTACTATTAAAAAAATCACTCGAAGCCCATTTAATGGATGTTCATACTCACTGGAATTGTGATTCTATGTTGATGTTGCTATTAGAAGGTACTAATAACACGGTGAGTTTCAAACAGACAACAAGAACCTTTTTAAACATGATGGCAACTTAGATACCACACACTTGATAGAGTCAGTGTTTGTTTGCAAAGACACTGAAGAAAATGAACTCTTATCATGGGAGAGAGGCAAAATTCTGTCAGCAATTTCTTGAACACAAATAGAAACAATGGGCCACCTTAGATATTTGTTGAAAATACCAAGTACAAAATGTGAGAAATAGAAATAGTAATTAGAGCACAGGGTAACTGCATTGTGCTCAAAATCTATCTGGGGCAAACTGTTTGAGCAACAATTATGGATGTAATAAATCAGTTCTAGAGGTCACTAGTGGCACTGAACAGTGTGAACACAAAGCATGAATTTCATACACACTTTTCATTTTACTCTGCCCAAGTCACATTGTGGAACTGATTAATTGGTTGTGGTCAGTGCTGCAGGATTGACTACAGAAGGACTAAGACAAAAAACTAGAGTAAGTAATTTTGCTGAGCAGAGCACAACCAGGCAGTCCAGTTTGTTTCCAGCTGATTGTGTTATTATCTTTATATTCTTTTTAAATTATAGCAAAAGAATTATTATTATAAATGTAAATCTGGCAGACTTTTAAAAAGCACAACACAAAAATATTACTAGAGCACCAACAGTAGAATTATTATAAAGTATTTGTAAATTATAGGTATCATATATAAAAATACAGCATTTCTGTAATTATTCTGATAGTTTAATATTTAATTTGCAAAAAAGTTGCTCTCTAAAAAATAAATTGAATTGATTTTTCAGTATCTAACTGTTCAATACCTATACATGCATTCTCATTTTAATAAATCAATTTTTTCATGCACTTTGCATGAAGATTGATTATATTATAGTGTTGTGAACTAATATTGTATTTTTATAACATTCACTGGAATAAGGAATGTTTCATGTAAGTTTACTTGACTTTGCCCTAATTTGTAAGAAAACATGCAGAACCAGTGAGGTATGCAGAGTAATAAATACTCTTAACTACAATTTATGAAGCTGACACATCATCATCCACAGCTATAAAATTACAGTTTGGCACATAAATGGATCCACAAGAAATTTTAGCAAGATGATGATGTGACTGTTGGCTGACAAGGACCCACATTTGTGGCTGAAATATGTATCCTGCTGCAAAGCAACTCAGCTTGCTTTTGGAGATACATGTCAAAGCCTTTGGACAACCAGAGCACTCCACAGAGAGAGCAGTACAGTTTTTGTGGGAGAACTTCTAACTGCCTATTTGAAGAATTATAATTTCCGTAGAGAAGAAATGCTTCTTATGGCCTGCAATACTGTGGCTCTCTTGCATTCACAGCAGATACAGGAAGAGGATCAGGCTAAATAGAGACCAAGGAAAGAGATGAACAAGGCAAATTGGAGGAGTTACTAAAATACAGGCAGATACCCTAGTCCACTAATCACTTAACAAGAAGAAAAATAACTGCTGTTTTCTCTGTGCTTGCATAGTTCTCTAAACTTAGAAAGCAATATCACTGTGCCACTTTTGTCCCCTTGTCTAATTTTTCCCTAGTTTCAGAAATTATACATAAGGAACAAAGATTATATATACTTGTCTGGTAACTTTATACTAGTGCACTGCCTGCTACAGAGATATTACAAGATCATCCACTACCTACATGGCACTTAGAACCAAAGCAACACATTTCTAGTCTTGCTTGTTGGTATAGCCCATAGGAACTTGCAGACAGTGTCTGCTGTTTAGTGAAACCACCTCTTCCCAAATTTATAATTCACAAATAAAAGCCAGTTTTGAAAGATTTACAGTAAGATTTACAAGGCAAACCTAAATAACAGAGCAATAGTTATGCAGATTTATATCAGAGCCTACAAATTGTAGAGCTACTAAAATCCTTCCAGTTCCTGACATCCAAGTTATATGCTTTGCATGAAATTAAAGCATCCAACTCATTTTCATAATGGCACACAGCTTTTCTGTACCTCAAGCTTATATATCTTTAGAAGGCAAAATAATTGTACACCTCTACCAAAGCAGTAAAATATTTATTTATTACCAGATGTGAGAGGAAGGTCGTCTGCCTTTTAAAAGCAGCTGCACTGAATTAATAATAACAACATAGTGTAATCTTAATGTGATACAAAAAACCTAAGTAAATCACCTGATGTTGCTTTTGCAAATGCACATTCCCATGGAGATGCAGAAACTGGATTTACTTGGAACAATATATGACATTAATTCCCCTAGAAACAGAGTTAGGAGGAAATATGTATTTTAAAAATTGGATATGAAGAAAGAAAAACATTGAAAGGTTTAGTATTCTCATGGAGAAGTTCCCTTTGCTAAAGGAAAATATTCTCCAGTCATATCATCAGTGGACTATGTCCACAAGCACAGTACTAGCATCCTTAAATTATTTTCCTGGGTTTAGATACACTACAATGTTACATAGAACTAACTTGAAAGTTAAGCATAGTATAATGTTGGCCAACAGTGTAGAAAAGAAGAGCAATATTTCAAGTGAATTGAATCTAAGACTATAAGCACTAGTGGCTGGTGGATCTTTCTGGTTGAAAATAATAAAAAAATATTTAACATTACCAATTATGAAAGAATTGAAAAATATAGGCTATGTCTGTAATATTCTCATGTATCATGTAAAATAGCACGACCATCCAAATTAGACTTCATTCTCAGCACATTCTCTTCAAACCATTTTTTAACTGATTGGGAAAAGATTTTTGTCCTTTTTAGTGTGACAGTATCGTGCCATCCAGAGGCCAGCTGAGCTCATTACAGTGTTTGGTTCCTAGGGTTATACAAAAGACAGCCATCTTCTGGTCATCATAAGGTTTGGTCCCTACTTCATCATTATAAAATATATTTTTTGCTATAAGAAAACCTGACTTTGGACTGAAGTAACATTTATGTCTTACATGACTCTCAACATCTTCAGAGTTGTCTATAGGCAGCACTATTTAGTTGGTGGCAAACAGGAAGCCTGAGTGGAAGGATTGATGTGAAGGGCACACTGGGAGAGTAAAAGTTAAGCATTAGACAACTTATAAATTAAAGCATATAGCTTCCCAAAATTCTGAGTTCGTTAATTTCCATTCTGTTCTGGAAATCACAGTCACTGAATCTCAAAAGATGGCAGCACAATGTCCTATCAGTTTTCTGTGCCAATTGCTGAAAGTTTATGTTTATATTTGAAAATCCTTAGGAGCTCATTCTCAGAAAAAATTCTGCTCACTTACTGAATATTTAACAGTAAAACCAGAACAAAAAAAATACACAAAACTTTTAATGCCAGATATTTGTCTTTGGATTGAATGTGAAGACAAATATCTGGCATATAATTCTGGTGAGCTATTTTCCAGCCTACAGTACATATTTATTATAATTAGACCAGAATATTCTCCTTTTCTATCAACCAAAAAAAAACCCAAACAAATAAAACAACAACAAAAAAAAAAAAAAAAAAAAAAAAATCAACCCCCCCCTTTCTTCTATATACACAAAAGATTAATTACACTTTAAAAATTTTGATTAGAACAACTTTTTTCCATTTTTCTTCTGAAAAGTATGTTAACAGGATTTATGTTGCTTTACACTGTGACAAAATCATTGCTTCTACATTCTATAATTTTTTATATATTAAAAAATAATGCTTATAGACAAGGGCATATTAAAAATAATAAATTCTCATTTCAAATATTAGAGAAAGGAATTCAGGAACTGAAAATAATCAACAAATAATGGGAAAAGGAAAATTAAATTAATTCAACATTTTACTTCTCAGAGTGACAATATTAGACTTAGTTAACTTTGTTGATAAACCCTAAGCAGAGATTAAAAACCTGAGCTCTGCGACAAATTATTTTCCCAAAATTGGAAAATTTATCCCCAAAGATTTTTTTAAGGTATGAGAGAAACTGACAAGAAAAATTATGACCATGCACCAGTCAACTTCTACTTAGAGATTTTCTAGGAATGATCAGGTTGATTCTTTAACTATGGGTTAGGAAGCAGGTAGTGAGCAGCAATAAAAGCATAGAATAACCTGTCAGGGAGAGACTCAGCCAGCACAGTGAGCACCGCTGTAGGAGGTAAGGGAGTGGGTGAGTACGATGAGGACTATCAAGGAGTGAGAGAGAAAGACAGACTCCTGAAAGCACATCCTGCTCTCCCTGGAACGGGTCCCAGAGGCAGACAGGATGCATGATATGGAAGATTCCCTGTTGCCCCACTGCCTGACTGAACACAGTGAGTGACTGAAGGGACAGGGGACAACAAGGGGTGACGAGTTCCTTCCCATCAGAGGGGCAATGGTGACAAGTTCCTTTCTACCACAGCACGTGTAGCTCCCCAGTCACCACTCACGTGACCTCACATTGTAGGTATGTGGCTCTGCCAGTGGAACCAAAGAACTGATGGTTCATTTAGCATGGAGGTGTCACTGAGGTTAAGTCGGTCTATGCATTGTGTCAAAACTGCTCCTACAAAGAAAATTAAATAGGTCACTCTCATAAGAAACTTCCTTCTGAAGAGAACAGAAAGCCCTATATGCAGCCTGAACCCACTTAGGGAAGTTTCCTCCTCCCTGAGCCCCACATTAGTGTGCCCTCAGTCAGTTTCAAATAACACCAAGCTGGGTAGGAGTCTTCATTTTCTGGAGGGCAGGAAGAGTCTGCAGAGGGATCTGGACAGGTCAAGGCCAATTGTGTGAGGTTCGACAATAAGTGCTGGGTTCATGCATCAACCCCATGCAGAACTACAGCCTGGGGGCAGAGTGCCTAGAAAGTGGCTTGGCAGAGAAGGACCTGGGTGTGCTGGTAGCCAACTGAACATGAGCTAGCGTGTGCCCAGGTGGCCAAAAAGGCCAGTGGCATCCTGCTTTGTATCAGAAACTGGGTGTCCAGCAAGACTGGGGCAGTGATCAGCCTCTGTACTCGGCATTGGTGAAACCACGCCTGGAGTACTGGGTTCACTTTTGGACTCCAGACTACAAGAAAGACATTGAGGTGCTGAATTTTGTCCAGAAAAGGGTAACAAATGGAGTGAAAGGACTAGAGCACAAATTTTATGAGAAGTAGCTGAAGATGTTGTTTGTTGTGGAGAAAAGGAGGGTTGGGGGAAACCTTGTTACTCTCTATAATTACCTGAAAGGAGGCAATAGAGAGGTCTCTTCTTCCAGGTAACAAGAGACAGGACAAGAGAGAATGGCCTCAGGTTGCACCAGGAGAGGTTTAGATTGGATATCAGGAAAAATATCAAAAGGAGAGGGTTGTCAAGCACTGAAACCAGCTGTCCAGTGGAGCAGTAGAGTCAGCACCTCTGAAGGTATCCAAAAGATGTGTAGACCCCATGCTTAGGGACAAGATTTAGTGGTGGAATTGGCTGTGTTGGGTTAATGGTTCAAATCCATGATTTTGGAGGTCTTTTCCAACTTAAATCTATGACCTTCACAGACTCCAGAAATGTGTACAGAGTAATGATGTCTTGCACAAATCACGTCAAAATCAGGTGTGTGTGCAGTTCATGACCATTAAGTTGCTTAAGCCTTCCTGTTTTTTACTTCAAAGATTCAATGTAGAAAGTAAGTTTGCTTCCTCAAGGGCTCACAAGAAACAACATGTTCTGGAAACAGACTTTGGAGTCTTCTTCATATTTGCTGTTTGGATTCATTTGTTAGAATTACCAGGGCAAAGCCTCAAGAGACATCACTTTACTATCCCAGATCTCTTCAGATGCTCTGTTCCTCTTCTCCAGAAAGTTGTAATGAAAAGGTGGCTTTGAGATTAATATGGTTGCATCTGGTGAAGTAATATAAAGATCAAATGTTTACTAACATTTGCCATATAATACGTGGTTTCCTTATGCTACAAGGAGCAGGGGACTATATTATTTGCTCCTCCTTGAACAAGTTGAGAATACCCTTGTAATCATAAGCAATTAAAGAATTTACAAGAGCTTCTTTTCTTACAATATTTGAAGTTCTCCACTCTCTAGTTTAGAAAGTTTTAAGCAGTGATGTCAAAGGAGTTTAGATCTCTGACTTACTTACATTAACATTTTCAAATTAGAATTTTTTAAAATGTTAATTTGAAGAGAGAAAATATTTTATGTGGTTTAGATAGGTAGCACTAATCCTGATAGAAAAATCTATGGAGAATGTTACATGATCTGTTATCCTCTAACAAATTCATGAGCAAAGAAAAAGAAGGAAAAAAAGAAAAGAAATTAACAAATTATCATTATTGCAAACTATGTTCAGTCTTTTCCTCTATGTTATTCTATGAACTGAAAGACTGCAAAATGAAAATACCGCTAAATTATAACTTCATTAACCTGGTCTTCGATAACTTAGACAAAACTAGAATTTATAATCTCTTATGATAGATCTATAACAACAGTGATGATTAATCTCAATCAATCATGATACATTTAAGTACTTTAATTTAAGCAATTTCAGTACTAGATAAATACTGGAGCTGTTTTTTTTAAAAAGTAAGGAAAACCTTTATCCCAGCCATCAAATAGCAAAATTTATATTATAAAATTTCATTGTCCTCTTCTCTTTGAATGAAATCAGTGGGTTTATTATTGTTCATTGGTATTCTTACTGTCCCTTGCTGTATTCTTGTCAACTTGTCTGTGTTGGAAAGAGAAAGCTAATACTTAAAAGAAAAAGTTCATTTTCTAAAGCATCTTTATTCCCTCTAATGTCCACGAGGAAAACAAATCCAAAGAAATATTGTTCTGATATTATTTTAATAAAAAAGTGGCATTTCCATTTGTAGATACTTTAAAAGGGCAGAGGTGGGCTCCTCTGTTTGGCAGTTTCTGGGTTATTGTGATTATTAAATTCAAATCATGCTTACTTCAGCACTTCCTCTGTAGTCTTGCTTCTGTAAAGGTTTATTCACCCACTTAATTGCATACAACCCGAGTAATCATCAATGCAAATAATCAATACAAAAGTAGGTTTTGATGGAATTATACATTACATGTAAGGTTATGGTTCTGGCCATCGACTAGAAAGTTAGAATATAAATGTACCAATGAACAGTAGAACAAAAGCACTCTGAACTTCAAATGAGCATATCCTTAAATTTAGTATTTACAGTTTCATCCAGAATTTGAATTCTCAGGCTGGTCAAAGGGCTAAATTCAGAACCTTCTGTATCTGAAAAAGAAGAAGGCATGGGAAAATTTTGAGCTGGGACAAAAACATAAACAGGATCACTTTTTAGGCATGGACTACAGCTATCCCCAAAAATTGTTGTGGAAAATAGGGCAAACCATGTGGTATGCAATATGGAGTACAAAAATTGAATTTGGATGCATTCTACCTCAATTTGTACTTCTTAAACAGTTCAAATGATGTATCAGTCTTCATTTTTTTAATGGTCAGTGTTTGGAGGGGGGGATGGTGTTCTATATCCTTAGTGTATTACTAGCATTGTTGATTATTGTTGGTTACTTTAAGTAATATTAAGAAAGCTGGAAGTTGCTTTCTATGTGAGAGCTGAGCTGCTTCCAATTATGAAGAGAATGTCAGTTTTCCTTAGAAGGGTAATCAGTCTATAATGTTGCACTGAAATGTTGACTTCACTTGCAACAAGAAGCAGTTAATTAACTTGAAGCAGTATGAAGTTCATGTTAAAGAGACATTTGAACTGAGTGAAAAAGTAAACTCAATTGGAAATCAAAAGGTAAAATTATCTTTTTATTGTATGTTTTGTCTTGCTCCAAAGTCTTAGAAAATAACTTCTGAATGTTTTATTACCTTCTTTTAATATGTTTTCTGTCCCTCTTCAGTCTTTTGCTTCCTTGAATTTTTGATAAGGTTGACTTTGTTTAAGACATTTTATTAGTTAGTTTGAATCTGCTAGAGTTGATCAAATGGAAATCTGCCAGTGAATCCCTGAATGCCACAGCACCCCAGCTAGTGTCTCATGTTTCCATGCTTTTCTAAGCCAATATTTGCATTTAAAATGTATTTGCTCTGACACATTGGTCTCCCCTTTGGTTGATCTAAATGTTAATTTGCAACATTTTCATTAGGTAGCCTCATCTCCTGAGGAAAAAGAAACACACAAAATGACATCCCTGGATTTATCTTAGCATTGGTAGAAAAATTTGCATTAAATAAATGCAACCATTTTTTTAATCCTAGATATTAAAGAAAACATATATATGGATTTGTATGCTTATGTGAAAATGGATATCCTAATATTTGATGCCTATATTTTTGGAATTCTGTGGACAATGACAAAATTCAGTACTATTTAGGACAAAAATAAATGTTGAAGTGTTTTAATTTATTTCAGAGCAAAAAAAAAAATCCAAATTTTTAATCAGATTAATTCATAAGAGATGATGCAGATTTCCCTTTTTTTCATAGAATACTTTCTGTCTTCTAAGTATGAGCTGAAAAGGCCAGCCCTAATTTATTCTAACAAACTATTTTTATGGGACAAAATTATTCCTTGTCTCATTAGCTTTTGCTATTCAGTGAACTTGAACATATTTCAAGATTAATTTGAAGGATGCAATTTGTTTGGAGAAACTTGCAGCCTGGAAATTAGTTCAGTTTCTCCATGTTCCTCTTCTCAAACTGGAACTTCATTAGAAATGGTGATTTGGTCTAACAAACGATTTCGATTACTCATAGTTCAATTTTAAAGTTTTACAGTCCAAAGGGAAGTTCAGCCACATGTATCATCAGATTATTAACTCTGAAGTGTTTTTTTTCTGCAGCATTTTTTATTCTCTTGGTAGAAAATGGAAGGAGAATAAAGGACATGTTTTTATAATTTTTGCCTATAGCTGTTCTACTTAGATGAAAGTTAATATTGACTCAGATTTCAAAGCAGGAGCAAAGCTATTGCTCGAGCACAATATCAAAAAGGTATGCATGGTAGAACCATACTAGCATGGGGTGGTTGATGTTGGAAGGCACCTCTGGAGTCCCTGTAGTTCAAACCTGATGTTCAAGCAGGGTCACCTAGACAGAGAATCTCCTGTACTTCAGTATTGCCTCTGGTCCTGTTACTGGGCACCTCTGAAAAGAACCTGGCTCTGTCTTCTCTGCACCCTCCCTTCAGCTGTTTGTATGCATTGTGAACAGTGCTTCAGGTGTGGTTCACCAGTCCTGAGTACAGGGCAAGGATCACCTCCCTCGACCTTCTGTCAACACACTTCTTCATGCATCCCAGAATACCAGTAGCCTTTTTTTACCACAAGCACATACTGCAGGCTCACACTCCTGCTGAGCACCAAGAGCTCCAGTATCCTTTTCTGGAAAGCCTCTTTCCAGACAATCCCCTATGTGTACTGGTGCCTGGGATCATTCTTCCCCAGCTGCAGGACTTTGTACTCCCCCTTGTTGAACTGCATGAGGTTCCAGTCTGCCCAAGTCTTCAGTCTATTGCTGACCTTCTGGATGGCAGCAAAACTCTCTGGTGCATCAGGGGCTCCCACCAGTTTTGTGTCATCAAATTTTCAGAGGGTACCCTCTTTGCCATCATCCAGGTCATTAATGAAGTAGCTGAACAGGATTGGAACTGGAACACACCACTGGCCTTCAACTGGACTTCATGCCACTGATCACCATGGCCTCAGAATATCTGCTTAGCCATTTTTCAGCCCATTTCATGGGGCTGCTCCTCCCGCCCATGCTTCACCTGCTTTTCTGTGACAATCTGGTGGGTGGCAGTGTCAAAAGCTTTCCCGAAGTAAAGGTAGACAATAACCACTGCAGTCACCTCATCTACCAAGCCAGTCATAGTACACGATGGGCCAGGGAACATTGAATTTGATAGCCCCTAATAACTATGATGAGACAATAGTAGGTTCCTCTTTTTTTTTTTTTTTTTTTTTTACTCAATGAATGAATAATTATTTCAGTAATAAGTTCACAACAGTGGCAGCAGTAGGGAGGAATAAATATACCATCAATGCAAAACCAATATCATGATAAGTAGGCAGGTTCTAAAAATTACCAGTTAAGCCCTTCAGAATAGCTCCAAAGTAATAATAACTGAAAGACCATAAATAGTTAAAGGCAAAGCAGATCACACGGGATTTTTCTATAAGCCAAAAATAAATAGATGCATTAGTTAATCCTTTTACTGTCCGTAGAATTTGGAGTTCTTTTTCATCATCATCATCATCATCACCAGTCCTACATAATATTTGATTCTGTCATAACTTTTTTTCATTAAATTAAAATTTTATATTAATAAAAATTGAAATAAATAGATGCAATGCTAATCTGCCTAAAACCTAATTAAATTCTCAAATGCTCTTATTTGAAGTAGCCCTAAATTTTAGCCCAAGACCTATACTACACTGTGTGTAATATACACAAACACCCACATTATATATATACTTACTTATATGTCTCACAGCTAAATGTAATGCAGTGATTTCTGAAGGCTGCTACTAAAGCTGAAATGCATTAATAATTGCATCTCTGAAACTAAGCTTATATGTCATTTTTGTGAGTGTACATATACCAGTGGAATTGATATATATGTTGAATTGTCAGGTATGATTTTATGAAATATACTAAATGAGTTAATAGTGCATTTAATATTACTGTAGAAGTCAAAGACAATAAATCAATAGATTTTATGCAAATACAGCATCTGAAATAATACCAGCACATAAAGTAAAACTGTGTTTTAAACCTGGACTATTAATGCTAATATTCCGAATACAATGTAAATGTCATTTTACTTGAAATGCATTCTCTTGCTCTTAAAATTTCATATTATTAAACTTCCTCTAAAGCAAATAGTTCATAAAATTCAGGAGTCTCCAGGGCAATTAATTATCTGGTGGTTGACTAGTTTCACATACAAGCCTATTCTCTAAATACAGCAAGATAAAGTAAAAAGAAAATAGATGAAAGGTTAGTATCAATATGTCTCATGCTGAAATACCAATAAATTCTCATGTAACGGTGCAAGGAAACAGGCAACATCCTCATTTAAGCCCACATCTGCTTAGATTCCTGAGGAGACATTGGATTGAGTCTTCTTTTGTGACCTGCTTTACTGAGTGATTTGTGCAGATAATTTGAAATTAAAAAGTAATCCAAAGCCTCTGGCACTTATTTTTCTTTGTTTATAGAAAAGTAGGTTTATGACTGGTTTCATCTAGTTGGAGGGAGAGTGATCGTGTGGAAGGTAGTGTGAAGCTTCATTTATAAAATACATAAGATTTCACAAAACTAAAACTGTCTAAATATTAATAAAACCTTCTTAAAGGAGAGAAACCTAAAAGAGTATCTGAAACCATCTTAGAGAAATTATGAAGAGAACTGAGTAAGAATTTAAAATTACATTTAAATTAGTTATATGCCTGAGGAGTGGCTTGTAGACAGATTGCAGAGCCACAGAACTGGATTCAAAATATTTTTGCTCACCCAGAAAAGCTGCAAAGCATCTGACAGATCCTGAAATTCAGTTCTGTGTGCATATCAGATGAAGAACCATCAGTAATTTCACTGTCATAGAGAAGGGAGAGACAGAAAGAAAAAAAATAGTGGAAAGCTTTGGCCGTTGAAAAATGTCTTGCTTAGAGTGAGCTGAGTAAAGAATGCAGGAAAAAATTGTCAGGAGGGAGAAATGACTGTGGAAAATATCTGTCTGAATAAAAGGTGAGGGAAGCCAGAGAATTTAAGACAAAAGATGTCAAAAAGTTCCATTTTTCAGCTCAGATCAAGAAAATAAGACTAAATCAATAGAAAAGTTTGCTTTTAATGGAAAGCAAAACTCATCACATTTTCTTAAACTCAATATCATATTACTACTGAATAATTTCAGAAATTAATAGGAACAAATATTTCTAGCAAGAGCTTTGAGAAGTGCAATAGACACTATTATGCCTATAAAGAAAAAATCTTCATTAAACAGATCTGGCACAAACATTCAATATGTGGCTTGGATCCACAAAGCATCTTCTGCAGCTCTGGTTCCTCTAATAGAAATGAACAGGTGTCTGGGGAAATAAATCTTTCTTGAACTGATGAAAGATTTTGAAAAACCAAAGAGTCATATAATTGTTAATATTGGAAGGGACCTCTGGAGATCATCTAGCACAACCCCCCTGGCAAGGCAGGGTCACCTGGAGCGCATTACACAGGAACACATCCAGGTGGGTTTTGAATGTCTCCAGAAAAGAGACTCCACCCTGGGCAGGCCCAACCAGCCCAGCTCTGCCACCCTCCGTGTGAAGAAGTTCTTCCTCATGCTAAGGTGAAACTTCTTGTGTTTTAGTTTATGGCCATTTGCTTCTTGTCCTGTCACTGGGCACCACTGGCACATCCTCTTGGCACCCACCTCTGCAATATTTATATGCATAAATGCAAACCCCTCTCAGACTTTTCCAGACTAAACAAACTCAGCCCCCATAGTCTCTCCTTATAGGAGAGATGCTCCATACCCCTCATCATCTTTGTGACCCTCTCCAAGAGCCCCCTGTCTCTCTTGCACTGAGGAGCCCAGAACTGGGCACAGCACTCCAGATGTGGCCTCACCAGGGCTGAGTAGAGGTAGGGATCCCCTCCCTCAGCCTTGTGCCCACACTCTTCCCAATGCACCCCAGGATCCCACTGGCCCCCCTGGCCACAAGGGCACTGCTGGCTCAGGGCCAGCTTGTCACCCACCAGGACTCCCAGGTCCTTCTCTGCAGAGCTGCTCCCCAGCAGGTCAGCCCCAACCTGTGCTGCTGCTTGGGGTCGTTCCTCCCTGGCTGCAGGACCCTGCACTTGCCCTTGTTGAACCTCACTTGGTTTCTCTCCAGCCAACTCTCCAGCCTATCAAGGTCCCACTTAATGGCAGCAGAGCCTTCAGCTGTATCAGCCACCCCCCCAGTTTTGTATCATCATCATCATCAAAGTCACTGGGGGTACATTCTAACCCTTCATCCAGGTCATTGAGGAACGAGCTTAGTAAGGCCAGCCCCAGTATTGATCCCTGTGGAATGCCACTGACTGCAGGCCTCCAAGGGGATTCTACTCCACTGGTCATGACCTCTGAGCTCTGCAATTTAGCCAGTTCCTGATTCACTGTTCATTCATTCAACACACAAGCTTACCCATGAGAATGTTATGGAGACAGTGTCAAAAGCCTTGCTGAAGTCATGGTAGGAAAAATCCACTGCTCTCCCCTCCCCAACCCATCCTGCCATGACATCATAGAAGGCTATTAGATTAGTCAAGTATGATTTCCCTTTGGTGAAGGGGAAATGTATATTTCTAATTTACCCAGATACCTATGTATTGCTTCTCAGCCAGATATTGATACTAAGATATTTAAATAGAAATTAACATTTTTGCTATTCATCTACAAAGCAGAAAAATAGAATGCAAACAGAGAAGGAACTAGATTAAAACTGTCTCCATCATGTGTCCTGCAACAAAACTGGGAGGAGCTGTGGACTCCCTTGAAGTCTTCTCCAGAGAAATCTCAACAAATTAAAGGGCTGGGAAATCACCAACTCTATGAAGTTTATGCAGGGTAAGTGCCTGATTCTGCACCTGGGATGGGGAAACTCTGGATGTATATACAGATAGAAGAACAAGAGGCTGGAGACCAGCACTGTGGAAAGGGACCTGGGGGTCCTGGTCCATGGTAAGTTGAACATGAGCCAGTAGTCCTGGCAGCCAGGAGGGCCAAGCCTGTCTTGGTGGGCATCGGGCACAGCATCACAGCTGGGCAAAGGAGGGGATTGTCCTGCTCTGCTCTGAGCTGGGGCAGGCTCTCCTCGTGTGCTGGGGGCAGTTTGGGGTGCCACAATATAAAATATTAAACTATTAGAGAGCATTCAAAGGAGGGCAAAGAAGACGGTGAAAGGTCTTAAGGGGAAGCCGTTCAAGAAGTGGCTGAGGTCACTTGGTCTGTTCAGCCTGGAGAAGGAGAGATTGAGGGGAGAACTCATTGAAGTCACAGCTTCCTTGTGAGGGGAAGAGGAGGGGCAGACACTGATCTGTGCTCTGTGGTGACAGTGACAGGATCTGAGGGAATGGACTGAAGTTGTGTCAGGAGAGGTTTAGGTTGGGTATTAGGAAAAGGCTCTTCACCCTGAGCGTGGTTGGGCATTGGAACAGGCTCCCTTGTTCCCAGGGAAGTGATCACATCACCAAGCCTGACAGAGTTCAAGAAGGGTTTGGACAATGCTCTCAGGCATGTGGTGTGACTCCCGGGGGCAGTCTTGTGCAGGGCTAGGAGTTGGACTTAATGATCTTTGAGGATCCCTTCCAACTCAGGTTATTCTGTGATTCTGTGATGAAAAAGCATTGGAACTGGTTACTCATTTCAGTGTCTTGGAAGAATCAGTGTCTTTATCTAAAATAAAATTAAAGGGGACCATAGGGCTCTGGTGCCCCTGCATCATGGGAACACCAGAGCAGAAGCATCCTGCTGTCAGCATCAGACTTTGAGTTTATACATCATCCTGAGGGAGCACTGTGTGGCAGCACACCAGGGATGGGTACATGTACAGACCCCAGGCATTAATCTCTACTGAGGGCGTCACACTGCCAGAATACCCTGGTCTGTGACTGATTGAGATCAGTCTTTGATTCACCATGGACACTGTAAATAAAATATTCCAGTTTTCCAAAACTTTTTATGTACAAGCCCCTGGCCCACTAGGTGGAAGAAATTTATGGGCACAGCCCAGAAAGACAATTGTATCCTAGGCTAAATCAAAAGCAGTGTGATCAGCAGACTGAAGAGGTGATTCTGCCCCTCTACTCTGCCCTTATGAGTCCTCATCTGGAGTACTGCTCTGGATCTGAGGTCCTCAGCCAAGAAAGACCTGGACATGTTGGAGTGATTCCAGGAAAGACGCACTAAGATGATCACAGGTCTGGAGAAGGTTTCAGTGAGATCTCATTGCAGCATTTCAGTACCTAAGAGGGTAGACCTGAGTGCAACTTCTTGCAAGGGCATGCAAAGGAAACCATGCTATAATTCTATGGTGTAGTAGAATACCAGCAGCTGAAATCCCCTACCAATTGAGCAAACAAAAAGCAATTCAAAGACAAATGAAAGCCTAAACCAAAATAAGAGGATTATAGTTTCAAGTCAAATTGGGAAAAGTATCACATATGTGTAGTACAGTATCTTAGCCTGTTAGAAAACTGTCAATAATACTGCTCGGTAAGGACAAGACCAAACAAATATCACTTTTTAGTCTTATACAGCAATATTTGGTACCTGCTTATCTGGAACTAAAAGCAAGATATCATAGACTATTTTTAAGGGATGATTTTTCACATCATTTGGCAAGAAATAGGCAAACTCTTGTGAACATCTGTATGCCTTTGAGTGTGTGAGAGCATGTGTATCTATGAGTTTGCGTGTGTATTCACTTACACATATGTGTTTGATAGAGAGGATGGCTACAACAGCCATGTCAGCTACAGCAGCTGCTTGGTAAAGATAAGCAGCTGCTGCTCTCTCAGGACATGAAACACATCTACTGCAGCAGAAGGTGCTAATTTTCCTTTAGCCATGTCAGGCACTTCTCTCAATAGTTAATCTGTGGCTCCACATCTACAACCAAAGATACAGTGTTGTCATAATATAAAGGGTGCAATTACCTGGGCATTAAAGTATTTAACCACTTTAAGTGGATAATTATCCATTAATCTGAAGATAACATCTGATTGCCTGCTGCTGAATTCTGCAGTAATTACATGTTTATCCATATTATAAAGTAAAATAAACCTTTTAAGATAATAGCTTGTTTCTTAATAAGTTTACAAATGCATCATCCACTATAATTTCTCAGACAAGTTTTTAGTTTTTTATTTGTAGAATGGATAAGTTTGAATGAGCCAAAAATTTAGTGCTAATGTCAATTTTAGCACATTGCAGTAGAAAACAATTAATGGAAGCCACATTCATTCATATTTTGATAGACCAGGGATATTGAAAAAGGTACACTGTGTAATGGATCTTATGGGAAATCTGGTCCTTGCTTTTCTCCTTGCTCATTTTGTTAACTAGTCTGTAAGTTTCAAGGTCAGTGACAAGTTAATGTCCTATCACAATTATGTAATGTTTTCATAAGAGACATCATAGCTCTGTGATTAACAGCACATTTTCTGTTTCTCTTTATGAAGCTTTAGCCACTATCAAGACAGAATTTATAACAACTTACAACTGAAGGAAATTTCTGTAGTACCAGAAAAGATCTCTCATGACTCCCATTTGGCATTTTTACCTGCTTCAGTGTGAGAGAAAGGGTAGCTGGACACAAGTAGATATGACATTGAACAATTCAAAAGTACAGTACAAAATATAGATTATACAAAATAATAGCTCTTATTTAACACAGCTGCATGAACACTCAAGTAATGGCGAAAGTAATGATAAAAGTTTCCAAAATTTTATTATTTATGCTGCACACAGACAAAGAAGAAACATAGGAAAGGAAAAAGTATGAGACAAAAAATATGCTATTAATATTTTCAATAACTTTTCTCTTTGAAATTAAGAAAAGCTGTATGGGAAAAGTTCATTCTATCTGTTAAATTAAAATATGTACTTTTTTAAAACAGAAAAAAACCCTGAAATACACTTCTTCCAAAAGCAGCAATATTGATGCCTACAGACTGAGTGTACATAGAGCAACAGAATGATTCTCTGTTAGCAATTAGATTTCATTATTTTTATTAATATACTGAATTGTACTTATGAAATTCAAGGCTGTCAGCAAGGTAAGATGGACTAAGGAAAATAAAGAGTTAATAAAAATGCCAAGTGGTCTTGACTGATAGAAAGAAAAGACAGTCCTGAGCAGGGACAAGCACTTTGCTTTATGATGAGCACAAAGCAGCTGCATAAAGATACCATGGGGATTACCAGGAAAAATCTGTCTACAGGGATCACAAGCCTCTATGAACCAATAATATCATGCTGAAGCAAAAAAGGACAAGTATGTATATGTCTTTCTTGGAAACATAAAGAATAATATGGTCACAGAGAAAGGAAAATATTCTTTACATCTGAGGAAGATGATGGAGAAGATTTACCCACATCCTAACATCGGGATTCCAGTTCAAGGAAAGTGATGCCTGAGAGAGAGAGAGCTCAAAGGAAGTCATGGGAGCTCAAAGGATGATCCACTATGTGTGTTGCATGATGGAACTATGTCTGGTCTCCTAGGACCTACTGTGTTCATGATGATTTATCTCAGTCCTAGCTGTCATTTTTCCCATTAAGCACACATGACTAAATTTAAGAGTTATATAATGTGGCACTTATATTAGAGCAATTGTATGCATATGTATATGGTATTCCCTAGTGCCTTGACCAGTATAGTGCCATATATTTTGAAACACAACTAGCCTTTTTAGTATTTTTATACATACAAATAGTAAGAACATTTACCCTTCCCTTCCCTTCCCTTCCCTTCCCTTCCCGCACCTTCCCTTCCCTTCCCTTCCCTTCCCTTCCCTTCCCTTCCCTTCCCTTCCCTTCCCTTCCCTTCCCTTCCCTTCCCTTCCCTTCCCTTCCCTTCCCTTCCCTTCCCTTCCCTTCCCTTCCCTTCCCTTCCCTTCCCTTCCCTTCCCTTCCCTTCCCTTCCCTTCCCTTCCCTTCCCTTCCCTTCCCTTCCCTTCCCTTCCCTTCCCTTCCCTTCCCTTCCCTTCCCTTCCCTTCCCTTCCCTTCCCTTCCCTTCCCTTCCCTTCCCTTCCCTTCCCTTCCCTTCCCTTCCCTTCCCTTCCCTTCCCTTCCCTTCCCTTCCCTTCCCTTCCCTTCCCTTCCCTTCCCTTCCCTTCCCTTCCCTTCCCTTCCCTTCCCTTCCCTTCCCTTCCCTTCCCTTCCCCTCCCTTCCCGCACCTTCCCTTCCCTTCCCTTCCCTTCCCTTCCCTTCCCTTCCCTTCCCTTCCCTTCCCTTCCCTTCCCTTCCCTTCCCTTCCCTTCCCTTCCCTTCCCTTCCCTTCCCTTCCCTTCCCTTCCCTTCCCTTCCCTTCCCTTCCCGCACCTTCCCGCACCTTCCCGCACCTTCCCGCACCTTCCCGCACCTTCCCGCACCTTCCCGCACCTTCCCTTCCCGCACCTTCCCGCACCTTCCCGCACCTTCCCTTCCCGCACCTTCCCTTCCCGCACCTTCCCTTCCCTTCCCGCACCTTCCCGCACCTTCCCGCACCTTCCCTTCCCTTCCCTTCCCTTCCCTTCCCTTCCCTTCCCTTCCCTTCCCTTCCCTTCCCTTCCCTTCCCTTCCCTTCCCTTCCCTTCCCTTCCCTTCCCTTCCCTTCCCTTCCCTTCCCTTCCCTTCCCTTCCCTTCCCGCACCTTCCCGCACCTTCCCGCACCTTCCCGCACCTTCCCGCACCTTCCCTTCCCGCACCTTCCCGCACCTTCCCGCACCTTCCCTTCCCGCACCTTCCCGCACCTTCCCTTCCCGCACCTTCCCTTCCCTTCCCTTCCCGCACCTTCCCTTCCCTTCCCGCACCTTCCCTTCCCGCACCTTCCCTTCCCGCACCTTCCCTTCCCGCACCTTCCCGCACCTTCCCTTCCCTTCCCGCACCTTCCCTTCCCTTCCCTTCCCGCACCTTCCCTTCCCGCACCTTCCCTTCCCTTCCCGCACCTTCCCTTCCCGCACCTTCCCTTCCCTTCCCGCACCTTCCCTTCCCGCACCTTCCCTTCCCTTCCCGCACCTTCCCTTCCCGCACCTTCCCGCACCTTCCCTTCCCGCACCTTCCCTTCCCACCTTCCCTTCCCTTCCCTTCCCTTCCTTTCCCTTCCCTTCCCTTCCCTTCCCTTCCCTTCCCTTCCCTTCCCTTCCCTTCCCTTCCCTTCCCTTCCCTTCCCTTCCCTTCCCTTCCCTTCCCTTCCCTTCCCTTCCCTTCCCTTCCCTTCCCTTCCCTTCCCTTCCCTTCCCTTCCCTTCCCTTCCCTTCCCTTCCCTTCCCTTCCCTTCCCTTCCCTTCCCTTCCCTTCCCTTCCCTTCCCTTCCCTTCCCTTCCCTTCCCTTCCCTTCCCTTCCCTTCCCTTCCCTTCCCTTCCCTTCCCGCACCTTCCCTTCCCTTCCCGCACCTTCCCTTCCCTTCCCTTCCCTTCCCTTCCCTTCCCTTCCCTTCCCTTCCCGCACCTTCCCTTCCCTTCCCTTCCCGCACCTTCCCTTCCCTTCCCTTCCCGCACCTTCCCTTCCCTTCCCGCACCTTCCCTTCCCGCACCTTCCCTTCCCGCACCTTCCCTTCCCTTCCCTTCCCGCACCTTCCCTTCCCTTCCCGCACCTTCCCTTCCCTTCCCTTCCCGCACCTTCCCTTCCCGCACCTTCCCTTCCCTTCCCGCACCTTCCCTTCCCGCACCTTCCCTTCCCTTCCCGCACCTTCCCTTCCCGCACCTTCCCTTCCCTTCCCGCACCTTCCCTTCCCGCACCTTCCCGCACCTTCCCTTCCCGCACCTTCCCTTCCCGCACCTTCCCTTCCCGCACCTTCCCTTCCCTTCCCTTCCCTTCCCTTCCCTTCCCTTCCCTTCCCTTCCCTTCCCTTCCCTTCCCTTCCCTTCCCTTCCCTTCCCTTCCCTTCCCTTCCCTTCCCTTCCCTTCCCTTCCCTTCCCTTCCCTTCCCTTCCCTTCCCTTCCCTTCCCTTCCCTTCCCTTCCCTTCCCTTCCCTTCCCTTCCCTTCCCTTCCCTTCCCTTCCCTTCCCTTCCCTTCCCTTCCCTTCCCTTCCCTTCCCTTCCCTTCCCTTCCCTTCCCTTCCCTTCCCTTCCCTTCCCTTCCCTTCCCTTCCCGCACCTTCCCTTCCCTTCCCGCACCTTCCCTTCCCGCACCTTCCCTTCCCTTCCCTTCCCGCACCTTCCCTTCCCTTCCCTTCCCGCACCTTCCCTTCCCTTCCCTTCCCGCACCTTCCCTTCCCTTCCCTTCCCTTCCCTTCCCTTCCCTTCCCTTCCCTTCCCTTCCCTTCCCTTCCCTTCCCTTCCCTTCCCTTCCCTTCCCTTCCCTTCCCTTCCCTTCCCTTCCCTTCCCTTCCCTTCCCTTCCCTTCCCTTCCCTTCCCTTCCCTTCCCTTCCCTTCCCTTCCCTTCCCTTCCCTTCCCTTCCCTTCCCTTCCCTTCCCTTCCCTTCCCTTCCCTTCCCTTCCCTTCCCTTCCCTTCCCTTCCCTTCCCTTCCCTTCCCTTCCCTTCCCTTCCCTTCCCTTCCCTTCCCTTCCCTTCCCTTCCCTTCCCTTCCCTTCCCTTCCCGCACCTTCCCTTCCCGCACCTTCCCTTCCCGCACCTTCCCTTCCCGCACCTTCCCTTCCCGCACCTTCCCTTCCCTTCCCTTCCCTTCCCTTCCCTTCCCTTCCCGCACCTTCCCTTCCCTTCCCTTCCCTTCCCTTCCCTTCCCTTCCCGCACCTTCCCGCACCTTCCCGCACCTTCCCTTCCCGCACCTTCCCTTCCCTTCCCGCACCTTCCCTTCCCGCACCTTCCCTTCCCTTCCCTTCCCTTCCCTTCCCTTCCCTTCCCTTCCCTTCCCTTCCCTTCCCTTCCCTTCCCTTCCCTTCCCTTCCCTTCCCTTCCCTTCCCTTCCCTTCCCTTCCCTTCCCTTCCCTTCCCTTCCCTTCCCTTCCCTTCCCGCACCTTCCCGCACCTTCCCGCACCTTCCCGCACCTTCCCGCACCTTCCCGCACCTTCCCGCACCTTCCCTTCCCGCACCTTCCCGCACCTTCCCGCACCTTCCCTTCCCGCACCTTCCCTTCCCGCACCTTCCCTTCCCTTCCCGCACCTTCCCGCACCTTCCCGCACCTTCCCTTCCCTTCCCGCACCTTCCCGCACCTTCCCTTCCCTTCCCGCACCTTCCCTTCCCTTCCCGCACCTTCCCTTCCCGCACCTTCCCGCACCTTCCCGCACCTTCCCGCACCTTCCCGCACCTTCCCGCACCTTCCCTTCCCTTCCCGCACCTTCCCTTCCCTTCCCTTCCCTTCCCTTCCCTTCCCGCACCTTCCCGCACCTTCCCGCACCTTCCCTTCCCTTCCCTTCCCTTCCCTTCCCTTCCCTTCCCTTCCCTTCCCGCACCTTCCCGCACCTTCCCGCACCTTCCCGCACAATCCCTTCCCTTCCCGCACCTTCCCTTCCCTTCCCTTCCCTCCTTCTTGATTTTGTTGTCAGCTATAGCTGGCTATATATATATAAGGCTTCTCATGCTAATGCGACACATTTAGTTTTATTTCTAAATCAATAGCCTGAAATAAGAACAGGCTGAATTAGCAGTATTTTGCTCCCAAAATGTAGCAGTTAATGACTGCATTACAGAAATCTCGTATTATACCAACCAAATTCTTTATAAGTTTTATAGAAAAAAAAAATATATATATATATATATAAAGTGGTGAAGACAAAATGGGAAATAAATAAGTCCTTTCTTTTAACTAGTTTTCATCTGCATAGTATTAAAAATGTTTGTTCTCACAAATAAAAGTTTTCCGTTTTATTTGATACAGGTAAGAGCAACCCTGTGCTTTATATGTGAGCATGACAGGCCATTTCTTTGAACTTCTGGTGGCTGTTGAAAACTTGCCTTAGACAGAAGGTGCCAAAATGTGAAATGGCCATTGGCAGTTCAGAAGAGAACACAACAGGCGCTCCAGGTCCCTCAGCCAATAGTCCCAAGGCCCTGAGGTCCCTCTTGATTGCCTGAAGCCTTCTTGATGCTGCCCACCTGGAAAACCAGTAGCAGGTAATAACAGGCTGGGAAATTTCTCGGAGATATCCCTTACCCAGACCCCAGGAAGACAACACACCTTCCCCAGGCTCCATGGGTTTGGCCTGGTTGGCCTATTGGGACCTCTGTTTTTCTCAGAAGGCAGTCAGCCATGACTACTCCCTTCTTTCTTCCTTAACTGAGGATGTTGTGTTACAGGGGGTGGGCTGTTCTGCCGTAGCTGACCCTTCCAAACCAAATGGATGTTCAGCCACATTCTCAAATCCCTGCTCCTCAGATTCCAGGGCCTGACACATACTACATAAACTCACTTGTGAATGTGAGGTAGGTTGGAAAGGGATGCACCTGGTAACCCCACACCAGTTTTCATGCCCCTCCATCTCTCAAGGTCCCCTCTTTCTGCCAGGTGGTGAAAGGGTAGAGGATCCACTGCTTCTTGTGAAGAGGATGGCAAATGAGTTTCTCTAAGGCATGGTAGAGTGTGGCTCCACCAGTCAATCTCTTCTTCAGAGTCCCTAATCCTTTTTAGTCTTTCTAGTTCATCTCTCAGCTCCTCCACTAGGCTGAGCAGTTTGTGGACCTGAGCACAGCTGCTGTCCCTGCTGTCCTCAGGCTCTGGCACCCTGCAGCCTGAGACAGAGTCTTTTCAGCTGCTTCAGAGCTGTCTCTGAGTCATGACCACCACTTCCTGCTTGGGAGCAGGGGAGCTGGACACCTTCCTCTGCTCTAGTTTCAAGGTCTTGCCATGTGGGAAGGCTTACCTTGCTTCTTCAGCATGATTCTGTACTCAGGAGAACTTCTGTCTGCGCAGTTCATTTAAGTCTTCGCTGAAATGGTCACTTCTGTTTTCCAAGCAGGAAAAAACCCAGAATCTTTGAGCAGAGAGACAGACTTTCCATACTGAATGAACTCATCAGCTCTGCAGCTATGGTCACAGAAGTTATCTGCTGAAATGCTCATTGCAGCACCAGGCCTTTGGAGGCACCAGGTGCCCTCAGCTCCACTGACAGGGACATGTGCTGATGCACAGGCAGGTTATCAGTCCTGAGAAGTCTGGACCCACACAGGTGTCAAAATCTTTCCCTATGCTGTTTGCACACATAAATATGTGATTGAGGGTTTCAAGCATACTGCCTTAATTCTCATACAAAGAGGCAGAGGAATAGAGGTGATAGACAAGTTCAATTTACCTAAATATAAATAATGCCCGTCACTCATATTGTATGACCTCAAAATTTCTTTTGTTTGTAGCAAAGGATTTCAGGCCAAAAAATTATGACTAACTCTACCTTAAATACTTAGAGAGCTGTGAAAAACAGCTTTCTTCCAGTTTAACACTAACAGTCTGCCTTTTTCTTCCATAAGATTAATATATATCCATTAAAAAGAAACAAACAAACAAACCAACAAACAAAAAACCCAAAAACAACAACAAAAAAACCATGCACAAAACCTTTTGGTGGAAAATAAGAGTTAACTTATAGTACTGTATTTAGTTCAAAACATGCCTGAGATTAATGACTTAAATATTTCATTGTATTGAAATAATCTTGATTATATTCAGTTTTCTTAATTTAGAAAAAGAAAATATATTTTCAAGCATCCTGCCCTATTTGTTCAAAGAACTATATAAGAAACATGAGAAAAATAAGGGTTTCTAAATATTAGGTTTCAAGAACATGATACAGCTCCTTGTGATGTTGTTTCTCTAAAATCCCTATTCTTCCAACACTAGATGCCTGCCAGTTGACACCTGAAATGCAATATTGCCATTGGGGATACTGATAGGTGAGGCTACCAACAACATAGTGGAGTAACTATTGTACTTTCAACTGTGACAAAATTTCTGCTATCACCATTACTTTTTTGGCAAAGCATAGAAAACCCTTTCTTGCCAAAGTACTTTCAAGGTCAATGACAAAGCATTTACTGTGAATTCCAGAAGCTTTTTTTATTTTAACAAAATTTCTGAGAAAAATACCCTAGTTGCTAAGCTTAAAAAACCCACAAAGCTTCTCAGCAGGTGGAAAAGTACAAGACTAATAGTTTGGAATGAAAAAACAATTAAAATATATTAAGAAACAATAAAAATTTATAGAAGTATTTATAACTTCACTTGTCGTTTACTCCCTCTGCAATTCTCTCTATTCTGTTCAAAAGATACAATTTATATATTTTTTAAAAATTTAAATGACACCAAATAAAATATCTATTTTTAACAGTATGAGAATGAAAGGGATGATTTACTTAGGGCTTACTATACTTTTGGGACCAAGTCTTGAATCTATGAATGCTCTGGAGGCATATGTTAACAATTTTGTAAAGCAGACATTGTGTCTTAGCACTGCAGTTAGATATATAATGGAGTACATGTGCTTCTCAGAAAGTGATTAATAACAATTTTCTGACCTTTTAAACAATACTAATTAGTGCTATTGTTTTTACACACAAAAAAATTTAAAATTTCTGTAGCCTGTTAGTTTGGAGAATAAACACTATGAGGATGTACTTAGATAACACTATGCTTGAAAGGCAAATATACATTTAAATTTTTACAATTAAAAAAAGGTCATTTTTAAAAGCAGAATACCCCTCACAGAATACTTACGGGGGCAATGTAACTGCCTTTCCTAACTCTTCTTTTAGTAGATTCCTGCATCAGAAAATGGTGGAATTTTAAGGGCTTGACTTAGTTTTGCATGACCATAACTAACTCTTCTCAGCCTCTTCACTGACATCATTTGTCTTTAGAGAGATCATTTTACTGAAGGACATGCATGCAATTGCAAGAGACTGCCTTTTCTTTAGTGGTGATCAGGGATCAGGGTAAAGTAACTTCTCTCGATTGTTTCCTGGAAAAAATTTTATAAGCTCTGAGGCTGTACTGAAAGGCACAGTACTAGGAGGCTACAATAGTTTAAATGTGAGGGCTATGCCTTATTTAGAGAAATATTTCTTATGTTTTTAATGTATTTATGAAGCTATCTATGAAGAGCAACCTGGTATGAGTTCTGCTTATTCAGAGAGTAGAGGAGAATGTAAGCTATATCAGTTTTCTGAGTATCCTGCAGGTTTGACTGAGTTTTCTTAATGAAAGAAAACAGCCCTATGTGAGATCTTTAAGCTGTGCTAGCAGTGGGGAATGAGACAGGTGATATGGCTCCCTAAGCATGAAGAGTACAGAGGTGGATGCAGGCCAAGGAGACTGCCCAGACCGAACACTGAAGGAAGATAGAAAGCAAAAAGTACAAATTTCCCAGAGGACTCTAAAAGTAGTTACTTATTCAGACACAAGATTAGTTAGGTACAACACTGGATTTTCACTGATGTTCAAAATAAAGCCAGCTGGGATATACAATGACAAAAAACCCTTCATTTGGAAGAAAGATTTCATATGATCAAACAGAATTGTATTTGTATTTGTATTTGTATAATGAGGCTGGACCTTGTTGGTTCACAGGTACTTTATGCTTTTATTAATTAGAAATTATTTACTTCCGCTTCTAATAAAAGGCTGAGAATCTGAATAAAAGACCACATAGTCTTGGAATGGAATAGCTCTTGCAGGTGAGTGTGATGTCAAAATGAAAATATTAATTAATCCATTTTCCAACTTGGATATTGTGAGTAACCTCATACACTTGATTTCCCTACAGGGAATGAGTTACAAATGTCCTAAATGGAGCCTGGTGGCATGAAGGGTGCTGTAGGAATCATCCTTGAAATATGTGGTGCTCGTTTGCTCTCAGTTGTGGAGGAGGAAGACAGTGTTTGAGGCTTGTCTGTACAAAAGCTATCACACCTTTGCTTTTTCACTTTTGAACACCTTCAGCATTACAGTGGTAGCTCAGTGTACTGTACTCATTTTACACCACCTTTGTGAGCTGATAAAAGTTGAACATGCATTGAGTTTTAATAAAAAAGAGAAGGCAGCAATGTGAATGAGATGATTTCAGAGACTGCTATGTGACTTTTTAATATCAGGATAATATATTTCTAAATTGTGTAAGAAAACGCTGCCTAAAACATTCTTCCAAAAGAAGAAAATAACCACTTCCTCTAAAGAAAAAAGAACTTTCATTTTTACAGTGAAATGCCCCCAAACCTCATCATGAACAACAAAACAAACCATGTTCAGGACCTGCAAAATGTAATAAATTTCAAATGTTTCTCCTATAACTTGGTGGGGTTTTTTTGTTTGTTTGTTCATTTTGGTCTTGGTGGTTTTTTGGGGTTTTTGGGGTTTTTTTGTTTGGTTGGTTGGTTGCTTGGTTTTTGTACTACTTCTTCATGTAAAGGCAGAATTCATTATATATTTTATTTTGGAATGCTGTGAAGGATCAGTATGTAACATGTCTAGTTCTTCAGTCTAGCCATCCAACTGGACAATTCCATCCCTTCGACAGCAATTTCCTACTTCATTTCACTCAAAGCAGATTTCTCTCTTCTCCCTTTCTTTTTGCTTGTGTTTGGCCCATGAACAGAAAAAAAAACCACCATCAATTATTTCATTTAAACCTGTAATTTTCCCATCTATAATTTTCTTCAAGGTTCTAGACACTTCTAGAAAGTGTCTTGTGGATAATCTTACTGTCTAAAAGATTTAACTTACTTGTATAATGCACTTGGAATAGGCAACACATAAACAGAGAATCACAGCCGTGATACGCCAAGTGGTATTAAAGTCCTATTGGTCAAAACAGAACCAGAAAAAAGTATAGAGAAAATGATTCAATACAGGAAAGGCACTCTCAGCTTTCCCCTCCAAACACTCACCACTCTCCCCTCTCCCCCTATTCCTCTGTCACAGCAAAAGAATTATTAACATGAATTCTTTTTAAGCAATTACCTTCTCCAACCCTGCTGGTCAGCCTGCCAGTCCCAGAGGTTCTCTCATAGCCTGCCACTGCTCTTATCCTATAGGCACACACTAAATCCCTTTCTACAGGACAGTCTGTCTGTAGCTGAGTTACATGAACAAATTTACAGAAGATGGTCCAATGAGAAAGAAAGAATTATTTTCAATGCTTATCAACTTCTCTCAGAAATAAACTTGGCTTTCAAAAGCAGCTTTAGTCAGTACTACCAGTAAACCTCCTCCTCCACACAATTTCTTTTTGTTCTTGTGTCTTTGTCATCAAATTATAGGCCAAGTCCCATTCCTCTTGTCATAGAGACCTCTGGCATCATGGACTGTGCTTGAAACAAAACCAAATTCCCATTCAAAAAAATGCAGCACCCAAAATGTCCATCCAACTCAGCAGATAATGGTATACTTACTGCATGTTTTAGCTGAAGTCTTTGCAAAACCATTAACTTATTAAAGTTTCTGCTTAGTTCTTATTCCATGTTGGTTTGTTGAGAGTCTCTGGTTACCTTGGCACTCACTGCTTGGCTGAACGTCTGGTGAGTCTGGTGGTAACACTTGAGAGAGCACATCTCCACTGCAGCAGTTCCACGTGTTTTGTCTGCCATAGATGGACTACGCTCTCACTGACAGGTAACTCCCTCTTTTTTGGACAAATTTGGAATGTGGACTCTCTGAGGGTGTGGTGAGATGGTTTTCACTTCTCCTAACATTGTATTCTGAATACTTTCTAGACAACACGCCTCTATTGCAGTTTGCATGTCTCTTCTTCCATCTACTTGCTCTAAGCTTTTCTGTTCTTGTTCTCTTCAGCTCCACCACAATGTATACCTAAGTGGCACTAGCAGGGAGCTCTCCAGGTCTACTTTCACCTTTCAGATTTAAGTCATTGCAAGGTCCCTCCCACCTCCAAGTGTTAAAAGGGCTGCTAAAAGGGTGCTGCAATCTCAAAAAGACCAATATTGTTGTATTATCTACATGCAATCATTTAAATACAAAAGTGACAGTTTATTTTCATTAAGAAAACAAACACTCTTATTTTTGTATTATAAGTGCTTATTCCTGCAGTTCTTGGCAGACTGCTACAAATATAAGCTATGCCAGACAAAACTAAGAATGAATCCTTATCCAAGATGCTCAATTAGCTGAACGAATCAATTTAATTTCATTTCACTTATGGTTCTCTTTTTTCTCACCCCAACCTCCAAAAAAATTAAATACAAGTTCTTGTTTTATCCAAAAGACTGGAAGGGTTGTGTTCTTGTATCTGGAAAGACTGAATTTAATGGGTTTTTTGTTGGTTAGGGTCTACTCCGTTTACATATCCAATTCGCATTTTCTCAATCTTCCTTAATATGGAGAGCACATCATGGTCCACTTGGGTTAAACATGAAAGATTGGAAAATCTTTGGAACAAAGTGTTTTTTTGGTTGGTTGGTTGTTTCCCCAGCTTGCTATTGATGGAGCTGATAGAATGTAAAAAATATCAATATTTTAAAAAATCAATTGTTTTGAATTTTTTTTTTATTTTGGCTAGAGAGTCATAACTTTTTTGTTACAATTTTTGTGTTGTGAAAAATGCGCCACCAGTGTTATTTCTATATTTAAAATAAATCATAAGAAAATATGCTTATTTTTATCAAAACTTCTAATAAGACTTTTTAACATTACTCTCTCTGTAGGAAATAATATTGAATTATCATAGTAAACAGATATTGCATCTAAATACAACTTTAAAATCAGATACTCATATGAACAGAGAACAGAGATGTCTGCCAAATTTGCATTTAAAAAGTTCTTTAGCTTTGTTATAAATTTTTTATAAATCCATAAGAGGTGGATTGTTCTGTTCTGACCATTCACCTTGAGAAATGAAAAGTTTCAGGCCTTGAACGTGAAAGTCCATGCTCATTTTTCTGATTTATTGTACTGCTGTGTAGCTAAACTTAACCTACAGTGCTGTGCAAGTTTCACTTTGTTCAAGGGTAGTACACTATTAAAGTCAAAACATGTAACACGTAAGAGACAGAAAAGAAGTCAGATTAAGAAATCTTCTGTTTTCACATTCCTCCATGTTACTTCAGGGTCTTCTATGTTTAAACTGACCAACAACATATTTCAATCAGGATTTGAGGTAAGTTCTTTCATACTAGTAAGTTCAGTACATGTTAAAAATCTTCCAAAGTAATGCTCAATTGAATTATGCAGTAGGGTAACTAATGTTTGTGCTTTGATTTTCTTGAAAATAGGCAGAGGTTAAAGAAAATGCAGTCTAGAATGGATGCAGTAGAGAATGAACAGAAGCTCTTAAAAACTCAACTTTTTCCCCAAGGTCTCAGAAAAAATTTTTCTATTTCTTATGCATGCTTTAATATCCTGTTGACTTCCTTTGCCTACAGATTTTTGGAAGAATAATAATGGGCTTTTGTTCTCTCATCACACTGGGGGAAAAAATTGGAACCAGAAGTTTTTGGAATGCTTTTTCATGGAAAGTATGACTGTAAAAAATCTTAGCAGAAAAATTATAAACAGAGGCGGAGGAAATGCAAAAATTTTTAAATCATAATTAATTGTTTTCCATCAGTATCTGGTGCACTGTTCCGAGCTCCTTTTCAAAGACTTGTTAAAAATGTGAACATAAGCCAATGCTTGTATTCATTTGCTCTGTATCAGCTTTGTGTTATTCAGGTTACAGAGAAATGTTTGAAAGTTAACACAAGGTATAACTCCCTGCCATTGCACATTGTCCAAGGACAATCAAAAACTCCCTGTGAAAATCCATAGTATGCCAAGTAACTAAAGACTGTACCACCAAGCACTTTGGAAAAGAGGTGGCTTGAGGACTATAATCAATCTGAATTCTGATGTCTCCAAATCCATCTCTCAGTTCTCTTCCTTCTCCTGCTTTTGCAGTAATGGGGCACCTGGTGTGGCTGCTTGGTGTGGCTCCTTTATACATTTCTTAGCAGTAGTATAAACCTGGTCTGGGAATGTGCCAGGGTGAATTCAGCACACAGCCAAGATTTTTTCCTGGAGAACAGAAGAGAAGAGACATTTCATTTCTTTGAACTTTCAGTCAAATGTGAATGTGATTCCACAAAAAGAGAAAACTCAGTCTTGTCAGCTTCACATATTTCCTCCCTTCATGCTCCCCAGTCTGAGGCAAATAGCAGAAATGTGGACATTTTGAAAAACTTCAAATTGGAAAGCATCAGACATTTTGAATATATAAGCTCTAACAAGCTACTATTATAATATTCAGGAAAAGATTTCTGAACTCAGGTCTTGATACATGAAAGAATGTGTCATTCACTATTAAAAATCAACTAACAAGTAAAAAAAGCATTGAAAAGCTGAAAAAATAGTGCTAATAGATTCAAAGAGGTCCTGTTTGGTACCTCTTTGTGAAAGCATCTTTATAAATTAGGTTTATTTCTTATGCAAACATGCAAGGCAAAAAAAATCCCATAACCTAAAGGGAAATTTTATGAGGTAAAAATCCTCAGAAGCTTCCTACATAGGGTATAAATGAGGAACTGCACATTTTCCAGCATGTAAGTGGAATTATCTTTTTGTAAGTTATACATTAGACCCACTGAAAACCCAAATGCATTTGCACACACTGGTGACAGCAGAATAGGCCTCCAGCTGCACAGCTTTATTAGAAAGAGATATGGTAGAGCACTACAGGGCTTTGTAGCTGCTGTGGAACAGAGAGAGAGAGATTTTCACCTGCTGCTGTGTGGCTGAACTGTAGTAAGACATGATCCTTAGGAAGGTATTAATACCTTTAAATATATACACACATATATATCTATACTTAAGTACATAGGCTGTTTAAAATGCATCAGAAAAATGATGTAAAAGCTTTATGTAACTTAAGTAGAAGGAAAAAATGAAGAAATCATAAAATTAAATGCAATAAAAAGAAGAAAGCCAGCTTACACCATTTCAAACTTTTTTACCATATCAGAGAAAAACTCGCAAAAGAACTAGTTCCTATGTTGGACCTGCCCAGTCATTCCTATGCAAACCCCAAACTATTTATGCCTTCTAAGAAAACAAGAAGGTGGGAAGAGACTCCTTCCTCTGACACCACACTGTGACTACATGCTAACAAAGGTTTGATTTTTTGTTGTTGTTGCATTGAGGACCCCGATTTAGGTTTTCTGAATACCTGACTAGTTACATATCAAGAATCTTAAGCAATTTTTAGGAGTATTCAGAGGAGATCCTCTGTTACCATTTTTTAAGGATTTGATCCAATGTCATGGTAGCCACTGAATACTTGTTAGACATTGCCTGATTCAGAAAGCCTAGAATGAAAAATGCCAGCAATTAAAACTTATGGTCACTCTCTCCTCAAAGAACAAATGTATTTCCAGGAAAATTTTGAAATAGTGAGTTTTTCTTCTTAGTTTCATGTAGCACCATACATCTTTTTGATGATACATAAGTAGATTTTATATCTTTATGGTTTTCAGCTGACATTCCTATGTCACAGGATTACTTGTACTTTCTCCATGAAAACCTAATGTCATTGGTTTTGTAGAGGAATACTGAAGAACATACTGTGTATTTCTCACTTCTGCAGTGACCCAGCTCTGTGTGGAGGCATGAAGTTTACTAAGACTCTAATGACTTCTTAACCTCTGGCTGCTTCTACTGGACCCAGTCAAGACACTATTTTCCACATTTCTTCATTAAAAAGAAAAAAGAAAAAAGAAAAAAGAAAAAAGAAAAAAGAAAAAAGAAAAAAGAAAAAAGAAAAAAGAAAAAAGAAAAAAGAAAAAAGAAAAAAGAAAAAAAAAAGAAAAAAGAAAAAAGAAAAAAAAAAGAAAAAAGAAGAGAAAAGCTTTACTGCCTTCTAATAGTATTCAGTAAATGAAATTATTTAGCTGAGTTTCCTTTAAACAGGGTAGGAGTGAAAAGGGACTTTGTTTTCCATTTCTCTTCATTGGTTGGGATGGTGTGATGACAGTAAGAGCATGGTGTTGGGGTGAAGAAAGTGTGTCAAACCTGCCCTTATCAATTACATACTGTGGACCTAAGTTGGAAATTTTCATATTTTAGAGGCGGGAAGATTTAGTTTCACATGTCTATGCTGTTTTAATATTTGAAGGTAATTTTCTGTAAGCATGCTTATCTGTAGGAGTTATTCTGAGTACCAGACTTCCTAGGTATAAATAGTAGTGAATTTGTTGGTTAAGTTTAAAATTAAAACAAAATCCCCAAACATAGTATTTTGACAAAGGTAGAATGTTATTGGTTGTGAGATACGTTTTTAATTGGAAGTGAGAGTTAGCTGTAATAATAGTAAAGCCATTACAATCTAAGCTGATCTATAGTTAATATTTTTGTGCATGTGTGAAGCAAGTGAAATTGATAGCTTAATGTATTAAATAATATTCTTACAAAAGGAATATTAAATAAGGTATAAAGGATACACTGAATGAGTTTGAAGGTCTTTCTTTAAAGGTGTCACCAAAGTGATATTTCTGGGGGTTATATGACCCTCCTTTCTGGTCTCCATCAAAGCACAGAAGGCAAAGAATCAACTTTTTGGATTCTAAGGAGATAGAATGTTGAATTTTCTACTTGATTTCTGCTTAGGTGGTTTTCTGCTGTAACTTTCCTTAATAATCTTAATGTGACCAGTCAGGAATGGAATCAGTAAAACTATGAAGAATTAATTAGGATCTTTTCAATGTAATGTCATCTTGTTTAGATTATTATGTCACCCACATTTAGGGTTGTTCTACTGCCCACCAGACTCTGGAAATATCACCTACAGTGTCATACGCACTATTAATATCTATTTATTGAATTCTGGGAAAAGAAAAGCCTTGATTAAGTTCCCCTTCTTTTTAATCTTGGCAGATGCCTAACCATCACCGCGCTGCTTGTCATTTAAAAAAGCCATGGCCTTCACAGAGGATGAAAGAAGTATGCTATTTGTAGAAAACTTCTTCCGTATGTTTAAAACTAACAAGCTGGGGACTATGAAAGTTTATCAAACTTTAATGAATAAATATTTTCTAGCTAAAAATGCCTCCCAGAAAAGGGGTAATTCCAGAAAGTGCTGGTCTTAGGATACAAATTTCAGATTCATAAGAGGAAGAAAAAACATCTCCTTTTTCAATGAAGATAATAGATAGCTACTGGAAATTGTGGAACAGTTGCAATTATCTCACCTTTGAAATGAATAATAATGCTGGCTCCTGATTAAAATAGTCTGTAACATTTAAAAGGTAAAACTTGGATCATCTGCAGTAAAAAAAAGAAAAATACAGGCAGCAAAGAGCAAACATTAAAATCACCTTCTAATAAAAGATGATAGGCAAGTAATAGCATATCTGACAGTCACAAATGGTCAACTCAGAAACTCCTATCAAATTATTACAGTTGCCTGAAAATACATTTAGTGCTTCGAACTGGTAGGTTTGTGTAGGGTGCTCCTTTAAAATTACTGTCTTTGGAACAAAAGAATGAGTTAGGTGCCCAGGTCTGTACAACTAAATTGAAGCTATAAAAAAACAACAAAAAACTTGTGGTCAAATAAGTCAGAAGCTGATGGATTCCTGGATGATATTTAAACATTCATAAAATGTTTAACTTCATTTTACAGACATACACAAGAGCTTTATTGCACTGTTAGGGCAGGAGAGCAGATAACAGTTCTATTATAAGTTACACTTTGGACCCTACATTTATTTGTGCATGAACAGATCCTAACAGGCACATTTAGAGGCAAATGAATGCATGCTAGAGAAGATTTTCTCATTCAGCCTAAAATGTCACAACTTTTTTTTCAAAAGTGATAAGAGAGCAATTTTTCAGAGAAAAATTATCTCATCTGAAAAGCCTTTTTTGAACTATTTGACCTAGAAAAAAATTCATAAATCCCATTTTTTCAAAATAACATCCATCCATTTTCTATTTTCTCAAGCTGCAGCTTAAACTGCTCTATGCAGGGACAAAAATACATTAACTACAATAAAAGAGTAATAAGTATTAACTTTAAAGGACAAAAGATTGTCAATTAACCATGTACACAATGCCTTAATACTTCTAAAGAGTTACAGGAAGTCTGTGATGTTAATATTGGATTCTGCATTGTGCATTCTGCAAAGGTATTCAGGTATGATTAAGTTTTGAAATCATACACATACATGATTGAAGATAAGTAGGGAAATATTTATGTTTTACACTGTGCATTCCCTGAAGGGGTGCCTACCCGCCTACTCTACCTGATATTGCAGGCAATGGAGGGTAAGGAATGATGATTTGGTAACACATTAAAAACAGCTCCACTTCCAGTGGAAAAGCACATGGCTGTGAAGACTGAAATAGATTTTCCCTCCTGCCACTCCCCACCTACCCACGCAAAGGACCCAAGCTGGAATTGCTGGGGTGGTGCAGAGTAGAATAAGACAATGTAAGCCCAGGGAAAGTGCAGACTGCAATCATGATTTCTGTAGACTTCAAAAGAGTGATGCTTAGTCTCTCTCTGGATTTGAAGGTATAGCCATGTTCAGGATTATGCAAATGAAGTATAATCCCCAGATCTTGGGCCATTCCCATGAAAGTTAGACTACCCTATGAACTCATGCTTCTGCGAGTCCCAGTCTTGTCCTGCAAAAGTTACAGGTACTGACAGGAACCACAGAATGTCTCTGCAAATCTGACATCTGTTTCCTAGAGTCAGTCCAGATACTCCCATACAACAGAGGAGTATGCATGGGTTTGGGGTATGGTTACCCAGGATGTTCTCAGACAAACAAAGGGTTTGTACACTCACCTGAAGGAGCTGCCTCATCCTGCTCTCAAAAGCTTCAGTACATTTTGTGGTAAAGAAAATAATGTGAGGTGTGATGCTGAGGTAGTGGGTTTGTGAGATCTGCCTCCTCCACTACCCGCTATTACTCCACTACTAATACTGCTATATTCTGAAATATGTGATATCCATCAGGACCACTCTTTGAACAAGTGAAGGCTGTGAATTTGGAATAATTATGTATCCAGACACCTTTCTCTGCTGCAAGGGCTGCTTGCATTGTTAGGGGCTGGTTCACCATCAGTGCAGCTGGATTTTAAATAAGCCATTTTGTGTACAAAACCAGTGAACGCTGAACTGCTAGAAATCTGTGATTTTTCCCCTCTATTAGATGTCCTGGCCTCAGTAATTACATCTTACCCACTGTCTCCCGCTACACCTGGACATAAGAAACTCACGCTGTGTATAGTCCAGAAGCGGGCTCATAAGAATTGGCTGGAAGAAAACAGCAAGGCTGAATACGTGATAGTTCAACATTTATTTGCCTTCCCTTACGGATAGGACAAGTCACAGTCTGTGTTCTTTACCTGACATCAGTTTTCCCAGAATTTCGAAGCTACTACCCACCTTTCAACTTTTCTTACTCCTACCAGACTGGTCAGCCTGCAAGGCTGTGTCAGTCTGCACAAGGATCCTGTGCGTGTTCTCAAGGATGGTCCCTACTTAGATATGTTTCCCAGTACATTCCTGCACATCCAAAGCTTTCCTGCACAACTCTGGTTATTTTCTTTCTCTCAGATCTCCACACCAGCACCTCCCAGCTGGTCTAGAGTTACAAGTGGAGGTACATGCTTAGCTATTTTGGAGCACTATGGGCAAAAGGTGGATATTAAAGCAATTGAAGTCCTGTATCTTAACAGTAGATTCACCACAGCTGTCATAATGAAATACATTAGTTTGCATATCATCACCAAGAGTCAGCTTTCCCAACAGACAAAATTGAAGGCTATAAGAACACAGTTTCCTTAAAACAGGGAGTTGCAACAATATAGCAAAAATACAGAAAAAGAATAAGGCAACAAAATTTGTGATGAAGGCTATGTTTAACAATAGTCACATTTTGTTCCTCAACAGTTTGGACAGATTCCAGTCCTCTTTTTGTTAGGTCAAGCTGAACTCTCCTTTGAATTTAAGTCAGATCTATCTTCTTCGTATTTTCTCAGGCTCTTGCTGTCTTCCCTCACAGAAAGGAGTAAGAAGGGGAAAAGGATGGGTCAACTCTAAGACAAAGATATGCTAGGATATACTGTCCTAGCTTTCACTTTTGTTTTGGAAGACTTTCTTTGTGAAATTTGGCACCGAGACACTTCCTTGTGTCACTCCCTTTTCTTCTTGTTCCTAAAGTTTTTCCATTAACATTTCTATCCTACTGCTTTATTTCCACATTCTTTGGTGTAGGCCGTTTTTTTTTTTCCCCTTGTGTATATTTCTGTACACACATTCATAAAACCTTGTTCTTTCTATTAAAAGAAATATAAAGTGAATAGACCTCTTTTCTACATTCATTCTCTTTCTCAATATCACAGGGTTTAGCTTGCAATGAAATTTATCTTTTTGAAGACTATCACAAAACCAGGTTGAAATGTTACCTGAGAGGATAGAATTGGTGGCAAACCAGATAGGACAATCAAATATAATAACTTCCCTGTAAATCAGGAGGGATGGTAGGAAGAGAATACACTTAGGATGCATTTGGTAGCTTTTGATCCACTGCAGTGGATTTTCATTAATAGACTATAACTCTGACCATTTATAAACTAGAAAACCATACAAAATGCAAAGAAAGATAGTAAATAG
Organism: Prinia subflava; assembly: GCF_021018805.1. Classification (NCBI taxonomy): domain Eukaryota; kingdom Metazoa; phylum Chordata; class Aves; order Passeriformes; family Cisticolidae; genus Prinia; species Prinia subflava. Next base: position 56,418,414 of record NC_086247.1, read on the forward strand.
GTGGAATATTTTTTAATGCAGGACTTCCCATGGCAGACACACTAGAAAACTTGGATGAATTAGAATTCAAGTTTGCCTTAAATCTTAAGCGCACTTAGCTGAGTCTTAACCTTCAAGTCTTTTAAGGCAATTATAATGGAAAATAATTCTACACAATATGGGATTTCATTCCCTAAAAGTTTTCATGGAGCTGTTTCTGAAGATTATTGGAGTATTTTATGTAAAATGCCAAATATGTTATTTTAAATAGAAAGCTTATGTGCTATTCACCATGTCTCATGTTTAGAAATTGGCAGAAGCCAGTCAGAAAATTAATATTTTTATAGCTATATTTGTTTGCAGGGGGATTAGGTCTAATGGGTAGCCTAAGATTTAGCTGCCTTAATTTGAAACATTATGTCCCCACAAGCAGAAGCACAGTACCTTACTCTTGGATATTACACTTCATGGTCAAATACATTAGCCTAAGTCCTTTATGATAAAGTTGGTATACAGATTCTTCTAATATCACTGCTGCAGGGTGTTGCTCCTCAAAACCAGACTGAGGTAGATATCTGGGGAAAGTAATGCCTCTGGCTGGTGTAGTTACCTCTGAGAGAGCACATCTGCCAAGGCAAAGATAGTTTGCCTACACAGTCACAGGGGTCCCAGCCATGTCCACAGCACTTCTTGGTTTGGGACAAAGTGATAAAAGCATCAATTATGATTTGTGTCCAAAGTAGGAGTCATGGAGGAGCAGAGATTTTGACTCTTACTGGCCCTCTGATGAAAAAGCAGAGGTGAAAATATTTCCTTTTCTGATCTCCAAAACCAGATAAATCAGCCATAATATATCACTATAATCTATAAACCGGGAAATGGCACTTTTAAAAATTTACCTTTCCTACACAGGTCGGGAGCAACAGGGTAAGATATAAACCTACATATCTACCCTATAGTTGTGGGACAAAAAATAGGTGCTATTGGTTCTGGATAGAAAGCCAGTAATAAATATGCATGTGGTTTCATGCAGGAACTAATGGCTTTGCTTTTTATAATGTCCATGGAAAACACTAGTTTTTTAATATTGTCTATCTATATGATTTATATTTCATGCTAGTTCACAAAGGACTCTGGTTAGTATGTGATTTATGGTTGGAGGAAAATAATTGTCTGAAGCCTAGCTGAAGGTAGGTTTTCAACACATTAATAATACATTAGGTAATGTTTCTTTCTTGGCATTGCCTATGCAAATTTCTATTATCATAATAAAAATGACTGTTTATTTTAGATAGGAAACAGCTTTAGGTGAGAACATGTTTTTTATCAGTTGTCTTGAATAAATTCTAACTGCCATTCCCTGATAAACTTTTAACCAGATCTTTTCCTTTAGTCTCAGCTGGTATTTGGTCATGGAAGTACAGGGAGAAAGAGCTAGAAATTGAGAGGAGCTCTCTGTGCTTTTCTTTGGCATGTGTGGTAAAAGTCCACCCTGGCTTGAAACTTCAAACACTGATAACCATCACTGGAAACTGATTCATGAATGTGAATCATTCACAAACAGTGGACATATAATTGCAGATTTAAAATATATACTGCCTAAATTTGTTCATTTTGTCAAGAAAGCACAGATGAAGATAATTTCATTTAAATTAATTATTTTCTGTCAGAGGCAAACAGCAATACATATTGTCTGTTCAAAATAGTATTAGATTAGATTGCGCTTGTGTTAGGTAGATCAGAAATTAACTTCTCTGCTTGAAATAATTTGTGACTTGATTACCTGCTGCATCATTTCCCTTTCCAAATGATGATTTCACACCAGCAGACGTATAAAAGACATCATATCTTTGCAAATATATAAGGCATTTACTCATGGCAATGTATTCTTCAGAAGGAATCATACTCTGTCTTCCCTGACACTGCCCACTGAGTTTGAACCTGTTGAGTTTCTTAGACAATTTGACTTCCTGAGAATACTGAAGAGATAGAGCATTTGGGGTGACTGTTTTGAGGAATCTTCCTTTGTAAGCTGTGACTTTCTCAGCAAATACAACGTATGCATGTCATGTGAACACAAGAGTATTTTTGTGGGGAAGTAACAAGACAGTTTGTCTGTATTCCTGTGATTCAGAGTGGCCTTGCTATGCATTTGTGCCCCAAGCTGCCCATGGGACTCATATGCAAATGAATATTTGATTATTCTGTCTGGTGCTCTCCAAAGCAGCTGAAAATAAATACCAGACTGATCATTTTATAAGCTCAGGCTGGCTAATTTACACTCTGGAGACTGTAGAATGAAAATGCTTTGTATTTTACACATATTTTGCTTATTTTTTACTGTATTTCTGTTGTATTTTGTTGTAATAAAAGAAGTAATAACAATGCAATTCCTACATGGATTTTAAACAAAAAATACAGAAATAATAATAAATAATTGGAGAAAAATCTGTTGAAAGTTACTATTAGCTATATGATTATTATAAACCAAAACAATTTTCCATACATGTTACATGATAAAACAATATAGTCAAGAATAAATGGATGATTAGCTTTGGAAATATAGCACTGTCTTCAATTTCATTGGCAAGAAATTTTCCACTGTAGAGTTCTGACAAGACATGAATGTTAGGGAGGTGACACAAATTCTGCCTTATCGTTACTGCAGAAATTGGAAAACTAAAGAGTGCCCAGGAATGTTGTGCTCAGAAACTGCTACTCTTTCTGAATGATAAACACAGCAATCTTTAAAAAAAAAATTGCATTAGTTCTATCTCTGTTTGAGAACACATATATAAATTTTCTCAGGTCCTACAAGTCCATTTTTGTGTAGCTGAGAGGTGGTGAAGAGGAGGCAGGGACTGCATGCAAAACCAGTTCTCCAAACTTACAAATCATTCAGGGTTAATCTGTAAGGAAAATGTCTTTTTGTCAGTTAATTGAATAGGATTATGTACTTTTCTGGTTGGCAATTGAAAGGAAATGTTCCTCTCCTTTTTGATCCTTCAAGAGCTTTCTGTACTTTAAACAGTCACTAGTCTCATCTTGAACAAAGCTTTTGTTTAATATGTGGTAAGGTGTCTTGAAAGAATTCTCTTGTAGGCATATCCCAGTTTTCTCCCTAAAATCACTAAATATTCAGATTTGACATATCTTTATAATAGAAATTAAGGAGGAAGTAATATTCTGCACAAAAGTAGGAGTTCAAATTCATCCTTTTGACATTTCACTAGAAATACCAAGGAAGCCACATTTATATACAGGTTAAGAATTTTTCTCTATTCCTTCACATGACCATATCTTTTATTAAAAAGTGCATAATTATACAGAAGGTTTTGTTTGGATAAAAATAATGCAGAATCTCTGTTCCTAGCAGTTGTTCCAAAATTTGTGTAATTGGGAACTGAGTTGCTATAAAATAAATGGATAGGTAAACTTCCATGTGCTTCACTAATTGTTGTTTGATTAATGAAAAAAGATTGGGAACAAATTATAAGGGTTATTCTCGGGAAAGGGAATTCTCGTTGCATAGTCTTGCAATTTTCACGCTCATTAGACTTGAATGCAAAGCTAAAAGCAGTCAATGAAGATGCAAGACCATAATGTTAAGATTCTAGGGGTTTTTGTTATTTTTAAATGGGATACCCTACCCAGTTGATAGTGGACTAGCAAAAAATATTTTGTACCCAGTAATACCCTGTATGTACTGGAAGATTACTAAAAGGTCACCCCGAAGCATTCTCTTCTCCAGGCTGAACAACCCCAGCTATCTCAGCCTTTCCTCATGGAGAGATTTTCCATCCCTCTGATCATGTTCATGGCCCTCCTTTGGACCTCTCTAACAGGTCCATGTCTTTTCTATGCTAAGAGCTCCAGAGCTTGATGCAGTAGTCCAGGTAGCTTTATAAAGTTACAAAGTTTTTCCTAATTTTTCTAGATTGTATCTTTCCTATTTGCTACAAGGCTCATCTCTAATGTTGTCTACTGATTTTGAAAATCAGAAATAAATCTAACAAACTCTCAATTACAGAATTACGTTTCATCACCCCAGCCTGCAGCACAGTGCATACTGCAAATTCCTGTTCCAGAAAACTTCAGGGCAATGGTGCAGTAGAATGTAGATATCTAGCAAAAGGGCACACAAAGCTTTCATTAAGCTTATCATACCAATCAAACTTTTTCCGCTTAAAGCGTTTATTGAGTACAATTTTATGTAACAACAGCCATGCACTATCTTGTCAATCCCATCTATCTATAATTTTTCTTTCTCAAGCAGCTCAGATCCATTCTTGGCCATCTCTATCTTACATGTAACTAAATCAAACACAATCTCCTCGTTTTTTCCCCCCTTTCTAATGTCTCCTAAACATTGCATTTTCTTCACGAATTCATTCTTCTGCTAGGTCCACATCGGTGAGCAGTAAACACACGTTCATCACTGTGGGCAGCACAGAAAGCCTGTGTATGATAACGATTTTTCAACTTCAGATGGACTTGTGCCTTTATTTTTCTTTTCCTTTCTTTCTTCCTTCACTTCCGTACCTTAGATATTTGTTTCATTAAGTTTCTTGTACTGACACAACAGTTCCCCGTTTGCAGCTGGGCGTCTACGCGCCTTCCCGAACGCACAAGGCTGGGATGCCCTCCCGGGCCGTGTTTCCGAAGGGATCCGCCACCGGAGCCGGGGCTGCCGCGACCGCAGCCATCGGCCAGCCTGGAGAAACGCGGGCAAAGCCGGGGCGGCCGAGGGGAGCACCCGCGCTCTGCCCCGTGCCGCGCTGGGGCTGTGCCGGGCCGAGGCGCCCCCGGCCCCCTCCCGGGCCCCGGCGGAGGGCGGAGGGCAGTGCCGGCCCTGGGGGCGGGCTCCGCGGCCGCGGCGCCGGGGGCGGTGTCCCCGCTCCGCCCCGCCCCGCCCCGCCCGCTCCCGGCCGTGGGCGCGGGCAGCCGCGAAGGCAGCGCCGGGCGGAGCGGCGCGGAGCGGGGTCGGGCGAGGGGCGGCGGCGGCAGAGCGGGGCGGCGAGGGGCGGCGAGGGGCCGGCGGAGGAGCGGAGCGGGGCGGAGCGGAGCGGGAGGAGCGGGGCGCGGGCGGAGCGCGGCGGCTGCCGCTGCCTGGATGCCAGAAGCGCCTCTGGAGCCAGCGGCCGGCGGCACTCGGGAGGGCCCGGGAGAGGAGGAGGAGGAGGCGACGACGGCGGCGGCGGCGGCGGAGGACTCCGGGCGCGTAGGGGAGGAAGCAGGCAGCGCTTGCCATGGCCTCCAACTTTAACGATATAGTCAAGCAGGGCTACGTAAAGATCCGCAGCAGGAAGCTGGGGGTGAGTTCTTTCTCCCTTCGCCGGCCCTGCCCGGGGTGGGGACCAGGCGCTGGGTGTCGCCTCGTCGGCCTGGGGGGCGGTGGTGCCCCGGGCCGGGGCCGCCAGCGTGGGGCGCGGCGACCTGCTGCTGGGGCTGCTGCTGGGGCTGCTGCTGGGGCTGCTGCTGGAGCTGCTGCTGGGGCTGCTGGTGCTGGGGCTGCTGGTGCTGCTGCCGCTGCCGGGGCTTGCACTTGCACTCCCAGCTCCGGAGGGTCGGTGGGGATGCGCTGCCATTGCGCCTCGGAGAGAGCCGGCTGCTCCCCGCTCCGGGAAGACGCCGCGCCTCGCCTCTGTCTCCGCGGTCGCCCGCCGGGGTCGCTGTCCGCGGAGCGCTGCGCCCGTGCCCCCGTCCTCCTCCAGCTCCGCAGGCTGGGGCTGGCGCTCCCCTTGGGCCGCCCCTGCGCGCCCCTGTCCCTCGCCGTGCTGCCTCCGGCAAGGGCTTGGGTGCGGAGAGGAAGGCGCAGGCAGGAGCTGTAAACTTTGTGTACAGATTCTCCCTCTCTCTGTTCCTCCCATTTCGGCCAGGGATGTTTTCCATCGGGGCAGGATCAGAAACCACTCTGCTGGAAGCGGAGTAACAGAGTAACAGAGGAAAGCGGGCGTGGAGGTGTGATGGTGCTCTGCCTTAGGGCACGGGGGGCTGGGGAACGGGAGCCTGCAGCGCACCGAGGATGGACAGGGAGGCAATGGGTGACAGCCTCGGGAACCTAAAGGCAGATGCAGAGGCTGACAGTAATAAAAACTAGGGGCAGTCTGTTAGGTGAGGGTGGCTGTTCGCAGTGCCCACCGGGATGCTCAGCGACACTGTGTGTGCTATCAGATGTGGCATGGGCACTTTCCCTCAAGGGGTGCAGCAAATCTTGAAAAGGCAGTGAAGTTGGAGCAGAGTGTGTGCAGAGGTCAGGATTTTCTAAACTTCAGTCGGTCCCGGGAATCATCGGTTTGGGCTGTCTCCTGTCGTCTGTGAGAGAACAGGAATGCTTGCTTGCACAGCTTCCGGTGTTGCCAATAATCCCAAAAGGTCCAAGTCCCTGTTGGCCTGAGGCTGGGGTGAGGTTTGAGCTTCTTTGTGTTCACTCTTTCAGTTTTTCTTCAGGTGTGCAGAAAAGTGCAGGGTCTCTACCAGCTCTTTCTCCCAGGGAGGTGATCCCTGCTTCCCCTGAAACCTAACAGCAGGGACCATGTGAAATCTGCCCTCCTCCAAGTCGTGCTCTGTGAGCTTATCGCAGTGCTAATATTTATCATCTCCTCCTCCCCTTCTCTCCCTTCCCTCCCCCCCAGATGCTGTGCATTGCTTGCAGACACAGTGTGCAGGATGGTGGGACACTAATCATAAACTGACCTTTGGAGCACTTTGGTGACTTGGCAGGGCTGTTCATTCCAAAAGAGCACGGGAAAGTTTGGTCCAAACCGTTAATTGCCTCAGCTACAAATGTTTGAGAGATGGTGTAAATCCAAAGAGAATAGATGCTCTTAATGATTTTGCAACCCCAAAGTCACTTTGTGCATCAGTCAAGCATTAATCTTATCTGAAGAAGCAATTTCTACGCCTTAGTTTGTTGCTGGCAGTCCTCTGCTTAACCTTTGCTCATCAGTTTTTCCCCTGCTCAGCAGTGTTACTGGATGGGCCCAACACAAAGCAGAGAGATGAAGGTTTCCCATCACCTTGATGTTACTAGTTGGAAGCAGAGTTAATCCATTTGGTTTGGAAATCTGGATTTGAAGCCATCTCTCATGTCCTTTAAGTGTGAACTACATATATGCAAATATTTTTATATACCTATGTCTATGGCGTATGTGCAACAAATGTAGAGTTCATATCACAGTAATCTTGGATAATACTTGCTGACCTGTGTAAAAAAAAAAATGTGAAGAGAGTGATATTTCATTGCAGAATATCTTATGTAGCTTGAATATTTTGTTTTGAAGATATTAGTCTGATTTTTTTAAGGAAGACACATACATTCTTTTTTACATGGATATTTTCCATGGTCATAGTGATTATGGTACCTCTACACTAAGCAGAAGGGAAATAGTTCATACGGTGTCTGTGGAAGATTTTCTCCTACTGGTGTGTGAGGGTGACAATTCAGACTATACAGCCTCAGGCAGGTGGTAGTATAAGCTTAAATATGACATATGGAAATGCATATCTTAATAAATCTATTCAATACAATTTAAAAGGGAATATGTTTTGTAGAAAATAGCATCAAAATTTAAATGAATGCGATGGTTGAAAGGTATGAATATGTGCATTTATATCTATAGCTAATTGGATTCTTATGACTGAATATCTAAATTAATGCAGTTTTTATTCACCAAGTGAAACATTAAAGGTTTGTCTTTTTTTCCTTTATGTCTGTCTCCAAGCCCAAACCTTAATGACTTACACTGGAGCTGTCATAATGCAGGTGAATACATAAGTTTTCAGAAATATAAATGTGTTCTTGCAAATGAATATTTTTAACCTCCAAAAATATTGGAAAGAGGGAAGAGAGCTATGGGTTGTGAAGAAGCTGATAATTTTTTAAACATGGCAATAGAATTTTATCTCTTGCTAGTTATGTTTTATTCTTACACACTGGAAGTTACTGGGGTAGGTTTTTTTGATCATAATAGTCTACATTCTTTGAATACTTCAAAGTCTCCTGAAAAGCAGATTGATTAAAACTTGGAGAGCTGAGGTGTCTAATACCACTTTTAGTGCTAGACTTGGGCAATAAAACTAATTCTAACCTTTCGGCTGGTAGCCAATTCGTTACAGAAATTCTTCCAATTCAGCTTTTATTCGGTTTTGTTTTGTGACTGAGGGAGCCCTGGCTAGGAATCAAGTGGAAGATGCTTCAATAGTATATTTTCATTTCATTGGAAAAAACCCCACAACAACAAGCTTTCATTTGGGGAGAACTTTCTGGTAGAATTTACTTTTTTAAGAATATAATTTACAAAAACCCAAGTAGTAAATCTTAATCTAATTGTAAAATAGAAATCTTTATGATTTTTTTTAAACACGGTATAATGTTTACTTCTGATGTTTTACACCTACACCTTGCTTTAAGGATTTGTTACCCTGTCTGCCTACTCCCCACATACCTTCAAATTCTATTCATAATATTCATAAAGTCAGGACTCGAGCTGTTTTCCCATCAGTAATTGATTCTGTTCAGAAAAGTGATTTGAAGACAAAAATGATGCCTAAATCTTGATGGAAATACATGGCAAGAAGAACTGAGAGAATTCATCGCTAATTTTTTGTTTAGTGATACTTGATCATTAACTTTTATTTTGCCTGCTTTTCACTGTAATCCTTAAGTGCTTGTTTACAGAAATTCATTAATAAGTAAATTGAATGGTCCATTCTTCTGACAGTCCAGTATTTTCAAGTAGACTTCATTGTTCTGATACCTTTATGATGTTAAAGTTGTTTTTGTTGTCAGGTTGGACAGACAGCTGAGGAGGTTTACCAGCCTGTCTGTTGTTGTTTTCTGACTCTGGGAATACCATGGTTTCTGCTGTGGAGTTATCAGGCCATGGAGAGACATCCAGCCAGTCTGACCACTTAGCCTGTCTCCTTACGTTTGTTAGGCATGAACTGTGCATGAAACTTTTCTCTAGTGCCTTGAAATGTCAAATATATGCTAAAGGCTATGTGGTAGGCAAGCTCATGTGTATACATCACATCTTCATCAAGGTGTTACGGTATCTTTGAAGCTTAGAAACTGTAGTCATTGAGGAGAACTAATTAAAGCATCTTTAAAAAATCTGTTTCCCTGCAGCCTAAGTATGCCTTTCTTTTCAGTGCCCTGGCGTTCCCGCATTGTTTCATATTTTGCTTTTCTTTAATACTACATAAAGGAAATACTCATTCTTGCAGCCATTACATTTGACCTGTGTGACCCTTCTTTGAAATAAATTTGATTGTAATGTGGTGTGCTGTTCAGATCAGAATAGGTCATTTGTGTAGTGTGGAAATGGACTGTGCTGCCTTTGTTCTTTTGGAATCTTTCATACTTGTGTCACATTAAAATTCATATGACACAATTTTGTACTGCACTGGCTGTGCTTATAGGCTGAAACTTTCTTGTAGCAGATTGGAATCCCTTTGTTGCCTCCTAATAAACTAAGCTGTGAGGATTTCATGCCTTGCTGAAGTGCTGTTCCTTAGAAAAGAAAAACAAGTTGATGTCACATTAGGAAGTCTAATTAAAAATGAACGTTGTGTCACTTTGATAGTCTTGTTTTGACCCATATCAACCTTTGAAGTCATAATCTTATTGTTTGTTTGTTTTGGTCTTTTTTTTGTCACTCCTCAGCCATGCGATGAAAGAATTCTATCTCTTGGAAATTTTCACTCCACTTGTTAATAATGACTAATTTTTCTGTGTTTCCACATACTAAGTGGAGTTATTTTCTGGGTGCTATTATACTCTAATATACCCATCCAAAGAGAAAATTGTACCTGCCAGTCAGTCTTGATTGTGTAATAAATAGTAGGTTGCTCTTAGTCACCAAATTAGAAGTTTTACCATATAACCTCCCTCTATTTTTAACCATGCTTTTAGATCGTTACAGGTACCTTTTCTGTAAATGAACACAGTGTTTCTCCTTCTGCAGTTAACCCTGTCTCCAATCAATCAGGACTAACAATGCTATGAATACGAACCACTGATTGCGGTGTGGTTCCTCATGAAATAATGCAGCATGTGTCTGACAAAATCCTAGCATTCAATTGATATTGTGTGTATATTTTGGGGGAAGAAAGCAAAGGGACCTGCAAAATTTCTTGGGTTTGGGATTACATTGATTGATCGCACTGGCTCTGCAAGTGGGTCGTGATGAATACAGAGGGCAAAGTAAAGGCTCTTCTATTTCTTTGAGTTGCCACAGCATATACTAAGAAACAAACAAACAAGTGAAAAAGTACAGGCAATGCACCTGTAATGGATATCCTTTCCATAGATTATTTTACATTGTTACTGTGGGAAAGGTGCTCAGCCTGATTGCAGGCACCAGGATTGCCTTTTATATAACTACATCCTGACCAGTAATATAAACTGTGAGTTGTGTCTTGGAGTATGACAATAATTCAAGTGAAACTATAAAGCCTTAATTCCTATTTGTAAGAAATTCATTTTAATTTTTATAAAGCCAGCTCCAGATGGACAGGATTTAGATTGCAGATTCCTTCCTCATAAAGGAGTTCCTTTTTCACGATAGTTCAAGGCAACTTGAGATACAGAATTAAAAGGATTTCACCATAATCCATTAAAGAAGCTAGTCGCATTCTCTACTTAATACTGAAAGTATCATTTAAAATACCAGTAATTACTGCTTTCAGTCTTCTTGCTACAGTTATGCCAATGGATTTGAAGAATTAAAAGAAAAATAGATGGATTTCCAATTCAGTCATTATGGAAAGAGCAATCATCTTGAGCTTCTGACCAGTTTTTATTGATTAAGCATATTGTACAGGATATTGAAAGAAATATCTTGCAGCCATGGTAAACAAGGAAAAAAAGTGTCCCACAACTTTTTATGCTAATGTTTGTGTTAAAGCAACTTGGGACTCAGGGTTGTGGTAAGCATTTTGAAGCAGCTGTGCTTCCCAGTTATTTTCTTGATCTGCTTTTCCATCTCTTAATTCCCAAGAGGTGTGATAGCCAAAGGTCTAGAAATTTTGTAATGGATGGCACTTACTTAGAGTCAAATAGTTCTCTTTTGTAGATAGCATATCACATCCATGTTATCAATGGATTATAGATGCTTCTATTTTTACTCTTGTGTGTAATACCATTTGCCTCAGTGAGACTGCACTTGAGCTACATGAAGATTACACAAAGAAGTGTTTGTACAGACTCTCACTTACATATTGTCAGATGGTTTTATTGAGAATTTATTGTATTTTCTGTAAGGCCTTCTGTTTTTTTCATTTAGGAGTCTGTCATTTTTGTCCTATAATGGACATTAAGACCTGATGAAAGGACCCAGCAAAAAGACCCTGAAGTCAATTTAAGGAACCCATTAACTTTGGTGGCTTTGGTTCAGTGTCCATGTGGGAACATTAGCCACATGCATAGAACATGAATTTCCTTGTTGTAAAATGCCTTTCATATCCTACTCCAAGGAATTGTCCTTTCTGAAATTGGTAATTATGGAAGGAACATTCTCTATGAGTCCTTGAAATATACAAAGAATTATTCATGTAATTCCAGTAGTGAGTTTTCTTCCTAGTTTTTAGAAATAATCTCTCTTTGAATCATTCATTCAGATTTTTGCAAGCAGTGCAAAATGCTTTGTAGCTGTTGCCTGGCAACAACATATTCAGGCAACAGCATATGTGAGTCAGTTGTTAGTTATATGTTTATATATGTGGCTGTGTATAGGGCATATATTCTGGATAGATACTAATGAGATGTTTTTAAAAAAGCATGCTATGAAATGCTCTTTTTAAAAATAATAAAATTCAAATAAAGATTTTGGGGTCTACATTGCCCTGGAAAGTTTGTCTTTTGTTTTAGGTTATGTGAAAGATCAGCTAGCTGAACAGCTTTTCACAAATGTCATAGTGTAGTTAATATACTTCCATTCAGTCTGAGCAAGCAGTGTAAAATATTGTCTTTGTTGAAGGCAAGCAATATTTTATATGTATGGATGCTAAATTATGTCCCTCACTGTTCTTTAAATTAATAATGTGTTATTGAACCAAAATGTGGGTGGTTTACTGTGTACTATAGCCTTTCATAGATGTTATATTTGAAATAATAATTGTAAATGTTACACTGCAATTTTTGTTTTTAATCTTTGCAACTTGCAATGCAACTCTAAGATTCGAAGTTATTGTGGTGTATTATTGTAATGAATCATAGTTTGGTTGAATTTTTTTTCTGGAAAACATACAGTCTTCAACTCTAAATACTATGAAATTTCTTGAAGAAAATCAATACAGAAAAATAAGGAAAGCTTTTACTACTGTGGAGAAAGTTTTTGTGTAGCAGAACAGAATTGCAAACTTACAAAAAACATTTTAGTGAGAGTAAAATATATGCAGTAACTATCTTGACACTTGCACACATAAATGCTTACTTTTTAATAATGTTTTTAGTATCCAGAAAACATGTTCACACATCATGTCTGAGGAAAAAATCTGTGTTATCTTGTAAACCACTATATCTGAAAACTTTGTACAAGTCAAGAGAGTTCCAAACAGTGAGATCTGCAGCTGGCATCAAAATTGTAGCTACTGTCTCCAGGAATACTATTACTGACTAGGATAAGGTAGGATAGCTTTTGTGGAAAGAGTTCTGAAGATGAGTGTTAATTTTGAAATCTATTTAGAAATTAAGGGGGGGAAAAAACCATCTTCAAGCTAGTAATGAAATACGGTTCTTTTCAAAAGTGATCTCCACTGCAAAAAAGTCTTCCAGATTCTGATGCTTTGTAACAATTACAACATGTGAAACATGGCATTACTGTCACAGTGAGAGGTTACAAGCCCATGCAAATGGAGCCTCACAGGAATTACTGTTCACTTAAGATGCACATAAATTAGGAAGATAATTAAGGGAAGTGTGTAAATCTTTTAAAAGATTGATCTTCTTTCTCTCTGTTGTTCAGTTGCCAAAATGTCCCTCATCATCTCTGGCTTATCTGGGCTGAACTTCAGAAAGGTTGTATTCATTAACATGTCAGTGAGGAATTAGAAGCACCCGGCATTGGCTAGACCTAGAGAAAAAAGTTACACTTGTGTCTGCTGGAGGAAGGGCTCTCTGGCATATTTCCCCTACCTGTTCCTTGCAAAAATAATTAATAGCAAAGTTTAATATCGAAAGGCTGTCACTGCTGTAGAACCAAATTACTACAGTCTTTGAGTGTTACTACTGTAGAACCAAATTACTACCATCTTTCAGAAAGAACCCCTTGATACTTACAATACTCTTTGTTGTCCCTGGACTTTTTTCTTTATTTCAGATAGCCTTTCTCTGAGGTACCCTGCCCTCAGAGTGAATTGTATGTTCTCGTTCTTCACACAAACACTTTTTTTCCTGCAAAGAGAAGAGTGCATGAAGTCCTACAAAATAAGAATACAAAAGAGTTTTCTGAATGAGTGTTAATAATTATTGGTTTTGTACAGTGCCGAAAAAGAAGAGGAAGCTTCTCTAAGAGGAATTTTGACTGAAGTTGATACGTTCAATTATTAATTGCTAGATTAGTATGATAATAATAAGGTGTATGATGTGTATACTATATATAAAATAGTATGACAACAAACACTCCAACAGCAAGGGGTGGAAGTTGTTTTTTCATAGCTGTAGCTAGGTTATTAAAATAAAAGATATTTTACTGAGTTTTATTTTCGGTAGTTCTAGAATGAATTCTAGAATGAAAAACAGCTTTTTGCACTGTTGATGAAATAACCTCTTTCAAGAAGACAAAAATCTTTGTACTGACATGTTGGACTCAATATTAGAAAAGTTAAAGTTTAGTCTTTTGCAGAGATGTAATTTGTAATCTTGAGCACTTTGATTCATTCCAGCCTTATTCTCAATTATACTAAGCCCACTGTACACTACATGAATTAAATCTAAAGCTGTGTTAAGGCCCCTCATACCAGCATAGTGAACGTTTTTAGTGTAAATGGGAAACAGGCTTGATGAGCTTAACTTTTCTGTTTGTAAAATTAGTATAATCTCTTTTCACCTGTAATTGCTTTATTTTGTCTGTCTCAACTATAAACTCATGTTCAGTTCTCCTTTAAAATGGATAGGTTGGCCAACGCTGGCTGTGGTCAAAATATTATTAGGTGCTACAACTCTATAGAAAACACTGAAATAATTCATATTTTGTTTTTAGTAGTTCGAATTTCATAACTGTGGAATGGCTGAGGTTGAAAGAGACCTCTGGAGGTCACCTGATCCAACCTCTCTCTCGGGCAGGGTCACTGTCTATTTTAATGTCTTATGAAGACTTTTGGTTGAAAATAAACTTTTGGTTGTGTTTCATTGAATTTTTCTATAATTTTTTTTTTTTTTTACAGTCGGGATTTGTTCCGTGTCCACTGTGACAGTTCTGTAATTTATTTTAGATTTTTGTATATAAAGAAGGAAAATATTGTGCATTTTCCACCCAGATCTTATTGATAGAAATGACTGCTCATCAGTTTTCAGTTTTCTTCCTAGAAACAAGTGTCAGGAATAAGAATATGAGAAGTCTGTAGCCGATAACTTTGATAGGCCTTATGTCTCTTTTGCTCTGAGAATGAACTATAGCATAAAATCTACAGTGTTGAAGAACTTAACTTTTAAAAGTAGATATTGAAATGTTTAAGGTAGACTTGTTCACATCTTACGTGGCAGAACAATTCTGAAAGATGAATACGATGCATGAGACAATTTCATAACTGCTTGGGTTGCTGGTTTGCAGTTGTGGGTGTAAATTTCTGACCTCGGCCATGCAGAAAAGCTGTATTTGTCAAATCTATGGCACACAAAGTAACAGCCTTATTTTAAAGCAGGGGGAAAGGTTAATTACGTTACTGCAACATCTTTTTCCTTTCCTAGTGGTCACTGGTCAGATTTTGAGAAGGCATCATGTCTTATGTCCAAATTTTATAAAAGACATATTCTTCCACGAAAAAGTTGGAAAGCCCTTGCTCTGTATGCTTATGTGAAGCATTCTGCTAAGCAATGCTAATATTTAGCCTTAAGTTCTATGTGTCACCCATAACATCTTGGAGCCCAGCATGGGGAACATGTATTTGCATGGTCCTTGTAGAGGAAGGTCAGTGGGACTCGTGCAAGTTGTAGGGTGAATCACTTGACTCCCCTTGCAGGGCCTAGAGATAACAAAATGTATTGTTTTTTGAGGAATTCTGCCTACACAATATGTGCAAAAAAAGAGCACTATAGAAGCATTTATTGAGAGGAAATATATAAGGTTACAAAAAGAAAGAGAAAAATCAAATTATGGTTTGCTCATAATAGTAATACTAGTGTGAACACTTCCAGAAGGTTTGTAGCTATCAGCATTGTCAAGGTACTGGTTTGCCTATAACAAAAAAAAAGTGGGGTTTTTTTCTGCAAAAAAGGAATAATTTTGAGATCACCAAATGATTTGTAACTTCTTCAGTGTGTCATAGCTCAAAGAAAAAGGTTGAAGATGTACTGGGTAGCCTTTGCTAATAAGAGTATTGGTTGCACTTTTTCATTAGTGCATTAGGTGGTAATGTATTTAATGAAGTCAAGTTCCTTCATCAAAAATTACATTTTTGCAATTATTGAATAATCTGGATGTCTGGGTTTTTTTTTTTTGTTTGTTTGTTTGTTTGTTTGTTTTTTTTTTTATTTTATTTTTTATTTTTTTTGGGTTTTTTTTTTGTTTGTTTGTTTTTTGATAATGAAAATTCCAGTGTAGAACCATCCAAAAGAAAAATAAGAGAAAAGACATTACTTTTGACTTTAAGTGTGAGCATATAGATGAATTAGATCATCTGTTTCGGGTGTAGGTAATAGCTACCTTGATTAGATCTCAGTGCTCAGTGTAGGAACATCTTTAATTTCTTCTGATGAGTTGTAAGATCAAGCATTTTTACAAGGAAAGCTATGCAACAGACAAAAAGTTTCTCAGCACTAAATCTACATTTGCACATAAATTTTAGCTGGCGAGAATTAGTGAAAATTAGATTTGCAAAATGCAGAATGAAAAATTCTGAGATCTGTCTTCCCCGATGGAGCAGAATCTGACAGCTGTTATTGCCAATAATGATGTGTGATGTAGTAAATAGATAAATAATAAAAAATGTAGCAGAAGGAATAAGGAGCAAAGGAGGGAACCAGTCTGCTGTTGTCTGATGTTGTTGCAGAAAAACAAGAATGGAATTATTTTTATGGTCCCAGAGGTGTTAATAAAGAAGAACACTGCAGTTTTTTAAAGGTAAAGTAGATATATTAATGCAAAGGTTCTATTTCTAGAATATAAGCTATTACACATTTTAGGACTTGTCCAAGACCCAGGGGCCAAATGGAATATTGCGGAGTCACGGCCATTTCAGAAGGTTCAGGTTATTTTGAAGAATAAAGTCTGAATGCCTGTAGTGTATCATTAGAGATGACTCTTTTCAGACACTTCCTAATCATTTGGGACGAAGATAATGCTTACAAATTGTGAAAGGGAGCTGTAACTAATGGTAACAGCTTAGCAGCTGGCAGAGAACATTGGCTAAACTATCGGAATTAGGATTCTGAAGTACATTGAAAATGGAAACCTCACAGTGAGACATAAGGAGGAATCTGTGGAGCAGCCATGGAATAGTTTTACATGAGATTTATGGACAATGAGAGGAAAATTTATACTGGTGGACCTCATAGTGTATTTATTTGAGGATAAACATCTAGCAGCCTTTATACAATAGTATACCTACAGTGTTTAGATGTATTGCTTTGGGATTTTTTGAACTGAAGGAGAAACTAGAAAAGTAAATGCTACTTGTAAATATTTTGACGTTATTTTGACATGATTATAACATAATGCAGTGTATGTCCCAAGAGAACCCAGAGGTTAAATGTTTCAAAATTGTTTTGGAGATGTATTTCCCATAATTCTTGATGTCAGAAAATAATTTTTGCCTGGATTTTTTCTCTCTCTTCTCTGAAATGGAAAATCAGTGATTTCTGCTGTGTTTCTGTTTAATATTATTTTATGGCTTACAGTAATTTTACTTAAAAAAAGAATATTCAAGGTGAATCTGTCCTATGCTGCAATCTAAACAAAATGGAATTTAAAAGTGAGGCAATGCTTCTCGTTCAATTCTTCAGAATCTTTTCTTCCTTCCACCCCAGA
The DNA here is from genome assembly GCF_021018805.1 of Prinia subflava. Lineage (NCBI taxonomy): Eukaryota > Metazoa > Chordata > Aves > Passeriformes > Cisticolidae > Prinia > Prinia subflava. Next base: position 56,435,582 of record NC_086247.1, read on the forward strand.
TTTACCTGATACATTTCCTAGACTAGCATAACTAGCTGATCTTCTGATAGCAAAACTAACAGTTTCTAGTACCTTCCAAATTACAGAAAGAAAAAGAATATATACCCATTCTCGTTTATACTAACAGTACTCACTTGATTTACTTGTACTGATTAAAAGGGACTGAATATCTTAAAAGGGCCAAATATCTTCTTGTGGGTAGAAAAGCATATGAAGGAATACAGTCTCCTTCTGTACATGCCAGGCTTTTAAGTTTAGGAAAATGTAAAAAGTTGTAAATTACATTGATTTTGTTGACCTGAGCTAACCTGCAGTGGTGGCATGGCAGCACTGTCGCTGGTGCTCAGGACTGAGCTGAATGCTCAGTAGATGAAATGAGTTAAACAGGAGATCTGAAATGGGGAATGCTGCTAGCCACCCTTTGAAGTCAACTTTAGAGAACTATAAAACAAAGCATAGCTGACTGCATGGCCATTAAGATGATCGTGACTAAAATAGTGAAAATGGAGGCTCAACCAGCAATGCATAATTACCGAGAGATTCTTGATTTTTGTCACTCCTGTTTGTTCATTAGGTTGTTGTCCTTATAACTTCATTGCAGTAAAGTTATAAAAAAATACAGAGGAAAGACCTCAAATCTGCCCTTGATTGTGCACGTCTCTGAAAGTGTGTGTGTTTGCAGGTATCACACGCCAGCCACAGGGCTCACCATTGCACTGCTTCGACCAAGTTTCGTTTGGTCAGTCCATTGTTACAGAAGTTTCAAAAAATTCTATCAATCCCGGAAAATGCTATTAAAATCTAAGCCAGGCAGAGCCGTTCCTTATCTTCAAAATTCTCTTTCTAGGTAGGCAGATAGTTTTAGGGCTGCATCCCATGTAAGTGGGATTTGTTCAGATTTCATGCCTCAGCTTTTCTTCAGAATCAAGAGGGTTAAAAAACTTAATTTCTGAACCCAAAAATTGAAATGATTGTGAAATATTTTGTCTTCAGGACCAGATGCCTTAGGCGTAGGCCTTTAATCCCTGTGCCCTAGTTACAGCAATTAAGGTTCATGAAATATAAATTTTGTTACATATGCATCTTGGTTTCTTCTTTTTTCTTCAGTTTCAAAATCAGTCTGAAATATTAATGATCATATTAAATGGACTCTGTTATGTGAATTGCTGTTAATATTGCATTCTAGTTATCCTATCAGATGCAGTGAATGACGTTTTCTAACATTTAGACTTAAAAGCACGTTCTCTTGCTGAAGGAAATCTTGACTTTAATAACACAGTTTCGTGTAGGTCTGCCTCTTTGCATTTAAAGTTGCTGAAGGTATGCAGCACTTTGGAAAACCACAGCTTATAATTGTTCATGATTTCTAGTGCTGCAGTGCAAATTAATCATTGTTGAACTGTGCTGGGGAGAACAGAAATGCCTAACAGCATTGTGGTCCCTGCCTGATCGAGCTTATGCTCCAACATCTGAGATGTTAAACCTGTCCTTCAAAGTCTCTTGGTATATATTTTTTTTTTTTACTGAAAGATTTCTCTCAGCCTAAATCTATCATCCATTTCTGCCATCCTGTCTATGCAAATAGATTTCTGAGGCTTGATTATAACAGTTCCTTTCTCCTCTACCACTGATGAAGAAGTGGTCACTCATGTAAGTGAAGTCCCCATCAGTGCAGGTTTTGTTTCTTTTGAGATCAGGGAATGAAGGTACAGAGGTAGAAAAACAATTTCATTTAGATGGGTCAATAAAAGAAGCACTGTCTGCATAGCAACAGGTATAGCTGTTGCTATATAAAGTGATAGATAAGTGATTATATTTAACTTACAGAGATAGTAGTCCCTTCAGTATTGATATGAAAGCTCTCAAATGAAAAATTCACAGCCTTCTGGGGGGTTTGTTTTTGTTTTTGAAGGCAGAGGCGTATGTCACTGTAAAATAACTATATGTACTTTAATGTGGCCAGAAAAGAGGCACTTAGCTGTTCCACTGCAAAAAGAATGAGTTAATAAACCCGGCACACAATCTGTCTCTGCTGTAGCTCTTGGCACACAACAGCTCTAATTGGTGGAAGCTATTGAGGCCTTAATTGCTGATTTTGCAGTACTGCCATGTTTACTGATAAGGTTTAATGCAAGCTAAAATTTGTTAACTAGAGAGAAACAGTCACACTTGCATGAAGAGTGTGAGGACAAACAGCAGGCTTTTCTGAAGCACCAAATGACGATGAGGTATTTCAGCATGGCATCGTGAGGTTTCTCCTTTGAGAGTATTGAAAGGCCTTTCTTTGAGCAGAAGAGCAAGAAAAACTTTGTATCATGAAGCTAGAGCTGAAATAAGCCTATAGTTAAAGTGATAATGTTCATTTCCCTAATTCACATGATGTTACTCTATGCTTAAAGGATGGAAGACCATTGTATTGAAACATTAAGACCTTTAGTTCTTGAGCTGAGATATCCTCACATTTTATTTTTAACATTACTACACCATAATACAATAGCCTTTTGAGGTACTAACCTGCTGTTTCATTTCTGAACTATTAAGTTAAAAATCATTGTTACTTGTTTTTGAGTTTATGTAGTAGTAATAAAAATATCAAGTAAAGATGTTATATGACTGTTTATGTCCAAAAAGCTAAAAGGGAAAATAAATGGAAATGTGTTTTGTACTTAACGTAACACTCTAGAAATGCCATTATTTTGTGTTCTAGCATGTTTTTCATATACTGCATGCATAGCTTAGAGCAGAGGAAAATGTAAGGTGCTAGTTGAGTGAAAAACAGATGCTACTGTGAGCTCCAAATGAGATTTTTTCTTCATGTTTGAAAAATGTGACAGTATTCAAAGAGATTTTGTGCTTGCACATGATTAAGATCTATTTAATTTTGTTACTGGGCATACTGTATATTCTCCAAGCATTTCATGCAGTTCATAAAATGTGTATCTGTATGTGTATAGAAGAGCAGATAGTTGAAATACCTTAACACAGTGCTTTAATCCAATATTTATGAATGTTCAGAAGATGAGAAATGTCATGGTCATCAAGTGTACTGAGAAAGCTAATAGTAATTAGCATTATATTATTTTTTCAGCAGCTTAAATGGAAATTATGTCAAACATACATTAATTATCATTGTAAATTTTCTCTGCTCCTTAGACCAATTTTGTTCCAAACCATATTCAGTTAAATAAGTTGTAACTCCGTGTGGATCTATGACAGTATAAAATATTAAAACTTGTATTACATAGTATTTTAGATACATAACAGGACAGCTTTACAGACAAGTGGTTGGTTTTGAGTTTCCTCAGGGTTCTACACTTCTGTAGCACTCCTTGTTGTTCAGTAGTTTTAGCCTTGAAAGGCTGATAGACAAAACAAACCTATCATCAGTGAGGCCATGGTTAAAACTTACCAATGTAGATGTGAGAGCCACCCCCAGTCCAAGTCAACGAGGGCTGTATCTTTTTGCCTTTAAAAATCTTGGTGGTTTGCTAAGCTCTTTGGCAGACTTGTGTGGATATCCATGGAATGGGTAGCACTTTGTTCTTTAGGCAATCTGATTCAGAATCTGCCAATGTCTACTGATATTCTGCTACCCACAGATGCAGCAAAATGTATCTAAATCCTGTTCATTTTTCTGAAATTTGCTCAGCAGTGTATTTCCAAGAAGAGTTGTGAAAAATGCAAAATAATTTGCAGTACCACAAATCCATGGTCTCTTTAACTCCAAAGCTGTAGGTTTCCTTGTGGGGTTAAAAACAAAACAAACAAAAAAAACCACAAAAAAACAAAGGGAAAGGAAAAAATATGTCACTTACTTTCCTTTCTGTTGCCAAGAAACAGTTACCAGAATGTCTCTATCTACTCCCTTAACATAGGAAAGGGTCTTCTGTCAAATAGCAGTGGCAGCAAATCGTGAGCTTTCCTCTGCCTTTTCTTTTCACTTCACTGAAGTGTAAAAGAAAAAATATGAGATATTTTTTTAATAAGATAAAGTGGGAAATAAACTAATACATTCTTGAACTAGGTAATGTTTTAGAAATGTTAACTCTTGCATTTAATCTGGATGTTAGTGTTCAAAATAATATATTATAGTTCTAGCTTTAATTTTCTAACAGTTATTTTGAAATAAAATTTCCTGCATGAACTTTATGAAGTAAATCACACTTGTTGGCATACTTGTGTTAACTCCTGTATAGTGCTTTACTGGTCATGTAAGTTTTTGTTTTATCTCCTGTTCCAATTCTTTTCTTGGGTACCTTCTTCCCCTTATAAATTTTGATGCAGAACTAAAATGTGGAGGACAAAGTTTTAGAAGAACAAAATGTGACTTGTTTTCGTCTTTCTATAGTATATTTTAGCACAAATGTGATGGTATTTTTTCTGCCTACTGCTGTGTGGACAGAGATAGTAATTCCGATATTCTGTGTAAATAGTAAATCAAAGTTATGAAACATAAAGTTTGTAGTTTAATGCACATTAAAATTGTCTGTTAATGCACATTATTATTTGCTTTATATTCTACAATAATAATTCCTCAATTTGGTCTGTTGTTAGGTTTTAGTGTCCAGAACTTTTATTTGCTTTACCAGAAGTAAACAAATTTCAAATAAAAAATACTGCCTTTGTCAATAATTGTGTGATATATGATATATATTTGCCTAATCTGAAATCAGTGGTGAAATAAATAGTTTGTTATTCTTCCTTTCCTTTCTGTAATCAGTAGAGGGCTCTACCAAGCTAGTCAGGTTCTAATCATGGTGGTTGAATTTGATTGAGGGCATTTGAGTGATTTGAGTAAGTAGTTAAAATGTTTGTAGCTGAAGGGGGTTCTTGATAGCTTTTCTTTTTTTTCTTTTTTTTCTTTCTTTTCCTTTTTTCCTTTTTTTTTTCCCACCCCGTGCAAATTAGGAAGAAAGCTCATGGATAACACATACAAAGTAGATATTTTAGGTGCTAATTGCACTTAAGTGTTGCACTCCTGTGATTGATGAAGCTATATCCTGGGGCATCTCGTACTCGTTTACTTTGTATGTATGTTTCAGCAAAATACCTTGCACTAATGAGAATTTCCTGCTTTAAAACGCAGTGGACTGAATAGTTTCATTTGAATATAATAATAATTATCATAATAAAATATTTAGTAAGAATGAAACAATTTATATTTTCATGCTTCTATTCCAGTTGAATTCCTCAATTCCTTTAAAAAATGTTCCTGTGAGTTCTTGTCTGGTATATTCTTTTGTTTGTGGTTGTCATGCTTTTTATAAGGTGAACAGAATGAATAATAACATATATTCTTTTCTGTCATGTTTAGTTTTAGGGCAGACATCTGATCTGATTTAAGCAAATAGAAGTTCTACTAGTCCAAGAGAATTTTTCCAAACTATCTGTTGACAAAGGCATGCAGTCCAGGAAGAAAAAAAAAATTAAAAATGAATTAAAAAAAATAAAAAGGGAGAGAAAGAAAAAAAGGCTGAAATGAAGAAACAGTTTGTTTCCGTAGTTGCATTTTCCCCTTACAACTCTTTGATGCATCATAAATATAGCAAGCTTGGCTATTAGCTTGATTCACTCTCTTTCACAATACAATGTCGCTGCTCTGGAGAGAGATTTCAGACAGTGCTGGACCAGCAGAAAATAGAGGTAGTGAAACAGAAGTAAGCTGTTGGAATGAAGGAAACTTTAGAAACAGTCAATGTAACGTATAAAAAACATTTTCTAAATGAAGAATAAAGGACTATAAGTTGCATAGCTAAAATTGCAGCTTATAGTTTCTAGCATTGTTACACTTGTTATAATGGGACTTTCGGCCCACAATTCTTGGTAGTCTTGTGTAGGAGGGATTTGGCTGCAGGAGAAGAGGTCCTACCTGATTCCTTACCATGGGGCTGTTTTAACTGCACATTAATACAATGGCATGAACTAACACGATAATATGTAAGCTGCACACATGTTGCAATACAGTCATTAAATTTTAAATTTTTGGCTAGATCTGCCTTTTGAATTTACTTTCTTGCAACTGCATGGTTAATAATGTATTATTGATATAACTGGGAAAAAACTGTATAAAATTTCAGGCACTTGGCTGGTCGCATTTGAAAACATAGCTAAGTACATGTCAGATATCATTTTCAAAGAAGATAAAGCAAGCCTGGGATCATCCAGTTCAGTGATGCTAATCATATATGGTCAGGATAAACATAAAAGGGAAAGATTAGGGAAGATAGGTTCATGTTTTAGTTCCAGGCTTCAGTTGGCCCTTTACTACCTACATTAAGGCAATTCAACAGTCATCTGTGATGAATAATAGAAAATAAGCAGCTACAATTTGTGTTTTACTCTCTCAGACTCTCTGAACCTTTTTCTTTTACGCATCTGCTGCCAGTGCTGTTGAGTCAGCAGCTTGTTTCAATTCCAGTAATCAAAACTCTGAAAAATTTCCTTCCTTCTTTTGTTTGCCCCACAAAAGCAGCTTCTGTCAACATAATCTCCTTTCATTTTATAGAATCATGGAATCATTAAGGTTGGGAAAGACCTACAAGGTGATCAAGTCCAACCTTTTACTAAACGCCACAACGTGAACTAACCCATAGCAACTAGTGCCATGTCCAGTTGGTTCTTTAACACTCCCAGGACTGGTGACTCTACTACTTCCCTGTGCTGCTGTTCCAGCTCTTGACAATGCTTTCTGTGAAGAAATTCTTCCTAATGTCCGACCTAAAACTTTCCTGGCACAGCCTGAGGCCATTTCCTCTTGCCCTGTCTCTACTTACCTCTGTTCTTCACCCTTTCCCCTGGTGGTAATCTACCTGTGTGTCTGCAAAGGTTTAATTTCTGTCCAAGGTCACAGGACTTTGGACTTACCAAGCCTTACTGGCAGCTGGAAAAATTATATTTGGCAGCATGACTGTTTTTGGAGCCCAATGAATGCTAGCACACTGCTCAAGCTTTGCTCTCAGCTAATATCTTCTCCATTGGAGGCCTTGAAAACTGCAGACAATTAAGATAATGCTTCTCTTGGTTTCATCTCTGCAAACAGCTGTCATACTACCTCTTATGTCAGCATTGTAAATTCCCTTTTTCTTATTAGAAGTAGTACTTGGGGTGATACAGAGATTGCAACCAGTATTGCTTAGGCCACCTTTTATTCAGTAAACCAGTGTGGGTGTGTACTGTCTACCCAGAAGCAGGGGACAGTGCAGGTGTGCCTGGAGGGGCTTCTAGATACGTGTTAAGGGGGAGCTTCAGGGGGCTGTTCACTTATCAGGTCTGCAAATGATGCCTTAGCCTTTATCTGTATGTACCAGAAACTGCTTTTTGGCGGTCTTGTCCTTCTAACAGGTGGTCAGCATCATGAGTGTAGCAGCTCTTGCAGTCTCAGTGGGACAGTTGGTCTCCAGAGCTCCTCAGTCCTTGGGGAACTTTCACATGCTGGTTTCTCAGCAGTGTTAAGAGTTCAAATGTGTTTCCTCTGTTTGGACAATTTTTGGTAACTAGTTTCTTTGTTCAAACTTTTAAGAGCTTTGATGGCACCAGGAGGTCACATGGTTTGATTTGCTGCTGTGTGATTCCTGTCTCATCAATGATGAGAGCAATCTTTTTCAAACTCTATGTTCATATTTCACACTCCCTTTTCTGCCTGTCACCTTGGTAATATTCATCAGTATTAGATTAAATCTGAATAAGGAGCTTCCAGCAAGTGGAACTGATGCAAAACTAAGTGCTGAGTGAGAAGACAACCCATGCAGAGTGAAAGAGTGTCAAGGTCTTTGTTTGTAAAGTGTAGAAAAACGTGACAAGAGTAACAGTCTTATTTATGGAACTGAGAATGAGTGTCCTCTCATGTAGCTAATGTGGCTGCTCAGCAAAATTCACTCTTTTTTTTTTTTTTTTTTTTTTTTTTGGATTGTGTGTTTATGCAATGATGCTACACTAACGGAAAAGCAGGAGGTTGATTGAACACAACATTAAAAGCCCAGCTTGTTTTGAGAAGGTTTGTAAGTGCGGACTTCCTCAAAACATACTGTATTTTTCACACAGTTCAAACACTGTCCAAGTCTGTTTCTCTTTGTAATCCTCCCTCTTAAGTTGCTGGACAGATTACATGATACCTTAATTTAGGGCGAATTAGCAGAACATTTCTCTTTACTGGTAACATTGTTGGAAAGGTTGTTGCATAACTGAACATGCATTTACACCACTGAATATAAAAGTAATTTTATTCTTTTACGTTATAGTCTGTGGCCTTTCATACCTGAATGAAATGGTGATTTATTAAAAGAATACTTCTTTCAATTGTTTTGTGTCATTTCTAACACAAGCAGAAATAATTGTAGCAATTAAAGGACATTGTTTGACATTTACGACTGCTTGTTGCAATTGAGTTAAACAAAAATAATAATTTCTTGTTGCAAAAAATAAACAAAAGAGACATTACCTGTATGATTAGTAGTTTCATTAGAAAGAGTTGTTACCTGACATTTTTGTCTAAATTATAAAGTTACTTACTATAGTAGCTATGCATCTAGATCATGAAAGAGATGATAAAGGAGCAGGAATGAAGTACAGGAATATATTTAAATTTACCAAAATTACTTTAGACAAATTGTCAAATGGCATTTAATTAATTTAAAAGATTTTCTGAGGTGTGTCTCTGCAACTCTGCTTAGAAGGCCATACTTAAGCCACACAGTGAGAACTTCACCTATCTAAAGCATTTCTGAATTGTCAGTCAGTGAATTGCAAGGTAACATACTCATTTGAAGTTACTATATTATGTACTATGACAGAAGCTTCTTCTTCCATGCATGTTTCTGTAGTGTTTCTGTAGGAGTTCTATTGAGAGGTTACCTCTGGAATGACAGTATTGGTAGCTTAGAGTCAGATCCCAATATAAAAGGAAAATCTTGATTTCAGTCTGTGGGATTTTAAGCTGTTTTTATCTTATGTAAGATAGGATTTTCCTTCCTTGTGTTATGCGATCTTTAATCTTCCCATCAAAAACAGGAACATGTGTGGTTATCTTCTCACAGAAACCTGAATCTAAGAATTCACGAACTAACACTGTGAGAAATTGAATTATGTGGGTTTAAGACTGACTGACATATGTTAATATGTGCTGCACACTTGTAGGCCTGGATCCAATATTTTTCTGCATTTACATGAGGAGTATTGAGACCTCAGGCATTTCCTGGCTTTTAGATAAACCAGCTTCACAATTTTATTGGCCTGCAACTCTCTTGTATTATCAATGCTTTAAATTCTTAGAAGACAAGTGCTCCTGAAATCTGTGTCTCTCATATGCAATTGTTTTGTGGGTATTTTCCTTGAAGCTTATGAAATGATGCAGTACAATCTTGTGTCATTCTCTGTTTGTATATGCTATTTCTGGTTCCATATACTATCCATATACCAGTGATACTGGTTTCACTATCCTTTCCTTATAAATACATCAGTCTAACATACTGAAATTGAAGGAGAGCTGAGCTGACTTCAGTATGTATCCAAACACATAGGTAGCAAAGCACTGAGAGGTCAAAGGTATCTTTCATTTTACAAATGATGTTATAATGAGATTGATTCTCAGTGTAGAATTTCAGGCCACTGCTAGTGGTGCTGCAGAAACCATACAGGAAAGGATAGATGTTGATCTTCCTGTACAATGGATTTGGTGGGCATGAGGCTGTGTGAAGAATTTTGCAGAGGATAACTAAAAGTCTTCCTGGTTTGAGAGAGCTTGGCCATCCCTTCTTTTCAAACCCTGACAGACATTTAAAGGTCTTACAGCAGTGGCATTCAGAGACTACTTGCACAAACTGTTATGCTGGAAAATGTTTTACACATTGGTTATATGTGTTGTGTGTGATGCAGTGTGGCTCAGTGACAAGTCACGCAGTAAATAACCTCTTTGTGTGTCTCTATGTTAAAAGCTTTGTCTTAGCACTGAGCAGGTTGTCCTGCAAGGAGAATGGCAGTCAGATGGGGAAAGGCCCTTTTTTGGGAAGCATTTTTGTCCGTGTTTGTTGGTACACCATGACTGTCATAAAGCTGTTGTGTGCATCGTTTCACATTCCCGCGTACCTGAGACTGCAGGGAGTGACGCCCATTCTCCTCATGGCATCAGGCTGTGAATTGGGCAGGGAGGTCTGTGCTGAGAGTGCCAGTGGATGCTGGATGTAATGATATCTGTCTATCTGCCAGACATAATTCCTAAGCATGTGCATGTCATGTTTCAGATAACTGGCAATCTTCTGCACTGCTTTCAACAAGGGTGGCTGAGCCTAGACATAGAAAAGCTGTTGAGACTTCATGTTCTTTTGGGTTAAATCTCACTTTTTCTTCAGGTTTTGCAAGAGGATCTAACTCAAATCCCAATATCTGTAGGATGTGTTTGCTCAGAATCTTCTAAAACCTGTTTTTATGTAAAAAGCACAGCTGTATGAAACAAGTCTTCAAGTGTTGCAACTCTCTTCCTTCCTTCACACCCATAATGAAATGCCCTGCAATTTCTTGAGATCTTTTAGAGCAGAGAAACCAATTTGTGTAATATAAATTGGTTTCATTTTTGTGATGTCTTGTTACTGTTTGATAACAAGATTAAAATAATTTAGCACCTATTTTTAGCTTGGTTAGCATTCATAGGGCTGTTTTAATCAACCTGACTTCAGAGAGATTCCATTATGTTAAGCTTATCCCTGGCTGCAGATGAAATAATTCTGGATTAATGTCATCAAGGTGTGCTTTGAAGGTGGGAGAGTAGGCCTTACGTTGATAGCAACTGTATTAATAGCGGAACATATAATTTTTCTTGCAAAAATGGGAGAAATTTTTCTTTGGTTATGCATTCACATGAGACTGAATCTTTTTTTAGCATGCGTAAGATGCCCTGAGAAGAGTAAGGACGCTGACAGAAGAATGGGAATCAAACTATCATCTTTGCACTATAGGTTCAATTTAAAATACTACTATTTCATATGAAATTAGTTGCCTCAATACTAATAAAAGCGTGTTATTTTAAGGGTGACTTTTTATGAGAGTGGTGTAGAACTTCTCTAGCAATTCAAACTTCCTCAACTTTTTCTTCCTTTTATCCTGACTTCTCAGTGATGCTTTAACTGATTTCATACCTTCTTTACCAGAACTCTGTATCATTTTATCTCTGTTTTCCTCTATAATTACTCCAGAAGTTACCCTGAAGCCCATGTGGTCTGCTTTATGCCTTGTTTGTGATATCTAAAATCACCAGAGTTCACCTTTCCATTTTACTTTTCATTGGTAAAATGGAGTTGATGTCAGCTAAAAAGACATTGCATACCTTTTGTCTTTAACAAAATTAGGACCTATATTTAACAGTATGAATCTTCTATCAAAAATCTCGAGTGCCTGGCTCACTTAAACCCTCTGCAGATCTTAAGGTAGAAGTGTAGATTTTCACATCTAAACTTAAGCACATAAAATTCAGTGCTTTTTAATGAACAGGTGCATATACTAATCAGTAATATAATATCTTGGCTTTTTTTTTTTTAAATTCTGGAATGAAATGCTTTCATTCATGTCTTCCAAAGAGTCTGGTCCACTAGTCACATTAGGGAATGGATATCTTCTACCAGTATATAGTGCTTTTGTAACTACAAATTATTTTCCATAACTTTTTGACAAAAAATGCAATTAAAATTTATTCTCCTGGGGGAAAAAAAATCTTCTTAGGGGATTATGCCACTTAATTCATGGTTAGACGAAGTATTTCAGCCCTGTTTCGTGGTTTATTCTAGTCATTATTAGGACAATACAATTTCAAGTGTGCTAAATTCTAAGTATTTATACATATTCACATTATAAATTTGGTTTTCCCTTTAGAAAATACAGTCTAAGTTCTTTACAAAGCTTAGGTCTGAAGTTATACTTTTCTGCAGTATGTAGAAATCCAGCTAGGCATACAGTGATAAAAGTGTAGAGTTATAGCATTATGACTCTAATTATTTAATTTCAGTGATCTAATTCTTTCATGGTGTAATATTTTATGTATAAGCCCAAAGCAGAATTCCATTTTTAAACTTTTTTAGTAATTGCTCATCATTTGCAATTTGTATTTGTTCTGGACAATAGATATGTTACTCAACAAAAATTTTTCCATGTAATTTGCTTCATTGTTCGAGGGCAACTGAGGCATAGTGGCAGAAATACATTTGGAGAAGGGAAAGAGATTTACAAAAAGACAATAACTGATAGTAACAAAATATTTAATAACAGTATTGATGAAAGGTTTCAAATGCAAGTCTATGATAAGCTACAAAGTTTACAGTTGAAATATTATGCATATGTTATGGATTTTTCTCTGCAGTGTTTAGGAAGTAGAGTGAATAAGCTACAAGACATTGAATGTGTATGGAAAGGAAAAATGCTGTTTGCTTAGGACAGAGAAGACTCCCATTAATTTTATTATAAAAAGTTACCCAAAAAATTAAAGAAACCCCAAAAAAACCTGAGATTTTGCTTGGAAAGAGTTTATGTTTCAGTTTCTGCTGAATTCTATACACACAGATTTTAAAATTACTTTTGTGATGAAGTTTTTATTGTTCCATATCTCTTTTAAGGTAGGGTAAAAATAGCAAATCTCTGGTGAAGGCAAAAAGAGATACACAAGAAAAGATTTATAGGATATAATAAGATTAAAGTAAACTATTTTAACAGAAATATGTAATGTTGGTTTGATTAACTGCAACACATCAGAGAAAGTAAAAATTAAAGCTAGGAGTAAAAACATCTGTCTAATACATAGGCACAAACTTCAGACTACTCCATCATTTTAAACAGCACACAAATATAATTACCTTGTTTTCAGTCTTTGTATTAGTAAAAGGAGCTTCAGTCAGATTTTTTTGTTCTGCTTTTAACTAGGTACCCATTTTATACTGTGTCTTTAAAAAGTTTGCAATTAGTTACAGAGTAAAAAAATAAATAAAACAAAGCTAACAACCTAACAAACATTTCCAGCAAGCCTAAGACTTATTCAGCCTTGATTACAACTGATTTTTGTAATAATGTAACAGGATTCTACCTCAAATTAATGTTTTCAAATAAAGTACTGTGGTCAGAAAACCAAGACCCTTGATTTGAATGTAAGTGACAATTAAACACAGTCCTAAAATTCTCATTGTTCTAAATCAGAATGAAAATAAAATAATTTGTTTAAAATGTATGCTTAACTTTCGTGTATATCAGGTGGATATCTATAAAAGTAGAAACCTGAATGAATTGATTTTGAGAGGAAAATACGTTGGAATTGGAGAATATAAATGATGCGGACAAACATTTGAATAATTCTGCAGGACTTGATTCAGTAAGTTCACTTGCATGTGCCAGGTAAACATGTTATTCAACAAATACTCGGTTTTACTCAGACTGACTTTTAACTGCCTGAAATTCATAAAATAAGGAAGAACATTTATGAAATATTAAGATATCATCGTGACAGTGGAAACACAGTGCTACAGGGCTCACTGCATAAAAATTATATCATTCTGCTGCCTTTGAAATGTTTTATGATACTTCTTGAGGGCCTCGCAACATTAGTTTTAAATCAAAAAATTATTCAAAAAATAAGTGGAATAGCATGTCTTTGCAAATGGTAAAATGAACTGTTAGAAAAGGGATGGAGCCATAAAAACCCAAATCCATTTCAATTCCCTGGTGTAGTCAATAATGCTTATCAATATACTACTATCAGAGTGTAAGGTTCTTCTTCATTTTAAACCAGGATTTCCTTTACAGAAGAAATTATGAATACCATTGCAGCTCAATATTTATAAGTATTTCCCATTCTTAATGATCAATGAAAAGCACTTATACAGAAGCCTTTCAAGATCAAATACTGTCATGTTTCCCAATTCCTTTTCTCTCTGCCATTTCTTTTCCTCAAAAGTATCTCTCCTGAACAAGTAGCTGGGGAAAAGACGTGGCATTGTAACAATGGGTGTCTGAGAGTGCCTTTAAGAAGCACAAAATTGATGTGCTTGTTATGAATCAGGGGATGACTGTAAGAAAAACTAGATTTTTTTTCTGAAGCACAGCTTGCCCTTTCATTATGATTCATAGGTGTAAGGGTAATGTCTTCTTTCAGTTGACGGAGGACTTGAATGATACTTCCTGTATGCCAGACTGGTCTTAATGTGACCGTCGTGTTCTTGAGAAAGATAGCACCAGCATTGCTTCTCTTTTAGCACCACCCTGTCAGGGATGAATCGTAGCATTCCTTATCCTTCCTTTGCTCTGGTAACTACAGTGATCATTCATTTCTGATCTTCACTTAACTCAGGACCGTAAAGCTGGGCAGAGAGAAAGCAAGCTGTCATCATCAGGAAAGCAGCAGGTTCATGAGTAAAACCACTTCTTTCTGATTTGGAAGTGAGGTAGAATTGTTGTCCCTTAGGTGAGGTTAAAGAGGTTGTTTTCCCCTTGGGTGAAGATTGCACACTCAATTTCATACTCAAAAAGATTGATCCTAACTCCCCAGAAATCAATGATTTTTAAATTTTTTCCTGCCTTAGTGGACATTTTCTCGTGTCATAACTTTACATCTTGAAAAATTCCATCGATTTTTTTAAGCACTTTCAGTAAGTCTATAATCCTTCCTTCCTCATTTACCATAATACATCAGGCAGATTTGAGATATATCTTGCTTTCAATCATAAAATAACTTCACAGAAGCCTTATTCTGATATCTGTGTGGAGTAGATCCTACAGCTGCTTATTTCCTGAGCAGCTGGTGGCTGTGCAGCCTCTTCTGTGGGATTCTGCATAATGTCACGGGGTGGCCCTTGGCTGAGGCAGCTGCCGTCGCTGCTTTCCCTGAGCCACGCAGCAAATGGCACTGGGGGCACGTGGAGGCAGTCCACACAGAAGGGACACAGAACTCCGAGTTTGGATGCTGTGTCATCCTACACGGCATTTTTTCCGCTGCTGACATTTTGTATGAGATTTGGATGTGTAATCGTGAGGGACGCTTAAGTGAGAAATCAGAGTCTCTACTCCTCAAGAACGTTTTTATAAAATTAGTGCCCGCTTTATTACTTGTTACTTATGTCAAAGATATTTTTTAAAGTGTTTATTCAGTGTATTAGCTTAAATGATGGAAAGCCTTTCCTCCTCACAGCCTTGTTCAGTCTTGTTTTTTATTCAAACACTCCATGAACTGTCATGCCTATGTTTTAATATATTTGTAGAATATTTATGCTAGGTATTAAGTGATTAATCCTCGAAGATTATGAAGTCCTCAAATCTGTGTATAATTCAACAAATACAGATTAAAAAGCTTTTAGGCATTGAAAATTGTAGATCTCTTGGGGACCTGAACAATTATTTCATTTTTTTTGCCAAGGAAAACCAAGCCATTAAAAATCATGTGCTGTAAGTTCTCTGAAGCCAGAAGGTTGAGTGACACTATTGCCTGTTTTTCATTTGCTTAATCATTTATTTCTTTCCAGCTGGCTCCTTAGAAGCTGATTTTGAGTTCTTTCCACACCAAACATACTCATTCATATGAGAAGTATACAGTCAGTTTGCACAAATACCTAAACTTTGTGAACAACAGAATACTTTGTCTTTCATTTGATTACAACCCTTCCCTTCTCATATTTTTTAAAGAACATCTGTTAGAATTAAAAATGTAGTTAACAACTTTAGTCAATTATTTGGAGCTTAGCAGCTGAAAAATTAATTTTAAAAGTTATATTTGGCCTAATCCAGAGATAACCATTTTCTATTTTGAGGTAAGAACTCTGAATTATGGTAATTTCACTTAGGAAAGCCTCCAAAAGACGGGGAGTTTTTAAAATTCAACTGTTACTAATTTATCCTATTGGGTATATGAGTTTTGTGCAAGTTAGATTCTTGTAACCCAAATACTGGTCCGTTGGTTTTTTTGTTTGTTTGTTTTTTTAGTCGTTCCACATGTACAATTCTATATGAGTTTGCAAACTGATTATTTCTCTCAATTAGTCCCTCTCTGTTGTAGAGGAGGCATTTGGGTTTGGTGTTTGGTTTTGACTTGTTTTTTTTCTTTTTAAAAGGGGTATCTTCAAAATGGCTTTCAGTAAGAATTGTGTTTAATACCAGTAGGCCTGGACCATGATTTAGTAATGACCTGGAATGACAAGCTTCTGTCTTTTACAAGCCTTCCAAAGGAAGGAAGAGGACAGTTTGATCACTAGTCAGTGGTTTATTTTAGGTGGTATATGATATGTATATATGATCACTGAAAATACTTGGAATTATACTCACATACTAAAGTGTTTTTTTCTTTTAAGGTAGACACGTTTTTGTTGGCTGTTTGTTGCCATAAGAGTTTCTTGCAAAATGCAAAATTGTAAGTTCTATTTATTGTCCCTGGAGACATAAAATGATATATGGTTGCCTAAGTTTAGGCTGAACAGATCTGAAAATTCAGTCCTCTGTTCTTCTCACTGAGCTACTTGCATTTAGTTGAGGTGGGTAAATCCCTTGTCAAGACCTCGAATAAATTTGGAAATCTGCAGTCAAGAACTGGAGATGGATACCTCTCAAGTATGACATCCCAGATCCCATAGAGATGTGGGTCACAGTTCTGAGATGCTCCTCTGCAGGTATTGCACAGGAAATCCCAGGCAGAAATCAAGGATGCAGAAGATAATACTGGGTGATCATCAAATCCTAGATGAACTATTGTTAATGAGACTGTGAGAGAGAAAGTAAACACAATAGGGAAAGAGAAAGTATTATTCAAAGCTTCTGCCTTTTACAACTTCGTGCTTCTCTAACTCACATAGGAATGTGATACTTGGCTGAGTGCTTCCTTACTTCTCTTCTGCATGTGTCTTGTTACAGTAATAATTAAAGGTTGTTCATTCCCCACATTATCATTAATTCTAATGGTTGTACCAAAGAGAAAATTTGCCAAGAACAATACCCTTTGAATTACTTAAAGATAATTAGCCTTTTTTTCCCGGTTCTCTTCTTGAGACCTTTTTTTTTTTTTTTTTAACACTGTAGGCATTTAGAGGAATAAAGGGGTTTTGGAATTAAAGGACTAAAGGACTTTTCAGGATAAATTCAATAGTGGACTAAGATAGTATTTCTTGTGAAATTCTGTACTTATTTAAGTATATAGTGCAGTATACGTCCTTCTGTCTGCAGGATTTCAAACAAAAAAAAAATTATCTGAAGAATAATAGTACTAAAAAGTTTATAATTTTTCCACTCAGGTATGATGCCTGACCCTAAGCACATCACTGTTTACTTATTCATCACCAAACTATTTAAGTAGCAGAAAAAACAGAAATGGCAGAAATATTAATTAATCACTTAGAAGACAAAAAACATATTGGAAACTGTTTTCAAACCATTGTGGACATTTTCTTGGACTGCATATACTGACTATATTTTCCATATTATCACTTCATATATTCTTTCATCTTGTCCCAGTTGATTTGTTCTTACATTTCTCTCAAGACTCCAGAAGATTTATTACATGGAATTGAAATACGCTTTTATAAAAGCTAAAATTCTTCTGAGATTTTAGGTTTATACGAGCTTTATTTTTTGTGTGGTAATTGTGTAAAGAATTTAGAGGCTGACTCAGTCCAGGGCTGCTGCTTTGCTTACACATGTTCTCTGCTGAAACACTCATGAGGATGACAATACAGGCATGTGAGCGGGTTTAAGTCAGTAGGTTAAGTACTAACAGAGGGATGCTCTCATTACAAGTATTAACTGGTTCCAGTGTAGTAATTTATATCATAGAAACAAGGCAGCAAATAAAAATACTCATTTTTCTTACACAATTAAATTGAATTCAATTAAATTGAATTCGTAATTAAGGGCATTGTTGATGACTGAGTGAAAGGCCATTCCAATTTACAATGTGGTCAGGATAAGAAGAAACTTAATTCAGGAAGATTTAGTGTCTCTTCTTCCTCTAGTACTTCTCTTGGAAAGGAGCTATGAAACATCCTAGCCTCTGTTAGATAGCAACCAAACTACAGGTACAATCAAGGTGGTGTCAAGTTTCTGGTGTCTGTAGTGTCTTCTGCTTTTTCTCATTTTAGTTACTACTGTCCATGATTTCTGTGTTCTCAAGACAATAGTATAGCATGAAAAGGTTAAAAAATTAAGCTAAACAAGTTAAAAGCCATTCCTGGAAGTTTATTCATCATTCTTTACCATTTCCAAAGTGTGATCTGACCCATGGGCAGCCTGGGGAGCTCAGTCTCTCTGAGTCCAGCAGAACATGCAGCTGCTTTGCATTCAGAGATATTCTAAATGCTTGGGTTTGAAAAGGAGCCTTTGGTGAGACTATCAACCATGTCACACTTTTTTCCTGACTTTGACTTCTGCCTGCTTGAAAAGGAAATGGTTGTACTTTTTTGCAAGTTCTAGCACCACCTCTACTTACTCCACAGGTCCATTGAATTAGTGAATGAAGGGGGGGAAAGCCTCAATGACTGGCTCAGTCATTCTTGACCACATGTGTCAGACTTAATCCTGAGGATAAAGTTCAGTGCTGTGGGGTTTTGAGGTGCAGGATGCCTCAGAAAATTGCAGCTTCTCTTGCTGTGTGTCTGGATAGTCTCCTTGTGAAATTTTTTGCCTGAGGCCATTCCCATCTCCAGGTGCTTTCATGTATATTCTTTCTTTGGTGGTTTTGCTGGTTTTGCATTACTATTTATGGTTTGTCTTGGTTCATGGGTTAATAGAAAACTATAGGAATTTTGAACAAGATGGTCATTTGGCTTTCTGTTTATGTGACTAATCTTTTAATAGCAAGTCTACTGACTTCACACACACATATATAGAAATAGTCACTAAAATTTGACCATATAAAGTTTTCTAGATTGTTAATTTTATTTCTTTAAGGAAAGTGGGATGCCTTTGTTAAGTACTTTAAATACATCTAGCCTTTTCTTTTAAGAGCCTGCATCCTCACAAGGGAACCACTCAATGCTGTGATTGGATTAATGCAAATTGGATGGGAAGATTGGGCTGGGGTAGGAGCAATTGAATTTGGAAAGTTTATGAGAGCTGCTAGTTCAGGGTGAATAATAAAATAAAGACAGCAGTTTTGCAATTTTGAAAAGCTCTGTGCTATGTAATAGACTATAATTTAATTCTGAGAGACTTTTTTATTAGATTTTTTTCCCAAGTAAAATCACAATTCCTATTGTTCCTTATCATATGTCTCATTACTTCTGCAAGTATTATCCTCTTTATATGATTAGAGTGATTCATACTTAGCTCTTTTTGTTGTTCTGTACACAATTGCAGGTAAATAATGGAAGCAATTTGATGCTTCTGAATAGACCAATAGGTACTCTGGGGTTTTTTTCTAAACAGGGATATATATATTTTAGCAAAGGAGTGATGATAAGACTCACATTGAGATCATCAACAGATGGATACCTCTGATAAAATGTCTCAGCATTGGCCAGAGTAATAAGCCTGTGCCACACAGTGGTTCTGAGGTTCACAATAAACATGTATGAAGTTTGTCATAATTTGCACTCATTATCCTTTGTAGATACTTCTGGAAAATATGTTTTTTCAGAAAAAAACCCATTATGATCATTTGTATTTTTGAACATTAAGCTGTCATAAAAATGTATCTAGCAAACAAAACAATCACTCTTTGAGGGAAGTTGGCTCTGTGAGAGAAGGAACACTTCATGCTCTGCTGAGTACTTCCAAAATCAGACAAAGCCAAAGAGAATTGGAACAGTGAGGTTTCAGTCCCCTACACCGTGGAATTGAAGAGGCTCCATTGACTGGGCAGAAAAATGCACTCATTTCCAGTTCCTGAAGAAGCAATGGTTTAAAAAATCTAAAACCAGGGCAGTGAAAAGAAATGTACTATTGGTGAAACTGTATGATGAATTGAGACGTCATTCTGGCTCTTGCTCAGAGTTGTGTGTAGCTATAAATTCAGCAGAGTGGCAGTGACTGAAGTTATCTTAGTGTTGATTGCCTGGTTATTTTTTACGTCAAAAATTTTAATTAGCACTTACCTGAGGTAAGAGATCCTGCATTTTGGCTTGCAGATTTTAGTTGTGAATCAGAGAACAAGTTTAAGCTCTGCTCAAAAAGTATAGTTAAACTTTCACAAAATGGATCAAAGGATATTGGGTATTACTTTTTGCATGCCTTAGGGCATCTCGAGGAGTTTGGGTTAGTTACTGCATACCCACATTAATTATTGTGTGGTAGTGCAAGAACATTTATTATTTATTAGCTTTTCTACCTCCTGAATTTTCAATTTTAAACTGATGATTAAAACTTTACTAGAGCTACTGACCCATATTTTTACATTTCCCTCCCTATTCGCCTTCCCCTTTTCCCCTTTGGATTCAGTGAGTAATTAGCAGAGTAGATGTCATTCAAACTAAGAGTAAAATCAGTTAAAAGTATTATATTGGGAATGTTCTAGACTCAGTTATAAACAGTATTATTAAAATATTGACAAATAACTGAGAAACTGAGTTGTAAAATAAAGGACAAATCCTACCTATATTTTTTTAATGAAAATGCTAATTTTAATTTTTGGGGTATGCAAATAATTTTAATTGATTCATTGGTCAAAATATCTTGAGAATCCCAGTCTTAAATTGGTTCAAGTCAGTGTCACCTCCTTCTTCATCATTAAATGGTCCAAATGACTGAATCAGCCAGACAGGTTTCCGCTGTTAGATCTGTTCTCTAGGTCCTAAAGTAAGCCCACCAATTCAGCATCAATAATTTGTTAAAGTGCAGAGCTCTATTAAAAAACTAATGCTCCTTCACCTTGGATTGTTAATTATTTTTTTACTGTTATTTAACACGTAGTCAACCAATGACATGTACAAATACACCAATGTGTATATGTATCATACTTGTTCTGAAAAATGTAGATGTTATTTGTATATTTAAAATCTGAACTAGTTTGCAAGGTAGAGGTAGAACAAGGTAAATTTTTTTATGCTTTATGAAGCACGGGACTCAGACACTGTTGCTGTTTGTGACAGTTTTTTCTCCAGATCTGCAAACATATGCTTTAAAATTCAAAACACAAGCTACAGTGAAATTTGAGTGGAAATAAAAAGAGATAGTGACTAAGGGAAGATGATAGTTACAGTGAAAGAAGCAAGAGTTTAAGGATCTATATATCTAGGTTCAAGATGCCCTTCTTTGGCATGCAAATAATAATGCATGAAAAATACATTACTCTCTAAATATTAATTTATTCTATTATGTTAATTTGGCTTAATTTCTTAAGAAGAGCCTTCCAGGGACATTTTTCAGAATATATGTTTATAATTTTTGGGTTTTAGTATTGCTTAATGTTAAAATAAATATTAATTATTTTTATTAACCTGGGAAATAAATGTTAATAGCAATAATAGGTTCTAATAATGGTAATAATACCTGTCAGAAACTTAGGGATCATCCTTTAACATTTGTGTAATGTCTGTTAAAATGAATGTGAAAACCATGGTTTGCTAAGAATGCAGTGGCGTTTCTCCAAGTGGAAGTAATCGTTAAGAGCTTGTCCAAAAATGGTTACAGATGTTTTAAGCGGTGTTTAATTATTTTAGCAGGTTTTATTGATGTTTCTGTTAGGTTTTATTAGCATTTCCACTTCTGGACTGTGGCTTTTATTCAAACCCAAGATGTCATGATTTCATGATGTCTGTGTTTATGAGACTGCCACATGTTGCTGTGGAAATTATTAGAAAGTAACAAATAGAAGGCCTACTTCTGTATGAGACTTCCCTCTCTTTGCTTCTCCTTATTTATAAATTTAGTTAACTATACAGCTACTACAAAAGTTCAGTATTATTCAGGATACAGTTATGGAAGTATCAGTGTCAAAAGTGCAAGTAATTGCCAGATGTTTTAAGAAAAGTCTGGAATAGTCAATAGGAATTTGGTATCCCTTCTCTATATGAATCTTGATGTTAAAAACTGTTGAATTAATATATTCATTCCAAATGTCTTATGATTTGTAGCAGTTATATTACTTTTAGTTCTAAGTGCTTTTCATCTGATTGTTTCTAAGCTTTCTTTCCCCAAAACGTTAATTAAATTAATGTTCTGATGTATAGTAGGTTAATACAATTTTCATTTTACAGATGAAGAAACTGTATCTAAAAAGGTCACATCTTGTGTCTGTGACTGATGGAGGTACACAGTACTCCTCTGCGTTAGCCACTGAGAAAAAATAAATCTTTTTTCAATCTGTGCATTTACAACAATTACCATAACCAAACATAAATGCAAAGTGATTGAACTTTTCACTCTGAGACCACATATTCCCAGCAGATGGAGGAGGGGAGGAGGAAAAGAAAGCTTTAGGAGTTAGCCAAAGCGGAGGAATAGCATCATTCAGGCAGATCAATCACTGGACATTGGACAAAAATGTGTACATTTCGTATGTGTTTACATGAATAGATACGAGTATATGTGTTTATGAATTTACATATATTAAGGTATTTTTAAGCTAATTTTCAAAGAGCTGTAGGAAATATTTCAGATTTGCAGTATGATTTTATCTTGAGGGGTATATCAGAAATGATCATATTTTCCAGAGATGTCTATTTCCCCAGAGTTTGAAAAGAAAGTGCTGCTCAGTTCTCCAAACCAGAAACTAATAGGAAAAAAAAATATAAATATATATATATATGTATAATGGAAGGAGCAGCTGGCATTTTCTGGAGAATTGAAATTCTAAAATTTTATTTATGGAAAAAAAATTGTTTCATTTTTTTAATTTCAAACATGTAAATAGGCTTTTGAAACGCTCGTTCTTCTTGAAAATCCTACACACTCTTAAACCCAAGCTCTTGGGAGTTTTATCTTAAGAGCATCTTTGTGAGATTGAAGACCTGGTATCTAGGTTTCCCAGGATTTCTAGGTTGTTCGTGGGGTTTTGCGATTTCTGAATGTATTTCTCAGTTGAATTTGAAAGCTTTGATATCTGTATCTCCTCACCAGGCTAGTTCTAGACTGAAAGGACTGACAAACCTGTTAACTTTGGCTTCAGAATGACTTTAGATGCAGGAAGGATGGTTTTAGGTGACTTGGAACCACTTTCTAAAAGAAAAATTACAATTTTTTGTGGAAACTGAAATTTTCCATTGAAAGTTGTGACACTTGTAGAATACACATTTTCTACCCAAGTCATTGACAAAAGAGTATGTTCCAGATGAGGACCTCAGCCAGTTTCTAGTAGAGTTATTAATGGTTACTGAAGACACAAGAGATGTAAGCAAAGTAAAACTAGCTTTTGTAATTGAATATTGCAGGGTATTTTGATATTGTGAGTAATTTGATTACCTAGAAATGCAGTTAGATACATATTTATCCAAATTTAATTTTTAGCAAGACCCTGAGATAGATACCATTGCTTGTAAATTTTTCTCTCTATCCTGAGTCAATGGCACCACTGGACAACATCTGAATAACTTCATCCTGATGAACACACACACTGCTGTATTGAAACACTCTGCTTTGGTTGCACTTAACATTTCATTGTTCACCTGCATTGATGATATTGTGTCCCAACCCTATGTTCATATATGCTGCCAGGGAAGCAAGTTGTGGGGAGGAGCTGTTGAGCAACACATGCACATCACAAATCTCTCTTCTCCTGTACCTGGTCTTAGACTCTTTGCCTATGCTGGAGATGACCCCTAGAACCTCCATCTCCCCACTTGCAGCTCTTGGACCTATGAACCCCTGACGTTCCTGTCCCACCTGAATGTCACTGTCACTCAGACCTCATCCTGTGCTTGCAGACTGGTCCAGCTGGAAGCTCGCTGGCTCCCGTATGTGCATGCTCAGAGCTGTACCCACACATAAGATAGGCTTTAGATATGTAGGAAACAGGGTGAGCCATGGGGTAGCACAAGGTTCAGGCAGGCAGGCATGCTGAGCAACCTCATTACATGCAGCTAACCTCTGTCCTTCTTTATTTTCCCACTTTTATCCTTCCCAGATCCATCTTGATCCCTTCTTCTACATATTTTTGGTCCTTTCCCTAAACATCTCAAGTGTTACAGAGTATAATGTATTTTCTCTGCTTTATTCACAAATTCTTTTGTAAAAAGTTCTATGCTCTGATGACCCTGTTTAATGAACATGGCTTCCTGGTGAGAGTTTCCTTGTTTACCTGCTTCAGTGAGTGTCTTCAACAGGGACATTGTTTTCCTTTGATGCCTTTGGAGTAGCCAGTGGTGTGCTCCATTTTCCTTTCTTAGGTCACTTGGGGTCCTACACCTATCACTGCTCCTCTGTGTTTGTGGTTGTCAGCTGTTCATCAGAAAACTTCTCATTTGCCATAAGAAAAGATCACTGTCAATTACGTTAGTCTGGAGGCCACATCAAAAGTAACTTCACATTCCTAAAGCAGAGGTTGTGTAGTACTAAGAGTCCTCATACAAACTGTGATTTGCACTGCCCCTTTTCACAACTGCTTTGTGTCCGTTCTCATGCTCTCTTATGTCCAGTAGAACTTTAATCCTAAGATTTCAGAAATTAAAATTGCTTCCGTTTCTACCTTGAGAAAGCTAGATTTATGAGACATGCTCGGGCCACTTTTATTAGATTGAAGCAGAAGTTGCCAATTTCTTTTTGTAGCATAGCCACTGCACTATATATATCCTGCCCTAAAGCAGTACTTCAGGAAATAAGTTCACGTCTGATCTAGGTGCAAACTGACCTCACCTGAAAGTTGCCTAACACACAGAGGGAGTGTTAAAGAAAAAGTTAAAGAAAGAGGAGTTAATCTCTTTTGTCTTTCTGCAAGAAATTATCTGCAAGATATTTCTGCAAATATGATCAGGTAGCTTCTTGTGTAATCATAACTTGTTTTAGATTTCTTCTGTACAGAAAATATATTTATAAGATTGTAAGCATCCCCTAATTTTCTAGATAAATAGGTCTTTTAGTTACTTTTTGTGGGATCAAATGTCTAAAAATTAGAAAATGACAGATAGAACATCCAAGGAGTTCATTTCTTTATGGAAATAAAGGTAAAAAGACATAATCTAAGTTATGGTTTTAAATAAACTTAATGAATAATAAACTTAATAAATAAGCTTACTGTCATCTGGGAAAGAATACAGGTAATCATAAGAAAACAGATTTTCAACAACTACAGCTTTAAAGACATTAATATACATATTTAATGTTTGTGTGTCCTTTTATGTCTGGACTTTCATCTGGAGAGTGGTGAACTCCTGGAAGAGTTGCTTTTCCCCAGAAATTATTTTATTCATAAAAGAAATGGCATTGTTTCGTGAACTTTCTTGATGAAACTTTACTGGAATGAAAGCAGTCGTCTGTAATACTTTATTGGTTAAGCTGAACTACATTTCAAGACAAGTAGTTCAAGGTCCTTTTGGAAAACTGTATTAAAATCTACAATGCCTCCCCCACCTTCCCCTCAAATTTTGTATTTTATTAATTTAAAAAAAAATACAGAAAAGTAACAGTAGAGAGATTTTTACTGTTAGATGAACAGTTGTTAATGACAGAGATATAAGGACCCATGTGCCTCAGACAGGCAGTTATTGAGAGCTTTGTTTTGGTTTAAATATTGATGTTTACTGATTTTCTAGAGTTGGAACTATATCATGCCTCACTGGTTTTTGTGATGTTTCTTCCCTTTGGAGATTAGGAATTCATTTTTCATTTTCTTTTGAACTTCTCTTAGCCATTTTCTATTGATGTTCTTATTAATGTGTTTTTCATTTTATGTTGTTTTCTTGTATTGCACTTTTCTTCAGAAGCATTTTGTTTGTCAGGGTAA
The DNA here is from genome assembly GCF_021018805.1 of Prinia subflava. Taxonomy (NCBI): domain Eukaryota; kingdom Metazoa; phylum Chordata; class Aves; order Passeriformes; family Cisticolidae; genus Prinia; species Prinia subflava. The sequence continues at coordinate 56,461,395 of NC_086247.1, forward strand.
AATGTAACCTGGTGTACTGGGTTCACTTTTGCAGTCTTGCCTGTTTCCAAATGATGCAGGCATTCCAAATATATGGTAAAGAAACCTCTGAATCTTATGAAACTAAAATGTTGTCTGTGTTCTCTGAATTCACGTATAAGAGAAATTATCGTGTCAGATGAGATGGTCGGGTAGAAAAAACCCCACACAACAAACACAAAAGAACAGCTGATAATCATCTGGTTACTGTAAACTTCAATTTTGTAACACTTACTGAACAGCTAACTCCATTCACTGATGTGGTTTTTAAAGATGTGCTGTTTATCTTGTCCATATAATGTGTTATTGAGAGAAAGAAGGGCTGATATGCTTTAGTGATATCACTGAGGGAAGGAGAGGTGACAGAGTTCTTAAAAAATGATTTTGCAGTCAAGTTACTAATATCCTTGGATATGAAAAGCACAGTGCTGTTGGTTGCATGGAAATTTGTATTGTACAATTGTTATGTGATTTTCATCTCTGTTTTGCAAACAGAGTATGGTAAGAGCTACATAATATAGTAGAGCGTGTCAGTGTGGGCTCGGTGGAGTAGCATAAGGTTCCCTTAAAAGAGTTCTGATGTTTTACATTAGGTGTATAAATATTGTTTGAATTGAAAGCTACATTTGCATAGCCCTGTGTAATGAGTTGGCCCTAACCAGGTACCCACACAGCCACTCACACACTCTCCCTACCCAACAGACTGAGGGAGAGAATGAGAAAAACGAAACTGAAGGCACATAAACAGATGAAGGAAAGAAGGAGGAAACCAATTCAAAGAAACCACCTCCTACAAGCAGGCTGTTGTCCAGCTGTTGACCAAGCATCAGCCGCATTTGGAGGCAATCCCTTGTGCCCTTCTTCTTCTATCTCAGTTCTTCTTGCTGAACATTATTACATGGCATGGCTAATTTGGGTCAGCTGTTCCAGGCTGTTTTCTCTCCCAGCTTCTTGCCATCCCATGCTGGGGACAGAGTCAAAGTAGTAGGAAGAGAAGCCCTGATTCTGTGCAAACACTGTTCCAAGAATGGCCAAAACATTGCTGTGTTACTAATATGTTTGGCAACAAATCCAGAACACAGCACTATGAAGGCTGCAGTGAGGAGAATTAACTTCATCCCAGACAGACAAAGCACACCTTGTTAGAAGAACTAATAAATGAACTATCATGTATTATTTTTAGAATCATATCAAAAATGAATTTACAGCAGTAGGTAGTAACATCTTTGGATGGTGTGAACAGAGATGTACATTAGGTAGAAGTGATGGTGGTTAGAGGTGTATGAAAAAGGTACAACCCTGCTTTATTTCTGCAGATATCTTTGCTCATTCTGCACTGTTTTCCATTATTTCTGTTTGAAGTATTTGCTATTGTTTGTTCATGGCAGCTTACAATGAATGGTTTCATTTGTTTCTCAGTACAGTCAGGCCTTAGATCTTGCTGACCTTCAGCAATGCAGTGTTAGTCAGCACAGTCATGTTTTTAAGTCTGGATTGAGTAAGGCCAAAAGTAACTGGCTTTATATGTTCTTTTTTTTTTTTCTAATTCATGCTTAATCTCTTTGAAAATGTATAATTCACTGTATTAGAACTGTTCATTCTTTAACTTATAAAGGGAGATAAAAATGCAAAGATAAAGGAAAGGAAAAATGAAGTACATAGTGAATATGAGATAATTGTGTTGTGCAACAGAAAGGGAAGAAATTAATTTTATTGTAAGGATTTGAGCTCTGTATTTTATTTTATTCCAATCTGCACTGTTATAATAATTTTGCCTTTTTTGCCCAGCACATTGCTGGAGCAGTATTGAGTCAATAATTATTTTGTACATAAAGGTACTTGAGATTTGAAGAGGTCCATTGTATGCTTGATATAACGAGTTTTATAAGTCATTAAAAATGGATTTTTTTTTATAAATCACGTCCTAAAACCTTCAATACAAAAAAAAATTGGATCTAACACCTACATTTCAACATTTACCACAATAAAAAAGAGAACTGCCAATAAATATTCATGTCTAAGAACGCGAAGTAAATGAGGACATACATTGTGTATTTTCAGTGTGACTGGTAATTTGGAAGGCAATTAAGGTAAACTAAATCCTGAGGAATGGCAAGGCATTCTGTGGGTCTGTGTGGATCTTCCTGTATGTTTGCAAAAATTAGCTTTGTCAAAGTATTTGCTTGGTGGTATCTTCAGTTACAGATACTTTGTTAATCCTTAAAATGTAGCTTGAAAAATTCCAGTCCTCCTTTTGGATTTTTCTTTTACCTTCCCATTGGATATTTTCTCTAAATGCAGCTTTTCTTTCCCCATCAAATCTTACATAAATACACATTTTTAAGAAGATATTCAAATGTCCATCTGTTTGCTGAAACTAATTCTCTAAAAAGCTGACAGTAGACACGTTTTTAAGCAAATTTCAGATTCAATTCAGAATTTTTATTTAAAACTGATTTAATGGGAAGGTTAGAGAAGTCCTCTTGAGATTTCAGTTTTATCCACACTATTCTTTAAAAAGGTTTTCTTCAAAAAAAGGGCTATATTTATCTATTTGTTAATAAGAGAAATGTAATATTCTCTGATAACTTTGTTTTCTAGGGAGGATTCAACTCTGTTGAACAACTGGGTTTACCAGTGGACAAAAGACCAGGGATTTACCAACTTGTAATGTAAAACCTGTGTAAAAATATGTTGACTTCTTTGTGAGACATCTATTGGACTTAAACCTAATTTCTGACTCGTATGTGTAGTTCCTTTTTTATAATAACATATATAGAGAGAGAATCTGAATCAGAACGTAAATTCTAACTTCACAGTGAGGCTTAGCTTTATTTCAGTTATTAGATATTTTATCCAGTTATATATGCGTTTTTATCAAATTATATTGTTGCTGTATTAGAAATGTGTTGCACTTGATGAATTCTTAGCATGTAATAACACATGCTATCCAGTTCAGTACTAGAAAAATTGAAAAAATGTAATTGTTTGAGCAGCACAGTAAAGAAAGTGTTTTCTAAGTAACCAATCTTGTCTAAAACTACTATCTGTTCTTAAAAATGTCTTGGACATATGGACTGAATAGTTGATAGCAATGAAAGAATCTTTGTGTATGAATGTGTAGGAGTTTAGGAGAAGGAAGGAGAAGTAGGTGTTAAACATGACAGTAAGGTGGGAACAAGTGACAATGAGGGAATGAGAAATTTAATGCAGAAATGTATCTTGTGCAAGTAATTCTTGACACTTAGGTAATTTTGTGTATGACTGTATCTACAAGCTATATCTGATTCAATACCTCTTTGCTCCTACTCTGCTGTAAGTGTGAGGCAGTTTATTCCTATTTATTTAAAGGCAATTTTTATACATAATTTTTTATACATTCAAAGAAAATAATCTTGGTCACTGTCTTGCGTGTTTTACCAGGATGCTGATAGCCATTGGAATAAGTTGCTTTTCATACAAGACACGTAAGACTTCAGTTGTGGTTTGGAGGTCCTTGAGGACTTTTAATGAAAATTTGATATCATAAAGTGTATCTTTACTTGACAGAATTCACAGATACTGAAAAGGTGATGGATTTTTTATTTGTAAGGAAAAAATTATATTTATCATGTATCTGATACTTTATCTTTTAGGCTTACATTCCAATCAAGCATTCATATGGTAATTGAAAATAATAGTTTTTAAATATTGAAATAAAATCAATTTATTTATAATGTATATAGAATGTGGAATATAAGAAAGAAATCATTTACTCTGCTTAGGTTTGGGGAAAAGTTTTCTAACCTTTAACAGCTAATTGATTTAGTTGCCAAGTGATTAAAAGAGCAGTGGATTATATTAAGAAGTTAACAACTCTCAGTAATGACCTGTTCCCCATTGGTATGCCTCTAACTTTATTACCTCTTGTGATAATTAAATAAAAACAGACCTGTGTAAGCTCCCAGGAAACACAACAAATGCTAAATTATGATCCATCGTCTTTGTGTCATGCTGATTTTTGTTGCATATTTTGTGGTTTTGTTTTCCCTCTGATTGATCACAACAGGTTTTCTTCATTACAAGTGTGTGTTCTAGCATGTGGTTCGGGTTTGCATATGGAAGAACTAAAGATGAAAGGTTAGAAAGACTGTGTCAGAAGTTAATTGTCATAAAATAAACTTGACAAGTTTACTTTTATCAATAACGTAAGAATTAAAAAACTAACTGTTGTGACTTATTGACAGTTTACATTGTTTAGATCAATGGCTTTCTCTCCACTGTATTAACAAAAAAGGGCAACTCAAATGATCAAGCTCAAACTTGTGTAAAGATAAGAAAGGATATTTTCAGTGTTTCATAGGAAATGCAAGTTGTCTTAATCTAAAAACACATGTGTTCTTTAAAGCTCTAATTTCTTCAGGCCAGTCTTGAAGATGTGATATTTTCAGTTGCACTGGCACATTCCTTGTGTTGATAACCATGTACAGGAATGACACAGTGAGGGGCTGTACCATCTGACTCATAGTCACCTCATAAAGTGTGCTCACAAACTTGAAAGAGCTGGGAAAACCTGCCAGCAAGAACACCAAATCATCCCGTGTAGGTTCCTAGGTCCTTTTATTCAGGGCATGTGCATCCTCCCATAGTTCATTCAATTATCTGACAACCACTCAAAAAATTAGACTTTTTAATGTATTTTAATATTTTTTCAGGGTTTTTAGGTTCCAGAAGAAGCATGAGTAAAGAATTACAATGTTTAGAAGAGAAAATGGTGACAAGTTCGTTCCTTTTTTATCCCAGAGTTAATTCCAGACTTGTATCATACTTGCTCTGATGAATCCCTTCTTTCAGAAATTTATATACCCACAGAGAGTATACATTATGTGCGAGAAATAAAACTTTTGACCTTGGTCCTTTGTCCCTCTGCTTTATATATTCCCTTGGTATCCAAGACCTAAGCGTTTATGAACTTGTAAATGAGAAAAAAAGGCTTTGTGTCCAGTAAGCAGCCAATGTGGGGATGTAGTATATTTTCAGTTTCTTGTGTTTCTGAGTATGCTCCTTGATCACTTGTGAAAATGTTATATATTCCTGAGGGTTGGTGGCTTCATGCCCAGGTATGTTGCATTTCTGGAGCTAGGATACGGGGAAGTGTACATTGTATGCTCTCAGTCTATAATCTTCTAGGATAAAAGTCACTGTCTCAGCCAGCTATGGATAATAGAACACCTTCTTTACATAAAGTATAAACTGTCATCATTCAATATCCTACATTCAGGAGCAATTCTACATTGTAGTATGTGTCAAACAGTTTGTAAATGTAAACTTTTTAAGCAAAGGAGAAAACATTGTAGATAAAATTCTCAGCATATTTTCCTTTGCCAAGTAAAAGTATATGAACTTTATCCCAAGCTGTTATCAGCCATATATTATTCATCCAGCCAAAATATTTAGGTGGAGTGGAGTGGAGGATATACATAGCTTGAGTACATAAAGCAATACTTTCTTCCCTGATACACGAGAGAGGTAGGACCTATTGAGCTCTTAGTTTAAGCTCTAGTGTGCTCACCACTTCTGTCTTTGTTGACAAGTCAGGCAGCACTTTGGAAGAGGAATAGTTGGTACCTGAAAATCCCTGGAAAAGGTCTTTATGGCTCCTGTGTGTCATTCCTATACCGTCAGCACTGGTGTGGATGATACAAGGTATATAGCCCTCCTATGTTGGCATTTACTTCCTTAAGCCCTTGACATAGTAATAATTGATAACCTTACTTCAACCTATAACTGCAGCTAAATTTAGTCAGCTGTTTGGTATCCTGCATCCTTGGTACACAACCAGAGGTTTGGAGTGAGGGTTGGCTCAGGTGAGGGAGGGCTGTAGCTGGGTCTGGAGAAAGAAAAGGTCACAAGTTATAGATTGTGGTTGATTATCCCTTGTGTTTGTGTATATTTTTTGTACATCATGCAGATGTAATTTTTCAGACCTTACAGCTCACTTCACATGTTCCTCTGTATGTGAAATAGAATAGAGGTGTGGTTGCTTTAGGATTCTGAAGTTGAAGAAATTATAGCCTAGATGATGATCCCTAGCAGAACATTTCTGGCTTTTTGCTCAGAGCATTTATATACATTCAGTAAATTGCTCTGCCACTGTCACTAGTTGGAGTAAGAGTAACCCAGAGCAGTATAGGACGATTAAAATTAATGGATTCCCACCAGCCAATGACAGCAAAGGACTGCTAAAAGTCATCCAGTTCTGCAGGCTGCCCTCAACCTGCATTATGCCCATCTAAAACTGTGAGCAGGCCTGAAAAACACGAGCCTGGGTAGAGGAGAAGCTGGGCATGGGCCGGCAAGGTGCGCTCACAGCCCGGAAAACCAACCGCATCCAGGGCTGCATCATCAGGAGTGTGATCAGCAGAGAGGGGGGTGATTCTGCCCCTCTGCTCTGCGCTCGTGAGACCCACCTGGAGTGCTGCATCCAGCTCTGGGGCCTCAAACACAAGGACATGGACCACCTGGAGCAGGTACAGAGGAGAGCTAGAAAGAGAGTCAGAAGGGTTCTAGCACCTGTCCTATAAAAACCAAATCTGACAGAGTTGGAGTTGTTCAATCTGGAGAAGAGAAGCTTCAGGAAGATCTCATAGCAGCCTTTTTGTACCTAAAAGGAGATTGCAATAGGGATCCAAGGGATCCATGCAGCATAATATGTTTATTTTAGGTCACATGTCTCCGTGTGTATTAGTTCTTCACAAGGCCTAGCAAAGAAAGAGCTCGTCTCTGGTTCTTAGGACTCAGCTGGCCAAAGTGTGTCATAGAAAAATAAGTACTGTTGATAAAATGGTTTAATGTTTAGGGTGAAGTTCATCTATTTTAGTTTTATGGAATCTGACCCAAGATATTCAGGGAAGAATTAGAAAGTCTGTGAAGAATTGCAGTGGACTTCCAGCAATAAATATGAAATAGCAGTATCTTAATAGTAAATCTGAAAATATATATTTTTATATGTCTAAGAAAAATATAGCAGATTTTAGAGGCAATGAAAAGATAACATAAAAAAGTATAGTGGCCTTTGGGGATACAGTTTCCTCTGCTGTAAGCATATTAAAATAAACTGGTGTCTGCTATTCATCTTTTCTGACTTCAACAGAAAAGGCAAAACTATCATGCTTCTACAATTCTAATGCCTTTTCATTATTTTAAACTTTTATTTCTCAATTGTTATTTACATTGTAGGTTTTCTAGTTTATTAGCTATACAAAAATCAAGTTTCAGTAATAGCCTGGTCTTTTCTACTTTTACAGTCATTACACTGTAGCACTGATTGATTTATGTTACTAATGGCAATGAGGTGGTGTCGCAGCAAACTAGGCTTGAGTTCAATTAGAAAGCGTAATTTTAGCTAAGTCCATATCCCAAACTCAAGTGAAAAGATAAAACTCCTCTCATGTGGATAAATAAGATATTTTGCTACCCAGAAGAAATGTATCATCTACTAATTATGAGCTACTTAAGTAGTCTTTAAGAAGTGTATTAGAATATTGTTTTTCTTCAGGAGCACAAATAAACAATGTGTGTTATTCAGCTTGAGTTTAATACAAATCCCTGCTCCTTCATAAAAGGAAAATATAGTATCAATTTCTGGAAGTTCTGCAGTTTATGGTCTATGGAAGGTCAAATGAAATGGGATCCCTTTCAAAATCTAAACATTTAAAAAAGGAGTTTCAAGGACAATGCGTAAGACAGTGAACAGAGTTTCTGCTTTTGCATGGTTATGTTTATACAGTAAGATAATATTTTTTACTTCAAAAGGATCGGTTCCTTTCAAACCTTTTTCTTTTTTCTTTTTTTCTTTTTTGTTAGAATTTCAGTACCTAAAAATAGAAGCTCTTGACATTTTGCATCATTCTCTACCGTTGCTCTTTATATAGAACTCTCATTGATTTCAATTCTGTATATTGAATTAGACTAGGGTGGATAGATTTTTGTTTATAAAAGATGGGGACAGTATTAACCTCTGTGCTCATAGAAAGTCTGTTAAATCTCCTTTAATTACAAAATGCTTTAAATAACATCTCAGGATTAATTTTTACAATTTCTAGGCCATCACAAATTGAGATACTGTGAATTTATGAGGGAGCATGTAAGTTGGGTTCTGAACATCTTTCTTTAAAGTTCACTGTTCCAAAAGTTGTGTGAAATTCTGGTTGTTTCTGCAACAGACATTTGGAGTCATGGTGACATCCGATGTCCATGTAAGAATATTTCAAATTACAAAAGTATTATAATAATCACCTTCTATAATCTCACAAGGACATGTTTGCATTGACTTCCCTCAGAAGCTTTCCCACAGTGTTACCTTGGAGAGGAAAAAAATTGTCCATACAGTCCTGTCTGTCAGAGAAAGAGTCAATGAATTTTTGTCAATTAAAATCTCTTCTACTGATCTCTGTTCTAGACTGATTTAAAGATGAGTTGAGCTGTGAAGCCTTCCTGGGCATTGAGGTTCCCTGAGATTTGTTTTAAGAGGAAGGTGACAGTGAAGGAAACAGGAACATGGAAATATTTAATATTTTGGAACATAATGTTGTTAATTTTTTGTTTACTTCTCTTTAAACAGCTTTTTCATAGTCTAAGTAAAACTGTCTATGATACTCTTGGATTGCTGCAAATATGATCCTTGAATACCTGAAAGTTCAAGAGGATGAAATTTTTGACTTGGGAAATGAAGGGTGGGAGTAGAATGGGACAAACCTCATGAAACTGCAATAAAATGAGTTAATTATTGAGAAATAAAGGGGATTCATTTCTCTAATACTCGTTACTTCTGCATATACTAAATCTCAGAAGATATTAGGGCAATACATTTTATGCCCAAGCTATTTGATATATCCAAGTTGAAAATACAATGATTGAATTCCTCTAACATAGGTGAGCTAAGTCCTTATGATGCCTCAGTGGACAAATACCATGTTTATAAATATAGAGACACTATAGAGGGTGTTTTTTATTACATACAGAACTTCTGATAACAAAGGTAATAAATGGCTCTTCTGTTGATTGAGTGGATGCTCGATGTGCTACATGGACTCTACAAGCAGTAAAGAGAATACGTGACTCAAAATAACTTATACACAGACCACAGAAATTGGCATTTCCATTATGTTTGAGTCCCCAAGTTCTGCAAAAGGCAAAGTGACTTGAATACAACCCTTCTCCAGTATGGAAAAAATTACCCAGCTTTGAAACAAAGCATAACATCCTTTTTACTATTTTGTTATTGATTTTCCTGTTTTATATTTGGCAAGTGGAAAGATATAGCTAGCATCTCTGAAAGCATTGTCTTGAAAGGAGTGCATGTGGTTTTAAATGAAACATTTTTCTCTAGTGAAAAAAGGAGTTATTGTGAATATTTTGAGGGATAATGCACAGTACTCCTTCTGAATAATTATTTAATGTCCCAGGCCTGGATTTTAAAGCTTTGAGTAGCTACAAAATGCTGAAGACCTCTTCTGCCTTAGAAACCTGTTCTTTAGAACAGCTCAGTTTTTAGAAACTCTGTCCTTTAGCTACAAACCAAACTGTGTTTTCCCTACAGGAGTAATCCAGAATTTTAAAGGCAGAAAGTCGAAAATACTGCAAACCAGATACTCAGAAAATGAGGGCCTGTATTTGATGTATCCATGTTTCCTTTTGAAAGGTTGGTGGTTTTTTAAAGTAGAAAACTTTTAAGAGTTTCTGTATTTGTTCTTTGTTTGAATAGCTTTTTTTAAACATTGACTTGAGAGCTTAGCATCTTCTAAAATTCCTGTCTTCAGGTATTTCTGTAAAGCGAACAGATTTATTCCTTGTTACAAGAAAACCAAAGTAATAGAATTTTGCATAAATACTAATTGGGATTAGTGTTACAAGAAATCTAACAAGTATATTGTTTAGTAGAGAGAAGTCTTTATAAATTGCACATGCTGTTCAGTTTTTCTGAGATATATTTTTCAAAAAGAGTTTTGCAATTAAAAGTGCAGTGGTAAAAAGTCTTGTAAAAGGAATGCCTTAGGTGGATTTTTTTCTGTTATTCCTGTCAACAGAAGTTATGCAAAAAGTACAAACAAGGACATTAATAGATGTCCTTATTAAAATAATTTAATCTTATATTCAAAGTGATTTAAAAAATTGTGCCAGATGATTAGTCTCTAATTCCTTGTGTTCACAGTTTATGACATCAGGAGCTTTGGCTACTCCATTATTTCCTCTGTGTTAAGGTTGAACAGGTATGGAGTCAGAATAAAATTTGGGATTTGCACTGGTGGAAAAGGAAAGACGTGCTATATCTTTCTGTGCAGGGAGACAAGATGTCAAGATACCATTTAATTTAGAAAAGTAGGAAATATTGATCTTTGGTACATAACACTTGAATTCATAAACTTTCATGGTTCATTATTTTATCCAGGCTTTTGCTTCAGGCTTAAGCTATATTTGCTCCATTTTGTCAAGAGAGTGCAGACTGACACCTGACTACCTACGATCTGATGTGTGAATATATCTTTTTAGGAAATAATTGAGCCTGTCTTGAACATGGGGCCATATGAAACATTGGCCAAAGAAAGCAAAATAATCCAGCATTTTAGGGTCCATCTGTTAAAAATGTATTACGAAGCTGTTTTCTCTGCTGCTGAAGGAAAGTAATCTAGCCCAGTATGTTGTTTATATATTTTTACTTCAATTGATTAGAATTTCATGAATGCTTGCTTTTGTCTTGGGAAAGAAACATAAGTTGTTTAATTTAATCAAAGACTTATCAAGAAATTCAGAAGAGATTGCATTTGATTGGAATAAAATCTGTGATGTTAAAGGGCAGATATAAATATTAATTCAATTTTATTTTGAATTTAGCTAGGCCTGTAGTAAGAATTTTCTTTAAAGAGAAATAAACCTTTCAAACCCCTACATATACAAATATGCAGACAAGTGATTATGGAATTATAAACAGCAAAGCAGTTGTTATGTTGGCTCTGACTGAGTGAAGCAACACCATTCACCCAACTTTTTTAGCAGAAGCAAAAACTGGGGGCAAATATGAGATATTTTTTCTCAAGCGAAGCCTTCCTTGCAGTCAGTGATGGAAAACTTTGAGAAGGAACAATTAGGTCCAAGTAGCTAGAAAGAGGACACTGAAAAATAAATAAAGTGTGGGAATCAATAAATTAAGTCAAGTAGCACCTGCAAAGAACTATCAGAACATTGTATTATAAAGACAGATTTTTCATCAATTTTAGTTTACTTTATTAGCACTTCCTACATTTTCTGATATTTCTCATTACAAAAATCAGTTTTAAATATTTATGGGTTACAGTATTTTTTTCATACATTTTTGTAATATTGGTCAGTCTAGAATTTAGCCCTTATTTGAGTTACTTTTTTCAACATTTTCAGTTCAGCCTTTTGGAAAGCGTTGTTGAAGGAAAAACTTGTTCAGCTCCATTATACAAAGAAACTGTCGTAGATTAGTTTAAGTAGATGTGTCCAAGGCTAATAATATGAGAGAGTCTTCTGGCTTCATATTTTTAGGTGTACATTTGCTACTGGAAGCATTTCTGAGAGAAGTGCAGAGAGGTCATAGGTAGACAGTCTGAAGTTTGTAGAAGACCTTGAAACAAGGAGCTGGAGTGACGAAACAGGAGGATGAAGAGGAATCCGAGCAAGAGAGGTTCGGGGAAGAAGGATAACAAACAGAAAGAAATTGCAGAAAAAAAGGAAGAGATCAGGATGCTTTCCCGGTTGAGAGATTAGCACTGGTGTGTAGTGAGCCTTGCTTTGTACTTTGAAGGCTTCAGAAATAGTTTAGATAAACGAGAAGAGTGGTAGTGAGACAAGAACCGGGGAAGCTGAAAGTTCAGAGTAGGACATAAAGCATTGTAAACCTTTTTTATAATATGTGTGCACAAGGATAGAAGTTTAAGATTACACATGCAGTTTTATTTCTACATAATTTCCTATTTTTTTGTTTGTTTTTTGAGGGAGAGGCAATATGCCTAAAAGAAATATAGAAGTTTGAAGCAAAAGGAAAAGAAAATGGTTCCCTCTGCATGGTGTCATACAGATGCCCACTTTGTCAATCAGATAGATGTAAAAGTATGGATTCATGTCATGGGGTGTTGCTATTCTAGAAATAATTTCATTAATGGCAATAGTTAATTGGCATTTACTCAGAAAGCAAGTGTGGATTTAAGGAGCAGTAAGTTATCTTCTGTATTTTCAAGGTAATATTTCCCTGAGATTTTGTATCTGGAAAGATCATGTGATATTTATTTGGATGGTTTTCTTTCTCTGTTTCTCTTTTATTTCCTTTCTTGAGGTTGGAAAATTTCTAGTAGCACAAACATTCTATGTAGCCTTTTCTATTTAGGATAACTGTTGCCATGAATACAGGTAATAAAAGAAGAAGCTATCTAAAAACGTACAGAAGACCTAATATTGCAATACTCATAATTGCCATACATTAATTTGTTAGATAATTTTATCTTAGTAAGTGACAGTCCTGTGGATATGGTATTTTATGAGAAAAGAAAGAAATTCAAGAACTGTTCAGAAATGTATGACAGGCTTCAGAAAAATCATGGGAGAAAAGTATAATATAATTTGAATATTTTTAGAAGATTAACAGGAGTTTTTATGCATGGTTATTTTCTAAAGTTTAGATGGTTTCAACAATATAAATAAACTCTAATTTCCATAAAACTGTCGTTCTTAACTGGCATTCATGAAAAATTAATCTTAAAAATTAAATTACACTTATTCCTTCCACCATTCAGTCTGTAGAGGTGGGGGACCCTTGACATAGTTTGAGCTGAGTATCCTTTCATTTGTGTGTGACTATTCTTTCAAATATTGTATATTAAATACAATAACTCTGTTTTATCTGGAGTGTTTGAGCATAAACAATTCTATTTTTATTATAATTCCTGTTATATTCATCTTTGGAAACTGAATCACATTTGAGTGATACCTCCCAGCCCAGAGCTTTCTCTGAATAATAGTTGAAAAATAGGCATAGTGGTGATACTCATCTGAACATACTTTTTCATCATCATTGTAATATGCTACACTTTGATTATGAAGGGCTGAGGTTATGAGACAAACACTGTTTCATTGGCTCTGCTTTTATCTTTCTGAAGCTGAGGTGGTCTTGCTATCAGACTTTAGGTTGATTTGGTGTACTGTTCTCTCTAGCTGCTCTGTCAGGACTAATAAGGTATGAGTAAAATAAAATGTGTTTCAAAATGAAATTGGATTGCCAGAAAAGCAACAAGAGAACTGCTGATATGGAAGAAATGCTCAGTTAATTCATTTTATTATATAAATAAGTTATACTTTCTCTAGAGAGAAATCTAGCTATGTTTGCTGCTGTAGTTGTATGATACTGCAGATCATTAGCATATTTTCAGAAGAAGCATTCTCTCCCTTCACCATTATAAATATTTATGAATTATTTTCTGATTTGTTTTAGAATATATTTTTGTGAAACTTATTTGGGTATAAGTAAGTGTATTGCATCCAAGTTACAGCCAAGGTTGGGGGACCAGACACAAACAAGCACATATATGTAGATATATATATATATATAATGCTAACAGGTTAAAACTTACTGTACCTGTGTATCGACTCAGGATATTAGAGTGAACAGTTCCTATAACTGATTCTGAAGGTTCCTGTGTAAATAGATGGGATTTTTTTAGCTTTATGCAGTCTATTTATTTCTGTTAAGGCTGTCAATCACAGACAGAGCAGTTGCACTAGTTTGTTACACAGTTCTGTACATGCTTTAGTTATACCTTAAATAACCTTTCTTTGTACTCATCTTTTATAATTTGCAGTGATGCCATTAGACATTATGCTTTCAAGGTTTCTCCTGTCTTGTGTTACTGTTTTGTATCTTTTGATACAGTTCCTGTTTTTTCCTTCAGAAGCCTGTGAGATGTAGCTTCCTGGTAGCATTACATTTATTATTACTGTGCCATGATGATATTTCCTTATTATACTACAGCTAATCTAGGGTCATTCAGTCTACAGATATAATGGGTGAGATTCCTCATAGATGGAGACAAAGTACATTCATTACTACTTGTTACTAATATCTATTTGTTGTGACATTATCTCTAGTCCTTTATCAAAATTGTTTCAGTGATAGAGTGATACAGTTCTTGTGTTGCTGAGTGCTGCTATTGTACAAGAACTAGCTGATATCTTGTTTAGACTTTCATAATGCTTTTGATACTGTCTCATAAATGAGGTAAACTTACAGAATCCTACAATCATAAAATGCCAAGTCCACCTCTAAAACATGTCCCTGAGCACCACATCTAGTTGTTTTAAATACCTTCGGGGATGATGACTCAGCTGCTTCTCTGGGCAGCTGGTTCCAGTGCTTCACAACCCTTTTGGTGAAGAATTTTTTCTTAATATCCAATTTAAACCTATTCAAGGTTTAAATTGGATATTAAGAAAAAATATTCCCTGACATAACTTGGGGCCATCTCCTCTTCACCTATTGCTTGTTACTTGGGAAAAGAGACTGATCTCCACCTTGCTTTCAGGTAGTTGTAGAGCAATAAGGTCTCCCCTTGACCCTTCTTTTCTCCAGGCTAAATAACCCCAGCTTCCCCTGCTGTTCTGCATAGCACTTGTCCTCCAGACCTTCCCCAGCCCCCTTGCCCTCCTCTGGATACACTCCAGCACCTCAATGTCTTTCTTGTAGGAAGGGGCCCAAAACTGAACACAGTATGCAAATGAAGGCAAAATAGTTCAGGAAACTAAATTATTAAAACAGTGTTTCGGGGAATATGTAACAAGTGAAAAGTCCTTGGAATTGTTATGGATCCAAACTCCCAAAGAAGTTCGCTGGTGACCTAAATGAAGTAGAAAACATGCATATTAGACTTGCAATGCAGTGTGCTACCCAAATACCTTGAAATTTATGATGAGAATTTGATAAAATTTTGTTAAACTGAAGAGATATTTTAAACAAATATGAAGAACTGTAATAGGATCATGTACACAAAAAAAAAATCAAGTGTGCAAACCTACTTTGAAATAATTGAAGAAAGCAAATATGATTTGATGGCCCTTAACAGGGGTTTGTAATGTAGTCTTTTAAATTACTGTGAAATCTCTGATGTAATCTGAATGTACATTCTGGCATGACGGTGAATGGGAACTTCCTCCCTGACCTGGGTTGCTAAACCATGGTGATGACTGAAAAATCTTACAGTAGTAAATTTTGCAGTCAGCTCGTAGTATCTTAGGGTTTTTGACAATAAACTACAGATTTTATCAGGAAATTTTTTTTTTTACATATTTATGTTATAAATATTTGATAAAATTTTCAAATTGCAGTAACATAGAGTTGTGACCAGCACTTTGGAGTGGGACAGCACAAAAAACCTTTAGATCATTTGGAAAGTGTGTACTGAGGAATGGTGCATCTTTACCATATTTAACAAAACTTTATTTAAATAGATGTGTGAAAGATAAATTCTAATTACCTAGAATTAGAACAGTTTGTGATCTTGTGAAATTGCCCATAATTGCAATTGCAGGGAGACAGCAAAATTCTTCAAACAAAAATTTTTTTTGAAGAGAGTGGTGACACTTCATGTAATTAAATGTTTAGCTGTTTGCCCCTATGGCTAGGGATGTGGACACTCAGCAAAAATATATAGCAATATACAAGAGCTGGAGAACCACTTGAAAACAAAGGGAGGAGGGCATTTGTCACTAAATGGATCCAGCTTTCTCTCTCTTTGTTTCAGTGTTGAAATTTGTACCTCAGAAAACGTTCAACCAGTGGGCTGAAGTAGGGTGACTCTGAAGTATTAGATGAATATTGGCTCCAGCCAATTTGGAAATGTCCCAGAACACTTTTGGTCTGGCCTACTGTTCTGGCTTCAAGAGTGCTCTATTTGCACAGTTTTGGTGCACAGTACAAAGACAACAACTATCCAACTTTCTGTATCATGTAAAAATGTGTACATAGATTACTTTTCAGTGAAGAGTCCAAATTTGGACTGTATTTTTATCATTTCTAAACAATATTCTTCCTAAACAATTCTTCCTTTTCAGCATAAAAATTACTGAATTGAGGAAAAGAATTTAAGACAGAGAGACTGATATAGTGTGTACTGCCAGCACATCTGGAAGACAGTTATTCTCTAATTACCCAAGAGACAGAAGAGAAAACTGGCAGCTTTGCTGCTATTATAAATCCCATCACTTCTAAAGGAGTTAATGGCTGCCCAGCTAATCAGTCTTTGTTATCTTGTAACATTCAGAGACAAAATAAAGGCCATAAAAATAAAAAGCAAAGAAAACTCACTGGTCTGTTACATTAAAATGTGTGGTTTTGTCTTTCCAATGCAATCCCAACGTATCTGTCTTACAGTGTTTAATTTGGTTTTAAAATGTTCAGCCATTTAGTTGTTTGTATGAAAATTCGTTCTGTAGAAGGAATGGCTGTTGTAGTTACTAACTTACCATCTTTCATCTCATCTTTTGAGCTATGTGCCTGACCTATGCTTAAAATGGCTCTATCAATTTTACCACCAGCTGCAGAGCAGGTCTGACTGTAACAAGCTTGTTGCTTTTATTCTGAATTTGACTGTAAAAGAAAAGGGAACATCACATGTGAAACCCCAGAGTATTTGTCTCCCTTTTCTCTGAAGACAAGAGCCACAAATTACTTACCTGTCAGTAGAAGTAAATGAAAAAAAACCAAATTCTGTTAGTGTACAGTACTCTCAATGGAACAGATAAGCTGAAAGATAAATTTGCTTAATGACATAAATAACAACCCAATTTGGAAAGGGTCCTGAATATCATCAGGGACATTTTAACATTGCCAGAATGCTGCTAAAGTTCATTAACAGAGTAAGGAGAGAACTTCATATCCCACAAGAAAATTCTAGTTATATCACTTTCTCAGTCATAGAGTGCTTTGGAAATAAAAAAAATGTATGGTACTTAGACCACATTCCTCTCTTACCGATGGATAGAGTGAAAAATAATGGAGATGAAAATGATGAGTGGGATTCCCTTCTGAAGTTGATAAAACTGAATTACATCTCACCAGATCTGAGACACATTACATTATCCCATAAGAAGGCCACTAGTTCTTCTCTTCATTGTCCACTGAATAGCTTTCTCCAGGGATCCCTACATCCTGAGCAGTAGTGAGTCACAGTAAAGTTCTACTATCTGTCTGATTTTTTTTTATGTATGAAAAAGGTCTGATGTAAGTAGATGTAGTCACATATCCAGAGTTTAAGGAGAAGCAACTGGTTATTTGTTGGTAAACTTCAGTGCCATACCATCAGCTGCAAGGTCATCTTCCTTGGAGTTCAGGATTTTGGACACCCAGCTCCAAATGCATTTCAAGTTGTAAGGCAATATTGTAATGTTTTATTATGTATAGAATCTCCTGCTCTGAATTTCACATTCTCAGAGTTCTTAGGTGAGTGCAGCCCTGTGCTGAAGAATTCCCAGTCATTTGCTGTAGTTCTTACATTGAGATTTTGGTTTTTTTCCCCAACATATTTTAGCCGACATATAGGAGTCACCTGATTTAAGATGACAGCTATACCTGGCTTGGACTAAGAATCCCCATCCTACAGCAAGATACTCCTCAGTAATAGATTTTCTCTGCTCAGATACAGCAATGACTGCTTTCTTCTGCCAAGGCTCTGACAGAACTCTGTTCTGGTGTTTTCATGGGAAGGTGGGACTGTCAGAGCACAGTGGAACAAAGTAGCATGGCTGGGACCATAACAGATCTGCAAGTGCAGCTGAGGTTTGTCTCCCCTGTTCGCTCCTCACAGGAGTGGGATGTGAGTAATAGCCTCATGCTGCTCTGAGTCATAGCAGGAAACTTCATCAAAGCAGAAAACTGCCAGGGTGTTTTCTGTTGTGTACCTTGTCATCCCACCTTGTTACTGTCTCGTGGGAAAGCTGGTCTGTGAATAGATGCTTTTTGCTTCTGCCCTAAAGTGGTAGGAAACAGCTCTAGAAGACTCTTCCAAAATAGCTGACTGATTTTCAGTTGATCATAAACATAAAATCAGTTGATACTGCCCATCCCCACTCAAAAACAGCTAGACAAAATAGTCCAATTTTATTTCTCTCTGCTTTGCTGTGGTGGGATACTTTTTTGTTGAATTGTTTCAGGGAACCACATGGGGAGATTTGTCAAACTGCCATTTAGTGAGTGTGGCCAGGCTGTGACTTTGAATGTTCTGTTTTCCATTTTGCAGCACTTTGTAAGTCTCCAAATCAGATTTTTTAACAAGTATTATTTATGGCCAACACATGACAAAAAGAAAGGCTTATGTTATTTGAGTTTGTAGTATGAAGCAACTTGAGGACAAAACAGAGGATCTAACATTTCTTTTTTTGCCTCATGCTTAGATCAAGGACTAGCTAGGTAACTGTTTGAAGTCTTAATTCATCCTAAACACTCTGAATGTCAAAAAAAAAAAAAATTAGAGACTTGTCTTTTAGTTGCATTAATTGATTTAGTTCAAGAATGATTTTCCCAAATTTGTCTGTCTTAAAAATTCAGATGTCTCCTCTCACAGCCTGGTTTACTAATCTTGGATATTACAACCATTGAATTCTTAATAGTTTACTTTAAATGCCTTTGGGAAGGAGAAACTGAAAGAGTTTCATTTTTTTTTTTTTTTCTTAATCCACATGGTGTTCCTGTAAGGGTTTTGGATGGCAGGCAGTACACAGAAAAAATACTGCAGAAGAAGACAATTTTTACATAGAATCTGGAATGCCCTTGAGAATTTCAGTTTCCCTCTGTCCTGTTTCTACTTCTGTGATCATTAAAATCAACATGTCATAACACTATCCCTGTTTTCCTCAATTATACACTAGTCACAAAATCAGAGGCCAGATTGATCCCAGTGGAAGAGGAACTTTACAAAGTTCCTGCTTGTGCATCTGAATCATGTCCTTTCTTCATTTTCTACAGATTTCTCAAGGAACCACTTCTTTATAGTGTCTTGCTTTTGAGCTTTTTGTTTTGTGGCTTAGTATTATGCAAACACACTCTGAACTATTTTCACACATTTCTTCAGAAAAAAAGTTTAATAGTTCATTTAACAGCAATAAGTGTTTTCTTTAAGATGGCCATCCCCATACATCTTTTTGAATTCTAAAACAGCAGAATAGATACATTTGTTAGTAAGACCCCTGTATTCTCTGCCACTTAAAATAGCCTTCAACACTATGCAGAAGGAAGGGAGATGGGTGGGAAGGATCTGATGTGGTTGGTGATTAAGTGGCTGTGCAGGATTCTGTGGCTGTGGATTGATGATAGAAACGGGTCAGTGACTTGTTGATTTTGGTGAGAAAGCCTTCCTGATTTTATACCTTCTCTGTGTGTTCCTCCTCAGCCATTTAGTTGTGCCACCTGAGAGACAGCTGAGGGAGCTAATCCTGCTTTAGCAATGCATAAATAATAAATAAGTACAGTAGTTCTCCACTTCCTCTTACCAGCCAAAATGATTTATTATAAGGCTTTAAATCTGGTTCCACAAACAAATATTCTTGTATTCTGGCACCAGCTGTGCACTGAGGTAGAGGTCACAAATAAATGGTTGGAGCCAGGGGCACCTAAAACTAGTTTTGTTGCCAAGGGCATCTTAACATGAAAACACAGCCTTAGAATAATATTAGGAACAGAAATATTTATACTCCCTGCAGGGAGCTGGATCTGTTTTCTTCTGTGTTTGGTTAAAGTAAATTTAAAAATAGAAAAATGTATGAACCATCAATGATTGTCTCCATTTGAAACTAATGAGAAAGAGAAGAAAACACAGTTTCATCACAGTTTTTGCAGATTTGAAGCTTGAATCCTAAGCTATTTTTTTTTCTCAGTCCTAATGTTTATTAAGGCTTTTCATTTGAATATTTAAGATTTTAAGATCTGAAGTAACTATTTCCTTTGTTAAGACTTTTGTGCTTTACACCCATTCCAAGGTGATCACAGGCCATACTAGAACTGGGGAGCAAGAGCAAGTGAACATACCTTCCTTGAAGTAGATTTCTTTTCTATAAGAAGTTCAGAGCATCCAATTTTTGTCACACTAAGTATTACATACGTTTGGCACATGAGAGTAGAGTAAAATCTTTTATCAGGTATAATCTCTAGGAATCACAATATTATCAAATCTGACCAGATTCTCAAAACAAAAACCCAAAAAACAGTACTGATGTCATTTTTTCAGATAGTTTGCTTATGGATTTACTTCCTGCCAGCATAGATGCTTTAAGGATTCAATATGTTTTCCTCAGAGATACCATTTTAATCCACAGATGTTTATACTCAGACTACATAAAATGAGCATTATTGACCAGTCAAAGGAATCAAATCATGACTTCTTTCTTCATATATTCCATGAGGAAAGGAAAGAGCTTCCAGTGAAATGCTAGGTCATGCTTTGTAGAAATGCTTCTCTGTCCAGATGTCTTTCACCTCATGAAGACTTCAAAAGGGACAGAGAGTGAATCACACTCAGTACTTGAAATGAAGCTGAAGTTTCTCATCCATATTGTGAGACTGAGTCCTCATTCAGAATTTATCCTTTCTGGCAGTATTTCTGGATTCATGAGCCCTTCGTATTACCTCTGATTTCCAGCATGACACTTTTGAAGGCTAACTGATATCTTTTATTCGTATGATCCAACAGTTGCGTTTAGGAAAATGTTGGAAAATTTCAGTATAGACATTAGAGTATGAGATTAATAGAAGAAGCTTCAATGGTTTCTTTTTGCTCAGATTTTCTGCTCAAAATTTCATATAAGAGCACAGTCAGATTCCACACTCAAAATCCTTAAGGAGTTAATGAAGATATTTAAAATGAACATAATGTATTAATGTATTAGAAATGGCGAAACAAAGAACAGAAATGGAAATGTATATTGGGGAGGGGGGATGTTCTGGAATGTGTTTTCTGTAATGGCCATACTGCCTCTCCAACTCAAGTGTCCAGTGAAATTAGTTGAGGACTGCTATATTATTAGCAGGAAAACATTGGAGCAAATTCAGAGTGAAGCTTCTTTCCTTAGGTTGTGATATTCAGTGTTTTCTGACCTAAGGAAATAATTAGTAGTGTCATAAGTGCTACTCCCTTTTAAGCATTTCCCTTCTGAGTTTGTCTACATTTACATGTGGTATTTATTGCTAGAGCAGTAAGTTCCACAAAAATATTTTTAAGGATATGAAGAGTACTTCCTTTATTATTTCATTTAATGAGAAAAGTTTCCTTTCATGCTGCTAATTTTTTGCATCATGAAACAGTGAGTGCTTATTCCCTGCCCATCTTTGCCATGGCAGTCATGATTGTATGTGCTTGCACAATCTCCTCAGGCATGCCTTTTCCAGACTGAGGCATTTCCATTGTTTTAGTCAATCCCATTACAGAATCTGTTATATACTTTTGGTATCTATTCTTTCCCTTCTCCATATGTTTCTACTGCACCATGTCTTTTCTGAGAAGCAGTAACCCTGGTTCCAAAAGCTACGTTGACATTTCACGGTTTTACAATACTTACTCCTTTCCTATTCAGTCTGTTTTTTCTTTTGTTTTTGACTAATTTGAGTGGTATTGTAGCTAGACTTACTGCTCTGTGTTTCCACAGTCCATATCCAGTCTCTTGGAAAAACATTTTTTTGGTCACATTTCCTACTTATTGCACTAGTAATAGAGCCAGTTTAAAGGCTAATTCATTCACTTTACCTAATCTTTGGAATTTGCATTTGGGTTGTTCAGCTTTTGTATGACTGCTGTTATGTTATAGTAATCTTTTTTTATTCATTTCATTGATTATTTTCCAAAGACTCTTTTATTAATGCTTTCACTGAGACAGCCAGTTATATGATGCCAGGGAAAACCCAACCAAAACCAAAACAGTGGTTTGGATGTCACTCAAGCTCCTTGGTAGATTGACGCAAAGAATTAATTTAATTGCTTGTTTCATTCTTACTCTTACAGCCTTATGTTCTTTGAGCAATTCTTTTACATGATGATAATCTTTTGGCCCTGCAGGCCCCCACTGGCACCAGATATTCTTATTTTTCAAGATTTTTATGTCTCAAAATGTTCTTTGGCCTGACTTTACATTTAACACATTAAAATTTATGTTCATCTCTGTTTTCTTTAGTTGTATACAGCTTTCAGTTTTTAAAGAGTGCATTATAAAAATTATTTCTGCCAGTTTCTGATCCTTAAAAAGCCAGCCTGCTTTTGGTCCTTCATTAGTCCTATATATTCAAATTTATGTTTTATCATAGTGTTTATGAAAATTAAATCATGCTTTAAAAGACTTTAAATATCTCCATTTAATTTCAGTTTACTAATTTAGATACATATATAGCTGATCTCTTTGAAGTGAATGCTACTGTGTTAATGTTTTAATTTATTAACCTCAATTATCGTGTTTCTTCATTAAAACACCATAGTATCACCTATGTATTTTTTTTCATTTCTATACTAGGATCTGTTCAACTAATTATTTTTAACACCATTTCCAAGTTCCCTAACATGCCAATGTCCTCATTTGTAATGACTTAATTAATTTGATTTATTTTTGTAATGCTGCCACCTCAGAGGTGTCATGTTGAAAGACTTTGTTTCCTTAAAAAAAGTCATTGTTTTTTAACAAGAAGAAAGATTGCCTGTAATAGGTAAATGTGCTTCTTTTCCTCTTTCCACTGAGACATTGAAAACCCGGCAGAGATCATTGCTCAAATACCTCTTTTTCAGATAACTTGTGATACTGTTTACTCACAGGAGTTCCAGTTCCCTAAAACCCAAACAGATTCATTATCCTTTTCCATCTCTCTTTTTTGTTTTTACTGGAGACCTAGATCTCATATCTATGTTTCTGCTTTTAATTCTATTACCATTAATGCACCTTTAAGAAAAATAGAAGTTCCTGCCCATAGGAAATGCAGATTGAAAACATGGAGATTTCTTAACCTGGGCACACCAAGATCAAAGGGAGAAACCTAGTTCCTAATTTTATTCTGGCTTTTATATATCATCCAATCAATTACCTCAATATCATTAACCTAAAACTACAGCAAATAAGGGTTTTGAGAAGATGAGAGATTAATTTGGAGCAAGGCATTAATTCCTCTCTTCAGATGTGGAATAAGGAATTTTGAAGAATAAAGGTATATAAACACTAATGAAATAATTTAGCACTGAATAAGCATGCAAATACATGCTTAGTTTCTGAACTATGTCAAAGAATGCCGGAGGAAGCTCTGACACATTTTTGGCATTTAATTTTCCTCCTTCAGATCCTGTGAAAATTAGCAAGATTTGCTGGCCAAGCCAAGCCAAGGCAAGCAAAGTCATCTCTCCCATTGTTGCTGTACTTTCTGTAACAGCAGAAAATATCTTTCTCATAAACAGCCAAAACTCACAACATTTGGTTAACAAGTAAATTGTTATGTAGACAGTAACAGATTACCTGTACAGTACCTGGGCTTGTTTGCTAAAAATAGTCCTAATTGCAGTGAATTTTGTTATGTGAATATATATTTGTTTATCTTACTGGATAATTTCAGCAAACTCATCAAAAGGTAACATTTTGCCTTCATTACTTGAGAGAAACTATTCATAGCATCACAATATCTTTTGGAACAGATGTTCCAGATATTTTTCCTCTTTTTTGGGGTTTTTTTGGGGGGTATTTTTTGTTCCCCGAGAAAGACTTTTGTCTTTTCTAATAACATTTTATTGTGAGTTTTTATTTGTTTTAGATGGTCACTATTTTTGTTTATGCACTCAGTGGTAACATTCTCAATCTAGTGGAAAAAAATATCAAAATGTCAGCTTCCTTGCATGAACATTCCCTCGTAATATATGTGTTGCATATAAAATCTCCTATTTCAAAAGTCTGGAAATTTCAAAATTGGATGAATCAACACAATATTTTGCTTTCCAGATGATGAGAAACACATTCTAAAAGATTGAAAGTGTAATTTTTGCTGGTTGTTTTGTTTTGTTTTGTTTTTACTGTGGATATTTCCTAGGATTAGTTGTTGGTAATTTGTATTTTAAAAAGATGCACAATGGTTTTTTTTCTGTAATTTTCTCACAAACTTTAAAGTAGTCACATTTCTAGTCACAGCTTTTACGTGTCAGCACTATCATTGTTCAAATAATCTGCATCAGTTATAGTATTACACACACATACAAATACATTTTTATACAGATATAGATAGATAGATAGATAGATAGATAGATAGATAGATAGATAGATAGATAGATAGATAGATAGATACATAGATACATAGATACATAGATACATAGATACATAGATACATAGATAGATAGATAGATATGAACTATCTGCACTTTGGACGTGATGTTAGGAAAATATCTATGAAAATTATGATTCCATTAAAAAAAAATTACCTTACTCTTTCCCAATCTGTTTTTTTATCACCTTGCCACTGGAAAGAGGTTTAAACCATTTATTATATTCTCTTTCTGGTTATTTTGTATATAACCAGTATAGGAATGCCAGCTTTCTCCATTAAATACAGTAACAGTAATGAGGTACTGTTTTACTGTTTTCTTACGAATTGTCAGCTCACAAATGTTTTATTCCATGTGTTATTACTGATATTTTTCAGGTTGCTATTGTTAATGGAAATTTGTGACTGGTCACTGATGCTTGCCCTTAATTTTAGCTGTTAGTAATGAAAACTTTCTCAATCAATTCACAAACTGCAGTTTTGCTGATGCTGCTCATTTTGTGCTATGAATTTCTGCCAGCACTAAGCTTGTGAAGCCCTAAGCTAATTGACTTTCCAATTTCACAATTGAAGTAATATTGTGCCAAATTTCTTGGAACATTATTTTATAGAAGTTCGTGCCTGAAATTGACCCACATGAGTTGTTTGCCATCTGTTAATAAAACCAGAGCAAACAAACCGCAAACCAGAAGTAAAAGAAATTTGCAATATCCTTTGACAAGTTGGCGTGCAAGAGCACCATAGAAGGTTACATTCAGAATCACACTTTTAATGACACTGTTGGCTCACAAAGAAAGAAAAATCTGTTGTAATGGTTATAGAATAAAATAAGTTAGGATAGTCTTCCTGCTGCACACCTTTTCTTGTCTTCTCACCAAATCAAATATGTCCTGGGGTTTTGTTTCATGGAAGACATTGTACACATCCACAAAAGTGGCTGTAGCAAAGTTTTACAAACAATATTTCCAGCTGGAATAAAAATAGAGGATGCAGAGATACTTTATCTTTCAAAAACATAAATGCCAATTTAGGTTGTTTTTTTTTTTTTTTTTCATTTTAGTGGTGTAGTCGGCTGAAGAAGAGTTTGTCACACAGGCAGGCTTACAATTTTAATATGCATAGTAACATCTACAATAGAGTGATAATTAATAGCAAAAATGAGAATCAGATTATTTGTTTTCCTGTAAAAAAAATCCTGTTGATTCATTTTTACTCTGTCCTTTTTCCTTTGACGTTTCCAACAAGCACTTAACATGGTTTTTATTTTCCTGATTTACAAGGAGATTTTCAAATGTGCCTTTCATCTGATTGTAGCAAGTCGGTACATTTGAATTTGTGAATTAAGGTAAAAACTACTACTGCAGCATGTTTTTAAA
This sequence comes from Prinia subflava, assembly GCF_021018805.1. Taxonomy (NCBI): domain Eukaryota; kingdom Metazoa; phylum Chordata; class Aves; order Passeriformes; family Cisticolidae; genus Prinia; species Prinia subflava. The sequence continues at coordinate 56,487,099 of NC_086247.1, forward strand.
GGCTAGGTCAGGAATTTTTCTAAACAGTGGAAAAGAAGCATTTCAGCTCTGGCTTCTGCAGTGAAATGCCAAATTTTAGAGTTAGTTTCATTGGCTTTCCCTTGAGGGGATTGGATTGTTCAGACTGGGTTCCAAAATATGCTGACTGAGGAGTGGTCATAAAGGCTCAGAAAGGAAAATTGCAGCTTAAGAATAGTCCTTGTCAATTGAAGGGTTATTCAGAAACACAGCTTAACAATTTTTGGTTGGAAAAGGCATTTAAAATCCTTTCAAAACAAAACTCAGCCTTTTATCTTTTTTAAAAGTCTACAGCTATGTCTTTCTGTTACAGTAACCTGACATTTCTTTGAAGATCCAGTCGTGGATCTCCTGTATCCTAGGTGTCCCAACATTTACACAATCATACATAAGAATAGGAAAGAACAGTTCCTATATTTTGTTCTTCCTTAATTATAAGCAAGAAAAAGAGTCTATAGAGTTGTTACTTTTTTTCCTGTTGGAAGCTGGAATGAACAAACGTCTTGCCCATGTCCAGTCACTCTGTAGGATCAGGTGTTCCAAGGAATTCCCTAATGTTTCTCTTACTTGTTTAGAAACAGACTTTTAGTCACTGTATTTTAGTACTTTATGATCAGTTTATTTCTTTTAGGACTAAGAGGCTTACAGGATTTTTTAGGTCACAGGTGGGGATTTATGTCTTCATTGCAATCAAGTTTTTTGGTTGGAAACTAAGTACTTACTTGGGTCTGCTTTAATATTTTTTTAAATGGTGTGCTTTTTGTTTACTCATGTTGATGTTGCTGATGGCATTTTCTTTTGTTTATTGTGGTGTGATGTTACCTTTTATTTGCTATGCCTTCCAGCTTGTTTTTAAAAGATGTATGAATAGATTTGTAAGACGAGGTAGTGTCAGGAATGATATTTTATTTTTTGAAGTCAGAAGAATTTATAAACAAAGCCGTTTACCTACAGGAAAGTGATAAAGGGTTGTCACCGACTCTCAGTTGAGAATGCACAGTGTGCACAGTGGTATTCCTCAGCAACTTTAAAAGGAGAGGCTAGTCAGTGGAGAAACACACTTCTGCATCTTTGCATTCTCTCCTTTCGATGTCATTGCCTTCAGTCTTGTCAAATTCTGCAAAAGGTAAGGTTTAGCACAAGAAGGCATTTGAAGAAAAAATAAATGACTGCAAAAAATGGGATGTTGTTTCTTTTGAATTGTCATGGACAGAAAACTCAGGAATGGTTTTGTCAGGAGTTGTGCTACAAATCTTGACTAAATACAAAGTCTGAAGTTTTCATTTTGTTTTAATGTCCGGTTCAAGACTTTCACCAAGAGCAGAGAAGCAACTGCTTGGGACTTACCCAGGTTATAAACAGAAGGTGTTTTATGGGTCATAAGAATAAAAAGTGCATTTAGCTCAGTTGTTTTTCTCCATCAGTGCCCATAAGCTGATATGCAGAGAGAAGTAAAAGCAAAACAAAATTTATATGTTTTCATAACCAATGTCCCAAATTCCAGTGGTTTCTCACCTGTGAGCTTTCTATGCTTTCTCTGCTTGATGATTCTTAATAGATCCCTCCTCCAGTGCCTGTCCAGCCTTTCCTTGAATCCACTGCTATATTTGCATCTGCAAAACTCTTTGCCAAAAATGCATCCATGGCTTTCTACCCACAGCTAAACAGACCATCTCCTGTGACTCGTTTGAATCTGAATTTTCTTTTCTTCATTTCATATCCTCAGTTCCTCTATTAGAAGAGTGGGAAGAGTGGGTTAATAATTTACCCCCAGCTCTCTCACACCACATTGCTTTTTTTTTTTTTATTTTGTACTTCATTCACCTTTTCTCCTGGCCTCTCCACCCCTTCTCCAAGTTGAAGAGACCTTTCTGCTCCTCTGACATGAGCTGTTTCCTACTTCTTCCTCTCTGACCCTTCTTATTCTCCCTCTTTGAGAGGAATGAAAGGTGGGGTGAGTTCAACTGTGGGTAAATCATGGCCATAGTGGCACAAAAATGTTCTCCATTTTTCTCTGTTGCTTTTGTGAGCAACCTTAGCAGCTGATTTACTCTTCTGACAGCTACTAGGGACCAAGCAGGTGTTTTTAGAGAATTCTCTATGCTGTGCTGAGGCTTGAAGCCTCTCTTTTCCTGAAATAGATAGTCCTGATTTCCAGATTTGTGTTAACTGATGTGTTTCTGTACTACAATTTCCCCGTTTCCTTAATAATCAGCATCAAAAGTCTTGTGGAACCCCAAATATATATTAAAAATAATTTAATATGGACAATTGTACTTAGGAGAATTACCTCTGTATTTTAGTGAGTGTGTTATCTTCTCCCTGTGTCATAATGTGAAGTAATAGTAATATGATTTTTAGTCATGCACCTCTTTTCTTCTGAAATACAGCTTCATTACAGGTACATTAAAATGCATTAATGACATGAGCTATATACCTATATCAAAGTTCAAACTTTTTATCTCAATTAGAATTGGAAAAAATTGGCAGAAACTTTACAATTCAGATAAATCTTTCTATTCTTTTTAAAATGAATGGGTTGCTGCTTTCATCTTCTAAGATAAATGAATTAAATATGGGTTCAGTATAAATTTTGTGCCCTCCTAATCAAATGATATTCATCTGTTGCATAAGAAATTAATGCAAATTCATTGTCTCAGGTAAAAATAGTAACCATAAATCTGTGCTTTAGATAGGTAGAATATTCTTATTTTCTCTAAATGATGATACAATGAATTAATACTCAACTGTAATGAATGTTACAGCTGAATGTTGAGAGTTTATTTCTGCTAAACAATAGCAAGACTGCTAAAAGTTATTTTAGAAATTCAGTGATGATACATGTATGTAGTTTCTGATGAAATATTAACTTCCTTTCATTAAGCTGTTCTTGCAAAGCTCAGTGTTGGAATTTAGCCTCCCTGTTTTTGGAGCATTCAAATTTACTAGTGAGACTCTTGGTCCATAGTAAATTACAGCTATAGGTAGCTAAATTACATAAGGAATTTTTAAACATAAATCTTCTGAAATACATGATACAGAACCTCTTTTATTCTGTTTTATATCTGCAAAAGGATTTCTTGTTACATTAAAAAATGACACCTTTTTTGTAAGTTCTTTGGAGTTTTGGTTTTGTTTCTTTGAGTTGATGCCTTAAGTTTTAGCTTTCCTATTTTCCAGATTCTGTACTGCATTAGTATATAATTCTGAACTTCATATAAATTGTTATCAAGTTCTCCTCACAGTGCAGTTAGACAAAATAATCCTTTTCCAGACTGAGAACCAAGGACACCATTGCAGCTTCAGGTCCAAAAAGTATAAACAACAGCAAATTGAGGAGAGCAAACTGGGAGGATGGAACTTCATAACCTCAAGCTGTAATTGGACAACTGACCCTAATATGTAAATGGACCAAAACTTATCAAAGTGTGAAAACTCGTGACCAGTCATCCATCATCCATCTTGGGTCCATCTGGGGCAGAGCCACAGCCAGGCTCTTGTGCTGCCCAAGTTGCATCCTTTGAAGGCCTTTTAATAAATGCCTACTTTATTCTTTATAGTCTGTCTAGCCTCTGTTCCAGGTAGTCTCCCAAGGCATCAGAGTAAACATGTAAAAATGTGGAAACAGTTTAAAAATTAAAAACTCCTAGATATCACTACTGAAAATATGAATACTTAGGACATTGTAGAAGACTTGAGATGTAGAATAGATACCTCACCTGAAGAAAATATGGATGAATGAGTCACTTATCTCTCTTGGAGTTCGGGATGTTTCTTCCTTGTTAGCTCAGAAATCAGCTCAGCAAATATTGCAGTTGTTTCCTTAAATCAAATCCTCAAAAAAAGGATTTTGCTTTGTGCAAGAGTTTGCATGACCAGGGTCTGGAACAGAATAAAGAAAGGAGAAAGCCATTCTACACATACAGGAAACAAGAACAGAGTAAGATACCAGGGGTATGGCGGGGTAGCTGAAAAAGTTACATTTTTATATTGTTCTATTGTATACTCTTTCCTTCAGATAAAAAAGTAAGATTCTTTTCCCCCAAGCAGAAATGGTTTTGATAAGAGTAGTATACAGGCATGTATATATTCAACCAGCTAATAACTGTTATATGAAATATCTGTGTAATTCCATTAAAAATTCCTTGCACTCCAAAATTCACTATTGCAATTCAAAATTCAAATTCAGGTGCTGATGCCTACACATGAGAATATATTTTATGTATAAATAAAGTAATTGTAGCAGACTGCTCAAAAGACAGGAATTTTGTCCCTATTTCTGTTGTTCAGTGAAGCAATAAGCAGCAGCAATCATGCTCTCAAGAAAGATAAAACGAGTAAAATCCTGTGTACCTTTAAAATAATTGGCTTTGTGTTTGTGCATGCACAGCAGCCAAGGACTTAATGAAAACTTTTAAATCCTTCATTCATACAGCCTCATAGAGTGTAAACAACCAGGTAGAAGATTTTGATAGACTGCCTCATTATAGTGGTGCCTGTGCCATTAAATCACAAAGCTAACAGCAAGCCAGTGGCCTCTAACAATGTAGAATGTAATTTTTCTATTTGAAAACTATTTTGCACAAGCCAAACTCAATTGCTTTAAAAATAAAAGCTGAGGCACCTATTCCAACCTACTTATATTGACCCATACATATTTTCCTTGCAACTCAGGATGGATATGCCTGGATGATACTCAGAGCTGTCAAAATATTAGCATGCAACACTAAGTTAAATTATAAAAGAAAATAGCTTTGACTATGAAAGTTCTTCATAACTTCTCTCTCTTTTTATTTTTTATTTCATTATTTTATATTTATGCTCTCATAATGAGTATAAACAAAACCTGCATCTTTGGTGCAGTTGCCGGGATTTCTTTGTAAATTTTCCAGAACTCCGTATTTTTTCAAAATACAAGCCAAAATGCAGGTAAAAATGTGTTAGATACAATTTAAAATTCTATATTAAAAGTATTTTGGTTTTGATAAAAAGTGTTTTATCATCTGCATTTTAAGAATGAATTCTATTTGAAGATGTTAGTCATATCCATTGTGTAATTCTGTCTTATCATAGACTTAAAGTTTTTTATTTTCAGTGTTCATTTAAAAGTACCTTGTTTATAGCAATATTTGAATATTTGCTAACTACTAAATAATTTGTGTCTTCTTAATCATGAACGTGCTCTATCTTAATTATAATACTTCATCTTACTAGTATAATTAAACGGTAAGAAAATATGTAATTAAACCTTCCCTGATGGAATACAATTTATAATTGTCCTGGTTTAGCACCAGCCAGCAGCTAAGCCACACACAACCATACACACGCTTTCCCCAGTGGGACGAGGGAGAGGCAAAAGTGCTAAAAGTGCAGAAACCCATGGATTGAGATAAAAATACTTTAATAGGCAAAGCAAAATCTGTGAGGGCAAGCAAACTAAAGCAAGGAATGAACTCCCAGCACCCCTTGGGCAGGCAGGTGTTCAGCCATCCCCAGGAAACCAGGGTCCCATGACACATAATGGTTACTGGGGAAGACAGAGACTCTCCAAACATCCCCCTGTTCCTCTTTCTTCGGCCAGCTCGATGTGGTGAGCATGGCACTATATGGTCTGGAATGTCCCTTGTGTCAGCTGGGGTCACCTGTCCTGGCTGTTGTCTCCTGGCTCCTTGTGCACCCCAGCTGCCCCACTGGTGGGATGGGGTGAGGGGCAGAAGAGGCCATGACTCTCTGTAAGTGATGCTCAACAACAATGAGAACGTCCCTAGGTTATCAGCTGTTTACAGCACAAATGCAAAACACAGCCCCATACCAGCAACTGTGAAGAAAATTAGCTCTGTCCCAGTCAAAACCAGCACAGTAATACAATACTCAGCAGACAAAACCTCTCATTAAGTTATACACAATTTTGTTAGTAGTGTAAGTGAAAGTCTTCTCTCTCTCTCTATATATATATATTTTATCTTTCAGATTTGTTGTTGGGTGGGGTTTTTTGTTTGGTTTTGGGTTTTTTGTTTGTTTGTGGTTTTGTTTGTTTGTGGTTTTGTTTGTTTGTTTTTAAGAAGGATATAAATACTGGACTACAAAGTCCACAAAGGCTGTTAAGCATAAATAACCTTATACAAATGTATACAGTTCTTCAGGCCAAGAGTGGAATTCTGTCCTATGAAGAACTGTGATGAAAGGCTGTGCAAGAACTTACATTCCAAGCAGCTTGTCAAAGTGAGACCAAAGAGTCTTGAACTGTCAGCTTTCTGCATAGATTCTTTCTGCATAGATTCTGCCCTACAATTACAGCAGGTTGAAGCATGAATTACTTCTGCCATGACACTTCCTTGTATTTTAGGTGAAAGTTTGAATCAGCAGATATTTGCACAGCTCGAGCTGCTTTTAGCAGTCAATCTCACTGAAGCTAAATGGAGCCTGCTGATGTCTGTCAAGAGACTCTGTATGCAAATGTGTGTATATGAGAAGAATGAGGTAGCTAGATAGGCTGAGTGATGATATTGATGGGGACCTTCTCTATGGCTTCCTGAGTTCCATTGTCTGAGGTGAAATGGGAAATACAGTTACTTTTCACGTATTGAAACTGTTCAACGTTGTTAACTTGATACTCAATGTTTTACTAACCACGTGTCAAAGGGAAACAGAAAAATACACGGCAGAAGCCCTTAATGCAGTTAGAGCAGGAGGACGAGTGTCTGTGAGCACAAAGTGCTGTTGGTGAGATAAACCTTCTGCTGTAGAGGTGATATGTAAAATATGCAGAAGCTACCCCAGGTCAGAGTAAATCAAATTGCCAAAGTAATCAGGTTGCCATGTATACTTTTCATTTTGACTAATTAGATGCCTAACTAAAAGCCACTACAATTTACATAGTCATTTTTCCTTGACGTTGTCTTTGTTTTGCTGATTCTTTAAAAAAGATGCCCAGTGAACTATAAATTCTATGTATTCTTCCATAAGGCTTGTCTGTTGTGAATGTATACTCAGTATTTTTGTTTCCTCCGGACCTAAGCTTCATAGGACAGAGTAAGTAATTTCAAATTCAGGAAGTCAACAGCTCCTTTGCTGCATTTAATTTCTACATGTATACGTTATTGTTTTTATTATGTGTATTTTGCATTATTTTTAATTATATTTTAAAAATATGTGGGAAACGTGGTGCCAGTTTCTGGATTGGACTGCCAAAGAACTTGGCACAGTCATTCTTTATCCTGTCCTGAAAAATCTGCATTTTTCAGTTTTCAGTGAAGAGATTTGTGGCTTGTGTCATGATCAACCAGAGTCCTAATAGTTGTCATTTATCATCCAAAGAGGGACATGGATCTGAAGAACAAGATGATTCCCATTATTGCTTCAGAAAAAATGAAGCTTGGCTTTTCCTTCTTTCCCTTTACAAAAGCACACTCATAAGCTCTGTAGACTAAAACTCTTGGAGGGTCAACCTTTCTCAGAAGGTTTTGGGGTTTCTAACCCCTTCTTAGAGGGTTTTCTCTGCCTAAAAACACTAAGGTCTTGATCGTGTTCTTTTGGAATAAAGGGAAGGTTTCCCATTGATTTAAATGCAGATCATGCAAAAATAAAAATGATATCCTTATACAAGAGACCAAAGGAAAACTACTGAATAGTTTGAATGTTTAAAACCTCTATGAAAACCCAAGAAAAGCTTCAAATTTAGTACTTGAAAAAGACTTAGATTTCAAATCTGTCTGGTTTTGTTTGCTTTTTCACCTTACTAAAGACTGCTGAAATTAAATGCTTCAATGGAGACATTTATGGAACTGACAGTACAACAATTAGAGGTCAGCTGGAAAGTTTCTCCTAATATTAGTTTAAAGAAATACAATTCCTATAGGAATTATTTTCATATAAAGAATTAAAGAATGGCTGTAAATTGATATTTCTATTTAAAATTTTGATTCTTTTTTCTAATTAAAATTTTGATTTTTTTTTTAAGTGTTGTTTGGTTAGATGTAGAAAGAAATAATTTTTTTTTTCTGTCTTGTACTTCCTTTCCAAAATTCATCTCCCATAATATGAAGTTCAGTTTCACAAATAGATTCATGTTTGTGGGGGTGTCATGCAATGGACAATTGTAGGATTCTGATCTGTGCAGAAAATGGTAGCAGCCTGAATGCAACTGAAATGCAGCAGAAGCAGCTCATCACCACTGGGAGTTAATTCTAAATCTCTGGGTTTGGAAAGTAAGTGATTTTCAGTTGTTTACTTCAAAATTATATAACTTAAAAAAACTCCAGTTTTTATCTATTTTGAAACTCAAAGACTTTACTAGTTTGCTCTTTGCATGAGTTAATGCTTATTTCACAAAACAAAGGTATAAATGCAATAACTGAGATGACCAAAGGAAGTAGGCCTGTTCACCCAATGTTTAATAGTAAGAAATCTGGATAATTTAATTTGTGACGCTCCTTGTTATTGTCTTCCTTCTTATAGTGGTTACCTGCATAGCTGCTCTAGATGTTGTAGAAGCTGCAATAATTTTTTTGTACATACCAAAACGGTTCTCTCAGATTCTGAGTACAGCCATGCTAATTAAAGTAACTATATTTCAACTGTTAAAATCCCCCTTTAAGATAAGAAAGCTTAAGCTTTCAGAGTCAAAAAAATGGTATTGCCATTTTACTTCCTTGGGATTTTTAGATCTAGTGAAGTTAGAGATTTAAAGTTTTATGCAGGCTTGTAATCATCTATACTCAGTGATTTGGCAGAAGCACAGTGAAAAGTAGAGGTAATTCCACCATCCTGTCTCTTCTCAAAGCATGGCTTGGGTAGACTGGTTATACCAAATTACATAAGCATCTTTGTTGTATTTTTTAAATCTTCTGCATCTTTGCTGACATTGCTTAAAGGTGTGCTAATTACTGTCAGTTGCTGTAATGCTGGACACCTGTGAGCTTGGAATTAGGCAAAGACAACCAATTCATTTTATGTAGGACACTGAACAGGGAGCAGATGGTAATAAGCCTCAGTCAACATCAAGCTGGGGAGGATTCACACCACCAAGCTAGATGTGGAAAACTCAAAATCCCTTGGCTAATCCCATGAGCCAGCCATTCTCCCTAATTGTGTCTTTCCATAAGAAGATGTACTTTACGTGTTCCAGTCTCAGCTGAATGAACAAACATGATTTAATGTACTGACTGTAGGATTTTACTAATCTATTTATTAGTTCCCCTTTCAAGGGAAGTTATAATGATGTGTTTTCACTTAAAGCAATTAGAATGTATTTTTAACAGGGGAAATTACTTAGATTATAATTACAGAGCATTATGCTGCACTTTTAATGATTTTGCTCTTTAGAAAAATGAACATTGAGAATCATTTTGCATGAAGTTTTATTACCTTGCTCTAACAACCTAATACTAGCTTCCTTCTCAGGCTGTTGGGTGACCACAGTTGTTGGGTCAGGGGCCTATGTCTTAGAAGAAAGAAGAAAATGAATGAAGATTTACAATTGCGTCTGTAGCAGCTGAAATATTTGAGCCTTTATATAGTTTTGAGGCACAACCAAAGCTACTTTGTGAAGGTTTTACTACTGTTTTTTTACATTGAGGGTTCCCAGTGCTGAATGTTTTAAAGTAGAAAATTAAATCTAATGCTATAGCAGCAGCAAATCTATGAGACAGTAAAAGCAAGCATGCCTTGTCCTGTATGTTCAACAAACAGCAAAGATAAAATGAAGAACAAATGCAATTCTACCCTTTTGCCATGAAGAAACTATGTGACACATGGGCTTGGCAAAGGGTTGGTTAATCTCATGAGAAAAGTGGGCAATCACAAAGTAGTAGATATGGAGTATGACAGGTAGCTTTTCAGCCCCGTGCATTCCCTGCTTTGCATGCATTATGTGATGGGGAAAGTGGCAGCTGCTATGGAGTCTGGACCAGTACCACAAGAAAATTTCATCCCTTTTCTTCTCAGCTGCAGCGTAGACTCTTCTGTACGAAGGCTATTTGGCTGAGCAGTTTTTGCACTGTTTTTTCTCAAAGTACATTAAGGAAGCTATATACCTTTTCCTAACCCTGAGCCTTTCAGCAGGCATAGAAATTACTGAAATAATGGATAGTCAATAAAAGAGCAGTCTCACATAAGTGAGGTTATCTCAATCAATCCTCTGTACAGAGACCTAACTGAAAAGTGAACTATTATTCTTCTCTTTAATTCTCTGAAATTGCCTCACATCAACAAACCTTGCTCGATCCCCTCCCGTGGAAGGTAATTTTCTAAAAGCATGCAAATATAAAGCAGAAATGGCACTGTGTTTCAAAAGTGAGACAGAACACGAAAAGGTTAGAGATTATGGATTTACAGTCAAATGGTTGGTGACATTAGTCTTTTGACAGTATTGCTGTAATCTCTTAGGTAAATACTTACACTTTTTAGAAATTTCACTGCACAGTGAACATTAATAAAGGGCGCTTGGTAATTTGGGCAGTCTGAAAGGTGGGAGAGTCTAAGGTCTAGGTATTTCAATTAAGAAAGTGGAGGCAGCTGCTCTTTGCCTTCCTGGACAAGAAATGCATTGGAAATAAGTGGGGATGAGCTGGTAAAGTTTGGACCTTGAATGCATTCCTGAAATATGAGCCTGAATGCAATGAGAACAAAACTAATGGGATTGAACAAGTTCTTAGTGCCCTGAAACTGGAAGAAATAGGAGGCTGAGATGGTGGGGAGAAAGTAGGGCCCCAGCAGATAAGGGGAATAGGAAGGGTGCAGTAAACAAGTAGATTCATAACACAGCTCAGATCTCTTGCAGACATGTTTCTGATAAGGTAAAAATAAAGTTTAGCTTCACATGTGGTTTTTGTTGAGGTTCCGTCACTATCAGATAAAACATGGGTAAATTATGACTTACCTGCATCTCAAAATACTTATAGCCATCATACCAGTTTTCTTTCTCTCCACATAGATAGATATTGATCTTTTACACTGTGAATCAAAGGACTAATCAGGAGTTTGTGTGATACATAATACTGGAAGATGATCCATGTTGTTTTTTAACCCTCTTGTGACTGACAGAAATATCTTAATTTGTTATAGACCCACCTAATAACATAGGTCTTTCCTTTAGTCTCAGCAGTTTATTAAATCCTCTAGGCGTGGGATGGCTGTTTAAGATGAACTGGCTGGGTACCACTAGAAGCATTTGGCTCTTGTAAAAGTCTGTCAAGATTCAACATTTTTGTTGTGAATCCCTGAAAGGGTTACAGGATTTGAGAACAAAACTGATGCTGGCTCTTGGGGTATGTGGGTGAGCTGGAATTTTAAAGATGTGAGTGAAGAGCAAGGGAAGCATGGAGGTTTGATTCAGAACAGTTCTGTCAAAGATAGGGAGACTCTGGAAGACAGACCATGTGTTCAATGTGTTATTAATTTTTCCTCCTTTTGCTTTTCCCTTTCCTATCACAAGGCTGCTATTGTGTAGGCAGCTTGTCAATATACGATATATTAGAAATTCTCTTATAGGAGCAGAGTGACTAATTTTCTTGGCTGTACTGAAGGCATAACAGTTTGTAGTCAAATGATTTCTTTTGTCAGCTTTAAGATCTGTTCTGAGAAATATACTCTGTGGGGTACTCTTGGAAGAAAATAGTCTAAAATTTCATCAGAATTCTGATATCTTGCTAAAAAAGACTCTATGAAGTGCTTTTTTGTTTGTTTTCTCTTCATGAGTTATGATCGTTATTAATGTGGTAGCTTTTTCCAGAGCTTTTTTGTTTGTTAACCAATAGTGAAACCTATGCTGTTGTGAATATCAATTTACTATTAGTGTTGTTTAGTTAGTAATGAATGGTGGCAGCAGGCAAAAAAATTTAAATCAGCTTCATGTCTAAAATGTAGTGTACACTGTATTCTTCTATCCTCTAAGGGCTTTATATTGAGTACTTATCTGGTAAGGCATGTGAAGAGCTCATCCTTTATTTAGATATTTTGTGTTTTCATACAAAAGGTATAAGGGATGGGAATGGACATTAAAATCAAGTGTCTGTTTTGATGTATATATCCATTCACTGTTTGAGATTTACTAGGAGTAACTAAGGGACTTTGATATTATTGATTTAAAAACAAACAAACAACAACAAAACCACCACAACAACAACAACAAAAAACCCCCAAGGATTTGTTGGTTTGTTTCTAACTATTTGTGTTAGTGTTCTAGCTAAAGATAGTTTGATCCACTTTAAGAGGAGACTTGAAACTGGTTCCATGTTTGAATGCTTGACAAACCTTTCTTCAGCCTTGCTTTTCTCTCAGCTTTCAGTAAGAGTAGAAGCCATGACAGTGCTTGGGAAATTGGTGTGTTGCTATGGAAATTGATGTGATACCACCAGTTTATGCTTCATCGCCAGATCCAATGTGAAGATATAAATGAGGAGGAAATCTCTAAGATACTGTTTCTATACAGGGAAAAAAATTAAAATGCACCGAATCTTAATTATGAGTTAATTGAGGTGTTTTTAATACACCATGACATTCAGATTTTTTTTTTCTATAGCTGATCCGTAAAGCACTTGTCTAAATTTTGAGAACTTCAGGTTCTGTGCCTGATTCAAACTGGTTGGATACAAACCTATTTCAACCCAGGAGTTAGGGCGCTCAACAAAGATGTCAAATTACAGCAGACCTTACATAAATGCTCTGTTGTTCTACTGTCCTGGTTTCATCTGGGATAGAGTTAATTTTCTTCCTAGTGGCTGGTACAGTGCTGTGTTTTAGATTTAGAATGAAAACAATGTTAATAACATGGGGGTGTTTGGGGTTTTGCTAAGCAGTGTTTACACAACGTTAAGGTCTTTGCTCCTCACCAGCAAGGAGGGTGGGGGTGCACAAGAGTTTGTGAGGGGCACAAACAGGAGACTGACCCCAACTGACCAGAGGAATATTCCATATTTTATGGCATCATGCTGGGTGTATCAGCCAGGGATAAAGCTGGCTGGGCATCGGCTGGTGGGTCGTGGGTGAGCAGCTGCATTGTGCATCACTTGTTTAGTGTATTCTAACTGATTTCACAAATTGTTGTTCCTGTTGTTATGTTCTCTTCCATTTCTATCTGATTAAACTGTTATTTAAACGCACAAATTTTGCTTTTTCCCCCCAGTTTTCTCCCCCATCCCTCTGGCAGGGGTCAGTGAGCTTAACCCGTGACACCTACATTTTCAGTCCCCATGAAACAGGATGATTGTTCTCTAGTAAGCTGTAAGCAAAGCCTCTTGATTAAATTCAAGAAATTAATAAGGTAATTGATGAAGGAACTGCCAGCAATCATGTTGCAGTTTCTGGTTGGGTATCTGTATGTACATGCAGGGTAAAAGGTTCTGTCAGACATTTATTTGCTTGGTTTGGAAGGAGTAAGTGAAGAAATTGGTGGTGGGGTGGGGGAAGTCCAGAAGGGGAGAGAAATGGTCATTTCTGAGACTTTCACACTCTGCTTCTTTTATTGCAAAACAGGAAATGTCTGTCCAATGGGTCTGAACGTGATCATTCATGTATGACATGAGTGATTTTTAGAGGTTGTCCTTTCTTGGCCCTCTCTTTCTCTTCCATGTTTTAGTCATCGCTGCTTGAATAGGTGCAAAGTTTCAGGTGCAGAGGTGAAATTCTCACTCATAAATGAGACAACTGAAGTGCCAGCTTTCAAATCACAGCTGCCATTTTCACTGGTAAAATTCCCTTGTTTTCAGATTTTGACTATCCAAGAGTTTTCTCTGGAGACTAAATGCTAATTATTTCATTCTATCTGAAAAATAGTTCTTCAGTGACATGAGATAGAAATTTAGTTCTCCTTTCCTTCCAATTCTCAGAAATCAATTTAGTTTTTCCAGTTTATATTTAGTTGTGAATAGTTGCTTCCCTGGGGTGTGGTGAATACCACAGCAAGAGAAAAGAAGCAGGATAACATGAAAAGAAGGATAATAAATTTCACTTTATCTATATATTTACCACTGTCATATTTTCTTCAAAGAATGTACTATTGGGATTTGAAAATGGATTTTTTTAAAAAAACTTTTTTATTGCTTCTGGTGTATCTGACTACATGTCAGTAGGTTGAAGCAACTTATTCTGCCTGTCTTCGGCAGTACGTGTAGTTGTTTAGATAAGAAATGAAAGACATAAACTCTAGTTATTCATGCTAGGTGTCATCACAAAGAAATTTTTGCCCTATTCATTCAGCCAACATTAATTGCAGATGATGTGCAGAAAATCAGATTTTTGGAATGCTTAGAAGTAAATTCTGTTTTCTATTTAAGCAGTAATTTACATGGAATTACACCAGTCTCAGACACCTAGGACTCCTGGATTGGTAATGAAAATGTCAAAAATAGAACAGAAGAAGATTTTAAGATCAATGAAATTTCAACAATGTCCCATGTGGTTTGCAAGGTGTTAAATATGTTTTTGAAATTGCCAGAAAGCTGTTGATTTGAGTCTGTGCTCCCTCTAGTCTAGGCTGTGATATAATTTCATGATGGATGCTGCCATCAAAACTGCTGCTACGGCAATGGCAGGACTTAAAACCTGATGTGGAAAAGAGGAGCCACGTGCCATTACAGAAAAAACCCCCACAAAAAACAACAAACAAACAAACAAAAAACAACAACAACAAAACAACCCAAGAACAACTTAATTTAAAATCTCATATGTTGGCTGTGTGCTATTTCTTCTCTACAATTTAACAAAATGGTCATACTTAATCTGTGCAGGATAGTGGTTATCCTAGACTGGAAGTAAAAGGTACAAATTCTGAACTTTCCCAAAAATGCCTTGGTGCAAATATGTTGATGAAGTGATTAAAACTTCAAAAGCTTGTGAACAAACACTACATTGCATAGTGAAAGTAAAAGCACACATTTTTACAGTTGTGTGATCCCAGATACAGTTATTTCTGTCCCTTCATAATTTCAGAAAAATGGAAACCACCATTCCAGTGTTTGCAGTCTAATTTCTGTTCAGCTTTTTTTCAGAGCCTGACATCTGCATGCATGTTTTGATCTATGGTTTGACTGAAGAGATGAGGGCAGAGAATTATGCAACTCAGAGGCACAAAGCCTGATGGATTAAAAGGAAATGCATATTCTTACTCTAGACAAAGCAACACTAAACTTTTCTCTAGAAATTGCTGAACGTTAATTCTGTGACATTGTAATCATATTTTACCTCTATATAGTGGGCCAAAACCGTTGTTAAAAGACCCTTGCTTTCATTAAAGGTAACAATACATAAGCTTTTTAGGAAATCCTTTATTTGGAAGGGAGAAAGTTGAGTTTCAGCTTGGTAGGAGAACGACCTCCCATCCTAAATTACTTTTTAAAAAATACGATGAGAAGTTCTGTTGCTGAAAAGAAGGTAACACTATAAAAAATTGGGGAGGGGAAATGGGAAGAGAAGACTAAGGAAGTGGAAAGAGAAAATTAAGGGAAAAGCACACAGTTTCAGAAGTAGTCCTTGAGAGACAATTGTCTTTGCTCGAGAATCCTGCTTTCAGGGTGTACAAGTGGAAAAACCTCTTGTAGGCTCTGTGGACCAATTTTGCTTCAGCTCATTGAATTCCATTTTTAAAGATAACAGAGGGCAGAACTGAGAAGAATGAAAAGGCTGTATGTTTAGAGAAAGAGGTCTCCAGGTTTTTTTCTCTCAGAAATTCCTCACAGAGAAAATTACAACTCTAGGAGAAAATTTGAGCATTTAAAGTTGAATTTAGTCACTAATTCACTTATTCCTAGGATCATGGAGGTCAGCTAGTCCAACACCCTAGAGTGGGACTGTTAACTACTCTATGTGATTTTAAAATAATCTCATCCATCATACCAAGTTGTGCTGTTCTCAGTTTGCAGGAATTCTCTGCAGCAGTAATGAAAAGGATACTAAAATAGATTTCTTAATGTAAGCACTCTCTTAAAACACATGCACCATCTCTTATGACAGTTCTAAGAAACTCTAATCACCACCTGTAGCAAAACTGGGAAGTACTGCTCTAGAAATTAAGAACTTCGGTGAGCAATGCTTGCAAGCGCTTATATTTTTTAATAACATATACTTTGTTTAAATTCTCTTTGTGAATTAATTTCCCTCTTGAAGTGCCCATAAATGAGCTAAATTAGTTAAATTTTGACATCTTCTGTACTTTCATTTTGAGGATATATATTCCCCCCAGTAAAGCTTCTGAGTAAAGGTATACACACACACACACACTCTGAGACATTTAATCGTGGGTGTATTTTTAGCACAAGCACCCACTTATATAATTGGCTTGGATCTCTGGAGAAGTGGTGTAGTGTTGTTAAAAAGATCAGTGACAAGTAGAATGACACAACATGCACAACCCTAAATTAATTAAATATGTGTTGTATTGTGTTACTGAATGAGCTTATGGTCACTGAGGGATTTTTTTTTTTTAATTATTTGCCTAGATTTTCCTGAAAAAAAAATTCAAAGATTTATACTTCAATAAATTAATCTATTCTTTTCTGTTTATAGGCATGGAGGAAAGGAAGAAAATTTATAACGTCTCTTTTAAAATAATCCCATTGTAAATAAGCAGTAAGACTCTCAAAACAAAGCTGAGAACATGGTCCAAAGTTTGTGCTGGACAAAATAAAATATTATCTTAACCAATTAAATAATTCTAGTTAGTCCTAGGCAAATTTATTTAGTTAGTCCTAGGCAGATTATGTAGCTTCAATTTTAATTGGAAGTGATTTAAAGACTTCTAGAACTAAAGATTAAAATAAAAAAAATGTGGTCCTCTCACAATCTCTGGGTGCTGAAGACCACAGAAAGACAAGCTAAATATAAATGAACTACTTGGTGTAAATTCTTTCAGGGTAATTCTAATATTTCTAAAATATTAATACTGTGCCTATAGAAAGAATTTGTCCCAAAGACCAGCTCTAGTATTGATCTGTATAGGTATATCTTGTGAAAACATTTTTTACTAAATTTCTACTATGATTTGATTATGATTTTTTTTTTTTTTTTTGCAAGCAGTGATCAAAAAAGAAAAATCTGAAAAGAAATCCAGAAAATATTTACATAGACCTGTTAAGAGTAATTCTGACCACCCAACTTAATGACAGTATTTTGAAGCCAAGCTTGGCTCAGTTTGTGAAATAGACCACTGCTCTCTTTTCTTCTGGTTTCTGCCTGTGGTCAGTGGGAATATTGCTCTCACCCCCTTTGAGTAAGTCCTTCATCTGCAAAAGATGTCTGAAAAAGTTTCATATAAATAAGACATGAGAACCACATAGTGAACTCTGCTATTACTTTCCACAAAGACCAAGTTTTGAAAAAAGGAAAACCCCCATAGGCCTCATGTCTTCCAAAGTTTGTACCTTTGAAAGCTACATTTTAGCTTCTGCAGCCTTCAGAAACAAGGATAGAAGCGTCAAAAAGATCTGCAAAATATGTTAAAACACACTACACTAAGGCAAGTATTGTAGGATAATGTTTGCTAATGATTAAGTATAGGAAACTTTCAGCTGTGTATGTAGAAAAAATCAGACAGACTCCTCTATGGCATTGCGCAGTGTATCTGGTGGAACATATCCTGTGAGACAATTATTAATGCTAATAATATTCTTCAGTTGCTGTGCTGCTAATAATAAAAGAATGGGGACAGTTCACAGAAGAAAGGAATTCCTGTTGTATGCAACAGAAATAGCAGCAGCAAAGTAACCATGGAGAGAGGTAGAATTCTGTGAACAAATAGGGCTGATCTTCCATTATAAGCCTCCTCCATTTATGTACTATTTTATTAATTTATGAAGTCTTAGAACTCAAATCTATCATAAACCAAGACTGTACTAATTTAAAGTGATTATTGAAAGATATTTAAAAGTCCAGCAGGGCAGACTTAAGGAGACCACAGGGAAAACAGTAGGAACCAGGGACTTGTTAATTTGAAAGGTAGATGAGCCAAAGGAGGAATTACATTTTGTGTGCTGAGAAGAATAGAGCTAGATCCTCCTAAAGAAAAATAGAACAAAAGCCTCTGCCATCAAAAAATAAGATGGTGCAGCATCCTCAGCTGCTGAATGTCACTGTGGCTGTCTTGCTGTGACCTGATGCTGTGAGTTCACTGGTGAATGCTGCATTGAACTAGCATGTCTTCACCTGCGCAGCTCTCTGCTGATGGATTCCTTACGTTTTATGTTAAAAATACAGAAGCCAATAGTGGAATATACTGTAACAAATGATTTTGAGTAAAAGGCAAAAATCCTTTCATGCAGATGTTAGCTGCAGGAACTGGAATTTGCTCTGGGACAAGGCTCATAAATTAAATCACAATAAAAACTCTCTCCAAAGCACGGTAGCTGTGTATTAGCCACTGAGCACCTATGAAAAAGAACCATGAATGTGAAATATCCAATATTTTCTCTCCCTGTGACTCCTCAGAAAGGAAATTATTTTGATCCTAGTGAGCCACTACCATAAGGGCAAGAAGAAAAACTGTCACACTTCAAATATGTCCTCAGATATGAATTGTGTGATGAGTACAGGAGTAGCAGACACCTATTGCATGGCTCTCTGCAGCTGAAGGAGGCAGGGCTCAGTGACTTGCACATTTTCTCTCATTCATCTATGCCCAGCTCTGACCTCACTTTCTTTCGGTGGGTATGCAAGCTGGGTCATTTAAGTGCACACTTTAAAGCAAAAAGGAATGTGTAGCAATTGATGCTCTGCAGTGCTGGACTTGGACCTGTCTGTATTGAGGCAAGAGTTTTAATGACCACATAAAAAGAGTTGCTTGGATTAATTTCTGAGATACTGGAAATGTAACTGTGATTTTAGAAACCTGCTTATGATATACTGTTGGGGAATGGCCCTAGGTGTTGATTAATATGCAGAGACAGAATTTTATTTCATTTTAAACTGAAATCTTCCTTGTCTCTCCTCCCTACCCCACTTCCAAATCAGAAAGTTTAATTCTAAGGTATTGCAAATCATTTGGAAGTTCTCACCATGGATTTGTTCTAAATAAAATTAGTTGAGAAGCTGCTCTTTCTGTGGACTCTTGATGTGTAAAACAGCAACTGTGGTGACCTAGTCAAAAGCAACCATAGACATCAATTCTTGAAGATGCTAAGGTTATTTACCTGTTCTAATACTAAAAAATGTAATAAAGTTGTTGATCCGTTCTCTCACAGTATCTGAATTTACAGAATTCTCTATCGTACAGATTTGGCAAATTTCTTTGTAGTTCATGATTCATAGCATGTTCTTACTCAGAGTGGTTATTAATAAAGGTAATCATTCTATTAAACCTACTGGGTATTTTCCATAAAATCTGCATATTTTATATTGTAACCGTAGTTTTCTGCTGACTTTTTGCATGGAAAGGTTGCTTAACAAGAAGCTGACTTGTGTGGTTTGGGAGTTTGCTCATTTCTGTCATTATATAATAAAGGTGTATCTGTAACAAGCAACCTACGTTTTCAGTCTTAAACTCTTACTAAGACCTCACAACTAAGATAGAAATTATTACTGCAAAACCAAATGTTGCTTGTGGTGGAATTAATACTAGTGAGCACACAACACTACCACCCTGCTTCTCTTTTGTATTAGACTGAACATGACAGCTTCATATCTTCCATCTGAGACCATCTCAGCAGTGTCAGCAAGTGAGAAAACAGCAATAGAACTTTCTGCTGCTGTCTTTTATGCACTTTTAATACTGCAAGTGAGAAAAAGTGCATGTGTTACCTATGCTTGAACCAACATGCTTAATGTTTGTACTCTTACATTTGACCAGAAATGCTTCAACTTTTTTTTTACTCCTCTTCTACCCTCTCACGCCCTCAGGTGGTCCCCAGAGCACAGAAAATCAATGTGCTTTCTATTTCTAAGCAGCTGATAAGACTATAAAAATAAATAGCATCGGTTGGGTAGACTAATAATTTTCTTCTGTCCATGGGAAATAGTTGTAGAAGGACTATCTTAGTTCCTGCAAGTTCTGGAATGCTGGTGATAATGAGTGAAAGTAGGGGGCGGGATGGAAAAGGTGTTTTGAGAGGGTTTTTCCTCTTAGATAATAATATTGGCTTAGTGGGATGACCATAATTCCTTTAACAAAGAAATTAATGTTTGAACTGTGAGGCCTTGAGTGTTACCAGTCTGGGTCTGAGCTAAAGCACTCTAAAGCATGGCTTCTGTGGATTCACCTAAATACATTTTGGGTGAATCTCTCAAACAAATCAGGGCAGATTTTTGGAGACCTATCACAGGTACAGAGCAGGGAATTCAGAGTGGTCTTTTGGACTTAAGAAGTTTGGGTTTGGAAACCATCTGCTTTTCCTCTGCTTTAATTCCCTGGGGTCCTAAGAACGTGGTTCCTAAACCCTTGTAGCAGCTATTTCCCCACAGGACATACTGTCTGGGAATGTAACATACCAGCTGCATTTGTGTTCTGAGGGAAGCTATTTCATGCTATTTTTCTTTGAGTAAAAGCTGTCTTTATCTGTTAAAAATTTGCTGTTGCAACAAAAGCTGAACAGAACTGGTGTTGGTAGTTACAAGAGCTAAGGGCTATAGCTTTTTCTTCCAAATCCTCTTAGTTGTGTGTAAAAGCATTTGTTTTCTCATCCTTTTCTTGCTTTGGATTACATCTTATTTGTTGCAGTACTGATGCATTGTAATAGCAGACTGGTAACATCTTTCAGCCAAGATTTTCTGGAAATAATAAGTAAAATAAGTTGCACAACAGTGGCAGAAAGCAAATTACTTATACAAATTAAGCAGAGTTTGAAATATATATCTTTCTGTCTGCATTCATCTGAAAGTTTCAACAACAAGAGCAAGTGCTGGTTGGGGTTTCTTTGGGTGTTTGGTTTGATTTTTGTTTGATTTTTTTTTTTTAACTTCGAAGTAATTCTGTGCATAAATATTGCAGGAAATTTCAGCGAATCACTCCCTTTTAGTATCCATTTAATTTCTATGGCAGAGGATTCTTGGTAACTCTGAGCTTTTAACTATTTCTACTTACCACAAGATGTGAATTAATCTTCCTCCCCTTCAGTTAATTTAAAGAAGCAATGAAGGTCATTGGGGCATGATAGCATCTCTTACAATTATGATTCTTTGTCAGGAGGAGATTTAACCTATAGGTTACAGTAATGCAGGTGATCAAATGCCAGAAAAACAGTACTGAAATTAGATATCCTCTTGAACATTACTATTTGAACGATACTGCTCAAACCCTGTTGCAGCCTTCATTTTGCAAAACACCTTATTTTCTATGTAAGATTATTTTCTCCATAAAATCTAGGGGCCATGTCATAGTACTTAAAGGGGATTCAGAGTGAAATACTTAACTACATTAAAAAAACAGGTGAATTTGGTTTGTAGGAAACCAACACGATTGAGTCATGTCACCTGATATTTCAGAGGTTTATTGAATATGCCATAGATAAATGACATTTTAAAAATCTGTTCCTGTTCTGTGGTACAGTCTATGAAAATATGTTTGAAGAGCTTTTCTTCTACTCTGGCATTGGTATATCCTTAAGTCTCACTGTATAAACGTGATGCACACATTTCATGCCTGCCTGTGTGCCAGGAGGAGTGACCAGGCATTTATTTAATAGTCACTTACAATGATCTTTCACCCATTTATATCAGCGTGGCTGTGTTTGCAAGGTTTTCGAAATATATGCTGAAATGACAAAATGTGTCAAAGAAGAAAAGGCTCTAACTTTCCTATTCTACTCTCAGGATCAATTGCTGTTAGAAATTATACTCCTACATAAAAATACAGAGGCACTTATAGTCAGCTGTCATTGTTCTTTCTTTACAAAAAGATGCTTTAGACTTAGTGCTGTGCTCAGCTGTGTTAAATCCCATGCAAAGCAAACTTTTCACTTACTTTATCAGTCAAAACAACAGCATCCTGAGGACTTTGATGCTTTTGCTAAGGTGTGTTTCTCTGCAATAATGCAGAGAAAAGATAAACGATCAGAGGGCTGGAGCACCCTCCTATGAAGACAGGCTGAGAGTTCAGGTTATTCAGCCTGAAGGAGAGAAGGCTCTGGGGAGACCTTAGAGAACGTTCCAGTACCTAGAGAGGGCAAGAGGGCCTTCAAGAGAGATGGAGCAGAATTTCTTACAAGGACATGTAATGATAGGAAAAAGGGGAGTGGCTTTAAACTGAAAGAGAGTAAGTTTAGATTAGATTTTAGGAAGAAATTCTTTACTGTGAGGATAGTGAGGCACAGGGACAGAAAAGTGGTTACCCCATCTCTGGAAATGTTCAAGGGCAGGTTGGATGGTGCTTTGAGAATACTGGTCTAGTCAGAGGGGTCCCTGCCACCCATGGGGTGTGTGTGGGGTTGGGTTGGAACTAGATGATCTTTAAAGCCCCTTCCAACCCAAACTGCTCTATGATTCCATGATATGTTAGAAAATCTAGCTGATGTAAACCTGAGGAATAATTTTGGATTCTGAAGATAAATTTGAGCTTGTAACTCTCTAAATTGGAGCTGTAAAAATTATTTGAGTTTTTCCCCTTGGTAGTATAAAACAGATGGCTGTGATTACTGTTTTGCTCTGAAGCTCTGCTTCATTTTAAGGTGCTCTGTTGAATGTGTTTGATTTTTCAACACTTACTTTCACAAATCCCTTCCTTCCTAACATAAAGTACTAAGGATCAGAGCTGATCGATACCAGCTTTCAGTGTTTGTTGCCTCAGCTTGTGTGTAACAGTCTGAATTTTGTTTTCTACAGACATAAATAAGAATCCTATCTCAATAACTTGTTTGTTTCTCAGCATTAGGTTCCCTTGTAGGTACAATAAATACCTTTAATTTTTTCAAAAACTCATGACTGTCTACAAAATATGCATAAAAGATACTATGTTTCAGCTTAATAAGATCATTTTATGAAAGAAACATAGGGATATTTCCATTATTTGTATGTGTATTTACAGTATTAAAAATAAAGGGGTCCTAGTTTTGGTCACTAAATATTGTTTTCCATTGCAGTATATTAACCCATCCTTTGTGGTTTTTCAAATTCAGGTGGACTATGTTTACTTGTAACTAATTAGGTAAAACATTTTTTAAAAAGTGAGCTTTCCACTAAAAAAAACCCTTCTGATGAGTTAAGTAAGGTAGCTACTCCAGTTCAGTTTGAGAACTTACTCAAATTTAATATTAAAATGTTGAAAAACCACAACTTTCTCTGCTGGTCTTTTGTTTTGTGGTTTTTTTTGGTTTTTTTTTCTGATTACATTGAGAAAAGTACATGTGGGATGAGATATGAACATACATGGGTACATAATTGTTCTTAAGTAGGTGCTACACATTCAGCTGAAGCTCAGTGAAATGCTTGAGATTTCTTGAGCATAATAATTTATTTTGAAAATATTACAAGATCTGGGATTTTTGTGCTGGATGTGTTCTACAACTGTTGAAACCAATATTTTCTTCTGGTTTTGAGGGAGGTTTTTTTGTCATTAGCTCTGAGGCCAGACATGAAGCGAGCAGTACGAGTTTTCTTCCAAAAGGATCACTGCAGTTAGTCTTGCCAAGCTGAGTCAGAGATGCAGAAAGCCAAAAGAAATGGCTACTGGAACTGATTTTTTTTTTTTTTGAATAACCATAAGATCAATTCAGGTGTAAGTTATAAATTCTGCTGAGCTGCAGGCTGCTGTGGAGTCAGAGTATGTTATTTGTGTAGGCTGTCCTTTTGCCCTTGAGTTTCCCTGATGGTACTGCAAAACAAAGCAACAGGGGTGAGGCTTAAATTATGGGTGCTTAAGGATTGATGAATTCGGATAACACTTTTCACAGGAATACAAGGTGCAGATCTCTTCAGATACTTATCCTCCACTCTCTTTTCAATACACAAAAATAAAAAGCCTTCAGATTCCATAACTAAAGTGTTTGCATGATGCACAGAGTAGTTTAGCTAGTAGAGGAATAGTTGGAAAATTGTTATGGTGTACTTTGATTTCACATAAATCCCTAATAATAAAATAAATCCTTTTATGGATTACATGTATAGCCTGTAACACCATAAATTATAGTATATTATAAGCATCTATATGAATCTATAATGGCATGTTATGGCAGCAAAAAGATGACGTGTGTATACTATAACTGGGTGAATTGGCCCTAATCATCTCTCTCTAACCATCCTAATTGTCAGACTGCAATCAAGCCCACAAGGATTGATCTAATCTTAGATGAAACAGTTTGTAGCAGATGTTTCTTTATTTCTTCAATTCCTAACTTTAAATGCCAGCAGATTTCCAATGTGCAAAATATTAGTAATAAAAAAATGCTATCAGGAATTTTAGGATTAGAACTGTGATACTAAAATTATCTAATACCTAATTGTATTGTTGCAGAAGGTCATGTTCCAAGCTCTGCAAACCAGAAGTTTAACCTTGCTCCCTAATTTGGATGATAAAATGAAGCTCAAGGGTACATGCAAGGTTATCATACATGAGGAATGCTTCCCTGCTGGATAGCATTCATAGCATACCTTCAGACAATATTTCTCATTAAATACACTGCTAGTAATTTTTTGGTATATATTTGTGGGATTTCTTTAATCCTGACTTTACCACAAGATACAGTAAGCCTGGGTAGTTTCAGGCTTTATTTTTTTTTTTAATTGAGTTTAACTCTCCACCTGCTCTTGCCTATTTCAATGTGTTTTCTTCAAATGTTATCAGACTATCTACCACAAAGCAACCAGGATAAAGGCAAAGCTGTTTAAGCTGTAAAATTTCAGCCCCACATCCCAGAGCTGCTGACAGGAGCAGGGAAGCTCTTGCTCCTGAGCAAGGCTACAGATCCATTTCACCTCTCCTGCTTGGGTGCTGGATATCAGATGGCTGTGGAGTATCTCTGCCCTGCTGCTGGGAGATAGGTGACTTCCCAGCAGGGTGGTAAGGAGCAGGAGCTGGCCTCAATTCCCTGCCACTCTGCACCCTCTGTGCTAATTTGGGAGCTCAGTGCTGTGCAGCAGTGCTGTGCTTCTCTCATTTCTTCATAGGAATCCAAATTTGCCACCCAGAATGCATCCAATTAGTGCAGTGGGAACTGTAATTCATTTCTGTTGTCAAAAAGGTAGACAGGAAAATCAGAGCTGTTCGAGTGTTGGTAGCTGAGGTGAATGGATTGCAGTGGTAAGGTGTTTTGGTTTGTAGGGCTTTTTTTTTTTCTGTTGAATTGACTCAGCAGTAGCTTAGATCCTGCAACTTGCTCTTTAGGCTGAGATATGGATCCCCATTTTCCTCCTGGGTCTTTTACAGATAATAACTGTGTTTCAATTTCTCCTAAATTTTACTTGAATGTGTGACAAGTGTAGTTTCACTGAAGCAGTAAGGTGTCACCTCTTGCCTCTACTCCCTTAGCCAAATTATGCACAGAATCAAAAAAAAGGTGGGTGTCAAAACAATGGTTAAGCACGACTTTACTGTGACAACTGTTTTTATTTTTCTCACTATGAATGCTATATTTTTAAGTTGTGACTACATTTTTTAATCTCACAACAAACTACATTTCTCTTGCATACCCCATAGAAATACCCATATTTAATGGAGATAATTAGTGAGGTAGACTTGAACACATTCATATTTTAGTGTTTTTAATGCATATACTGCAGCTGTCTTGTCAAACAGGAGAGCAATGCACATAGCAATTCAGGGATGAGAAATCAACTAGCCTTTCCTGCAGATAATGAGATGTAAATGCAGAACGGAACATTATCATGTCATTGTCTTCCTGGGAGAAAATTTGATGGGTTATGCTAGCAAAAAGCTCCATGAGTGATGCTTCAGTGCCTGTGCTGGTCAGTGATGGTTTCTGTTGGTAATTAGGAGCTGACTCATTGCTGTTTCTCTCAAGAGACAAATGTTTCTACAGCTAGTGGCAGAAAATTAGATGGTTTTCCAATATACTCAAGAAAGCTGCCATTTGTACTGTCTTTTGGATGGGTGCAGGGAGATTTCAGAACATCTAAAGGGATTTGGAAAAAAAGCTTATACTGTTGTAACTTTATTTAAAAAAAAAAAAAAAAAAAGCATTTTTGTTTGTTTCTGATTTCTATTGGGCTGTTTAAGTGTGAAATTTCTGGAGTAATATGTAGAAACCTGTCAATAAAAATCCATTCTCTAAATATTAGCGATGACTGGGAAAGCTTTATGTGCTACAGCTGTGGATAAAAAGAAATGTGAATCTCAAAAGCATTTATTGTAAATGACTAGGAGAAAGCCTTAGAAATCTCTGGAAATGGAAAATCATACATAAGATCTCTATTGTAAACCAATTATTTTAAATTATTTTAGAAAAGGGGAAAATATTTTCTTCTTTCTGAAAAAAAATCTAGCCAGTGGATTTCCTGCCATATGTATTTTAATGGATTTGTTATGAACAGCCATGGCAACAATAAAACAGAATTGTATGATGTGAGCATGAAAAGTAATGGCCCACTCAGAGGCCAAATTTTTGCATATATTAGTCAAGAATATTTAAAAATATGATCATGCTGGAAATGTGAGCTGAGCAGTTTACTATATTAAGCAGAAAAAAAGTATCAGAATAAGATTATGTGGCGATTTCATATTTAATTGATCTGTTGTAGTGTTTCAAGTAAAATATAAAAGAAAGAATCTATGAAGATTAATAGAAATATATCAGCATTTGAAGTCAGATTTCTGACTGGAAGATTTCAGAAATCATTTAGGGTGGGGGTGTGGTGATCAGGTTATATTGTTCCAGGTTCTGGAATCCTCTAAGTAACACGATGAGGCTGCTCAGGGTCCATCTTGGGGAAGGAGGCTTCTCTCCCCTGCAAGCTCGTGCATTGTAATCAAAATCATTCCCATATGCTATCACAAGGGGCAACCTGATCAGTTCTCACCAGACCACAAGGGCTAAGTTATTGTCATGGCTTGCTGATACATAATTGCACAACATCCTGGGTAATAGAATCTGGAGGAATATATTTTTTTTGTGCTTTGCCCATCTTGTAAAACTGAGATAGCAAGGGTGTTGTTTAAAGAGGTTCTGCTATGCCTAAGGCTCTGCAGGTAATTTCAATAGAATTCTTCTCAAGATTGTAATGAGCAAGTTTTTATCCTTCTAATTAATACAGTAATAAAAGAAAACCTAAACTCAGCGTGTACTTAATGCCATTTTCCTGAATTTCTCCACTGAAAAATGCAATGGCATGGGGTAGGCTTTGTGTTTTTTTGCCGCTGACACAAAATTTTAAAATCATGTCTTTTGAACAGTGAGTGCTCATCTAAGGATATAACCCTGATTAAATGATCAAATATTTGGCATTTCTTCAACTAAGCACATGTGGAAAACAGTCTCACAGGAAACACTAGGTATTATGGAGGCAACACAATGAGTGGTTCTAATTCTCTCAGTTCTGAAAGGGCTGATGCTGTTTTCTCTCACAATGGCTTCCCCAATTATCTGAGGACTTTAGAAGTGTTTCAGAAGTTTTGATTACAGCCAATGGCATCCTAAAGTAGGCCAGGGATAAAAGAGCATCTCACAGTTCGTGAATAATTGAGTAGGCTTCTGTATAACAATGAGGTGCCTTATGAAAGGCAAATGTTTGTTTGCTGTGCGCTCACATCTGCACCTATTTATTCATATTTATAGGTAAATTCATATGGTAATGCTTTTTCAAACACTAAGATACAAAGTGTCTGTTGGCATAAAATGGTAAAATGCTGCTGAAATGCAATGGAACTGTATGTTTATATCAGCTTTAAAATTAGGTTGCAAAAACTAAAATCCAAATGCAAGGATGTATCTTGGCATACGTACATAGAATATTGGGAGTCCTCTTTGGACCATTTCATTCTTCAGACCTCTCCTCTTCTTAAAGGTCTGGAAAGAACAGATGCCAATAAATTGAAGCACTTACAGTCCAAAGGACAAATTTATGTTTCTCTCCTCTTGCTATTCAGTGTTCTTCAAAAGCAAAGTCTGCTCATTCCTGCAGTCTATGTGCTGAAGCCTTTGATTTCATCTCAGTTCTGAAATGTGTAAGAAGGCCTGATCAGGAGCATCCTTAAAGGTAACCAGCATCGAGCCCTGGCATTTGATGGTAGTTCCCAGTAATAAGGAGGTCAAACCCTTCCTCTAGAATTTTATCAACTTATCTACAAAACCTCAAACTCACTTTCACAGTCCCAAATTGATAACCAGTGAAAAAAAAGATTGAAGCCATCAATTGTCTGAACCTGCTCATTTGTCACTA